>NC_052055.2:30148585-30773585 GCF_903992535.2 Arvicola amphibius | reverse complement strand
CAAGGCACTGTCCTCTAATTTTAGGGCATTTGTCTATATCTTACTTACCCTAGAATTTTTCTTGGTCACTAAGAAAAACAAATTTAAAATGCTTTGTAAACTACTGAGTATATCTTATAGATATTATTATGAATAGTAATCATTGATTTGCATGAACTTTAACATTATCTTTAACTAATTGCATGCTTTTTAACTCAAAAGTTTATGTGGCAAGCATTTATAGGCATGTACCTATTTCATGCACACGATAATCCTGCAGAATAAATGCAGATAGGGTCTCTTAACCTTCCTGTGTACTTGAATTAAACTTAACATTGGAATATTATTTAGGGATTATGAAATAGAAAACACCTAAGCTTCTACATAATTTGGTCCATCAAAGTGCTTGTCAGCAGTACAATGAGAATGTGACATTTGCCTAAAATTCTAGACAGAACATTCCTCAGATCAAACAAGGTATGGCAGCATTTAGGGTGGGGGAAGGAAGGATGCTGTGAAGTTACGGAGTCTTTGTATAAAAGGGCCACCTCCTCTAGTTACTCATCATGTTCTGTTTCCTGGATAGAGGTGAAAGAACTCATAGAACTGACCTGTGATCAGGTGAGGAATTTTGCAGGCACTAACTTCCTGATGGGAATACTGCTCATAGCAAGAGTTACTTTGCCAAAGTCATGAGATGTATAAGACATTGAACAAGGCTCTCTTGAGAGACAGTTTACTCCAGTGAACACAGATGTACCCATGCCGGGGACTCATTCACTTGTGATCTTAAGCTTTAGATAGTAGAATGTGGGTCGGAGTCATAGTATCCCCAAGGCCAGAAAGAAACCTGATGGAACTGTGTTTTCAGGATAGTTTGGAAGTTCATGGCCTCCTACTAATTTCCTTCCTGTTTGCAGAGAGCAGCAGCCTGCATTCAGCCTGTGTCCATGAGAGTGCCGTGCATAGCCGAGTCTTCCAGATCTTATACAGGAATGAAGAAGTTCCCGTAAATGATGCCATGCTCTTCCGGGCTCATTTGCTCTTAGACGGTGAGAAGGTAAGTCTTGATCTCCTGCCAGTCGCAAGAGGTTTTCTTTCCCGACTAACATTTCCCTCTCATTGCTGGATTCAGGGTGAGTGAGGAAGGTACAGATTGATTCCGAGATCTGGTAAGAATTTATGGTTCCTATATTCACCTGTTTCTGACGGCTTTTTCTCTTCTTCTTCTTATCACTCGCGTGATCATTCCAAGAAGTCTTGGTCATTTGCAGTCGCTCCTCCTTGCTCCAGTGTATCTCTGCTCAGGCATATTGTCCAGGAATCCCTCAGCAAATGGTTTGGATTATCTGCTCTTTACAAACTTGGGGTTAGGATAACACACAGAAGTGAAGAAGGTTCCGAACTCTGTTGACTTCAAGGGGCTAATAGCTCAGTGAACGAGCAAATTTATAAGCATGTGTCTTGGTTAGAAAAACTGGCCATAGCTGGGAGGAAATCCAGAGGCTCCATGAATGGAGAAAGAATTTTGGGATGGCCAATCTAGAGCTAGAACTCATTCACAGAGGAGTGCCCTTTAAGAAGCATGTACTGGATGGAATTCATGAGACAGAGAAGAGGGAGAATCCTTTCCTGCAGAGAGGGAGAAAGCCAGACTAAGTTTAGAGGCCTTGACACATTGTTTGCTTCAATTGGAGCTTGAATAAAATGTTTTCATTCGCTAAATGAATGTATTTTGAAGGCCTCTGGACTATTGTTCTTGTTTCTGCAGTCAATAGCTAATAGCTTGAATCTTTGTTCCCACATTCTGGCTGTTTATTTCACAATGGAGGCATGGATGATATGAAGAACGCCTCTACTTTAAACAAACTTACGAGCACTTCTGCTCACCCCTGGCCCTTGCTGTACAGCAGACTCCCATTGGGCACCTGATATCCATTCCTGTACTCAGGTTATTGGCTTCCTGTACACATCTTTTTGTTATCTACAAAGGGAGGCTGGTCCTGATTTGCTACTCTTTCCTTATTCATTAACTCAGGCATCTCTTTAGCCAAGGCTTTCTAAGCACTCACTAAGTCTGTACTGTATGCTGGAGAGAAAGTAGCAAATGGGAGATTCCGCTAGGAGTTTTGGCACTACCGTTTACCTATTAGATAAATGTATTGGCTATCTAGGCATTATTTTAGGCATTAGTCAATTGCATTATATTTTCTTGTCTTTAACAGTTTAGAGCCTCTCAATTTCAACCCTGTACGTTATAACACTCTGGTATTAAAGAGAAAGCGTTTCTTAGGACATATTGTTTTCTTCTGCATGTCTACTGACTTTTCTCTATAATAAGATAGTATTTATTATTGTCTTATGGATAATCCATATGGTAGCAAGAAATGTTTCAACTAATCATTATATCCAGAGCTAAAGTGAATAAGATCTATCTGAAAGATTACATTTGTGATGAACATATGAACATACTAGTTCTTTTTGAACACATATCAATGGATTTATGGAAATCAAACTGCTACTTATTGCCCGAGCAGATAATGTATTCATAGATGCAGGTAGCAATATTGTGTACAACACGTGTTTGGATAATGGGTGACTAGCCAAAAACCACATTATGGAAGAGAAGATACAGTCTCTACATTGAGGCCAAGGATGCGAACCAGAACTGAGTACAGAGAGAACTAACTAGAAGCTAAGATATCTGATGGGACGTTTTACAGTAAACACAAAGAGTGGCTCTGGAGGCCCTCTGGATATTTTATTCATATTTGCTGTAGTGACGTAGAAGATTTAAGCAGACATAAAAATATATAGAATAATAAGAGGGAGGCAGACATAAAAATATATAGAATACATACATATAATTATTAATAAAAATATCTAGAATAAGATAGAGAAGATAAACTTAGAAAGGGAAGGAAAAGCATTCTCAAGATAAATATACCAGAAAAATATGCATGAGTATCTTCTGCACTTAATGGCAGTTCACATGTGGAGGGCCATGTTCCCAGCAGTCAAGGTAAAGAAGATGTACAGATTAACAAGAGTATACTTAGCTCTGTGAAGGAGAGAAAGCGATTACAGCAGAGAGGGATAGTGAAAAAAAATTACATTAGATAGCAGTGGTTCTCAGCCTGTGCTTTGTGACTCCTTTGGGGATGGAGGAGGAACAAATGACCCATTCTTAGGGGTCTTTTAAGACTATCAAGAAAACACAGATATTTATTTACATTACAGTTTCTGACAGTCACAAAATTACAGTTGTGAAGTAACAATGAAAAAAATTTTACGATTGAGGGTCACCACAACATGAGGAACTGTATTAAAGGGTCATAGCATTAGGAAGGTGGAGAATCACTCTTTTATAGCAATAAAAATTCTCTAAAGGGAGATTCTTTTGTACACCCATAGAACAGAAGCTAGGAAATGCTCGTGCAAAGTTCTAGTTCCCAAGCCCATCACAGACCTAGTGCTTCAGAGACTTACAAGGGTAGGGGTAAGTTGATTCAGAGGTTGAGCAAGTCCCTCTTGGGTACTTTTTCATAGGAAACACTTGGAAGCTTTAGGACCCAGGGCAGCAGTACACTGGAAAGTGGCAGACCAGTGGAGGATAATTAGGGAAGCAGGAGCTAGGGTGGGCAATCTTATCCAGTGGCATGGGGAGTGCACAAAGGTGAACCTGGAAAAGAAGTTTCAGGATATGATGTAGGAAACCAGTCATCTCACTGAATGCAGCGTAATTGCCGTGTTCTAGAGCAGTGGTTCTCAGTCCGCGGCTGTGACTCCTAAAGGGTTCAAATATCACAAGTCCTGCATATCAGATGTTTACATTACAGTTGATAACAATGCCTAAATTACAGTTATGAAGTAGCAAAGAAATAATTTTATGGTTTGGGGTCACCACATGAGGAATTGTCTTAAAGGGCTGTAGCATTAGGAAAGTTGAGAACCACTGTTCTTGTGGTTTTATTCAGAAGGAAGAGGAATGAGACCGACCAAGGTGTAAGTATGAGAAACGAGAGCAAGGACACGAAGGTGGTTGCTGCTGTTTCCTATGTGGATATTGGTGAGCCTGAAGACAAATAGGTACAGCTGAACAGAAACAGAGGAAGTCAGTAGTCAAGCCATTTGATAGCCGAGGGTAGCCCAGAGAACAGAGCTCAGTTATACCCAGGGGGTGGAGGACTCCATGTATATAAAACAGTCTGTAAAAAATGGACTATAAGAGTGGGCCATGCCCCTTCTGGCTGCTACAATCCTTCCTGTCTTCAGCAGAATTCCCCATGCTATGGCTAATGTTTGGCTGTGGGTCTGTGCATCTGTTTCCATCAGTTACTGGATGAAGGCTCTCTGATGACAATTACAGTAGTCACCAATCTGATCACAGGGCATGAATGGTTCGGGCTATGTATCCACTATTGCTAGGACTCTTACCTGGGCCATCCTTGACATTAATGGGCGTTTCCCTTGCCCCAGATTTTTGCCTGAGCCTGAAATGTCCTCATCCAGTCATCTCTTTCGGAATTCTCCACCCCAGCCACTCTCCAAACCAGATCCCCAAGTTCCCATCCGCACCTGCCCCAGTACGCCCAGGAGTTATCGTCTATTTCCCTTTCCCAGGGAGACCCATGGGTCCCCTCTTGGCCTTTTCTTTTTTCATAGCCTCTCTGGATCTGTGGATTTTTAGCATGGTTATAATTTACAACTAATGTCTACTTATGAATAAGTACATACCATGTTTGTCTTTCTCAGTCTGAATTACCTCATTCAGAATATTTTTTCTATTTCCATCTCTTCTCTTTCCATTTTCTGATGTCATTGTTTTTAAAGCTAATTAATACTCCATTGTGTAGATGTACATTTTTTTTATCCATTCATCATTGACATCCTGGTTGTTTCCAGTTTCTGACTATTGTGAATAAAGCTGCTATAAATGTAGTTGAGCAAGGACATCACACAAAAAAACACAAAAACAACTAACTTGGCTCATAGGAATTCACAGTCTATACCAACAACCAGGGAGCCTTTACGTAAATGATCTATGCCCCCTTCCATGTGTGTGTATGTGTGTGTGTGTGTGTGTGTGTGTGTGTGTGTATGGCAGCTGTGTAGCTTGGTCTACTGTGGGAAATCTAACAATGGGAGTAAGGGTTGTTTCTAATGCTTTGGCTGGCTCTTGGGAACCTATAACTGATCCTAGAAAGAAAACAGGAAAAGAAAAGGATGGGGAAATTGTGGTCAGGTTGTTAAATAAACAAACAAATGGAGAGATCAGGGATACAAGGAACATATCTAAACATAAAAAAGGCAATTTACAGCAAGCCAAGAGCCAACGTCAAACTAAATGGAGAGAAACTCACAGCGATCCCACTGAAATCAGGAACAAGACAGGGTTGTCCACTCTCTCCATATCTATTCAATATAGTTCTTGAGGTCCTAGCTAGAGCAATAAGACAACAATGGGAAATCAAGGTGATACAAATCAGAAAAGAAGAAGTCAAATTTGCTGATGATATGATGGTATATATAAGCGACCCCAAAAATTCTACAAAGGAATTTCTTCAACTCATAAACACTTTCAGTAATGTAGCAGGATATAAGATTAACTCAAAAAAATCCAGTAGCCCTCCTGTACACAGATGATAAAAGGGCTGGGAAAGAATCAGAGAATCAACACCCTTCACAATAGCCACAGATAGCATAAAATATCTCAGAGTAACTCTAACCAAAAAGTGGAAGACTTGTATGACAAGAACTTTAAATCTTTAAAGAAAGAAATTGAAGAAGACACCAGAAAGGGGAAAGATCTCCCGTGCTCTTGGGTAGGCAGAATTAACATATTAAAAATGGCAATCTTACCAAAAGCAATCTACAGATTCGATGTAATGCTCATCAAAATCCCAGCAAAATTCTTCACAGACCTTGAAAGAACGGTACTTAACTTCATATGGAAAAGCAAAAAAACGCAGGACAGCCAAAACAATTCTGTATAATAAAAGATCTTCTGGAGGCATCACAGTCTTTGACTTAAAACTCTACAACAGAGCTCCAGTACTGAAAACAGCCTGGTATTGGCATAAAAACAGACAGGAGGACCAATGGAACCGAATAGAAGTCACAGATATTAATCCACACACCTTCAAAAACCTGATTGTTGACAAAGAAGCAAAAAAGTATCAAATAATAAAAAGAAAGCATATTTAACATTGTGCTTTCATAACTGGATATCAACATGTAGAAGAATGAAAATAGACCCATATCTATCACCATACATAAAATTAAAGCCCAAATGAATCAAAGACCTCAACATAAAGCCAGCCACACTGAACCTCATAGAAGAGAAAGTGGGAAGTACACTTGACTGCATTGGCACAGGAGACCACTTCCTAAATAGAACCCCAGCAGCACGGACACTGAGAGAAACAGTTAATAAATGGGACCTCCCAAAACTGGAAAGCTTCTGTAAAGAAAAGGACATGGTCAACAAGACAAAATGACAACCTACAGAATGGGAAAAGATCTTCACCAACCCTACATCAGACAGAGGTCTGATCTCCAAAATATACAAAGAACTTAAGAAATTGTCCATCAAAAGAACAAATAATACAATAAAAAAAATGGAGTACAGACCTAAACAGAGAACTCTCAAAAGAGGAATCTACAATGGCTGAAAGATACTTAAGGAAATGCTCAATATCCTTAGTCATCAGAGAAATGCAAATCAGAACAATTCTGAGATTCTATCTTATGCCTGTAAAAATGGCCAAAATCAAAAACACTGACGACAACTTATGCTAGAGAGGTTGTGGGGAAAAGGGAACACTTCTGCATTGCTGGTGGGAATGCAAGCTTGTACAACCCCTTTGGATGTCAGTGTGGTGGTTTCTCAGAAAATTGGGAAACAATTTTCCTCAAGACCCAGCAATACGACTTTTGGGTATATATCTAAAGGATGCTCAATTGTGCCACAAGGACATGTGCTCAGCTATGTTCATAGCAGCATTGTTTGTCATAGCCAGAACCTGGAAACAACCTAAATGTCCCTTGACTGAAGAATGCATAAGGAAAATGTGGTGCATTTACACAATGGAGTACTACACAGCAGAAAAAAACAATGACATCTTGAAATTTGCAGGCAAATGGATGGAGCTAGAAAATATCATTTTGAGTGAGGTAATCCAGACCCAGAAAGACAATTATCACATGTACTCACTTATCATTTTTTTAAACATAACACAAAGAAAACCAACCTACAAGTCACAATCCCAGAGAATCTAGAGAACAATAAGGACCCTAAGAGAGGCTACACGGGAAGTAGAAAAAGACAAGATCTCCTGAGTAAATTGGGAGCATGGAGACCTTGGGAGAGGGTTGACAGGGAGGGAGAGGCAGGGAGGGAAACAGAGAAAAATGTAGAGCTCAAAAAAATCATTAAAAACTAACTAACTAACTAACTAACTAACTAACTAACTAACTAACTAACTGAGTATGTCATATTCCTAGAGACACAAGTGAAAATCCAACGTAGTTGAGGGAAGCAAAGCTTCTATGAATAGTGATAGGAACTGGATCTAATCATCTTATCCATCCATTGATCTTATCAGCAGTAACATTTCTGATTTGTTAGATTAATTCCACTGGATTTTTTGCTGAGTGCTTTGTAGTATCTCATCAAGATATTGCAGTGTAGGGATGGGCTTTCTCAACTTCATTTGATGAATAAGGATGCAGAGATTTAGAGCTGAGATTTGTCTCCATCACATCACTAAGGTGTGGTAAAGACGTGGTTTAAATATGGAATTTAAGGCATGTATTTCCAAAGAACATGCAGGGCCACCGTGCAGATATGGTGGGATAAGGGGGTCCTCAAACTCAATAGTAAAGTAAAAATAACAAAAAACATAATACATTGCATTATTTGAAATTGGTCAACCCTTTTTGTACACTTTCTTATATAGCTACTTACTATAATGTTATAGAGTTAGTAGTATTATTTTATGAATGGAAAACACCTAGATTTAGGATTTGCCCTCATGAATTCTGACTTTAGAAGCTGCCTTCTCAGCCTCAAGGCTGCAGTGGACCTGGGGGGAAGGGAAGAGTCACTGTAATAAGCATTGATGTATAAGTATCTTGCAAATATAATACATAGGCTTCTACAAACATGTATGAGTAGGTATCTTGAAAGTAAGGTTTAGCAAGGAACCAGTGAAAGTCATAATTAAGATCAGACTAGCTTCAATTCCCAGAGAATTGTGACCACTAAATCTGGTGCTCAATCATTCTTCCATCCAGGCAAATGATTTCTCAGCAGGTAGTAGTAGTGTTAGTTCTCCAGCCTTATTTCCAGGGAAATGGTAGTTTCCCTGTACTCCTTTGGTTGAATACAAATACTAAGTTATTTATAGCATTTGAATTCAGCAAAAATGTTTGTGCAATACTGAGTTGGAAGTGTGACCTCAGCCTGCCAAGTGCTTGAACTCCAATCCCCAGCTTGCCAAGTGCTTGAACTCTAACTTCCAGGCTGCCAAAGCCTGACCCCTCCCCTGGAAGGGTCAGGACCACTCCCACGGGGTATTTAGGATCACAGAAACAAGGAACTTGTGCTTTTGGGTTTATGTGTGCACTCCCTCTGTCTTCCCCCTGCCATGCTCCTGGCCACTCAGGAGTTCACCATCTATTAAACTCAGGCATTTAATTTGGCTTAATCTGGCTTGATTGGAATTCTTCACACTGGGTGAGAGGCTCTGTTAGAAAATATTCTTAACAGTTAGCTTTTAAGTATTCTTTTTAAAAGTATCATTTTTTAATACCACAGAGGCCTAACGATAAATTCTACCTCTACGTCTTTGCTTGAATTATGCTTAATTAAGAAGCTATTTCCAAAGAAGCCTTTGGAGAGGCAATGTCTGTCTCTGTGGGATAAGGGTATTTTTGCAAAAAAAGTAACCAAAATAGGTGACTGTGGAAGAAGTTTTATTCCTCAGAGATGCGTTGTTGCTATCTCTCCGACTGTACACTTTTCCTGAAAGCTGGAGCCCACAACCACTGAGGACTAAGGGGATTAGTGGGAACACATGGCAAGAAAGTAGCCAGGGCATTTGGCTTCAAGCAGCAGAGTTACTGCCACTGAGTGTGATAAACCAGTGGTGTTTGCAGGATTTGCCTGATCCAAGCAGAGCTAACAAATGTCAGGCCTGGCTTGCCAGCTCCAAGGGATGTTTTGCTTTTCTCCCCCAGAAGCTATAAACCCACAATACGAATATGAATGTGAAATTACCTGAATTTTCAGCATTTGAAACTTGTTCAGACATTTTAAGAAATACTATGGGGACTAAAGCAAACATGCCTGGAGAGGAATTTTGGCTTATGGGCTTCCAATTTATGAGCTCAGAACAAGCTATTGTAACCCGAAATGCTGAATGTGAAGAGGAAAAGGAATGCGGCTCACTGCGAGTTGCCGAGGAGGGTATCAGCCAATCAGAGAGCAGACAGAAGTCTAAGCCCTGTGCCATGGGGACAGTCCTGACACTGAATGAATCCACAGAGTACAGATAATGAAGACTAGTGCATAGTACACAATTCCCCTATAATTGTGAGAAAGCAGACCTGGGGACCTCATTTTGGGGGCACATGTGAAAAGAACTGTCTTATTACTTATTTTTGCACATAAAGGACATTGAAGGAAGGAGAATTGAAGATTTACCATAGATGAAAGTTGGAAGAGCTTGAGTCACCTTGGACATCAATAACTTAACCACCCAGATTTCCAGGCTCCTCCCCTTAACGTGTGGGCGGTGATGTGGGTCGTGTGGGGACATTTGAGTCTAAGTGGTGACTTCGTGCATCTTTGGACAAGTTTTGCTGCACTGAAAGTTCACTCCCCCGTCCTTCCCAGAGGAGGTACGATGCAATCTTTCAGCCGTGCCTGGAATCCACGTCAAATTCGTTTGTCAATGAGGCAACATGCTTAAAAGCTTCATCTTTATTTTCCAGGTCCTGTGATAAAAATAAGCTGACAAAACCAAGTTAAGGGAGAAGGGATTCATCACAGCTTACTTTTCAAACACAGTGCATGTGACAAGAGAGTCAAGGTTGTAGACTCTGCAGCAGCTGTTTACCTGGCATCCACAAACAGGAAGCAGAGAACAATCAGAATATGCAAATGGAGAAGCTCAGCCTGCTTCTCCATTTTCTGTAGGACCCCTAACCAGAGAAAGTCCCGTCTAACCCTTAAGATGGGTCTTCCTGCATCATTTAACCAGGTCTGTCTCTCATCTGCATTCTCAGAGGCTGAGCAATCCCTCATAGATATGCCTGGAAACTTAACTCTGAGGTGACTCTAATTCATCAAGTTGACAATGGCGATTAAGCATTACAAGGATGCTTGTTTAATAATGGTTGAAAATATACTTTTTTACCAAGCTGGCCGTGCAAATCCTTTGCTTTTATTTTCCATCCAATATTCCTATTCTGAGAGTTTGCTTTTCCAGAACATGATGTCTCGTGCATAGACATTCTCACTCCACATCAGGGGCACTTGATAGTGAGATTCTGTTTCTCCTCCTTGAGAAACAGTCAGCTAAATGTCCCAACTGGATTACTAGTTGACTGCTGAACTCTCTTTGTCTTTGTCTTTCAGGTAGAAGATGCTCTGAGCGAGGTCGAGTTTCAGCTCAAGGTGGACCTGCACTTTACGGACAGTGAGCAGCAGTGAGTGTCATGGACGTCCTTGGTCTGTGTAGGGAGGTTTCTTCCTTCACCCCATACCTCACTATTAGGTCTTCCTCAAAGCTAGAATCCTCATAATTTTTCTGGAATAACTAGTTACTAGTAATCTGAAATGTCTCTCAGATGTTCCAATTTACCAGGAATATGGGATAAACATTGTATTAGTCAAGGTTTTCTAAGGAACAGTTCTGATAGCATCACATACACACGCGCACACACACACACACACACACACACACACACACACAAGATTTATTAGATTGACTTTTGTGGTTTGGTCCACATAGTCCAGCAATGGCTGACTCGTGCTAGAGTGGCCAAGAATCCAGTAGCTGCTCAGTCCATGATGCTGAATGTCTCTGCAGTCCCAGTCTGGTGCTGAAGACCTGCAGGGGATGGGGAGAGAATGCTGGAGAGATGCTGATCTTCAGTCTACATTAAGATCCAAAGGAAGTTGGGAGAAGTTGGTGTGGTTACCAGGGAAAGAATGATGCAGCAAAAGAACAGATAGCCTTGCCAGCAAGAGTGAGAGCACGTAGCCAAAAATCCTAGTTCCCCTCTTCCACGTCTCTTTCATGTAGCTGCCGCCGGATTTAAGAGGGGTCCTCCTGCTTCAAATAAACATATCAAGAAAATCACTCACAGGTGCCCGGCAGCTTGGGTTTTAACTGATTCTAGATGCTGTCAAGTCGACGGCTGTGATTTGCCATCACAGCATGTCTGCCAGAGCCTGGAAAAGCTCACTCATTTGGAGCCAGGCTGCTCGGGTTCTGCACACAGAAAACTGTTGGCTTCTTGCCTTATTAATCGATATCTTTTACTTAAAGCATTTTTTCCTATGTGGTACTGACTTGGGGGTTTTAAGAGTAATGTCTGCCATGTACGAGACAACCGAAATCCCCTTCAAATCATTCTTCCTGGTTTTAAAATGGGTTCATACTGAACATCTGCTATTGTCCTTCAACTCTCTGTGAACTGAAAATCTATTTATGCAAAACTTGCCAAGGGAAATAATCAGGGAGCAGTTCTCTTCCTTTGCTTAACTGCTGCCTTCAAGTGTGCTCCGTGCCCTCTTTCCTCTATCCTGGGCTGTGCTGTTCGCCTTTTAAGCATTTCCACATTCTTTCAGGAATTACATAAACAATCTTTCTCTGAGGTATTAAAAAGTATGACACCAAAACTTTGAAATGCTCATCCCACTAAAGTTTCATTTCCCACTCAGTTGGGCCCTTTAAGCACTCCTCTCATTTAACGTTTATTTCCACTCAGGAGGTTCTCAAAATTCCTAAAGGGATGACAGAGGCTTTGTACTTGTTCCTTAGCTTGCTTTGCCCCTACCTCTGTGGTCTGTAGATCAGACACGATGAGTAAGGAAGATACAGTAAAAGGCTGGGGAGTCATTTGAGTGCAGGTAAGCAGTGTCCTTTTTAGGGTAAATGCTCAGTCATCATTAGGGTTCTTGTGAGTTACTTGCTGGCATGACCTTTATGCACACCTCCTCCCCAACTCTGCCCCATCCCTGAAGTCTGCTGACAAACTCAAGCCTCTTGTGGCCACTCACGACTTCTAGGAAAATATTTGTGGCTGATCCTTTCCATAGAATCCACATGTGGTCCACGAGGGCTGTGTAAAGTTATTTTAATCTCCTTCCTAAAATCGTGGGAGCTATTCTGTGCAGATTGCTTTCCCATCAAAGCTATTCAAACCCAGCTGTTATCCAGAAAGATAGTGCAGGATAAATCAGGCACCAGAACTCTACATCCACAGCTCTAAGGTGCAGAAGGCAGTTACCCCCTCAGAACTCCTTCTTTGGTTTTAGTGTACAAAAATGATGATAGTCCTTTCCTCTCTGTCTTATTAGAAGGATCTCCCATTCTCTTGGATAGCTAGGATCAGCATAATAAAAATGGCAACACTACCAAAAGCAATCTATAGATTCAGTGCAATCCCCATCAAAATCCCAACACAATTCTTTACAGACCTTCAAAGAACAATACTCAACTTCATATGGAAAAACAAAACAAAACAAAAAAACCCGAGATAGCTTAAACAATCCTGTACAATACAGAAACTCCTGGAGGCATCACCATCCCTGACATCAAACTCTATCATAAAACTACAGTGATGAAAAGAATTTGGTGTTGGCATAAAAACAAACAGGTTGACCAATGGAATAGAATCAAAGACCCGGGATATTAATCCACACACCTACGAACACCTGGTTTAGATAGCGGCTAAATTTATACAATGGATAAAAAGAAATTCGCATCTTCAACAAATGGTGCTGGCATAACCGGATGTCAACATGTAGAAGAATGCAAATAGCTCCTTATCTATCACCATGCACAAAACTCAAGCCCAAATGGATAAAAGGCCTCAATATAAATCCAACCACACTGAACCTGATAGACGAGAAAGTAGCTTTCAATGCATGGACACTGGCGACCATTTCCTAAATCCCTTTTCCTTTTGAAGAACAGGAACTGGAGGTTGGGTGGGGACTAAGAGTGGCAGAATAGGGTCTAATAGTGTCAGACTTTGTTTCTCTTCCATTCCTTGGAATTCAAACTCTCTATTTAGGACTTTTTTGAGGGTTCTCACAATAATGGAAACTGAATCATTCTGACTCTGAAGCAAAGACGAACATCTACTAAGATGTCAAGAGATCTGGTGGTGTTGATTCATTGAGAAGAAATGTGTATTAAATTGTAGCTGATAAGACCTTGTCTCTGGGCTGCCAAGAGTATTCATGTTCCTGACATAGTGTCTGGTCTCAATAGCACACATTTCTCCCTTGAGAATAACTTGCCCCCCACGCATGCATGTGCTCACACACACTCACACACACACACACACACACACACACACACACACACACACACACACACACACACCTGTTTCTTGCTAAGAATCTTTAATATGGTGTTTCCTCTGTAGTGGTGGATACTAAGGGAAGTCCATCTACCCATTAGCATCAAAGTCCCTGCTTCTATTGTTTTCATGACTCCCCGTATGATCTGAGATCTCTATAATAACTTTCCTAGCAACCACTCAGTGTGAGACCACTAAACCTCATGGCTTCATAAACTTCCATCCATTGCTCCACAGGATACATGTCTAGTTTGGTGTAGAACCATGCCTTCAATTATAAACTTAGCACAGAAATTATTGTCTGGCAAGGTCTTCTAGATGTTTTAAAGATGTATCACAGTGGATACTGTAATTTAGGTTTATTTTTCTCTTGCCAACAGAAGAGCAGTTAATGGAGAGACTGACATAGGAATCTAGTCATATAAAAACATGCAAAATATAGCAACTTAGGTTCAGAAATCTTCAGTTAGAACATGTGGGACAAATCTGTCTAATTTTCCAAATTTCAGTAGCGTATAAGATGGGCATCAGGATTTGAAACATTTTTAAGAGGGATAGATGTTTTTATTTATTTCTTCACTTTTCATAGCAGTGTATAGAAAACAAACAAAAAGGAATGAAGTTGGAGGCTGTTGTTTCATCAGAGTTAGACAGGCTGTGAAGTCCCTCTTATATATCAGTAGGACAATGATGTCTCAAGGCTTTGACCTTGTCATATCACTGAAGGTAACAATGATGCTGACATCTAGTGCGTGGAAAAGAGAGGTACTGCTAAATAGTACAAAGGACAGCTCTGTTTTCGCCAAAGCTTATTCAGTCTCCAAAGTCAGTATTAATGAGATAGAGTCACATACTCGGGACCACAATCCTATCTACACTCTCTGATTTCAAATGATCCATGAGTACCTGCTTGTACAGGGTCACGACACTCACCCCCACACAGCCCTGCCAGTCTCTGCACAGCTCAGCAGATAGGAAATTCTTTAATACTTAAAGGGGCGATTCATCTTCCTGTAGGTTCTCTCAGTTGGCCTTCATTTTATCCCTTCCAAGTATGCATAATAATTCTGTCTGGAGGGCTGTACTTTCTGTGAGATAGCAACTTTTGCTGCTGTTTAATTATTTTGTTTGCTTAGCTATTTTATAAGAATCCAGACATTCTACTGCCTCATCCACCAAAGATCACCTGCATCTTCTCTCCTCTGAGATTCTCTAGGAAGTGGGCTTCTTCTCCATAAGGGTGCTGTCCATTTCAGAACACCAAAAAGTGATCCCTTCTCTCCTTACATCTTCTGAAGGAAGCTTGGGTTGTTCTCTCTGTCAGGAGTCAATGTCTAGATGAGCACAAAGCAGTACTGTGTAGTAGTAACAGCACAGAGGAGAGTCAGAGAATACTAATATGGCATGGCAGGTTTTTCTCATGACTGTGAACAAGTTAAATAATTCCCATTCGTTTCACTTGTTCTTTTATGAATGGAATAAGATTAGCAAATGTGTTATATGCTTGTCTTATAGGGGAAAGCAGAAGGTCCAGTCCACAGTTAAGTTTCAGATCATTTTTGTCCATATTAAAGTGAGAATGAAGGCTGACAATTGCTGACATCCACGGCTTGGATTCTCTACCTTTCTTTATTTGGGTTCTTCCTGGATAAAGCAAAGAATGTCTTACACATAGTCACAATGGACACCAGGGGTCCAATGGTTGATGTAACCTTAGCCACAAACGGCAAAGACCACAAGGAAAGACTGGTCAGGCTGTGGGAGCCTTCACTGTCTCCCTTCCCTCTCTGTAATCTATTTGCTTACCCATGGAGGAAGAAGAGATCCTCTTTGTTGTGTTCCTGGAAGATGCTCATAGTGACTTTCCTCAAGTTCTGGCTCTCTGCAACCTGCAGAGCCACAGAGACTATTTTTCAGCAATTATGACTAGACAAACATTATTCTCCCTTTTTGTATCTTCTGGGTTTGTCTGTCTGTGGCCTGTACCTTAGGATTGGGTATGTGTTGATTACCAAGTGCTAGAGCAAAGGAAAGGGACAACTTCCTGAAACTGGAAGCAGTGTGTTCTGGGTCTTTGTCCATTCGGTCAATCAGTTGACATTTGCATAACCATGGGCTTGATCACCTTTTCCATCATGTCTGTACCAGTGAGATGACAGAGATGTAAACATGAGTTAGCCATAACTCCTGCCCTTGGGGGCTAGAGACCCCGCACAATTCACAACCTCACAAAAGTCTATTTATCATTTTAAGAGCAGTGTTCATCCCATGGGGGTGAAACAAGGGCGAAGTGTTCAAGAGATTTGCAGTCATGAGAGGAGCTTTGGAAAGATATGGCCATCTTTACCATCTTTACCATCCCTGAGGTTCAGGTTTCCCTGCAGTGACAGAAGAACTGAGACCCAGAGTTGTTCTGTAGCCTTCATTCCTTCATTTACCAATTGTGGGACAAACTCTTACAGCCAGGCCGCACAGAGCAGGGTTGAGTAAGAATGATGAGACTGTTAGGCGGAGCTACTTGAGTGACAGCATAGCCAACCAACCACGCTCACATGAGCTCACTCACTTGCCTTCCAGGCTGGGAGATGTGACGGGGACACCAATGATCAGCAGTCGCACGCTTGGCCTGCACTTTCACCCCCGGAGGGGTCTGCACCACCAAGTCCCTGTCATGTTTGACTACTTCCACCTGTCGGTGATCTCCGTGACCATCCACGCTGCCCTGGTGGCTCTGCAGCAACCTTTGATCAGGTATGAAGTTAGAGGTCGCCCTAACATTCATCCCATGCATCACGGAGAGACGCAGCTTGTCCTAAGTGTTCAGCACACACCAGAGAAGGTGGTCCATGGCTGCTGACTTAAGCTTGGGTCTTCAGCTGGCCCACAGAAGTAGTAGGCGAAAGCTTGGGACAGGCTCAGCATCACAGGGGACAATGGAGAATTCTTGGGTTTGGGGGGGGATCACGTATAAACTGGAGCTCACACCTCAAGGATTTGGATTCTTCCCTTGGCCTCACTTGTCTCTTAGCTGTGCCTTGAGAAGTTCCTCATGTTTCTGAGCTACATAATCCCTGTGTGTAAAATAAGAACACCAATATCTATATAAAACTTTCTGAAATTTTTAAAATTCATTTGATATTTTTGGGGTATCTATAAGGTTTCCAGCACTTTATTATTTAATATTCAACTTAAGCTTAAATAATTCATTCCTTAACACCTTCATATGTGTATAAAATGCACATTATTCTTACTCCCACCTTTTTTCTCACCATCTCACTCCTGCCAACCTCCTTTCTTCCTTACAAGTTCCTCTAAAACAATCATATCTTTTGTTATTTTGTGACCCACTGAGTTTAATGAGGGCCATTTGTGGAACATTTTAGTGAATCCCAGTGGAGGCCGAGGCTAATACATAGCAGGTGTTCAAATCTCTTCCTTCCCCCAGTCACTGTTTGCTCAAATGCAGGTCTGCTTGTAAGATCATTTGCCTTTGTCCTTCATTGACTCACCCTACAGCATCTCAAAGGTGCAGAGGAGAACTTGGGTTTATTAGTTCTACAAGGGACAGGAGAGCGCTCTTAAGAGTGACTGTAGTGGGCCGTGAATGGCCAACCATCACGGTCCCAGGATGGCTGACTATGTCCATTTAGATAATTTTAAACAGGGAGAGGAAACAGTTGCACATGTGTGCAATGAGGTATTAGGGGTATATTTTTGTAACCCAGAGGAAGGAAAATTATCCAATGTCTGTGTTCTAGACAGTTTCTACAAGTTTGCATGCATATGTGTGAGAATAAGCAGAATCCTTGCTGATTTCTATGTCTATAACCTAAAAGGTCTGCTGTCTGTTAGAGTCTGGGAATAGAAAATGAGATATGATTTCTTCCTTGACCCAGTTTTATTCATCTGTGGATGGCTTTTCTGGGTGCTACTGGCCAACTGGGTCATTCCCGATGCTGAATGAGACTGATAGAGATACTGGATATGTGTTGAGTAACTAGGATGGAAAGCATTGCCCAACAAGAGAGTAAGTGTGGCTGCTGGCTAAGGTGAAGTGATTTGTGAAGGCAGAACTGAATTTCATGGCGCAAGTTTGGGGAAGTGTTAGCATCAGCTATGGAAATTAAATTAGAGTACATAGCAAGGGGAAGAGAGAATGGGGGAAGTAAGAGGAACAGACAGTTTATTGTAAGCAGCATCTCTGACCCTGGAGCTGAGAGCCAATGTCAAACAGTTTGTGGCCTTTTGTACCTGAGTGTACCTAACGTTCTTCTGCCCAAAACCTTGCTGAGCTCTTATATTGAAGCTGTTCCTACACTGAAGGTCCTGGGCTGAGGGGAAAAAAGGACACGGACCAGAGGTCTATGGTTTTCATTCTTCTTTACCAGCAGAAGCATGAGAATCCACACACAGTGATTTTGGGAGGGACATGTAGGGTCCTTTAAAGCATGATTTATAAAAACTCAGGGTTAGAAATTGGGGTTCAACCTAAAGACCAGAAAAGCAAAGCAACCAACCACTGGCTCTTAACCTCAACCTCAGTCCAAAAATGGTGATCCTGCCTTTAGCTACTGGGATTAAAGGTGTGTAATACCACTGCCTTGTCTGTAAGGCTAACCAGTAGGGCTGTTTTACTCTTTGATCATCAGGCAAGATCTGTTTATTAAAATGCAAATGAAATATCACTACAGTCCTCAGAGCAAACCTCTTCTTCAGATAGCTGTGTCCAGTGGGTGGAGCTGATATGTGTATGTTGAATTACATAGGGTGAGTGTTATAGCAGACTGTTAGAAAAACTTTACAATGTAGGAACAGGGGAAAGCAACCATGACCTTGGGAAGTAGAATCTAGAAAGTAGAAGAGTTCAAGTCTCCTGCAGATCATGTTCCCTAGCTGGGTGATTCCCTCTGATCAAGGCTGCTTCAATGCATGGCTCAGTGTGGGATCTGTGTGCCAAGGGTGAGACAGAGCAGGTGTGCCCTGAGATCAGTGGAGACTGTTCCTCAGGAGGCCAGGCAAAAACCCAGATGGGAAAGGAAGTGACCCTTCCGGGGGTTCTAGGTCCCAGAGAGTAAGGTATGCCCATGCAGCTAGAGTTAGGAATATCTGGCTGTTAAATTCCTCCATTTACTTTCTGGGGATCTTTGAATAGTTGATCTCATGTCTCTGGGTACCTGTTTCACCATATAGACACACACACACATATACATGTAAACAAATATTTTTGTGATAATAATCGGACAGATATTATGACTGTACATAATAAAAAATGTGTAGACTTTCCCACATGATAAACATGTGCGTAATAAAGGCTCCAGAAGCCATTCTAGGAATATGAAAACTAGCAATTATGAGATGCATGTATTATACCCCTGGATGTTAAGAGACTCAGAGTCTAGAAGAAATCCTGGTGGTAAGCTTCCAAACTGAGGGCTGTGCAAAGTACTGGCAAGGCCTGGGCTAGGTAGCAGTTTGAAGAATGGGCTTCATGACTGGGTAGCCCCCAGTGCCAAATCTGAGATTCCACTTTCTAACTCTGTATACTTGAGCATGCAGGATTCAGGTTCAGTTAGCAGCAGACGGTTGGAAGGACTCAATGACAGCACATGGGAAGCCCTTGGGTATGATTGCGTCCAGGAGATTAATTTTTGTAAAGCACCCACCGTATTCTGGGCCACCCATTTGGCACCGGTAAGCTCCTGACAAACGGCAGGAAGCTTTCTGCACAGGGATGTGCACCTCTCCTTGTGACTCAGAGGGAAGCTTTACAGAAGACATTGCTCTACCCAGGGGGCAAGAATGTGACAGCGAAAATTGAATTTGGGAAGGTAAATTGGAGTCAGATTTTGGCAATGTAATTAATGATGCATCCAGGGGTTGGACACAAATTAGTTGAGTGTTATGCCTCGGAACAATCATCAAGACGTACCCCCATCAAGTTTTGTCAGGCAGGAGGGTCACTAGTGCAGGTAGAAGGACAACTGAGATGTCCAAAGGCTTCCCAGCACCTGACATCACCTTTTGGCTCTAATGTTGGTAGAGACTCTGATGCTATCTTACCGTGGGTTTGGAACCAGGATTCTTAGCAGAAAGTTTAACCTTTCAGTAGGAGCAGACTCGGCAAGTTTGTCGGAAGCAGCCTTCCAGATGGGAGCAGGCACAGCTGCTGAAGAGTTAAACTTCACAGATGGGGTAAAAATAGAACCGCCTTCCACTCTCTGGGTTTTGCAAGAAGAATTTCTGTCTTGACACACGGTACCTTGGAACAAAGGGAACCCTTTAAGCTTGTGGGAAATACCTGTCAAACAGGGTAAGCACCAGCTTTTCCAGAAAAGCACGCTCATAGGATCAGTTAGGTCCAACACGGATGCCGCAGCTGTGAAACTGAAACTTCACCTCAAAAGACCCTTAGCCTTGGCTGGGAAAGACCAAAGAAAATCTAGTTTTTAATAGTTTTTAATCTTCAAATAGACAAAGTCAAGTGTCTCCTAGGGGCTCCCTCCAGTAGAGATGCCAACTAAAAGCCATAATTAACTAGCAAGTATTTTTGTCCTTTGTTGGCAGATATCCCAGGGAAGGGGTCAGGATTCCTTATGCACACACACTTCTTTTCTTTTAGAATGTTCCTACCAGTACCTTCTGGATGTATGGTAAATTCGCTTTAACTTTCAGTTCAATACAAATCCAAAGGAAGATATGGTGAGGCACTCGGGAAGTTGGCCAAGCTGGTGTGTGTGTGTGTGTGTGTGTGTGTGTGTGTGTGTATGTATATAACCCTGCCTCAAAAGAACAAAACAAAGCAAAGCAAATTCAAATACTATTAGTATTCTATAATACAATTGCCCCACAGTAAGCCAAGGCATCCTCAGATACCTAAATACCCAGAGAGCTCAAGGCACCTACATTAAATTATAGGTTTTCCCGTAACCTATGTGTGTACTACTCCTACTTGCTTTACGTTACTCCCAAATTACTTGTGATGGCACTGCAGTTAAAACTGGGGAACTAAATATGATTGGAATCCCATGAGCCAATGCACACGTAGTTATGTAGTTAGTGACCGAGTGACTTTGATCCAGTTAGAGTCTCAAGAATACTTACTAGCAAATTTTATTCAGTGTCATTGTTTGCTAGACCTTCCACTTAAAGCTAACTTTTGCAACTATCAGGAGTCTCCGTTTTACCCCATGGCTCAAGTGCATTAATCCTTCTGACAGGAGTTGACGTAGGAGGTTCAAATCCAGCCCAGGTCCTGTTATGTAGGTGGTGCCGCTGGTTAGGAACTCCTGCTAGTGGGTGTCAGTTCCACACTGTTGTGGCTGCCTACTGTGCCACACCACTTCAGTGTACTCCGCCCTTTCCTCCAACTCACTCCATACACTTCTCCTCATTGCCCATTGGCTGCCATGCATCCCCATCACGTTCCAACATAGACCTGATTGGTTTGAGTCCCCTTCTAGGCCAATGTGTGCTTAAGGTGTAAGTGACACATTACCACTTCGCCACTCTGACACCTCATGCACTCTTTGGCTTGTGGCATTAAACTAATAATATCTGGTAAATGTATTCAATAAAAATGTAACCTTAACTTTATCTCTCTGCCAATATTGCTACCAGAAGCATGAGTTCCTCGTCTGAAATCTGCCTCACTTAGTGCAAGCACCCAGAGCAAAGATGGTGACATCTGAGGACATTCATGGTAGAGACCATTTTGTTTTGCCATGAGAGACTATTAGTCTCTTTGGGAGATTAAGACATACCTACAAAATGGTAACTATAGAATTAAAAATGTGTCTAAGTAAGCGATTAGATTTTTAATTTCTTTAGAACTTCATACATGAGTACTATATTTACATTATTTTTCACCCTCTCCCTCCTATTTCCAACTTCTCCTGTGTCCCCTGTAGTCCCTCTCATATTCATGACCTTTTCTTCTTTAATTATTATCATTACGTTTATATATACACCGGTTGAGTTCAGTTAGTGTTGCTGATAATGTGTGTGTGTGCATGTGTGCGCACACTTAGGGATGACCAATTGGTATTTGAAAAACTATCAGGTGGCTTGTCCCTGCAGAAGAATGGTTTTTTTACTCCCTTAGTCCATTAGTTGCCCGAAGCTCTTCATTTTGGTTTAGGACCTTGTGAAATTTCAGTGACATGGCAACTGGTACTTACTGTGAAAGTCTTGTTTAGGCAGCTGTATTTTTGAGATTTCATGTGTGCAGCTTCCCTGTTATATATAGAAGACACGATCTCACATACCATCCTGAATACATAAAATCTCATCTGAGTCAGTAGCGCTTTAATAGATGATATTTGAAGGAAAGGGAAAACAGTGTAAGGAGTTTTATTCTCATTTATTATTGGAGGAAAATCACAAAGTTTAAGGTAGAAGGACTGACCATATACCTAAATATCATAAGGGCACACGATCTAGTCACATTCCTAAATCTCCATTGAGTCTAAGATTGATCATAGCCAGATGACCTGCCAGATGACCTTTATAATGAATCAGAATTGGACAGAAAAAAAACATGTTTTTTTTTCCTCTTGATGAGATTACAGCATTCCCAGATAACATGCAGGGATACTTTATTGATTACAGCAGTTTAGGACATATCACAGGAGTCTCATATGGATTGTGGAGATGAACATAGTTTTATGACTTTCACAAAAAGGCAAGTAGAAGCAAGGAGGGAGTAAGACTAGAAAGAGCTCATGCAAGGCAATGACTCCATGAGTGCAGAAGTAGATCTCAAGATCATGATGAACTTGTAGAGGGGGGTCTTTTACTCTGGTCAAGAGTTCCCAGGAAGATGATTCCCTAGGACATACTCTCAATAACCTCTCAGTCAGAGGACATACAGGTGTTGGGATACCTCTCTGTACCTCTACTGATGTGCACATCCAAGAATACTCACCCATTAGATAGCACTGGAAACGCAACATCCAGACCCTCCTGCTGGAACACCACTTAAATCTGTACCACAGGCTCCTCCGTTGCAGCCCAGAGGGAGCTGATTTAACACATGATAGCTTACTCACCTCCTGTTTTTCCCTTACTCTTCTTTACAGTTTCACCCGCCCAGGAAGAGGCTCCTGGTTAGGGAAAGGTGGCCTAGATGCAGGACCAGAACAGCCTACTATTTCTCTGGAAAACTTGGTCTTTGGAGCTGGATACTGCAAGCCGACTTCCTCAGAGGTAATGTGTGCATGGGAGCCATGACCCCATGACCTGCAGTTCTCACCTTGAAAAAGGGTATGTCCTATGAGGTTCCTTCTATCAAATGTTTCTTTAGGGCAATATTTTTATTTCTTTCAAGGTCCATTCATCCTTTGACTTTCCACTAATCATCTTTTGGATGTTTTCTGAGTATCAAGCCCTGTAAAAGACGTAGTAACTATTCTTCCCCAATGGTCCCTCTTCCTTCTCGTCCTTTTGGCAATAAGAGCTCTCTAGAACCTAGCTGGTGACACTTCTGTGAGGTTGTTTCCTTCACACTGTGTGGTGATATTGACTATCTGTTGGCATTGGGTCATGCCTGCTTTCAAATCCTGGAACCAACTCTTCAATCTCTCTGTGTTTCGCTCTCCCCACCTCTAGAGCGGCATCAGCAAGAACCACTAATCTCATGTGTATTTATGTACACCCAGTGTCCCAAATTAAAGTTCTTCGGCTCATACCTGGTCATTAGGTGCTGTTTAGTAAATACATATGACTACCTCTCCATTCCCTTTGCTTCTTCCCAGGAAGGAACTGATGTTGCTCTTCTTCTTTTTTCACTGCCTGTATTACTCTTTACCACATGAGGCATTTTGTTAGTGTATTCTTCAGAAATACCCAGCCAGTATCACTCAGGGTTGCCCAGAGACACAGAACCAATAGGAATGGTTTCTGCATCGTCGTTGTGCATTGACTCACAAGATTCTGGAGGCTGAGAAGGCTGCAAATCTGCTTCACCAAGCTGGAGACTAAGGAGAGTTGATGGCAGAGGTCTAGGCCAAGTCGAATTCCAGAAGCTGGATAACATTGTCGTTCATGAAGGGCAACTGTTTGCTTTGTTATAGTCAGAAACTCAGTAGATTGGCCCAGCTGTGTCACACTGGAGAGGCAGATCCCTTTTCCTCAGGGAGGTCTTTTGTTCAGTTCAAACAGTTCTCAGAGATACCCATCCTGGCATCCACAACAATGTTTAACCAAACATCTAGCCACCCCATGACCCAGGCAGGGAGGCACAAGAAATGTATCATGTTTAAATCAAAGAGAGGCATGTGAAAGACTGCCTAGCCAGTTTTGTCACCTTCTGCTACAGAATGCTCTTTGGCCAGACAGTTCAGCTTATGAAGGAAAATACCCTGCTCTTCTGGAGTTTCCCCGTTTGAGATCTAGTCAGGAGATCCAGTTGCAAATGTGAGCCTAGTCCCATCTCTATCTGGGTTAAGTTGCTATGTCACATGTCTTCACGGTCCTGAGGTCTCTAAAGAGGGACAGCCACGATTTCCCTAAAGGATGGGAAACTGAATCTATAATAGGGCTTGTTCTCATGCATGGAGCTGGTGCTGGAGAACAATAAGAACAGAATGATTGTACACACTCAGTACTTCTGGTACCCACCAAGCTTCCTGGAAGCTAATGTGTTTACCTCCTACACAGGAGCGTCAAATGAGTGAGGGGAAGATGGGACAGCTAAGAGCCTGCCAGCATAACATGGGCTTTTCTCTTACCTCCCTCTGCATGCCCATGCATTTCAGCATGGGATGAGGTCTAGATAGAAGGCTCCCCATCCCAATGTCTACAGCAGATCCCCTCATCCCTCAGTAGATGTGTGATATGTCCCCAAGTCATCTGCCAATTCCCTTGTTACTGAGACATTGACAACTGACTCCCACACAGGAACAGCCATTCTGTCCCATTTCCAATCACAGTTCAGCTTTCCCTGGGCCAAGTTCTGCCTCAATCACAGCACTGTATGGTGGCTTTAAGAGTCTCCCTGATAGACGTACCACCTAAAAACCTTCCATTCAGTGTTCTGCCGAGGGAACATGGCCAGAGATATTGATGATGGGTAGCATTCACAGCCTAATTCAAAACATTTACAGCAGGGTCCTCACACACTGAGGTCCTTAGCTGATGCCACTGAAGCATGTGAAAGTGTGCTGCTCCATCTACTTGGGAGGTTCTCTGGCGCTCAGTGTCATTTGCATCAGCCAAAACCATTTGTACCAGCACTGCACAAACGGTGCTGTCTCATTCCCCAAATGCTTGATTGATCTCTGGCTCTCCCGTGCAGGCGCTCTGCATAGTTCAGTGTAGGGACCATCTCATTTAGCTTCTTTCTCTAGGACCTAACAAGACACCTGCCCTATGAATCCAGTACCCAAGCAATGCATGTTGAATGGAAGGTTGAAACAACTGTGTACATCATGCTGGTGCAGAGTTGAACAGCTAGAGATTCAGGAAAGAGATCACTCACTGCAACAGACAGAAAGTAAGGGCAGAGCCATGGTGTAATAGACCATGTTGGGAGATTGCAAAGATGCCAGAACCTGCACTGGGCAGGGTAGCCAACACTATAGTACAGTCCAGCCCACTGAACTTTCCCACATATCCTGGCACACTGCCAGAGACTGTTGTAATGTGTCCCCTTCTGTGACAAACACTGACAATTTCTGACAATTTCTGGAAACTTGGTGCTTACAGAAACTGTAAATTTGCTCAGCTGTGAAATGGGTCTGTCTTTTAGGACGATTTCAGAGATTTAAATGTATAAATAGTTTATATCACTGGGCTTGGCAGGCAGATGATGCAGTATAGTGCGAGTTTGTTTGTTTGTTTGTTTTTCCATTTTTTCTTGGCTGCTTCTAGGGCTCTGTGTCAAAATTAAATGTGCCCGCCTTTCATATGTTCAGAGAGAAAGACTGATTTGTGAGTCTTGGCACTAGGCTTGCTCCTGAAAGTTGGCTCCATGAGTTGTTTTAAGGGCTCCGTTCTTTTCCTGTGTATTTCCCATTTGGGTCCCATCCAATTACGCGGAGTCATCGCTGTGTGCCCACCCTGCACCTTCCCACCAGGCAAGGCTGCCAAGCGGAGAATCCAATCTTAGTTCCACATTCCCTTGAGAGCGTTGTATCCAAATCTCAAGCAGCCCGGACCATTAGCAGGCAGAAGTGGAAACTGCACGGACTGCCGCATCAGCTGGAGGCATCCGAGACAGGTGCTCCTCTCAGTAAGACCTTCCTGGCAGAGACCTGGGAAAAATCAGAGATTCGTGGCAGAGTGAGCTTGTTGGAATGAATAGCATCCCAGGAAGGTAAGAGATGCTGCTGCAGTGGAACCTGCCCCATCTCTCAGATCTCTACAACCACTGCTACCACCATCACCAACAGCAAGCTTTCCCTTTAACTGCTCTCCTTTAAGATGTTGTTTACAGCTGCTCCCTGACACCAGGTGAATGGAATGTCAGATGACATGTAACTCTGTGTCTTCCACTTACAGAGTTCCACTGTTCAGGTCTCTCTTCTCTTTAGCTCCCTGTGTGTACCCGGATCCTAGTGTTTCCCCAGAGAGCATTGGTTGAGCTGTTGTCTTGTAGATTTATTTATTTACTTACTTACTTACTTATTTATTTATTATGTATACAATATTCTGTCTGTGTGTATGCCTGCAGGCCAGAAGAGGGCACCATTACCCCATTACAGATGGTTGTGAGCCACCATGTGGTTGCTGGGAATTGAACTCAGGACCTTTGGAAGAGCAGGCAATGCTCTTAACCTCTGAGCCATCTCTCCAGCCCCTGTCTTGTTGTTTTAATCTCCATTTCACTGATGATTATTAGTGGTGAACCTTTTTCGCTGAAACTCATTGCCCCCCTGCTCCATCCCCTTTGGAGGAATGTCCATGCGAACAATCTGTCTATTTGTAAATTTGCTCATCTTTGATGATTTCTTTAATTTTGTTTAGTCATAGGAGTTCCTCATACAAGTTGGATGTTAGCTCTTCATCAAATCGCAGCTGGAACTGGTTACCCCATCTCTGCCATGTGTTTCCACTGCATGGCTTGTCGCGTTGCAGAAGGAGCCTTGTTTGGCACAGCCCCACTCGTCTCTTCCCTTCTGGCTGCCGTGCAGCCTCACCAATATAAATGTCCTCAGGTTTCCTTTTACATTTTCCCCAGGGCTTTTTATAGTTTCAGGTCTGACACTACATTCTTCAATACATTTGAGATGATTCTGGTGTATGGGGTGAGGAATGAGTTCAGTCTGGATCCATTCTTTTATGTGTGGTTGTGCAATTCAAACACATTTGTGTGAAAGACGATCCGTGTCCCATTGTGTGGCCTTGGCACTATTTAGTGACAGAGAGGATTTATTGCTGAGATGTCTGCTCTTTTTAAAGGTGTGTTATGGTGATACGAGTTCTGTGGGGGAAAAATGCAGCAAGGTTACTATATTTAATGACTCAGGGGGGGGGGGGGCTTGCCATTCTGTTCAGTTGGTCTCTGTTCAGTGTCTATGGCTGTACCTCACCGTGTGAACCATTGCCATTCTGCTCTCTATTCGGAAATCATAGGCTACAATACTTTCTGCTTTATCCTCTTCTCACAGTTGCTTTGGCTGTTCAGGGTCCTTAGTGTCCCTTGGGATTATATTCTATGACTTAAGTCGATCACGGAAAAAAAAAATACTGTGTGAAATACCTAGAGACCAGCACATAGCAAGGAATGGAACTGTGTTAGTCACCAGGGATGTAGGGAAGGAGAAGAGGTTGTGATGAGAGAGGTTCCCCGAAAGCACCGGACTGTTCTGCACTCCATCCTGCACGGTGTGTTTACAGTTTGGTTAAAAGGGTGGATCTCATATTAATTCACTCTCACTTGAATTTTAAAAAGAAAAAGAAAAAAAAAGTCATAATCAGAAAGACCAGAAAAAAAAAACACCAAGCTATAGTTATTTTAAAAAATGATTTGTAGTTAAAAAGCTAATGGGTTTTAATATTTTAAGAATTTGAATAGTGACCATTCCTGTGCTTCCCTCATTTATATAAATTAAATGACATTTTTCTCATTTAAATGCCCGTCTGGTTTAACGAAATCATCAGGAAATGTAGCAGGTTGTTTGTATGGCATATGGGCTAGTGTGGGCAGGTGATTCAGAATAATTCCATGGGTCATTTCTAAAGGAACACATGCATCTGTGACAGAAGGCTTTGCATCCAAACTGTAAGGTATTGTCTGTTTACGTCATTCTCCCATGGCTGGAGACAATCCTGATTTCACGCAGCTGAAGCTGGATGACTTGTTCCTGACTAATTCATATCGCAGGTCTCAGGAAGGAATCTGCACCTTTCATAGGCCATACAGTGTCACCCATCACCTCATTGGTACCCAGCATGTCTCCTGGTACACCGCAAACACTTAAAAAAAATGCAAGGCAGAGGATCAACAAGGTTACAGGCAAGAGCAACAGACGTGGAGTGAGCACCAGGGTGGGGCTAAGGTAACATTTTCCCTATGGGTTACCTGTGGGTGTCTGCTCCAGTCCTACCATTGCCTTAAACCTCTGTTTCTCTATGGGAAGACTGGAATCTGCTCGCATGGGAGGTTTGTCTGTGACTTGTGATGACAAAGCATCTCCTCCCACCTTCCGCTTGATGCTTTCTTGGTGGCTACCCCACGGCAGTGTGACGGCAAACACCACCAACCCATCTAGCTGTTCACAGAAGTCTGCTTTCTAAGTGCCGTTATTCTCATCATCTGACTGGGGGGACTCAAAATCTGCTGACTGAAGCGAATCAGCCGGAGCATGAAGCCAGATGAGCTGTGTGGAGTTCTTACGTTATCTGCATTTAGACTCACCTTTCTCCTGCTCATCCCCACAGTGCTCAGCTCAGGCCATGCTCTCGCGTTCTCCACTCAGGTCTGACTGGTCAGCAACAGGTGCCTTCTCAATAACTAACCATGCTAATGTTTGCTCCGCATTGGATGGCTCAGCCTGCCTTTTTGCCCACAGTGACATGGTGTGCGTTCTCCTGGAGAGTGCTCAAGTTTAATGCTTCAAGTAGGAATTACAGGGTGGTCAGTGTGACCAGTCAGAGGGCTGGGAATATCATGAGTGATCCTGTTGTAGGCATGCATTTGAGCCTGCTCATGTGTCCAGGGTTGTGTACCTCACAGCATAGAATTTAGATCAGGTACACCTGACTGAAAATAGAACAGTTTATTAATAAAAATAAAATACTCTGGAGAATGGGGTGGGGTGGGGTAGTGAGCTGGGAGGGACACAGATGTCCACTGAGCCTGGAATGTCATGGTCCTTGACATGACATTTGCATGGCATCCAACTTTGTATATTCTGTGCTTTTCTTGAATACCCTCTGTCTGTTGTCTGAAGCCTAGGTGGGGAGGGGCTTCCAGGCTTTCTCTGCCTTCTGGTTTCTTTTATATTTTATTCTTTATGTAGCTTTCCCAGCCTCTCCTGCCACAACCTGATGGCTTGGGGCCATGTGAACCAGGTTAGCACAGATAAGTCATAAACAGACTATAATCGGGATTCTAAAGACAGACATAATTATCATTCTTGCTTGCGGCATACTGATTGGTGGTAAGCACCGTTTAGGACAGAGGGAAGGACAGATGCTGCTGCAGCAGTCCCAGAAACAGTAGAGTAGTGGCCAGAGGCAAAGGGGGGAAAAGGGTAATTAAAGCAGAGGAGAGACAGACACAGATGGCAGAGGTATGGCTATAGTAGAAGGGAGGGAACCTGCAGAGAAGCAGACTTCAAAATTTTCTGTCATGAATTTCAAAGGCTTGACCATGAGCTAGCACCCTACTGAGGGGAATTAGCAATACTGATTTACACTGAAGTGTGAATGGCTGAAACTATTCCTTTTGAAATACCTTAATCCAGGTTCTCTCTCCTCTCTCTCTCTCTCTCTCTCTCTCTCTCTCTCTCTCTCTCTCTGTGTGTGTGTGTGTGTGTGTGTGAGAGAGAGAGAGAGAGAGAGAGGTGCATGTTACATGTTACATACATGTTATATATGTATTTTAAGTAAACATAAAATAGTATCTTCCTGTGACTTTTAGTCATCTTTAGTGTTCTTTTATCCGTCTCCCTCTGTATGACCCTGTTTCCCAGCTCTCCAGATAAAGCACACCTTCTCCCATTTTTCTTATTTAGCCATAGTAGCAACTAATGACCCCTGAGAGATGGAAAATTAGCCCCTCTGAAAAACCTTGATGTAGCCTGAGGGTAGGTTCCTATTGCCGATGACGACACACGCATACATGTTGGGGATGACTAGTGCTGGCTGTCACACCAAAGCATCTTTCCTGTCATCTAGCTTTCATGGCTGCAACAAACATCACGCAAGCGGCCAAGGGAGGGAAGTAATTAACTGTTCTGTCCAGCTGCAGCACCTATGAATCATGATAAGGGCCAGCATGGAATACATACAAAAGGTGAAATAAGTGGTACATGGCGGGCAACAGCTACCTAACTGGATTCAGGGTCCACTCCTCAGTCATGCTAGTACTGGGAACCTAGCCAGATTCTCGGGGAGAGTGAGGTCACATGCCGTAGAAAAGAATCTCACACTGTCACGTCACGTGGGCATTTCAAGAATTCTCCACACTGCTTTCCAGGGTGGGTGCGCGAGCTTCCACCCCACCAACTGCGCGTGAGGGTCGCCCTTTCCTCCACACCATTCTTAGCATTTGCCGCCGGTTGTTTCCCTCATCTAGTGTCTTAAACCGCACTTCCGTGGCGTGTTTGCAGCCCTGACCCAGAGTTTACAGTTTACAATATTTGCAACATTGATAGCCTGCACTGAGTCATGGCTGAGTTCATAGGGGTGCTGGGCTCTGGTACCAATTGCAGTTCTAGTAAATGACTAAAGGCAGGAAGTCAACTCTGTGATGAAAGAAAGCTGTGAGGGTCAGGTTCCTAGCTGAACAATTCCAGCGAACTGGAATTGTGAAATACCGTTTCCAAGTGCCAGCCACGCCCCTCACCAATAGGTATCCTCTTCTCGCCCTGAAAAATCAGCAGGGCCAGAGAAGCACCGAAGACCCACGCTTTCGGTCTCCATTGTGATGAATAATTGACTATATTTGATAGTTTCTATCACCTTGAAAAATCGCTTTTCAAAGATTGAAATAATAAAAGATCCATCTAGGAACAGGGATGGGATATTACCTTCTGTTTCCATGGAGACCAAATTGCGAGTGTTCTCTCTGTGATTTTTTTATTGGCAGTTGCTGAGACCACACTTCCTGGGTTAGCTTGGCCAGTAAGTACATGATATTTATCATTGCCTGCAAATGTATGGAAATCATCCCAACTTACATTTACTCTTGGAGTTTTAGAAGTGGCCTTTCCCCCGTAGTTTGTATCAATTTAACTCAAAGTGGTACTTTCCTGTGCAAGTAAGCAGTTCCTTAAACTGTGCTGTCTAGTTTGATATGTGTGTGTGTGTGTGTGTGTGTGTGTGTGTGTGTGTGCACGTGTGTACGTGTGTGTGTCTTTTTCTGGGTCCTGTAGCATCCATGGAAATCTGTCTACACATGAGAAAAATCAATGATCTGAGAAATAGCTTCCTTTTCCCCTAAGAACTGTGACCTCCACAGAACTCTGTAGTGCTCACCCCATTTGTATACATCCTCAGTTCACCTGTGATGGTGAACAGACACATTGCTAGCTTGGAGGGTTTTCATGATCATCCTCATGGTTAAGACACTTACGGTGACTGACATACAGTAAATATTGCACAAATCATAACTCCTTCCTCTTATTTCTCCTTCTGCTGTTTTTAATTTTCTCTAGCTACAATTGGAAGCACTAGAAACAAAAATATTACTCTTTTTTCCCTATGCACAAATGATATTCAGTTAACTCAAGAACTGCATTTATATGAATTCAGCTTTATTTTTCCCCAAAGCCTCTTTTCTCATTTATTTAGAAGTAATTAAATTATCCTCTCCCCATGAACACTAATACTCTTCTATTAAAATCTGCTGATTATGCTTAATATGGGGGTTAGATGTGTCTTCTTGTCTCACTGTTTGCAATGGAGAGGTAATATTTGGCATAGAATTTATTTTACTTACATTTAAGAAGCTACCACGAAGGAACCCCAAGGTTGGTGAATGTCTACCACGGGTGTTTTATAGCAGCATAAGGCTTCTTGTATGCCATTGTCTCTCTCTCGCTCTTATGCCTTATGACAAAAGGGGCTATGACTTTTCATAATACTGACATATTCTCAGCCTTGTCATGTGGGAGGAAATGCACATTAATAACATCAGGAGGAAGGGGACCAGGCAGAGATTCTCACATAGATGGGGAATGTTTGAATTGAAACATCTCTTCCAGTTCTCAGGACAAGAACACTTTGAACTACTGTTTTATTGTCTAGATATAACTACCTGAAAACATGTAGGTAACTCTAGCCATAAATCACACTTCCCACTTAGTTATTGTTTATGTAAACACAGATTGTAGATAAAATTTCCAGACTTTAGACCTTAGTGGGTGTGCTTTTCAGAATCATGGTGGCAACCGTAGTGGTGACAGCTGGCATCTTTAGCACTCACAGCAACTGTCTGGTGTTAACTATGTTCCGGGATCACATGCATCAGAAAACTGCCTTTGTGCCATTTGTTCTGGATCACACTGCTGTGATAAAGCTGTGATAACTTAGTAGATACCACAGCCTGTGTCATTCTGTCCATAGAATATCAACAGTTCCTCTGATTGCTTCTCAGCCATGAGACAACTCCTTATTATTATTGTTTCTTCTTCTCCTTGGAATGCTGAGATCCAGGACAAGGACTATTTGTCCAGAGAGGCTTTTTCTGCGTTCCTTTCCTTACTACCTAGTGCAGAGATCATCGCCCTGTGGATATTGTTCACTTCAATGTAAACTGAAGGTCTCTCTCCCTAAATTCATCATTGTCTACATGCAGAGGTATTTAATCTTTCAGTAAATACCATGTGTGCAAGTGACACTGGTTCTCTGAAAATTCCTAGTAGTAAATTCAAGCAATATGTCAACTCTTACTTAAATTTCTCTTCTCCTTCAATGACTTGTTAGTAATAACTTTATATAGAGATCTTCATTGTAGCCATTTGTGTTTATCCTGTGGCAAGTATGTTTTCATTGCTGCATATTACATATAGAATAATACGTTATGAAATTTTCAAACCTTAATATAGTGTAAATTTATTATATTCACACCCCCATCATCTTTTGGTTCCCTTTTGGATAGTCTCCTTTCACTTCCCCGGAGATCCCATTTCTAGTTTGGTTTAATTAAATTGACTTTTTGAATTTATTTTTATTATTAGTTTCTAGTTAGTGTCTTCGCCATTGTTCTATTGCTGTGGAGAGATACCATGAGTAAGACAAATCTTATAAATAAAATCATTTAATTGTGGGCTTGCCGTTCATTTCAATTCCTTATCTTCATGGCAGGAGGCTAGGTGGTAAGCATGGTGGGGGAACAGTAGCTGAGAGCTACATCTTGGTCTATAAGTAGAGAGACAGAAAAAAAATAATCTAGGCCTTGCATGGGCTTTTGCTGTGATAGTGTGAAGGATTTGCTTTGTATAACTGTCTTTTGGATGCACATTTTAATGCTAAACACATTGGATCCCATGCACTGCAATTTTAAACATGACTGAATGCAACACCTGACAGTATTTCACCTCTTGAAGAAGAATAGTGAATCATACAAGTTGACAGAAGGGTTGACAGTTACACCTTTTGCCTACGCAGATTTGGTCAGTGCCTAAAACTAGTGAATGAGGACTAAATCGCTAGAATCCCCTTATATACTATATTAACTTTTCAAATAATAATACATTGTATACATAATTGAGATCTTCAAATAATAAAATATAAAAAGACATGCTTCTACTAAAATGGAACTAAAAAGGTCCATTCAATCTTGAATTGGCATCCTAAAATCGTTTCAGCTGGCTTCCTATTTTGTCATGAAATACTGGGAGCTTGCCTGCGCAGCCTAGATGAGTACAGGGATACCATGCAGCCATAACTCCTTAGATGCTACAATTTACAACTCTTTTTGCAGATCTGTAAATCACTGCAAGCACCATGTATATTTTCCAATAGAACATATAAGGATGGCCTTGAAGCTGTTTTTCATGTAAAACTCTGGCATATTTATAATAAATATTCATTTAATTAGTTAAAAAAAAAAGAAAAGAAAACTTCAAATCCCACCTCAGTGACACATATCCTCCAACAAGGCCACACCTTCTAATTCTTCTCAGATATATGAGCATATGGGGGCCATTCTTATTCAAACCATCACAGTTAGCATATAAAGTAATGTTTCACCATAATATTTGAGCAGCTATGCACAGTATGCTTTGCTCCTAAACAAGTCCTCTGAGTCATCTAGCTTAACTGACAACAAAAACCTCACAGCCACCTCCTCCCCTAGAACCTCTTATTTCTAGAGGAGGCAAGAAGCATGACCCTCTTGGATCCAGGTATTAAGATCATTCCCAAAGCAGACAGTCGTCTTGTCTACAAGCACAGATATTGGAATGCATTAACTGCCATTCAGTTTCCCAGTCTACTACAGTATTTATCAGTAGAGAGTCGTCTCATTTCTCACCATTCACAATTACCACTGCCTTCTGAATTTCCTATCAGGATAGCTAGAAAATTATGTTTCATATGGATCTCATTCTCTTTCCCTGAGAGAGCTTTCACACAAATCAATGTTTTCTCCAGGCTGTGAGAAAGTGTTCTGTGGGCTCCAAGGAATTACTATAAACTTCACTCAGCATGACTTTTGGTATGGGAGTCATTTTTAGAAAGGAGGCTAGGAGAATGGTCGGGAGTCCAAGTACCTTCTTACCAAAAGGCATCAGTTGAGCTTTCTACAAATCAACCTGGATGCTTCCAGCAAGAACAGCATGTAACTTGAGCTCTATAATATTCTTCTGTTCCCAAAGTGTTTGCATCTGTTGCTTCATCTAATGGCCATCACACTTCCTTTACACATTGGGAGACTGGAAACACGACACTGGGATTTTCTATGCACTACAGAATGGACCTTAGACAAGTCTAGTTCTGTTTTTGCTCTATGGCCAGAAGAGTGAATTTATAAAACATCATCTCTAGTGGTTATGGTAGTAGATTTATGATTATAAAAAGATATGGCTGCATGGATAATATTCAATTTAGACTTATTTACACTAAAACATGGTTTTAGCTAAAACATAGTATTGAATCTTTAAGGTCCTCTGACCTCTAACCATGTCAAGCATCTGCAGACATATTCTGATTTATCCTGTTCTAACCCTCTATCCGAGAGCTATTAGTATTTCTGTTTTACATGTAGGAAAAAAATGCCATCGAGGAATAGCTGTCCCAAGACCTATTATATGAGGATTTGGAATGGGGCTGCTAGACTAGCGATCTGTGGGGACATCTTGGGTCCTGAATTTTTCCCTAAGTGGTTTATTAACTGCTTCACCAGAAACCTCAGAACCATCTCCAGCCCTCATTCGCTCACCTCGGAGGGACTGGTTCCCACTGACATATATTTGTTTTCACACCCTGCCGTCTCCTTCCTCCGCCATCTGAGCATCATCGTAATTGCCTCTCATTGGCTCACACAGCAGTTTTCCAGCTCATCTCTTTTCTTTCACATCTGTCTTTGTGGTCCACTCCATCCTCACTATGGCTAATTTGAGGTGGTAAATCTTGTATTCTTTTTCACGAGACCAAGCCACAGAATCCTCTGTACTGCCCTATAGCTCTAAGCCTAACCTCAATCCATCTTCAGTGTATCCAAACCCTGCTTTATCATACTACAGCATTGGGTTGGATTTTCACACCAGGAGAGGCTTCCTTTTATATCATACTCACATTTACCAATGAGACTGGATTTTTTTTTTTACTCTGGTCAGTACCTATTTCTTTTTTTTTTTTTTTTTAAAAATAGAATCACTGTTCTCACACAGTGCTTTTCTTGCCTTTCCCAATATGACTTGAGTGTCTCTTATCTGAGCTAAAGTAGCATTTGTGCATCAGATTATTACAGAATGTACCAAGCTGTTGTGAAATCTATGTGCTGCCTGATTTAAACCAGACTGAAAGGGTCTGAATGCAGAAATAATAGGCAAATAATTTTCCCATTTCTATTTCCACTTAGTGCTTTGACAGAACAATATTGAGTAAATTATTCTTGCAAACACAATGATACACATATACTCTAATTCTGAAATATAATTATTTTAGGTAGAATGACGAATGAATTAAAGAAGCATTAGTAAGTGCAGCATTTGAGGTAGGGAAGCAGCCAAGCCGTTCTGGGATGAGGTAAGCTCTCAAGTATTGGAGTCTCTATGAAGAAACACTGGGAATGGGACCTTGTCACCTAGAACATGATGAGTACTGGTGCTCAATTTGGAAAAGACAAGTGATTCCAAGACAGAGCATGCTCATTTGGGGAATACTACGGTCATAGGAAAGAGAGAAAATTAGGAAAGATGTCAAGTTTTAGATTTTCATTCCTGTGGTAGAAAGAACTCTAAACAAAGCCACTGAAGTCTACAGGAAAGTCACTTCAGAGCAGGTGGAGATCAGACCTTAATCTCTGATCTCCAGGGCAGCAGAAGGTGCAGAGGGTCCATCACTCCCTTCCTATCTACAGGGAGCTACAGCTCACTCTGGGTTGCTGCCTCTTCTCTGCTCCTAAGATAGCTCGTTCATTGAACTTACATGGTTTATAGGCTGTCATTGTATTTACCTATTTCCTCTTCTCTTGCTAAGGTGATCTTTTCTCACTTAAATACATGGGCGTTTGTAAGGCAGATGAAGTTCTTTCACTTCTAATCCTTAGTAGGCTAAAATCCAGTTTTCAGTGCTGTCACATGTGAAAGCCAAAACCTAAAGCAATAAAGGACATCAAATAATGGAGGAAGAAGAAGAGGCTAAAGAGGAGGAAGGGTAAAAGAATGAGAAAGAGGGGGAGAAGGAGGAATAGAAAGAGATGAGGAAGATTGGGGGAGAGAGGAGGCTGTAAGGGCTGAAGAGGAGGAAGGGTCAGAAGAGAAGCAAGGAGGGGAGGAATTGGACATATTGAAAGTGACAGGTAAGACAGCTGTCATTCTCTTGTTCCATTTACTATCTGTCTCCCTTCCTATAACTTGTAAGTACAATCTTCGTGTGAGCAAGTGTAAGACTATGTGCTGCTAAGATTATTATAAAGATAGTAATTAAAAGAATGCAATGTATTGTAATGACAGTCATCGTTATTGCTATTCAATTCATTTGGGGTATATTTTATTAGATTTAGTATGTGCATATGAAGCAGCTGACAGACTGTGTCATATATCAGTGGTCTTAAATGTCGATGGTATGTGACTCCATAGAGTCAGCATTTCCACAAGACGCGCTTATGAGGGATGAATCACCTCTCTTGCCTTTACCCTTGATCTTAGCTTTAGTAATTTTCAATGTTGTCACGTTAACCCAGGTGAAGCCCTGGCTGGCTCATTACACTGAACACACAGGTTTTGTGTCTCTAACACAGCTTTTGTGGTGAATGTTTTATATATATTCAATATTCATATTCATATTGAATCAGAGAGTTATAATATTTTCCCTTAAATCAGAACCTTCCTTCAAGCAAGAGTGTAAATAAAAAGACATTCATCAAAATGATGTTTGTGGTCTTAGGATGATCTGACAACTAAATTACTTGTTTGAGTTGAAGACATTCTCAGTTAGATTAAATATTAAGAATCCCATTTCCAACAGCTAATAAAATCACTGACTACCGTGCCATTTAGGGAATTGCTTTTAATGAACAAATGAAAGAAAAATACAGAGAATCAAAGAGAAGAAGTTGTAATGTTTCCATGGGTAGATTCAGCTCTTTCAATTGTCAATTATTAATTATTTTCTATATTGCAATGTTGTACTGACACCAGTCTCCTTAATTACAGCTTTTACTATCCCCAGGGCCACTTTGATAGTCCCATTTATAAAATGGTCTATACATATCTTTTGTGGTCTATGTACTAGAATCTTTGTTTCAGATGAGGGCTCTGTCTACAATAATGAAGAGATCTAGGCAGAAAGCAGCACCATCTATAAGACCGTGGAAACGTGGTTCCAATTCTCGCTTGCTTCCTCCTCCTATGCTCCAGTCCAGAGCAGAAGAAAGGAGGAATTATTTGTGAAGTGTGTTTGTGGTATAATGGCCACCACCATCGCTCTTCCTGGTGAATCCTTGTGTTGTTTTTCCTTTGCAATTAGACGTTTCCCAAGGCCATCTCTCTGACCACAGCTCTGAGCTGGGCTGCAGGTGCCACTTGTGGCTCTCCCCAAGACAAATAGCTATTCTTTGGTGTTTATTTGCGATCCTGGTTTGCCTGTTTTTCATCACATCACCAATGCCCTTTGGTTGTAGAGACTGGGTGGTGCAGATATACTACATATGGATATACAGTGACATGCCATGCAGGAAGCTGCTCACTGTCATCATCAGAAGACCCGCAAACAGTCAAGGAATGCCAACCAACACCCAAATCAATTCACACACAGTAACCTCAATGAAGAAAGATTGCAGTGCAGTATTCCATATACAGACAGCACATTTTATGCCACATGCGTGTACAAATATTTAAGCTGTGTGGCAATATTTGGATGAAATATGACCATCATCATGGCTCAGCATTACTTAAAATTTGTTCAGGTTATTTTTAGTCTATTACTTTTGATTTTAAAAAAAGCATCTGTGGGAATTCTTTTTTCCTGCATTGTCTGTGAGATCTATTTTGTTTAAACATCCAACAAGAGGTTAATAATGATACAAACATTGTTGAGTTTATTTAAAAGCCCTAGGTAAGCCGTGATTTACATTGTGCTAATAGTGTTCATTATTTTGGTTTCTATGATTGCTATCATTATGTGGTTATTATCCAGACAGGCTTTGAGATGGTTTTCAGTGGAACTTACTTAGAATGTGGGTGGGGAATCTGTGATCTCTTCTGTGGCTCAATAGTCTCTCAAGGTAGCACTGTCTGTTTTCTTCAGTTTGGAGACAGATGGGCCCCTTCTGCTTCACTTCCCACAGTCAGATAAACTCCCATATTCTATGTATTTCAAGTTAGAAGATCCATAAGAACATACCTGAGCAAGTGTCCTTTGGGGATCAGAATATGCATTACATCTTCAATGTTGTACACCTTTGATCTGCTTTCCAGACCTACAGATTGGGTAACATGTACAAAGACATCAAGGGTGGCACGGTGAGAGATAAAGAACACATTTTCACAATAGGGCTCAGACCTCATCATTAGACAGAAATTGTAGATGATAATGATATAAAATTACAAAAGTGTACAATGTTGACTCATTTAGTCACTGGGCTGACCCTCACCAATAACCCAGTATGAAGACACAATAACCACAGTGTCCCAAGGCATGGGCACTGGAGAAGACTGTGGAGACTTACAGTTCTGCAGAGATATCTGGGAGTGTGATCTTGGAAGGCACTTCAGGGGCTTGGAGTATGCTTTGTCGGGCCCTTCACAAGGTGTATAAATAATCCTGCTTCTCTGGTGGCTGTTTCTCCTTGCTGCTGCTGTTTTCATTATCTCTGTCCATGCTGTCTTGTCTGTCTCTTAGTTCAGAAGCTGACAGTCAAATTCAGAACTGTGATCCTAGTGAGCATAAAATATTACCTTGAGGGTAAACACTTGGATTTAATCCAGGGATGGTTTGGAAGCCCCAAATTATGTCTTAGTAATCATGAGACTGGAGGCCATTTACTCAATGTCTCCAGACCTATATACTTCTGTAAATATATTGCATGATTGCAACTGTCTTAAGCACTGAAAGGACCAGCAGAGGTGAACAGTGGGAAGCCAGAATCACAGAGGAGAAAAACTAGAGAATTTTAGCTAATATCCTTGGTTAAAGAAACACGTGAATTTTAAACCCTATTGGTTGCTACAGAGATGCAGTGGTAGTGGACACTATGGTCTCCCTCGAAGAATGCCTTCACTTGCAAAACAGGGAATTACCCAGTTTCTTTTCCTACATTCATAATTTTTGATCGTCATATTAATGACTGCTAAGCACCACGAGTATATACGACTCTGGTTTTATTTGCTTTCCAATAGCGGTCCTCTCTCTGATGCCCGTATTGTGAGTGGTCCCTCTTCGTTGACGATGTATCTGCAGTACTTAGATGGAGGGAACTCTGTTCAAGGTGACAGTAGCAAAGAATCAACCCAAAAACTCAGACCTCAAAACTCTTTTCTCTGTTGCCTTGACCAAGGACTCCATTTCACTTCTGTTCACCTGTATGAATATTTCCTATTTACACAGGATTTCATTCATCTGTAGAAAGGACGCAGCAGCTGTCTTTTGTTGTGCATCTACCTGTAGATGGAGTTCAGTCCAGGCAATGCCACCATTTGTTAGTTAATGTATTGATTGGCAATGTGCCTGCCCTCTTTGAGTCCTCTCTCACTATTTACATATCTCATTCCAGACTTAGAGAAGCTGACTTCTAAATGTGTTTCCTTACACTTTGCAATACTTCATGAAGCTCTGGTGGAAGACACTGGTTTTTCTGCATATGCATGCATTCTGCAGGCCTGCGGGGCAGCTGTGTGATTTTATACATTATATTGTCCAGTTTCAAAAAGCTACACCCTTGTGTAATTTATGGACAATAGGATTTGGTTTTTAAAATAATGCTCTCCAGCCAATTTTCAGTATAGCTGCTTAGATTACTATTTAGACTCCTTATCTACCTCCATACTGATAATGAACCAACCTTATGAAGATTCACCATTTTTTTGGTCATTCTTAAAACATCCATATGACACTGAGACCCATTTTAAACTTACAAAACAGAGACTGTCACATTCTCCCCCTTCCTTCGGTTCCCAAAGTCTCTCCTGCTCCCTCTTCTGAAATGTTCTTTGACATAGATATTACATTTCCCATCAAGATGTCAATGCACTAGTCTTGACTACCCGTATGAAGTTTGCAAAAACAACTAATCAAATCCCAAACAAAAGCAAAAAAAAAAAAACCACTCTCATCACCGCCACCAGCAGCAGCAGCAGCAGCACCATCACCACCACCTCCAACAACAATAACAGAAGTAGAAGAGGACGGCAGGAGCAAGGGTAGGGGGAGGACCACCTGGGAAGGGACTGGTGGTGGGTGAGAGCGGATGAGAGACAGTAGCAGGGTGGGCATGTGAATGTGATCGTAGCCTATTGCATATTAAATATGTAAAATGGAAGTCAAACTTGGCAGATCTCAAGGATTCTTTACCCTCTTCACTAGCTTCTGGGTTGCTTTTCAAAAGAAGGCCATGGTAGTAAGAGAATGGAATTCTGAGAAGGAGGAAGGGTAGAAAAATGGAATATCAGGACCGCCAGAAGCATCATCGTGACTACTGGATCTGATGTCCTTTGTACCCCCTTCCTGCGTTTATTGTTGCTTAGCCACAGCAAATGAAGACACTGCGGGACTTATGTGTTATTGCCTCTGTCAAGACAAACAGACTTCTGTTGAACATCTGTTCTCTGTCTCTGACCGGTGCAATTCTCTCTCTCCCCACCTCTCTTTCTCCCTACATAATTTCTCTGAGTGTGCACCCAGACAGAGAGCCTTTGTATCACAATAGACTCAAAGAGCCATTTCTGCTACTGGAAAATGGGGTAACTTTGTCTTGTCTGGGGCCTTTAATTCTATGAGTCCCAGTCTTTTGATCTATGGAGTGGAAAGAGGTGTTCCTGTGACTTGGCCTTTTGTCTGATCCCAAAGAATTCCATGTCACATTGCTATAGAAGAAAACCCCAAAATACTAAGATCATTCTTCCACTTTATAGGCATGTCTGTATATGTCTATATATCTAGTAATACACAAACCTGTGTACATATGCATATATGTGTTAGGATGTTTTGTAGAAAGGTGTACAATAATTTTACTGGACACTGGTAAATTACACATTATGTTTGGTGATAACTAAATTTTATTTTTCCTCTTTCCAAATATGTATTCAACTTTGAAAAGAGAAATGAAGAGTACCTTCCACAAAACTTGTTAGAAATCAAAAGGAGATCAACACAATGGAGTTGTCATCGGGGTTCATTAGGCAGAATTTCCTATGTTCTTTGAGTCTGCAAAAGCTAACATACTCCCTGGTGTACACAAGCTGTGCTGGTCTTTCTACAGCTATACCAGCTACTTTGTGTTCAGTCAAAATATATTATGAGAGGTAACAAACAGAAACAAACAAGTGATCCTCAGAGCTTAGCTATTTTTTTTATTATATTGATATCCTATTAACATTTAAGAGCTGTAATTAAGAACATGTAACATTTATTCTTGGCATGCCATGACTGGAACATATTTTTTTGTTCTGTGAAGTTAATGTTAATCTTAATCTACTTAGCTTTCTGTCTGCTCTTTCCATGATGAGAGGTAACTTTTCACAAGTATATACCAGAGTTGAACCAGTATAGTAAGGGCAAGAGTTCACCTGAGGTTTTAAAACAGACATGACTTATGGCAGAATATAGACTCTTGGGGAGGGACCCCTCATCCCGAGCCAGTCTCGTCACTTTCACCCTCTCTTTATCTCAGTGTCACCCCATAGTCTAAGCCAGTTTGCTCTGAGTAACTATGACATCATTCTGTTTGATTCTTCATTTCTATTATAGTTTGATACACTGCATTTTCATTTTCTATATGGTATTCTTAATACTCTTTGTAAAATATCACTCAAATTACTTGAAGTGTTTTTGTCAACCTTTTACAATTTAAGTTTTTAGAAAAGAACTTACTATTCTTGGAATTGCTTATATTATCTCCGTAATTTCCAATTTCATCTCTGTATCTACTCTACCCAGCAATGTGCGTATAAACTGCTCTCATGATTTATTGTTATCCTCGTGTAATTTTTCTCTTAGGTTTAAATTAGAAAGATCACACAGCATTGTAGTATAAGACAAGGTTACAGAGCTCCGGGAATAAAGGCGCTGGAAAGTAGATACTGTAGCAGAAGGTATTTGTGGTGGTCATGAGATACAGTATCCAGGTTCTGCCTCAGTCCTGAGCCAATCCTTCCCTGCTGGAGATTTTGGAGGCCATCTACTGATGTCTGCTCTAAAAGGGCTGCTTACCCAAGGACTCATTCCTTTCCCCGGGGTGGCTCATACTCAAGAGTGTTGCTTTGTCATACCCTTACTAAACCAAATCAGCTGATTTAGCAACAGAAAAGAGACTTAGTGGGATAGCAGGCTGCTGTAATCACAAACCACACAGACCCACACACTGAAGCCAAGAGGGTCATGTCACCCCTTCCCAGACAAATCTTTCTCCAGAATGAACAAGGCAGCATCAGGGAATCATGAAGAGCAAGTGTTTTGTGTGTGCTTCCATTGTGGCTGAAGAGCAGAAGACGAATGAGCAGGCATGTAACATCACCAGATGTTCTTACCACTCAGAATCTTCAATTCTCCTCTGTCCACATCCCACTCCATGTTTCCTTTCTCTACTCTTAGAAATTTCTCCGTCGATTCACTCTGGAATATCTTTCTCTTAGGTTGGAAAGAGAGACATATTGTGTCATTAAAGATAAACAAAACTGACTTGTTTATACTTTTCCTCTACACTGAACTGACTGTGGAATTAGGCATTGTCTTGTTGTTGCACAAATCAAGATAGCTCTCTACAAATTCTAAATCCTTAAAGATTCCACTGTGCAGAGCCTTCTGAAAGTGCTCAGACTCAGAGTTCTCACTGAGCACATCAGCACCGAGGACCCGACTTCACACTTACAATTTTAAAATTGTAAATAAATTGTAAATTTATGTAAGTTTTATTCTCTCTTTGTAGCACAGACTGCTGCTCACCCATCTGTTCTAATAGTCTTCCTGATCCTCCCCCTGCACACACAAAGGATTCCACTTCTTCTGTCCCCCAGTCCCTTCTACAGTGTATCCTCTGGGAATCAGAGAAAGTGACTTCTGAGAGGGTGACAGTCAGGAATCACAAACCTTGATGTGGACCTTGTCAATCTCACCTGCCTCTTAATCATCATCTTCTACCATTATATTTAATATTATAACCATGATTATCTTAAAATGAACATGCTGCAGTAAAGGCATGGCATGCCTGTGGTTTTTCCTATTTGGCATGGATACAGAAGAGATTTGGACTCAGTCAGCTTTCTTCGTGAAGTCTTCATAGTGTCTAAGAACCAGACCTGCTGTTGTGAAGCCCCAAAATGTCCCTGAATGGTGGGTGGAAGAGAGGAGCTCTGTGAAGCCAGGGTGAGTATCGATTCCTCAGCTCTGTTTCTCCTGTCTCTTCAGGGAAGCTTCTATGTCCCCTCAGAGAACTGCATACAACATGCACACAAGTGGCACCGGGACCTCTGTCTGCTGCTGCTCCATGCCTATCAGGGCCTCAGACTCTATTTCCTGGTCATCATGAAAGACATCCCTGAGCTGCCCACCATGGAGCTGGGTAAGGGAGTAGGACCAGAAAGTCTCAGTTGATGGAGAAGGGTCATCTATCTATGTGTTACTTTCATTGGTTAATAAAAACCTGCCTTGGCCCTTTAATAGGACAGAAAATTAGGTAGGTGGAGTAGACAGAACAGAATTGTGGGAGAAAGAAAGCAGAGTCAGGCAGATGCCTCAGGCAGTTTCCACGCTTCTCCTACCAAGACAGACGGTGGCTAGAATCTTTCCTGGTAAGCCACCACTTTATGGTGGTACACAGATTATTAGAAGTGGGTTAATCAAGACGTGAGAATTAGCCAATAAGAGGCTGAAACTAACGGGCCAGGCAGTGTGTACATGAATACAGTTTCTGTGTAATTATTCTGGGGCTAAGCTAGCCCTGCGGGAGCCTGGCAGGAACACAGCTGGCCCCTCCTTCTACACTCAGGCCTGAAGCTGACTTTCTGTGTTGGAGTGTGGATGGAGAAAAGGTGGTATGCTTTTGCAGAGGTCCTGGTGAAAACGGGATTGGTCATATAAGCATTTCTGGGCTCTGCCTCATTGTATTAAGAGAGATGCTTTGCAAGGACAAAGGCAGCGAGAAAACATATGAGTGCCCCAAGACACCCACACATGCATTTATGCATCTGATATTTCTTGAACACCCACAACAACCCTGTCCAACAATTTGTTTTCTTAGAAATAATCTGGGTATTATACAAAGGAACACATGAACAAAGCCAAAGCATCTCATAAAGACGATTCTTTTTGAAAAAAGGATGCGTCAGAACCAACACTGGGCTAGAAACATACCAGAGCCACCACAGCTCCTGTTTATCATCCCTAAAATAGGTGGTGACTGAATCTCACCTCATTGGTTGGAGTTCATCTTCATGATATAAAGTGACTGTTTAATCAAGCGAAGTGAAAGGGGAAGAAGGGCAAGGGGAAGGGAAAGCCTTTTGAGTCCTTCACTCTGTTTCAGATTATCAACTATCACTGGTTAGTGCGCACACACACACACAAACACACACAAATATGCATGCACACACACACATTTTCTAGAATAATATGTGAGGTTAAAGACTTTTACAATTAGGATGCAATTATAGAATTACAACTTATAAACTTGTATAACAGCCTTACAGAAAGAGCACTAAATCTGTAGAAAATAATTGTGCACACATATATATTAACACATATAGCCATTCATATCTATTATATTTGTGTGTATCTAACTATCCCATGGCATATCCTCTGTAGGGTTTTATAAACCTCCAGTGACATACCCTATTTGGTTATGGTGAAAAAAAGATTTTTTTCCCAAACTGAACATAATGGAGATTAGTGAGCCTAAATACCTCTTGAGTAATAATAGGAGAAGTCAAACATGTAAAATGACTACTGAAAGCCATAAAGCACAGTAATATGCAGCCATGACAGAAGCCCTGAGATCCTGCACCAACTGCCTGGGGTGGGGTGCTTCAGTCCTCAACCTCCTTTATAGCACACTATGTACTAAGGTTCTGCCCCAAATCCTTTGGATCAGAGGCTCAATGCAGAACCTAGGATTCAGGGATAATGCATATTTCAATGTCAGACTCCCATTAGTGCTTCCTTCTTTGTCTGTTCCTCTGGATACCAACTTCTGTGAGAACCATGTCATTTGGGAGTGTCTGTGGCCTGTGTTTTATGAACAGGCTGCATGACGACGGTATATTTGCAAGTTTCTCTTTAGCGTCAGCCTATGGAGTTGGTCATAGCTAGGTTCCCCCTCAGATTCCTTAGACTCTGTCTCTAGTCTACAAAGCAAAGGAGTATTTGTGGTGCTTACCCTGGATTTCAGAGACTCTTGTTACCTAGTTTCATCCGCCATGATGTCTGGTCAAGCCAGTGCCAAGGGCTTTGAATCAAGCATCCTTTAACTGGGATGCTTTCAGAAGCCAGTCTTGTACAGGCTGTACAGACAGACACAGGAGACTCGGGCTGTGACTCTTCAGTAGAGCACTTGCTTTGCATATGTTAAGCCTTAAGTTGGCATCCAGTTCCACATAAAAAAAGCAAAAGGACAGTGCAGAATCAGAGTTCCTTATGTGCCTCAAAAAAAACCTAGATTTTATTCAGCAGCAGTCAGCAATAGAAATTTCTGTTAACTAAAAAAAACAAAGTAATTTAGTTTTTCAACTATTTTCGATGAGCATCTTCTGCACATGGGGTGTTGTGCTGGACCCTTAGACTATTGTCTTGTTAAAGAGAAACAAAGTCTATTTTACTGGTGAGCCATGGATCTGAGATCTGAGGTCACCAGTCAGGTAGGAAGGTCAACAGGACGCAGAGATGCTAAGGGGTTTCTCAAGTTGCCCTAGACAGTACAACGACATGCAAGTGACAGCACTTTGGCATTGGGGAGCTAGGAGAGAGTTCAAACCCTGTCAAAACCCTGACCATTAAATCACAAATAGCTGGAGGCCATTTGTACGGGCTGACAAGCTGTTGCATTGTGGGCCGCACTGTGGGTGGCTTGGATGGTTATTGTGCTCATTAGTCTCATGGTCCCTGGGGCCTGGAGTCCACTTGGATATGTTATTCATCTTCCTTGGGCTTCTAAATTGTCAGCTCCATGATGGAGACACAAATCCATATTCTCTTTTACAAAATATATATTTGTGAAAGTTTCTCTTTGTCTGTCTCTCTCTGTCCCTCTGTGGGTGGGTAGGTGTGCGGTGTGCATGCACATGTGTGTGGCCATGCATCTGGAAAAGCATAAATAAATGGAGACTCATTAAGGGCATGCAAAGTGCTAGGCGCACTTAGGGGTCTGTTATAATTATAATTCCACTCAGTAGTCCACAGTTGGTTTCCTCTTGCGCTCAATCCATGGTATCAAATGAGGTTGATTCTCTTCAAATTCTGATTAGCAGAGTCCTCTGGAGTTGCCTTTGTTTTTCTCCGACTTCACCGTGTAGAGCATGAAATGTAGGCCTTTTCCTTTAGTTAGCAAGTGCAGCATTTAAATGGGGTCTGTTTAATTGTGTGGTCTTTGTTCTTCCTTCCTAGAGGCCCTTGCTGTTGAGGAAACCCTTTCTCAGCTGTGCTCAGAGTTACAGGTAATTACTGTGCTGACCCTGCGTCTGAACAGATGGAAGTACTTATAGGACTGGACCAAGCTAGTTCTGTCTGCCACATAGCATGCCAGTCACTGAAGCCACAATTTTTCCCAATGAGGAAAAGTGATTTCACAGGTACTGAAATGTGGGGGTGGGCCTGACCTCAACTCTTCCTCCCTGAGGAAAGGCCTGGAAGGCTTCTGCGGTGTCTGAGGTCATGCTGGGAAATAAGATTGGCAAGGAAGAAAACTAATTATGCTTTGAAGATGTGCAAGAGACTTCGCGGTTGTTCACGGGCAGCAGGTTCAGAAATGGCAGCCTTAGCACTGTATGTAGGTGGAGTCTGCAGATGCCCAAAGGCCATGCATCCAACACTGTGCACGCTCAATGGAAGGATTAATGATGAAGATGCCTTACTGTCCCGTTAACCATGGTGCCAGGATGAACTCTCCAAGTCACTAGCAATCATGGAATAGGAGGAGGGCACATCCTTTGGGGCCCACGTAGAAGAACTTCCAACATCTCTGCGTGAGGAATTGTCCCCGTCTCCATCGATTCTTTTATGCTAGCTGCCTGCCCAACCATGTAGTTTAATACTAGCTGTGTCTGCCTAGAGTCAGGTGAAAGAGCCAGTCTTACAATATTGTCACTCTTCAGATACCATTTCTGGGACTCTCCTACTTTGACCAATCAGCTACCAAATAGATGTGGCAATCCTAACTTTTTCAATTTAGATAATTTCATTTAATGACTTAAAGAACTCGGAAAATACTTTTCTAACCATTACCAGGCTACCACAAAGAACATTACAAAGGGCCTTGGTTAACATCTAGATGAAGGATACATAGATCAAAGTCTGAAAAGGAGGCCAAGAGTGGAGTTTCTCTTTTTTGAGTTTACCTGTACCAACTTCAGGCAGGTGGGTACATTCACCAGCCTGTGAGCTCTTAAATTCCCAACTTTGAAGGTTTCTATTCATTAGAAGCAGATCTAGGGCTCCAAGAAAATTATCATGTAGTTACCTTACTCCAGTAAGGCCAAACATTTCACTTCAACAAGGACGTATATTCTGGTCATGTCCAGCAGGTGCATATCCACACCCAGTGAGGTCTACTGGGTTTTTGTTCCTAATGCAAAGGGCTCCTCTTTTTCACTGAGTTGGCAGAGCTTGGTCTCACACTCTTACAGGGCTGGGCAAGTCAGAGTGTTATCTAAGTGCAGACCCCAGAAGAAAATACAACTATGGACAAGTTTTATCTCAAAAAGAGCTAGGCCTGGAGAAATCTGAATTTCTGCCAAGTGGCTTCTTTACATTTTTTCATAAAAATTGCTTTCTATAAATGACAGTGCTAATTTTTCCATGTATGGAGGCTCCAATAAAGAGACATGATTAGGTCCTGGGCATTGACGATTCCCTCAATCCCAGCACTTCTTTCCTTGAGATCTGGGGACAGTTCTCACTTCCCAAACTTGGGCTGTTTTGGTTGTTGCTGTAGTTGTTTGTTTTGTTTTGATTTTCTGAAAGCATCCTCCACCCTGTGGCTGGCTAGGGACCATCAAAAGCCACTTCATGAGTTTGTTACATAGAATTTCGTGATAAAAGCTGCACACCCTCCCATCTCTAGGGAGTTTCCTTGTGCTCTCCAGGAGAACACTAAGATAAAAAGCGTGGCTAGGGGTTTATCCGCAGTTACAGCAGTGATGCTCCCAGAGCAGCCTCCTCACAGCATCCAGGGATAGGAAAGGACGTGCTCACAGATATTCATAGTGACAAGTACACACCAAGAATTGGGGCTGCCTTAACGTTTCTGAGCGAAATGAAGCCGTTGGATGAGATTACCAAACTGGACAGGGTTCAATGGCAACCTCTACTTAGCAGTAGTGAACATCGTAGCCTCGGTCCCTGGGACGTTTGTCTTGGACAATTTTGTCACCTCTGGTGACTGCAGTGATTCAGGTGAGAGGTTTGGAGGGCAGAGCTGTCAATAACTTCATCAGACACAGTTCCCAAGGGATGTACTGCTTACCTCCATCCCTTGCCACAGAGTTCCAGATTGTAGGAAGGTTGTCGTGATTCTACTTTTTAAATTATCTGACACTGTCATATGTGCATATAACTAACTGTATTTTTCATTTTATCCTCTATTCTACTCTTTTATGTCCCCCTCCTTCTCCGGCTGAAGTTCTTCTTCCCAAGTTCCTGTTCTCCTTTGATGACCTGTGTGTGTATGTGTGTTTGTGTGCATGTGTGTGTGTACATGCACACACTTGTGTGTCCCACTGAATTCCATAGTTCTTTTGCTGAAACAGGATTTACATTGTAACCACATTTTATTAGAGAATTTTATTTTGTTAGAAACTCTAAGACTTGATGGAGTGTAAGGTATCGATGGGAGGGGGATGAACTTTATTGCACCTCAATTTGCTTAATGGAATGACTGGCCTGTAGATTGAGGGGTGGAAATATTGCTGGATACTCAGAAACCCTCCCAAATCAGAGCTGGAATTTGGTTCGAGATGAGCCAGCGCCACCTGCTGGCAAATGATGAACAGAGGTGGATGTTTTTTTCTCAAGGCTTTCTATTGCTGGTGGTGAAGAGTTGGATGGTTTCAGGTAATTTAGGCATTGAAAAACCCAGAGGCCTCTAGCAGGAGAGTGCCCCTGAGGCATCTTTACTTGGTCTGAAGGAAGCCCTGGTCTAGATGAGCCAAGTGAGCAAGAGGAGTTCTCAAGTCCCTGCTATGGAGGAGCTTACCTTAAGTTCAAGGAGGCAGAGGATATATTAGGTTAGGACCCCATAATGACCACACACACACACACACACGCACACACACGCACACACACACGCACACGCACACACACACACACACACCATTCAGTTCATTTTGAAATGATGAGGTAAAGACTCAGTTGAGAGTGACTTTAGGACTTCAGTCTCTATGCCTGCTGTGGTTGTTATTTCTTCTTCCCTGTCTAGCCAGTCCCTTGGGAGGCCAGCACTAGCTCTTCCTAGGTACATATGAACTCTCATTATAGAGAGGCTGCTGGTGGTAGCAGGGAAGCACAGGGTTGCTCTGTTTCTGAGTATCTCTTGTGCCAGCATGCTCCTGTGTGGCAGAGACTTTGTGCATCTCCTTTTGCACCACAGAACTTCTCATACAGCCATCCACACTGTCTGGACACTGGCCTTCTTTAAGCTCTTACAGTCTTGGTCACCAACAGAAGGAAGGTCCATGGCTTAGCAAGGATGACAGTGCCACAGGATCATGTCCTTTCATCTGTCCATCAGAAGCAGTAGGCTTCTTACACTCCACGTGTTTCAGCAACTCCTGGGTACAAAACTAAACCCCAGTGCTCCTGGTGGTCTATTTTCTCCAGCTGGGTTCTACCATAGAAGCCATTGTTCCCATTCCCTTCTCAAAGCATTGGTATGTGCTGGGAACAAAACATTTAACAAATGAAATTCTGAGGTTTGCTTTATATACAAGCAAAGGCAGGGGTCCCAGTCAAGCAAGAGAGTTAGGAGCAGGGTGTCCATTAGGATGATCTGTGAAGCATTTGGTAAGTTCTAGTATCTGGACTGCACCTCAGGGATTCTAAGATGGATGCAGTCCTCTGTGGACACATGGAGAGACCTTAGCCTCCAGTGGTTGTCACGTGCAGCTGAGATGGAGAAGCATTTGAAAGAGCCTGGTTGATTCAGGAAGCAGGAAGAAGCCTGATCATCTGGAAGGCAGAATGTATCACTTCTTCAGCAAGTTTCCATGGCCCCTATGTGATATCCAGTATACATAGCTTTTATAGTACTCTGTAGGTGTATTATAGCTAAGCATGTAGTTGTGAGGGAATGGAATGTTTATTCCCGGGTGTACTTATATTTGTGTGTATTTATATTTGGCTTTTTAAAATGTAGCACACCCTGTAGCATAAAACAAGAATGGAATAAACAGAGAAAGGGCTTTAGAGGAATGAATATGCCTAGAGCCCAGATGATCATGGCTTTGGGAGTGATCAAGGTAGGTATGTGAGCCTCGCTCCAGAGAACTCACCTGTGATAGCAGTGGCTCAAGATAGCTGACTTGTTAGCAGGTAAGGCCCCTCCTTCACCTGCTACAGAAAGCCACCCACACTTGTGTGTAATTACATAGGTCCATGTGTCGGTGATGACAGAAGAGTCCTCCTGTGGCTTAATTAGAAACTTCTGTCACCTCCTCTGAAGGTGTTTTTATAATCAACCAGGGAGGAAACAATTCTCCCAAAGACTCGTTTAATAAATAACTTTCTTTTTTTCCCTTTGCACCTCTGGTAGTTGAGCTCAGAATTTGGGCTGTGCCTGTCAGTGCCACTGTGGTGGCGTGGGATGTTTGGAGAGCAGAATCAAAAGCCAAGCAAGGCAGGGCAACATGATGGAGGCACACAGCATCTCTCAAGATGCTCATCTGTATATTTCTAAAGCTGAGGGTTGCTGAGCTTAGATTATCCATTACTACTGTGCTGGAAGTAGGGATACTTAGAGGTCAAGCTCCCAATACAGACAAATTGAGATAGTGGCAAGAAAGCAAGCCACACTTGTAAGAGGGATCATGAGGAAGCTCTGTATGGTCAAGGACTTGGTTCAAGAAGAGGTCAAGATGAAGGAGAGTCTTAGATGGATAGCATAGTGCCATTAGAAATAAGGGAAAATAGAATTGACCCCCAAGTCATTCCCACATTGATGAGAGACCATGCGAAAGTGACGAAGAGAATAAGAGAGAAAATCAGAAGATGAGAGGACAAGGCATTTTAAAGAGAGGTTGTTACCCGAACAATGGTCTAGTATTGCAAATAGACAGATCTATGCATGCTGCTATATGTAGGTCATCATGGCTGGGATAATTATTGTGCATTGGATAAGAGGCATGGTGACCTTGGGTAAGGCAGAGATTATTTCCAGGGGCAAAATAGTGCTGAATGTTGGTGCAGTATATTGGCTGTCATTAGTGAAGATTCTGGTGGAAGAATCCAAATATGAGCTCCTTTGTTTGAATTCACAAGCCCCACTTTCCAGTCTAGAGTTTTCTCAGCGATGCAACCTGTTCCTGAGGTCAACTCCCCTAACCCTTCCACCTATGTCTCTGACTTTTCATGATGTTGTATGGGACTGAGCTGCCAATGTCAATGGTCATCAAAGGTGAATGCACCTCTTAGAAGATGCTGTATTTAACTGAGTCTTGAATCTGGACGTTAGTCCTCATAATAAAGCAAGAATCTCCATGTGTTAAGAGTCTCACTGTCCAGAAAACATCTCTTTGTTGCTCTCTTACTCTTAGATACCTCCTATCACCTGCTCTGCTTTCATCCAGAATCAAACCTCAGTCCCATAACAATCACAAAACTGTATCTGGAAACAGCTGTTTGCTTTGTTCCTTCAGTGAGGAAACTGGGGCACAGGACAAAGGAAGGAAAGAGACTGAATTTGAATGGTGTGGCTTTGTGAAAGCCTGGCACCACCTTGCTGGTATGCATTCCTATCTCTGCCATTACAGAGGCCCTCTCTTACTCAGCATGGGTGCTGTTTTTTGCCAGACACATTAGCAAAACAAGGAGGATATTCATTAATTGTTGTGTATTGATGAGACCCTGGGCAGGCTTCTTGTTACTCCTCAGAGGAGCATTTGATCTTCTCACCTTCTGGTAATTCAAGATTTTCCTTTAGAATATAGTCCTCCCCATTAGAAACCAGCTACCCGTCCAACATATTCTCATCAAAAGAGTCTTCTCCAAACACTCCAGGCCCCACTGTAGTCTGACTGACTTATTTTGTGATTAAGATACCCCGGAGTCTTCCTTAAGAAGTGGTAAGCGATGGTTAAGGAGATGATGCTGTCTAGTGACCTGGCTAGTTCAGTACTCTGGGATTATAAGGAGGACCTTATCTAGTGAGATACTTCAAAATACCTAGTGAGGTAGAGCATGTGGTATCGTGGTTAGAGAGTTCCTCAGTTAAATCCTAGCTGGGTGAAAATTGGACATTCTAATAAATCACTCTTATTTGACTTTCCATGAAAGGATGGTTTTACTACTCTACTTACAAGATGATTATATGGATTGAATGTGAAGCATGTATAAAATGTCTGGTCCTCCTCCTGCAAAATAATCAGTATTAGTAAATGGGACCCATTATGATTATAAAACACTGAGTTCAAAGTTTAATGAAATACAGAGTAGATTCTAGTGCAAGACTGTCTGCTCTGGATGTGTGGACCTAAGGGAGGATACCATGGCTGATTCCCCCGTAGTGTAATAGTGCATGCTGAAGGAATCCCAGTCTAGGATGCTAAGATTTGGGAAAACTGGGTTCTGAAATGATTGGATTGGAAGTTTAGGGTAAAGAGTCGAAAATGGCTGGCAACTATTTATAAACGGAGCACAATATACTAGACAAGACATTTCTGGAAATCTAAAAGTAACCCACCCTTAAAACATGCATGAAGAAGGAAGAAAGGAAGACAGAGTCTTGGGATAGTTACAGAGTATCTTGTATGAGACTGTGGGCTTGGAATGTTAATTTATAAACGAGAACTGCCAAATAGTTTGTTCTTCTCATTGCTGCCTCTCTTAACTCCCACACTCAAAGGGACAGGATAACCCAAGTCTACATTATATAGTATGAGATACATGCTGTAATACCACATTGTTACAGCACATGAGGCCAAGGATAGCAGGGAAAAATATTCGGTAAAGGTCCCGAGGGGGAGGGCTGGAGCAACACAATAGAGCTAGGTCTTTGACAGATACTCTTTTTCCTCTGCAGATGCTCAACAACCCAGAGAAGATAGCAGAGCAGATCAGCAAGGATCTTGCCTGGTTGGCCTCCCACCTGATGGCCCTGTGGACCCAGTTCCTAGATACAGTGACACTGCACTCCCAAGTGACCACTTATCTCACCCAGGAACACCATACCTTGAGGGTAAATTGTAAATTCTTTAAACTCTCTGGCTACGTGCATTTATAGTTAAGGAGATGTTTTGCAAAAGTTGGTTCATTGAAATGAACATGACTTGGCTTTGTGCCAACTTATCAATTTCCACACTGGTCCCACTCAACTGTGAGTGAGCATTGTGATATCAAAAGCTCACTTAGCTATCCAGCCCTATTCTGCCACTCATAAAACGTCTCCCTTCTCTATGTCTTACGATAGCTGAGCTTATAAAATTAACTATTACAAGTGTCTCAATATACTTAGGAAGAAGAACTTTCAAATGTAAGGTGTTGCCCTCATCCTGACTATATATGTATAGGCATACACATATGGAGTGATGTGGGCCTTCTCACTCTGGGCAAGAGAAATAAGTGTCTGAGAATCAGAGTCCACAAAGCACATAGCAAATGCTGCTGACTTTTGGAATTCTCCATGTTGCGCATTTATTTATAATGCCCATTTGGAAAAATCTAGTATTCTAGTAGAAAGAATAACGCTTGAATATAAAACAAGGAAGCAGAGCATGAATGAGTTTATAAAGATCCACCACACTGTCTGGGCTAAGAGCTGTAAAGGCATGTGGGCAGCTGTGGCGGGTGGAAAGCCTCTTCAGACCTCTGTTGTATTTCTTTCCATTAAAACACAACCCTTAATCTCCAGACTCTCCAGCTGAGACAATGGAGGTCACATCCACTTGAGGAATTAAGCTCTTTACATTGTCATCCCTCAGGTTCGAAGGTTTTCTGAAGCTTTCTTTTATATGGAGCACCAAAAACTTGCAGTCCTGACCTTTCAGGAAAACCTGTAAGTAATACATTGCACACCCACTTCATCCTGTTAAAGTGGCCACCCCAAAGCATTCAGCTCTCTTGCTTTGTTCCCACTTCCCTTTCCTTTCATCTCTTGCTGTGAAACAGACACTCTGCTCCCTGCTGCACACACTGTCTACAATTCTGTGCAGGCAAAGGAAGTATACACACTGGGGAGGCAGAAGCTGCAGGTGGCAGGGAAGGGAAGGTCGATAGCCAAAGGTTTCTTTTGTTGAATGCCATTATGTTCTATAGAGAAAAATCCAGACTTCCTAGGTCTCTGCAGACATCTGGGCTCAGTCCTCTGCAAAATGAATAGAAGCAGGTGGTAGCGCCACATGCAATGTCAGAAAAGCCCAATGATGCAGTAGCTAAAATATATATTTAGCATAATAATTAAGCCCAACATCTCTAATCAGAAGGAATGTTGCCTTTCTAAGATTGCCTTCTTCCAGAAAGAATTGAAAAGTACCAAGAAAGTGTGAGTGCTGTTGAGAGATGAGGTTCCTCAGATTCTCTAGGAAGACAGGTGAAGACCTCACCAAGATCTTGTGCACACCAATATTTTGTTTTGTATAATCTGATCAAAAAATAATGGCAAAAGGAATTATGTTTGAGAGGCCACAGCGCATTTCCCAGAAGAGGCTGGGGGGGGGGGGGTGGAGGCATTTCAAGTTGCTTAAGACTGATGCAGACATCTTTCTTCTTTGTATGTATAGTCCTGTCTCCTCCACGGGGTTTATTCTGTATGCAAACTACAGTGACATTTAGTGTTTGCTTTTAGGTAATGAAAGTGAGTGGGATAGAAAGGAACATGAATCTGCTATAAAAAACAGTTTGTTTGGACATCATTAGAGTCTTCAGCAAGCACATCAACACATGCATTCATTTATTCATTCATTTCAGCCTTAGGCTAGAACTGGCTGACTAATTCTAAAACTCGCATGGGGAGTATGAATCTATTAAATTTAAATATAACTTTGAGGGACACCGAGCAATTGTGGCTTCTCAAACAAGACTCCCCTTACCATTATTTTTTTAAACAGGTTATTCAAAACAAAATATTGGTGGCCAAAGATCTTGGTTAGGTCTCCATTCATATTCCTCAGCAAACTGAAGAACCCTCATCTCTTATCAAAAGGAAACCCTTGGTGTTTGTGTTATGCTGTGTGAACTTTTTTTTCAGGGAGTATAAACACATGTGGAAGTGAAAATCACAGAAGTCATTGCTCTCTCTATTTATTAATTTTCTCATTACTTGATTAAGATACTAAAGAACATCTACTTTAATTAAGAAGGGTGGCCCACAATTTGAAGGGTCATCATGGCAGGAAGTCATGGCTGATCACACGGCATCTAAGTCAAGCAGATCAATAAATGTCCTCAGATCATTTCCTCTTTATACCCATAGTATTCCATCTGGGACCCACCCTATTGATGGTACCACATCCAGAGTGGATCTCTCCTCCTCAGTTACACTTTGGAAAAATACTTGCAGACATGCCCAGAGGTGTGTCTCCTAGGTGATTCTAAATGGTTGAGCTGACAATGAAAATTAACCATCACGCTCTCCATGCACAGTCTGGTTGAAATGCCAGCCCTCTAGACACCTATGCAAAGTGATCATAACACAAGGTAATGTGCAATGAGTGAGTTTTCTTCTATTGTCAATTTAATCTTAATTGGAGCTAGTTGCGATGGTTCGTTTTTGCCTATTTTACCAAATTTAGCATTACTTGGGAAGGGAAAGCTAAAATCAGATGGTCCAGATTAGGTTGGCCTAAGGAAATGCCTATGGGGATTGTTTTGATCAAAATGGTAGAAGTTGGAAGACATGCCCACTGTGGGTGACACCATTTCCTGGGCAGGGCATCTTGGATTATATAAAAGTAGAGAAAGCAACCTGAGTGCAGGGTGCATCTGTTATGCCTTGATCTCAGCTTTGATGGTTCAGCTGCTTTCATCTTCTGGGACTTTCTGCAATGATGGATTATAATCTGGAAGTGTGATCCAAATAAATTCCTTTCCCCTTAAGTTGCTTTTATCACAGCATCAAGAAAGGAAATCGATATACTGCTCTTAGTTTCCTGATATGGGATGTCCTTCTGTATGCTGTGAGTATGTTGTATTACCATTAGTTAGTAAAGAATCTGATTTGGACAACAGCCAGGCAGAATAGAGCCAGGAGGGAAATCCAAGCAAAGAGACAGGGAGAAAAAGGATGAAATCAGGGAGACACCAGCAGCTGCCGGGGAAACAAGATGTGAGGTAACACACCATATGTCAGAACATAGATTAATAGAAATGGTTTAATTTAAGATATAAAAGCTAGTTAGAAATAAGCCTGAGCCATCGACCAAAGAGTTTGTAATGAGTATTAAGCCTCAGAGTGGTTATTCGGTAACTGGTGGGTGGGAGAGAAACCTCCAGTTACGGTTTCCTTCACCACAAGATTGTCAAAAGTAAAAGATGAAAGGAGAAAGTTGGAACATCCACACATGGTACATGGAGTGCAGGCTACAGATCCTCCAGTGTAAATGGTGATGGAAATGTAGGTGGTGATTGATGAGTGAACATTAATTGTCTTGTGGACAGTAGACGAGGTAAAGAATGTTGTATTGTAGGTTTCCCATGCTGACAGATATGCTGTCAGATAGGTAGCTTATAAATTAAGTCATTCAGGTAGTCACAAGAATAAAAAAAAAAAGTAAGAAAAATAAGGGCATAAGAAATGAGAAAGGGATATTGGCTAGTGTTTTTTTTTGTATGGAAATCTCATTTTTATTTATGATTTTTTAAAAAGAAAACAAACTGTTTTCATTATACAAACCAATCCTAGTTTCCACTCCTTCCTCTTCTCCCATTCACTTTACTTACCCTCTCACTTCACCCCCCATCCACTCCTCAAAGAGGGGAAGGCACATTGCTTTGTGGAAGATCCAAGGCCCTCCCTACTATATCTAGGCTGAGCAATGTATCATCCAAAGAGATTAGGTTCCCAGAAAACCAGTACAAGGAATAGGGATAAATCCTGGTACCACTGTCAGTGGCCCTGATGTCTGACCTAGCCATGCAACTGTCAACCACATTCAGAGGGACTAGTTTTATCCTATGCTTGTTCCTTCTTAGTCCAATTAGTGTTGGTGAGCTTCCGTTAGCTCAGGTAGACTGTTTTAGTGGGTGAACCCATCATGGTCTTGACTTCTTTGCTCATATTTTCATTCCTCTCACTCTTCAGCTGGACATCAGATGTGGGTCTCTGCCTCTGTTTCCATCAGTTGTTAGATGAAGGGTCTATGGTGATATTCAAGATATTCATCAGTCTGACTACAAGGCAAGGCCAGTCCAGGGACCCTCTCCTCTATTGCTTAGGGTCTTAGCTGGGGTCATCCTTATGGATTCCTGGGAATTTCTCTAGAGCCAAGTTTCTTGCTAACCCCATATTGGTTCCCTCAATCAAGATATCTCTTTCCTTGCTCTCATCTCTGTCCTTCCTCCATCATGACTGTCCTGTTCCCTCAAGTTCTTCTCATTCCTTCTCCTCTCTCCTCTTCCTCTTCCACTCTCCCTTTTCCACCCACCAGGTGAAAGATGGTATCTCAGAGTTGTTTTGATTTGCACTTCTCTGATGGCTAAGGATTTTGAACATTTCCTTAAGTATCTTTTGGACATTTGAGATTCTTCTGTTAAGAGTTCTCTGTTAGCCGGGCGGTGGTGGCGCACGCCTTTAATCCCAGCACTCGGGAGGCAGAGGCAGGCGGATCTCTGTGAGTTCGAGGCCAGCCTGGTCTACAAGAGCTAGTTCCAGGAGGACAGGCTCCAAAAAAGCTGCAGAGAAACCCTGTCTCGAAAAACCAAAAAAAAAAAAAAAAAAAAAGAGTTCTCTGTTTAGTTCAGTACCCCATTTCTTAATTGGGTTATTTGGAATTTTGATGTCTAATTTCTTGAGTTCTTTATATATTTTGGAGATCAGTCTTTTGTTTGATGTGGGGTTGGTGAAGATCTTTTCCCATTTAGTAGGCTGTCTTCTTGTCTTATCGACTGTGTCCTTTGCTTTACAGAAACCTCTCAGTGTCAGGAGGTCCCATTTATTTATTGCTGCTATCAGTGTATGTGCTACTGGGATTATATTTAGGAAGTGGTCTCCTGTGCCCATGCACTGAAGGCTGCTTCCCACTTTCTCTTCTATCAGGTTCAGTGTAGTCAGATTTATATTGAGGTCTTTAATCTGTTTGGACTTGAGTTTTTAGTATGGAGATAGATATGGGTCTATTTTCATTATTCTACATGTTGACATCCAGTTATGCCAGCACCATTTGTTGAAGATGCTTTCTTTGTTCCATTGTATAATTTTAGCTTTTTTTGTTGTTGTTCATGGGTGTGTAGATTAAGATTCAGGTCTTCGATTTGATTCCATTGATGATGGAGTGCCAGTATGCAGAGGCATAGGTGATCTCATCTCTCAAGATTCATCATAGTCTGGCCTGGAAGAGATTTCATGTCTTAGATGAATCTTCACCACCTTTCAGTAGGCTGTAAAATCAATGGATGGATTTGGGACAGATCTTTATAAGTGAGATGGTCTGGGTGGCACAGGACAAGATATAATGTATGACTTGGGGGACATGTGTTTGCTTATGTTTCTCAGTGTATATGTGCATATGGGTATGAGAATGTGTGTTTACCATGAAGACGACTGGCCAGCCATCAAAAGTAATTTGTGAAACTAACATGAGATTTAGCCTCGGCTTATGGCAAGGCTGCTTGTAGCTGGCTCTCTTTTATGTTTGTCCCATGTCTCAATAATGCCTTTCACACGACAAGGGGGAATACAACTGTGGAAAAAGAGCATGCTGTAGAGATTCATAGTGTTATGCCACCTCTATAATGGGGAAGCTGAGATATCACCTCAGTTTTCAGAGTTCCTGTGTTCATGATTATAATAGTTTCACTTAAATTTAATTTTAATCATAATATTATTTTCTCACTTTCCCTCTTTTCTTTCCTCCTCTAGCTACTCTCATTTCCCCTTGCTACCTCTCAAATTGATAGTCTATTTGTTCTTGTACATTTATGTGTGTATTCAATATATACATATATATGTAATATACACATATATGTAATATATATATATATACATAAATATTAAAGTAAGACTGATGTTAAATAAGTGTTATCCTAATGGAGGACCCTCATTGGTTAATAAAGAAACTACCTTGGCTTTTGATAGGGCAAGATTTAGATAGGTGGAGTAGATAGAACAGAATTCTGGGAAGAAGGGAAGTGAGGCAACCGCCTCAAGCAGTCGTCATGACTCTCCTCTCTGAGATGGATGCAGGCTAGAATCTTCCCGGTAAGCCATCCCTCATGGTGCTACACAGATTACTAAATATGGGTTAATCAAGATGTGAAAGAATTAGCTAATAAGAGGCTGAAACTAATGGGCCAGGCAGTTTTTAAATAAATACAATTTGTGTGTTATTTCGGGGCATAAGCTAGCCAGGTGGCCGGGAGCCAGGCGGGACGAAAAGCCGGCCTGCTTGCCTCATCACTACATTAACCAATGAAGAAGCTCATTTCTGTGGCAGAGACTAATTCTTCCTCTTTTCGTGGTCATTAATTACATGTAGCAGCTACAACACCATTTAACATTTAATAGGGCCATCCATTCCTTCTGGGCCTGGAGAGATATCTCAGGAAAATGGTTTCCATGCAAACTTGAAGACCTGAGTTCAGATCCCCAGTCCCCATGTAAGAAACAAGGCATCACAGCAAACACTTGTAATTCCAGCACTGCAGAAGAAGAAACATTAGGATCCTTGGGGTATTTTGACCAACCAGTGTAGCTGAATTAGTGAGTCTCAGGTTCAGGCTGACAAGCTCCACTAGAATCTGTGTGGAAGCTAGAGACCCAGAGAAGCTAAGGATGTGGCTCAGCCATGTCTTGGAACCAGAGGACCAGTTTCATGGCTAACAACCTGAAGACCTGAAGAGTAAGGGTGCTGCTATGAGCCCCAAAGTCCAAAAGTTGGAGAGCCTGGAATCATGATGTCAAATAAGAGGAGAAAACAGACATATCATTGTTTCAGAAAATAAAAATGCGTACCCTGTCCATGTACATTCTGTCTAGGTGCTCAGCCTGTCAGATGGCGGCTGGCCACCTTCAAGGTGGATCTGGCAGGCCTGTATCACCAGCTTATAAGCCAATGTCTTCTGGCTACACCTTTCCATTCTCAGGAGATCAAAGGTTGGATGGAGTGAAGACTGAAACAAAATCATATTTAAATATCCAAATAATCAAATATTCAAAGAGGTTTAAAGATACAACAACCTTTAGAGCTTTGAATAAAAGAAAAAAATAACCCATTTTTGTGTAGGAAATGGAAAAAATAGAAAATATATGATAAACATATCCATAAAATTTATATATATTGCCTTACTTAACATTTTATATGTATATTTATATGGAATCTATATATGCTATCAATCGTACATGTGTCTGTATTGAACTCATGGTGCTTCTGTTGATGATGATGTGATGCTTAGAGAATTTGTTGTGGACCTGTGTAGAGTTACACATCACATTTATTTTATGGAGGTAAATAGTCCACATGGATGGCAAGTGAGATGAGCGTGTGCAGAACACAGCCTGCTATATCAAGAGACGCAGGCAGGCAGCAGGCAGCCAGCCACGCCGACACTTGGTCAGTCTTTTTCTAAACCTACAATCCCATAAGTTCTCCTTCCTTGGAGGAAAGTGATTGAGTTCTTATACACAAAAATTGTAAAACATTATTTATCTCTTCTTTCATGAGATAACATGGATTTGCTCTATTTCGAGGAGGTAAAGTCACATGTCCCTCCAAACTTTTAAAGTGTAACGTAGTAATAGCTTCAGATTCTGAAATCAAATTATTATTTATTGGTTGAAGGATGTTTAGGTCTGGAAGAATAAATACAAGCTATCAACGGTTTTCTCTTTTTAGAGAGAGAAGCAAAACATATGATGCCTGAATTCATTAGCTTATACACCAATGAACACTGTCAGTATCTACATAGTAACAGACGTACATCAGGTGGCTCTCCATTCAGCTGCACCAAAATATAACTCAGACTCTGAGTAGTTTAAAAAGTTAAAGATGCTGGAGTAATATATAAGTAAATTTAACTTTCTCTTCCAAAGCACACATTTTTGATCTGTAGCCTTTTCTTAAATAGCCTTTCAGTAGCATGATGCTAATTACTTTCCACTAACCAGTAGGGGTAGCTTAGTACCACAATCCATTGCTCCAACCCTAGTTCCTGGAACAGCTCCTCAGCAAAGCAGACTGTCACTTTGAGTGGCATCTTATATGGAACAGGCAGACGGCTATTACCTGCATCGGCTAACATCATTGTTAATGCTTTTTTGGGGGCATAAGACTACTGAAAACTTCCAACCCTGTTTGGTTGATTACCTTCTGTGCACCCCCCCACCACCAGGATCCAGACCCACAGCCAGCTATCTCTGGACATCCGGAACTCAGAGTACCTCACCAGCATGCCCCCACTGCCCGCAGAGTGCCTGGATATTGATGGTGACTGGAACACCCTGCCCGTTATCTTTGAGGACAGATACGTGGACTGCCCTGTCTCAGGTTTGTCCTTCTCTGTTGTGTTGAAAAGACTCAAGAATTAGGCTTTCCATGTAAGTACTAGTGCATTAACAGACAGTGCCATTGGAGATCTGCGGGGGTCACTGTTCACAAGAATATGAGCAAATCGAGGCAGTATTTTCTCTTTAAACGGGAAGGAAGAGTTAGCCTACCTGGCCCCTTCTGGATCAAAATGTCCTTGGCACTTGTAATTTCACCTGTTGAATTACCTATATAATGAGAAATACATAAACACACACAGCTACACACACGTACACACACACACACACACAGACACATGCATGTGCGTGCATGTGCACACACCCACAACTTAAAGATTGGTGAAGGTCTTTTGTTTTCTCAAGAGTACAATTTATCTATATTCATTTCATTTCTGTCTTTCTTTCTTCCTTCTTTCTTACGTTTCTTTCTTTCTTTCTTTTTCTTTCTTTCTTTCTTTCTCTCATTCTTTCTTTTTTTGTTTTTTTCGAGACAGGATTTCTCTGTAGCTTTAAAACCTGTCCTGGAACTAGCTCTTGTAGATCAGGCTGACCTCGAACTCACAGAGAACCACCTGCCTCTGCCTCCCAAGTGCTGGGATTAAAGGCATGCGCCACCACTGCCCGGCAGTATATTAATTTCTTATCGAACTTCAATGACACCGTGCTAGTGCTTGTTTTGTGTTGCTGGTGGTGATTGAGGTTGTTTTGTTGGTTGGTTAATTGTTTCTTGAGAAAGGATTTTTCTATGTCATTCTAGATGGTCATTCATTAATTCAAGAACCTGTTTAATGAATGCCTCAAGGCAGGTCAAGGACTTGAAAAAATGGGCTGTGAAACTATGAGACACCATGAACAAAAATCTCAAGGAGAGAAGGAACAAGGCTGTACGTCTTGTTTGTATACCAGTGTTTAGCATGGCTATACTGTTTGTCAGTAAACCCAGAGATCAACTGCAGAATGACCAGACATGAAGAATTGAATGTCCCCTTTCTGTTCTCTCTATAACTTGACCACAGAAACCCAACACCTTTACCAGAATATGTCAAGTCCTGTGTTGTTGGTTTAACCAAGTGGTTTATTTATTTAATCCTTTAAATAATTTATACAACTTCAGAGAAGGAGACTGAGGCATAGGTAGGAGAAGTATGTGGGAAAGACTATGCATTAATAAGCAACCAAAGTCAACTCCTTAACTCCAGAGTCCAGGCTCTGCTCTATTAGCTTCCTGAGGTGTTTTAAGCCAGGCTAGTTTGCTTGTCATTTTATACAGTGGATCAAAATGGCTACATTTCAGAACTTTTGCATCTACAGACTTGAGTCTGGAATCTAGGGGACGCGTAGGGACACAGCAAGTTTGCAAACATGAATTTGGTTTCTAGCTATACTCTGACATCTAGTGTCAAGTAAATGGATGACAAGTGAAGTGTGTACTGAACAATACTAAATCTCCAACCCAAATGGTAAGTTTTTAACATACGTACACACGTATGCATGTGTGTGTGCGCATATTTGTGTGTGTTTATATGCTTGTGTTTTCATTAATGCATACCTCTTATATAATTTCCAGAAAATGTCGACAGTTGAAGCAACTAAGCACCAATCATAAAAACCTCTGATATTTGCGCATCAGAATTGGGTGCAGATTGTTTCTCAGTCTTTTTAATATCAGATATTGATAAATATTCTAGTGAGCATAAATTTAAGCCTTTATGCATGTGATTCTTTCATACACACATAATTCTTAACAAGACAACTGTTCCTTTGAGTGTTTCCCAATATTTTGAAAATCCCATCAAGGCAAAAGCTTATTTACTCTTCGTTGTTTGTTTGTTTCGTTTTGTTATTTTTTCGAGACATGGTTTCTCTGTGTAGCTTTGGAGCCTGTCCTGGAACTCGTTCTGTAGACCAGGTTGGCTTCGAACTCACAGAGATCTGACTGCCTCTGCCCCCTTATAGCAAATGTCCACTTTCCATCTTGCCAACCCAGTGCCTAGTCATACTCGTATAGCCCTGGGTGGAACTAAACATCATTGTGGTAATTATATTCAAGCCAATACAAATAATCTTTACTTTGCTAGATTCCTGTTCTTGGCGTAGATCCTTTCAGGAACACAGTTCATCGAATATGTACCGCACAGGATGTCAGCCTTCAGGCTATAGGGATAAAACACAAGCTGTAACTTTCATGGGGACAAGAGTTCACAAATAGATCATCACATGGTGGTAGGATGTAAAACACTACCTGTGTGTGTGGGAGGGACATTGGGGAATTTTCAAAAGAGTATACTGGTCTTGTTGCAGGCTGAGGAAAGGTCTTCAGAGGAAAGCAAATGCTTCCTATTATCATTGGTTACACCCAGGTAAAGGGGGAATTCATTCCTCCCTCAAACTAATTATTAATTGCACTGAATGTTATTAGAGAATCATGTATCAAAGCCTCATGTGGTTTGTAATTAGCATATGTATGGCTTAATTCATGATAGCATTTAAGAGAAGTTGTATTGATTTAGCTTCTATTAAAACCACATGAAGCCTTTATTTTATATTTTGATTTTTAAATCAACATATGAGGTAATGGATTTCTTTATTATATTTTATACCCATTTACTTAATTTTTAAATATTTCATATACTATATTTTCTTCATATTTACCCTCTCCCCAACTCCTCCCTATTATCCTACCCACCCGAATTTCTCTTCTGTTAAGATCCCTCCCCCAAACTCATCAAGTCCAATTTGTGTTGTCCAAATGTTCTTAGAGGGATCATAGTTGGCTTTCTTTTCCTCCACTGCCCTCATTTGCCCCATTGCTCCTCTTCAGATCCCTTTTTCCTCTTTGCTTGCCTCCACAGTTGCTGGGAGGATAAACTGCTACAGCCACCACATGAATTCAGGTCACTGGCTACAAATCCTTGGTTCATGTAATTCACCCACGTTTAACGATATTCTGGAAAAGGAGCTATGCCCATGCTTAAAGTTTTATTGTTATGAATAAAAAAAACAACTATATCCCCCAAAATGAAAACAGGAGATGGGGAGGGAAGGTTGAGGGCAGAGAGGCAGAAAGAGAGATGGGGGAGAGAGAGGATTTATAGGTTGAAGCTTAGTCAGAAGTTTTGGTGTTCTCAAGACTTTTTCTTCTCCTGGAGAATCCATCTTTGTTGTCAATCGACAAGTCTGAGGAGCTCATCCGAGTCACAGGATCCGAGCTGTGCATTGATGTTTTCTTATGTGGACAAGATTGTGCAAGCCACTGGCCGCACATAGGTGCAATCCCTTCCCAGAGGTCTGATGGATATTTCTTTGCCCTTGCCCCGCCCACTAATCACATGTTTTCTCATATCCTCGATTATCTCACCAACATAAATTATTTGGGATTTTAACATGAGTCACTTGGTTAGCCTAAACTATGCATACACCTCTGAAGAAGAATGTTTTTCCTATAACTTGAGAGCTTTAAACACTCTGAAGGTCATCCCCTTCAAAAAGTAGTAATACAGGATTGTTCATTGGTTTTCATGCAATTAGGCATTTGAGTAATTTATAATATTTATTTTAAGCTACAATACAATTTTCTTCTTTTGTTATAGGGCATAATTTGAGTGTTTATCCTAATTTTGATGTCCCACTGACAAGTCCTGCAATAATGAATCTAAAAGGGAAAGAAAAGAATCTTATAAATCAAAAGTCATCTTTGAGGAAAGACCTTCCACTATCTACTACGAAAGCTCCCCAGTTGGGCTCTGATGAAGATGTAATTAGGTGTCCAGGAATGGAAGAGAATGTCTCCACACAGAATCCTGTGGATGTGTGCTCAGAATCCCAGGTGTATTTGACCATTGGTGAATTCCAAAACAAAGCTGTCATGCCTGAAGGTGAATGCTGGACTGGCCCAAGGTCTGATGCTGTGAGAGATTCAGATGTGGACATCCATAGGAAAAGCCCAGGTCCGGAAGATGCGAAGACCCCAGCATTGACCTACATTGACGTAAAATCTAGCAATAAGAACCACCCTGGGGCTGAGCCTATGGTGGGCCTTAATGTGCAGCATGAACACAGGCGCTCTCAGGACAGCTATGATCTTGTTAAGACTCTGCCAAGCAAAGCTGTAGGAATAAATCAGAACAATGCTATATCTTTAAATGAAACAGCTGCCCTCCAGTTCAGGACTCTAGGAAGGGGAGCAGACCAGGAGGGAAAGCCTGTACTACTGAGCCTGAAGCTCACCCCTGCTGAGCCCTGTGACTCATTGAACACCACGCACAGGGAACCTTCGGACACCACATCTTCCCTGCAGGCCCATGCAGAAGAGCAGGAAGATCTGTCAGCGCTCTCTGGTATCATCAAGAGGTCAGCCTCCATCATATCTGACTCGGGCATTGAAAGCGAACCAAGTTCTGTTGCCTGGTCTGAGGTCCGAAGCAGGGTGTTGGAGTTACCCAGTGATCGTGAAGTTTTACACCAGGTGGTTCGAAGGCATGCCCACCACAGGAACTCTTTAGAGGGTGGCCATACAGAAAGCAACACCAGTCTGCCCAGTGGCATCCAGGCTTCTCTTACCTCTATCAGCTCTTTGCCTTTTGAAGATGAGGAGCGCGAGTTGGCACTTACTAAGCTAACCAAGTCTGTCTCTGCACCCCAGATCAGCAGCCCTGAGGATACTGCTGAAGGTGCAGACACCATGAAGCACATGGGAGGATTTTCTGAAGACCTGGACAGTTCTGGCAAGGACAACCGTTCACCTGGACACAGTTCTCATTCTTCTGGTGACTCCAGAGTCCAGGATGTCAGGGCAGGACATTCTCTTGCAGATATAACTTTAGAATCTGACAGAACCCAGGGTCCTGGGTACATAGACATCCCCAAAGGTGAGGAGAATCAGTCCAATCCTCAAGGACCCTGCTGTCTGGATGGCACAGCTGGGAGCACGCCAAGTGTTGAAACCAAAGGTCTTAACTTAAAAATACCATGCTCTATAGTGCTTGAAAATTCTAGGACCAGATCTTTTCAAAGAACAGTAGTGGAGACCACAAAAGGCAAAACTAAAGAATCAAGTGGGGATAAGCACATACTCCCCAACCACAGCATCTTAGAAGCCAGGGCTGTGTCTCACAACAGGGTGCCTGAAATCAGGAGTGTGGCTGCTCTTGAAGCTGGCAACTTGAACTCTACAGGTGTACGAACTGGTTCATCAAGTGTCAACGATACCATGCCATTGAATAGAGGACATAATGCCTCTCTGGAGGTCCAACACGAAGCAGGCACTGTGTGCCCCACTGTGACTCACGCTATTGCCTCTCAAGTGTCACGAAACCAAGAGCTGAAGACAGGAACTTCCATCTCTGGGTCCCACTTGAACTCCGCAGAGGCCTTTACTCTGGACAGCCTAAAGGCAGTGGAGGTCGTTAACTTGTCTGTGTCTTGCACTGCCACATGTCTCCCTTTCTCATCTGTACCCAAGGAGACCCCCGCTAGGGCCGGACTGTCTTCTAAACAAAGCCTAGCCCCCATCACTCATCAACCTTTGGGTTCTTTTGGAGTTGTTTCTACCCATTCCAGCAAGTTGGAAGAAGAAGTCAGCGAAAGGATGTTCAGGTAAGCTTGTGGATGCTCACAGGTCATTGAGGTTTTCCCCAAACTTTCTCAGTTTCATGCATACTATGTAAACACGGAGGTGTTTGTTATTTTTGACTACTTAAATAGAGCAATAGTGTACATATCATGCAATTCAGAATGTCTAGGTGATTAAAATAATAGTTACAAATAAGCCCGATATAATATGACAATTTTTTTTTTTTTGGTTTTTCGAGACAGGGTTTCTCTGTGGCTTTGGAGCCTGTCCTGGAACTAGCTCTTGTAGACCAGGCTGGTCTCGAACTCACAGAGATCCGCCTGCCTCTGCCTCCCGAGTGCTGGGATTAAAGGCGTGCACCACCACCGCCCGGCAATATGACAAAATTTTATACAGAAATTTTATATAGAGATATTTGTCCCTTAAATATATTCATTTTTTAATGATAATAGGATTATTGTGACACTTCTTAATTATTTTTCCTGCTTAATGTGTTGGAAACATCTTTCTCTATAAGTTAATTTTCATTCCGTAATTTAATGTTTCCATAATAATCCATTGTATCGATGTACCATAGCTTATTAACCAAATTCTTAATGGGATTTTTTTTACATTTTTATTTTGATATATAACTGACTTACAACGCTACTGTGACTTCACCTTTTCATATTTTGAAAAAGGAGATTTTAGGACCTTTGAGGGAATAGAACTCTGCCAGATTTGCCTCCCGGTTTCCATTTAAGATTATGGGCTTCTCAAAGCCACCATTCTTTTTCAGTAGTAGAATATATAACTTGATCATTGGCTCGCACTGTATTCATTTTTTTTTGCCCTCAATTGTCAGCTATAGATTTTATTTGGTACATAGTAGAAATATTTTGTCAGAGTCCCTCATACTCATTCTTCTCTTGCCAACTGCTAGTAATTACTGATTTTTACCTAAAGAAAAAGCCCAGGCAGGTAAGCATTGGATATATTGTTAATAAATAGCATCAAATACCTGTGACAGTCCCTTGACACTGGTCACCAATTCAAGAAGTCCAGCTAGACACTGCCAAAAAGCGTAATCAGAGTCATCCCTGCACTAACTGCAGGGAAAAAAAAACCAGGCAGACAAGAATAGCAACCAAGGCTACAGTGTTGGGCAAATGTGATTATTACTGCATGTCCAGCAGCAGTGCCTGTACATATAGAGAAAGCAGGCAGAAGAAACACTTCAGAGGACAGAATGTCTTCACAGAGGGGACATAGATGAGGGATGGTGATGCTAATGCTAGAACATCACTGACCTGAAAATCCATAAGTGTACATTATCTAAGATCCAAAAGTTTTTATTTTGTTTTGTACTGTTCTAGAGAAAAACTAGGCCCTTGCTTTGTTAGACAATAAATATAAATTTAAATTGTATTTTCATGCTATTGACATCTAAAATATTTTAATGGCTGGTGGGACAACACATGTAGGGAATTTTGTACCATGAAATTATTTTATGTTCAATATAAAAAACTATTTTATGAAAATACCTTACCTCAGGTAATGTGCTTAGACCACATAGAAAACAAAACTTATTTCTATGTATAGACATGGTCCCATCCTCTGCTAGTCTCAAGCATTTCAGATAACCAATTAACATCAGAAGTGATAAAACCAAGATTCTAACCTTTGTAATCTTATCTGTGAATCAGTGTTTAACCACCATCTTGTCAAGTGACCACACAAACAACATCTTAGCTGGGTATAAAAGTCTTTTCTGGAATCCAGAATACACCAAGGCCTAAAGAAACCAAGCCAAGCCAAGTCAAGCCAAGCCAAGCCAAGTAGTTTATGGTAATAACCAGAAAACAAGCAAACAAAGCCAAAATCAAAATAAAACAAAGAAACACAAAACCTGCATTGCTGTTGGGAATGGGGGGAAATAGTGCTTGAAAAGAAGATGGAAGCCAAACCGTGGTGGGCTTGTATGATAGGAAAGAAACTTACCCTTTCAGCAGATAACTTTAAAGACGTTCATGTCCTGTAGCTGCACAGTGTCTTATAAATCTCTACCCAGTCTCCTGCTAAATGCAAGACTAAAATAGAAATTTGCGGAATAAAACTCTTTCTGTGGTTCAGTCGGGAGTATTTTCCTGCTGTCTTGTTAAGAATGAAGCTTTGCTCACCAGCATTTCCCTTAACGTTTCACTTAGCACTTGATGCTCAGAAGACAATTTGTTTGTGAATACAAGTCACTCCTGCATACCAGCCCAACTCATTCCCTGCTCAACATGGAACACACAGCATGGCTTGTGATTAATTGGTATATTCTCCAGTTTTTATCAGGCCAAAGAAAAGTTTAAAAAAGAACTGAAGATTGAAGGATTTCTGTACAGTGACTTCTCTGTACTAGCTTCTGATATACCATATTTCCCACCAGAGGAAGAGGAGGAAAACTTGGAAGATGGGATTCACCTGGTGGTCTGTGTCCATGGCCTGGATGGTAAGTTCTAAAGAAGTTTCTTTCACAAATTACTATCCAACATTCAGTTTATGTCTCTAAAACTAACCAAACAACAACCATGAAAACATTGTTGTCAGGGGAAATGGAATGGCAAAGGTTACATACATACATACATACATACACACGCATATATCATTAATTAATTAGTTCAGTGATGTGAATGTTACCAATCAATAGTATAAGTAACTGTATAACCAATGAAATTAGTATTCTGAATAAAGGAGAGACTGAAGTAAATGGTTGAAGAAGTGGACATATTGCTAGAATAAATACCTCAGTGAAATGCTGGAGTTGATGAAATTTATGAGTCAATAGAATTGTCCTAGAAGAAGATATGTAGGGGAAGGAATAAAGGATGCACTTTTTAGGAGCTTGGATTGGTGACTGTAACTATTTTGTTGTTTATTTTGTTCATCTCTCACTTATGTGGAACCTTTTGCGTATTAGATACTGCCGTGTTCTAGGATTAATAGAGATAAGAGTGACCATGACATTCATTTGCTCAATGTCACTAATAGTGATTCCTACATCTCATTTTGAAAATTCTAAAATTCTTGGCAATGTGAGAAATCTGGGGGTTCAAATACTGGCTCAGTGGTTGAGAGCTCTTGCTGCTCTTCCAGCAGACCTGAGTTTGGTTCTCAGCACCTATGATGAATGGTTCACAAACTCTATAACCAAGGTATCAAATGTCTTTCTCTGTTCTCTGAGAGTACCTGAATACCTGTGGCATTCACTCACCTAGATATACACATAAATAAAAAATCTTTAAAGTAAGAGCTCTGGCCAGTCCATAGGGTTTTTATGTTACCTCATGCAAATTGAGAAAGAGTTGTGTAACAAAGGTAGAGATGATTTTCCAGTATTGTACTGATTCGGAGAGATGAGCTGCCCATGATCACATCCCCTGGGTCACAGATCAAAAGAAAAACAAGTGATCACAAAGATGACTTTTAGAATATTACTTCTGTAGTTTAAGGTGCATGTCTGTAACCTCTTCAGAATTTTATAGAACCGGTTTATTCAAATCTGTCTAATATGTTTATATTAAGAACTGAGTACATTAAGACAAGTTATGAATATTTACACAGGCTCTCTGTCATGCAAAAAAGCTCAAAGCATATCTTATTTAAATGTTCTCAGACTAACACATTATTAAAGAAAACTGTTTTTAGAAAGCTTTAGGCTCCAGAAACTTTTTACTCTTAGTATCTTTAGTAGAGAAGGATATTTTATTCTCAAACTTTTCATGTTAAAGATAAATAGTATCAACTTTTTAAAAACCCACTCCTAAAATGTCATTAGGAAGATTTAGGCAATAAGATGAGTGAATCTGAATGTTATTTAGCTGCTAGCATAAACAGAGTTATGAAATATAACTTTCTAAGAGAAAAATATGTATTCTCCTAAAAGAACATGACCTTCCAATGACCTTGAGTTTCTCAAGTTTGAGAAAATGCTCTAATAGGTTACTGGATGATTAGCATCTAGGAATATTCACATTGAGGTTTATCTCTAATCCTGAATTCTTCAAAATATCATGAATTCTTGTTAATACACCTTTGCATCATTGGGAGAATTCATAAAGAATAATATAAAATTAGTTGTTATTTGATTTACAGTGTAGACGTTCTCTGATATCATGACCTGTGGGGTTGATTTACATGGCAAAGCATGCTATTAAATTATCCAAATAGGTTGTAACTCCTTTTCATCTCTACAGGGACCCAGGAGAGGAACATGCCACACATTAATATAGATACAATAGAATGCCCATGGGCAGAATGAATTGTATGCCTAATTTATTCTGTTACAACAAATCCACTTTTCATGTAACATTTTATGCCAGCAAAATATTCTATTTACTGTTTGTGCCTCTCATACTAGCAACTTCCTGGAATTAGCAACGTTTTATTCCTTGACCCTTGATGATACTCTTGGACATTTGCAAGCTTACTAATCCATTATTCCTTGGTTTAGGAGTAATTCTTCTATTTATACAACTGAACTAGATTCAATTATTCATCTCTTCCTGATATCTATAAATGATAGGCAAGTAATTAAGAGGGGACTGACACATTGTGCCAGCCCAGCCACTAGGCAGCTCCTTCCAAAAACCTATTTAGAGAGTGGTGTTCTGGGAAAGAAAAAAAAACTGATGTGGCAGATTGAGGAATAATTCCATTGAAGCAAGGCTGGGGTAGCAAGAGGGGAGGATAGGGAGCTACTTCAGCTATTTCTATTATCTGGTCAAAAATGAAGAACAAATCTAATTATACTGTTAGAAATGGTGAGAAAGAAATCCTTTGTGGCTTATGATTACTTATAGGACTGGGGTCATCTGTCATTTTCAGGGAACAGTGCAGACCTACGGCTGGTGAAGACTTTCATAGAACTGGGTCTCCCTGGAGGAAAATTGGACTTCCTAATGTCTGAAAAAAATCAGGTAGGATGGCAGAAACCTTGGGTTGAGAGAACATTGGGTTTGAAAGAGTCTCCTAAAGGCACCAAGATGATGTGTGGACACATGAAGTGAATGGGGAATCTTCAAGGATAATAACAAAGTTCCTGGGTGATTTAGAGAAAAAAAAAAAAACCCTTACTGTATTGTTTTGGGAGGCTAAGGAAAATATGAATTAATGATAAGAGCTAGCATGTATTAGCTGACTGGAGCCTTTTGGCTTAATTAGACATTGGGAACATGGCAGCTTATAGAACCTACTATGTGGTCATGCATGTAGTCATAGTGGGGACAGAGCACTGTCACCTGCAACTATACAAAGTAAAGGAGCCAGGTTGTGATTGCTTTTTAATCAGACATGGTAGATCGAGGCTGTAACTGTGAAAAGTTCTAAGAGTCAAAAAGGCACTAGCAAATCAATGAGCAAGAGCTAAGGATGACCAGAGAGTGGGGCAAATGAGTCATAAGCATCCTTATGGAGGATGCCAGAGGAATAGAGTTGTTAACAAGCAAGAGGCCTCATGAAAGTGATAGTAATGCAGAGAGTCATCAGACATCAAGGCTGAGAAGTCAAGCTAGAGAGAGGACTCAGAGTGAAGGCATTGGCTGCCAAGCTAAATAGCCCGAGTTCAATCCCTGAGTCCTAAATACTAGAAAGTAAGAACTAACTCTCTCTCTCTCTCTCACACACACACACAATTAATAAATGTTCAAAATCCCAAAATACCCAGCTTATCCTTTAACTGATTGTGCTTAATTTCTTTGCCTGTTTTTGACATTCTATGTCCAAGCTTACATGGCAAGCAGTATAAGGTACTATGTGAGGAAGGAGGGGTTCAGAGAACCATCAACCAAGGGCACACTATTTTCAGCATAACTGTCCCAGTTAATTGTTCCTTATTCCATCTTCAAAGCAACTCTGTTGCTTACCAACAGCACCAGCTCTTTATAGCACAGGGCATGAATCCTAGGGCATGTGCAGAGAATCCTCCCCCCTAACCTGAAGAGCTACCATACAAAATTCCAGAACATTTATGTCCTGAGGGACATGTTTTATATGTGCCAGTGTCCTGAGGGATATAGCCCAGGACATTTAGAGAAGGGGGTAGAATAATGACTGATCAGTGTACCTTGATCTTGTGTTGACTTTACCCTAGTGAAGTTTTCTCTTCAGGGATGATGGATGTAGTTAATAGCAGAGATTGGACCAGGAATTTAGCCTTCATCGTGTGTCCCTCCATATACTCTGTGATACATTACAGGACATCTGGATTTTGCATGGTTTCCACAAGCTTGTTTGAGCCAGGACTCTGCAAGTCATTAACTAGAGGGACTTGTTTCAATACCGATCAAGTCCTACTGTGCTATTTCACTGCTTAAATATTGTAAGTCTTATAAAGGGCTCAGAATGCAATGATTCTTTCAAAGCATCCTGGCTGTGGAGGTCCCATTATTGTTTCTGTCCTTACTGTGGTTTTCAGAGCATTTCTCATCATACTAAGTACAGTCTTCATTATCACAATTGTAAAATAATGAATATGCAAACAACTAATTTGAAAAGGAGCAAAGAGGCTCTCGGAGACTAGAAGGTCATGATAATAGCGCCACCAGTCTTAGGTATGTTGACAGTCATTTCAAGATTTCTTTAAGATATGAGGAGGAATATATTGCATTCTCCATTTTTAAAGGCAAGAAGATGCAGATTCAGGCTATAGAAGCCACAGAACCTTGATACAGCCTCTGGGAAAATAGAGCTACAGATAAGATTGTGTTTCATGAAGCATAGCAAGAGCACCACTGTGTTTTGTCTCTTTCATGCTGCAGGCTTCATAGAGAGATGGGTGACCATCGACATAATGCTCCTTCCTTAGATGTACTTGCTGCTTCACCACCATAATGAATATTTGTTAGAACTTTTGGCTGGAATCTCAGACATCCCAAGATGCTGTTGCTCCAGCGCTGTTTATGAAGGATATCTTTTGCTTGTAGATATGGCCCTAAATACTTGTCTGTGTTGCTCCCAATAATATTCCTAAAATTTAGTTAGATAGGCCAATCTATTATGTCTTCAAATACCTAGATGTAAAGACACAAGCTGCCAGCCAGAACCTTGCTGCTAGGCCACGAGTGGTAAAATATAAAATAATAGAAATGGGTTAAGAGATAAGAGTGAGCTATAAAGATGTATAAGCTAATAGGCCAAGCAATGTTGTAATTAATACAGCTTCTGTGTGATTATTTCTGTTCTGGGCAGCCAGGAAGTTATGTCTCAAAATGTAGCCCATAAAAGATGCTTATATACTTTTCCAAAAAAAAGTCACGCTGTTTAATGAAAGAGGATTTCTTAAATAGAAGCCAAAACTTCTCCCAACATCTTCTCCCCTCCTCTTCTTCCAGATGGACACATTTGCAGATTTTGATACCATGACAGATCGATTGCTGGATGAAATCATTCAACACATCCAGTTGTACAACCTCTCCATATCCCGAATTAGGTAAAAGGAAACCACAGGTAGCTAATGCTGAGGGAAGATGGGTGACATGTTTTTGAGTGTTTGCCATATAGTAATGTTTAGATACTTCTATAAGGCACTATGGTAATTGAATTTTGGGCTCTTAATGTGTCTGATTACTTTTAGATAGGAGAGAATGAGTGAGCAAGTCTGGTTTCTCCCCTGAATATCTCTCATAATATCAATGATAAGAATAAATATCTTGCTGTGGAGCATTAAGTATCTTAAAATTAGAACAGCTGTCTCTAGGTTTGAATTCATGTCTGAATTATCACAAGTTTAGGATCTGCCATGGACCAAGTGTGCAACTTTTTGCCCACTTTTCAAATCCTTGAGCCGCCACTTTGTTATGTCTTAATTGGATTATCAGGAAAATAATGTGCTAGAACCCGTCAGGACTCTCCCATCCAGTGAGAGGGTTTCAGCCAGTGCCAGTTGTATCCTCAAAATATCACAAAAGCTTGGTCTAAAAATTTAGATAGCTCAGACTAGCTGGTACTGTTTTAGCATGTAGATACATCAGCAGGGGACTAAAGTCATGGTGTCAGCTGTTGTTTTTAGCCTCCAGGGCTATGAGATCATGTATTTATTTCACAAATAAGGATTCTGAGGTCAGCAGTGGTTTGGTGGTGATGGCATCACACAGTTCAGGCAATACAATTGTATAGGCTAACATCTGTGTCTTTATTTTGCCGGTTTTATGTATAGTGTGAGAGGCGGTAAGATGGCACACCTGTCAATTATAGGGTTTTGAGAAATGATTCATTGACATCTGAACGGCATATTGAATTTATGGGTCTGGAAGGAGCGGGAAGTTGGAACAGAGCATGTAGGAGAATGGTCAGTCAGTATAAGAGGGAGCAGACAGCTCAATACATGTGCAGAGAAATGAGGGGCTGAGTGGAGTCAGTGCTGTAGTCAGAGCTGAGATGATGGAGTAACCTCTTGGGAAAGTATAAGAGATGGGGGTTTCATCTTGTAAATGGCTGGGAGAGCACAGTGCTTAGATAGATGGATTTCAGAAAAAAACTCGATGCTGTCCCCAGATGGGCTGAGAGGAGGTCTGGGGACTACACATCAGGGACTCTGCTCTCATAATGGACTTATGAGGTAAACACCACAGTTCTCCTGTACCTCACTCTATTTGCCTAGCGCTTCCGTTCACAAGCACAAGCACTCACTACAGTGAGTCTGTAGTGGGCCATTTTTATGTCAGGTCTTCTGTAACTGGGGGAAGATGCTAAGATCTTGGTGCTTATCACTTTAGCCCATCCCTGGGCAGTGGTTCCCTGCCAAAACTCACATGTATCATTTCTGCCTCTAAACAGCTTCATCGGTCATTCTCTTGGTAACATTATCATCAGATCCGTCCTCACAAGGCCCCGGTTCCGGTATTACCTCAACAAACTCCACACATTCCTGTCACTGTCTGGGCCTCACCTGGGGACTCTGTACAATAACAGCACCCTGGTCAGTACAGGTAAGGCTTCGTCACCCTCATTATTCTTCAGAGTTAATCAGAGGCATGAAGAAGTGATGGATGGAATCTTATGGCTCTCCCTAATGTGGGATGGTGGGGGAAGATTTGGTATGGCAGTGTGGTACATATACACAGGAGAGTTTTAATCAACCAAAAAGGAAAATTAAATTATGAAATTTTCAGGAATAAATGGGTAGAACTGAAAAATATATTAAGCTGATATCCAGACAAATACTGTTTGCTCTCATAGGAGTCTGTCTTCCAAATATTAAATTTAACTAAGGCCACTCACTCTATAATATTCATTTACTTTCTGTGAAATGGAGACTGTGTGCGCCTAATGCATGCTTGCATATGTGTATACATATTTACAGTATATATGTACATATATTACAGTATTAATTTAATCACATCACATATGTTATGTGTGTGTTTAGATATTCATGGAATATAGGTGTGTGTTCATATTTATATGTCAGTATCTATTGCTTCTGGAAACTTCACAGATTCAAAAAGCTGAGAATTCCTAAGTCTCTCATAGTTTGTACATGTAACCTATAAAATCCTTCTTCATGTTTTATATCACCTCTATCATCTTGGTTTATATAAAAACCATTATCTTGGTTTTTACTGCCTAATAAAATGCACATGCTATATAAAAATGAATCTACAGTGTTGTCTATGGATAATATAACGGGCTGGCCTTGTACTCATAGAGATCTGCCTGCGTCTGCCTCCCGAGAGCTGGAATTAAAGGCGTGTGTCACCACTGCCTGGCTGGGGATGTATCTTATGTTACAATGCTTGCCTAGTATTCCAAAGACCCTGAGTTTGATCCCTAGTACTATAAAAAAGAATGACGAGGGAATAAAACAAGGAAACAGAAAGAAGAGGAGGAGGAGGGAGGAAAGCGGAAAATGAAAGAAGGGGCAGGGACGGGGAGGAGTTTTCCAGTCTGTGGACTTTTGGGTGTTCTTTCCTTTGTCTGCCTTTACTGAAGGATACCAAATGACTATCAGAGTTTGCCTGGTGTCATGGATGGAGAAGCCATTACTGTGTAATTCGGCAGGACAACTTTATACTCCTGCTACCAATATTCCCACTACCAACACTAAGAATGTAAATTTGGAAACTGGGGACATGAGTTGTTGGATAAGAACACTGACTGCAGGAGTATGAGGACTTGGATTCGAGTCTCTAGAATGCTCACAAAAATCTGGGTTTCCCCATCACCCATGCATAGCTGTAACCCCAGTGCTATGGAGAGAGCAGATAGAGATGGGAAGGTTTCTGGGGTTCGCTGCAGCCAGCCTTCCTCTGTGTTCAGTGAAAGACCCTGTCTCGGGAATATGATGGGGTGTGATATATCAGACACCTGATCTTCAGTGACACATGATGTTCTACTTTGACCTCTTTTTTCCATTTCTCTTCCTAGGCTTGTGGCTCATGCAGAAACTGAAGAAATCTGGCTCCCTTTTGCAGCTGACCTTCAGGGACAATGCTGATTTGCGCAAATGTTTCCTTTACCAACTTAGCCAAAAAACAGGTGTGTGGCTTACTAGGCCCCTGCGGATGAGACCTTAAGATAGATTCACTTTGATACTGTGTTCATTCGCTCCTGTGAGGTATGTTGAGACTGTCCAGCAGTGTCTCTTCAACCTGCTGAGAGGCCAGAAGCTACCCAAAGTGTCAGCCTGTCTCTACCTGCTTCCTGTATAGTGCAGGAACCAAGGCGTGTGCAGGGCCGATGCAGTACACAGAAGCTGTGACTTCTATTCCCTGCCAATCATGTGGTATACTCTATTGGCATGCCAGGACTGGTCCACCCTCACCTTGTATGTATGGATCCATCTTCACCCCATGTAGATCCATCCTCAAAAAGAGTGGGTAGAGCATTGTTTAAGTTCCCTCGCGAGCTTCCTTTTCTATTTTTCCTAACCCTGTGGTGGATGATGTAGAGTAGTGAGAAAACCCAGCCTAGATTATAGAGTCCATGACAGAGGGAAGCATCAATAATGGACCGGTAGTCTATGTCCAGAAGGACAGCTGTTGATACCCCCTGTATCAACGTCATATACAAGCTCAAGCTATTCCTTTTGTACTTGTGTCTCCCTGTTCCAAGAGGATTATTCAGTTAGCTGCTACAGGAAGAAAGAGGTAGGATTGGGCATACAAAGATGCTGAATTGCAATGAGCTCAACTTGTTTCAGTCATGGAGCAGTCAAGAGCTGGAGTGCTGTTCCAGTTCTGTACTGAAGTAGATCTCGGGGTTACCTTTGTCCTTCCTGGGTCCATATCAGCCAGCCATTGTCCTGGATTCTGCCCCAGTGTGTGATACTCAGCTCTGACCTTGGATATGGAAGTGAGACCCTATAGAGAGGGTCAGCAAGAACAGTCAGCCAGTGTCTTGTTCAACTGTAGGTAGGAATAGAAGCGCTCCATCTTCAGGTGGGGGCTGAATGCAGTGTGCTGTGCACTGTTCCCAGATGTCCACGATGACCACTGAGGGCTGCGTCATTTTGCTGTGCTGACTTCAGGTTGCAAAATTGTCTTTTCTCCCTGTAGGAAACAAAGAAGGAGGGCAATGCTGGAGTGGAGTGAGGCTGGAGAAGGCAAGCTTGGAGGAGGGGAAGTTGGAGGAGGCAAGGGAAGGCTTTCCTACTGCAGGTGACAGAGGAGAGGCTAGGATTAAAGAGACAGGAAGAAAGAGAAAGAGAAAACCGTCTTCCCTGTAGGCTCCATAATTTCCTAGCTTGCAGAGACAGGTTTTGTTCTCATTGCAAGGTACCTTTTTCTGCATTTCTCTCAGTGCTCACAGTGAAACACCTTGGCTTCTATACTCTTGAGGTCAAGGGCTTTATCTTACGTCCAGAACACAAAAGCCCTAACATACTGAGTTCCCTTCTCAGCTTCTCACAAGTGCCTGCTATGTCTCCTCCTGAGCCATTTGTATTGACACTCGGAGCATTAGTTCTGGGCAAAGGTACAGCACAGTGTCTTATATTTCCTCACTGCCACTCTCTGGGGGAGACTTCTAAATGTGTACAACCCAGAGGGGGTGTCAGTGTAAAGGACTTAGCTAGAAAGCATTCACCTGCCTTCTTGTTCCAGGGCTGCAGTATTTTAAAAACGTTGTTCTGGTTGCTTCTCCCCAAGACCGCTACGTGCCATTTCATTCAGCGAGGATCGAAATGTGTAAAACCGCCCTCAAAGACAGACACACAGGTAAGCTACATTTCCTTTTGACAGGGACTTTCTTTTATTATTTATTTATTTATTTATTTATTTATTTATTTATTTATTTATTTTTAATAAAATCTTTTCACCTCCTCCCCTCTTCCCCATTCCCTCCCCTCCCCTCACTCCCCCATAGACACACACACAGTCACATAGACCTATACACACAGACACACATAAATCTGAAAAAATAGAAAAGTATTCATTCATAGAGTATTTGGAGAAGTCAAATCTATTTTGTCCAATTGTGATCATAATTAATTCTTCCTATACTCCCCCTCTTCTCCTCATTTTCTTTTATTTTCTTTGTATGCATGAGTCGACTTACAAGTGGTCAATTTCCAGGGCTTTGATGATGATTCAGTAGTTGAAGTGCTTGTTGTACAAGCTTGAGTATCTGAGTTTAGATCCTAAGCATTGAAAGGCTGGAGATGGCTTCGCTTATCAGTAATCCCAGTGCTGAGAGGAGAATAGTCATGGGGCTCACTGCTCATTGAGTTTAGCCAGCTGGTGAGCTCCAGATTTGGTGAGAGACCCTCTCTAAAACAATAAGGCAGAGAGCAAGGGAGTAAGACATCTGATGATGGGTGACCTTTTGCTCCACTCACCCATGTTCACACACAGTCAGCAATGTACACACACACACACACACACACACACAGGTGCACGTGTGTGCACACACATACCACACACAGAGCTACAAGTTTTTTTATCATGGTTTGTTTAGCATGATGTTATACTTAATTGCCTATAATCAAATTATTATATAATACACAATCATTTTTAAAATTCTGCTTATTTTTTGAATATATTACAACCTAAATAAAAATTTACAATTTTCTGAACTTATATGGCCCTTCTTATTTAGAACCATTATAAAATCCCATTGCAGCGGGAGCCTTTGTGTGTTTGTGTAGTGCTACCGAAGCCAAAATAGTGATAAATAAGCAAATTGTCTTTTAAAGTAATTATTCCAGTTATCCTGTTCTACCAGAGTGCCTAAGGATCTCTTCCGTTTCTGAGATATTAATTTAAAGACATATACTAATAATTATCAAGTCAAAGTTGATTTGATGCTTTTTGATGATTGATTGATTTTTAGATTTATTATTTTCCCAGAGCACACTATTCTACTCTAAGACCAGAGTAAAAGAGCTAGTGACCTGGTTTTAAGCTCAGATTTGATCAGAATGCATCACTGCTAGAAGACCATGTCACTGCTAGAAGACTGCCAAGCCTTTTCCTTCTGTGGTCATTCACTAGCTTTCTTTCTTAGTTTTTTTACCTCCAGAAATTTTGGTGACATTTGAACTTTGTAAATGCTTAACACAGGGCCCCTAAATTCATGCACCAGGTGCTAAATATAACCAGGTGCTAAATATAAATATAACCACACCCGTTTGCTTACCCTGCAAGCTTCAGTTCCAGATTTGAACCTCGTGTTGGTGACGCTCCTGAATGTCCTGTGAGCTTATGGCATGTGCTGGCAAGTTATGCCTGTCCTGTATTAGAGCAAAGTTGCTGAGCGCTGTGGTCTTCGTATGTCAGGGACAGTTCTATGTCTTTTGCATGTTTCATTTCCTCCTTGTGGTGAGAGATGTAATTCCAGTTTCACAGAGGAAAAGAGAGGCGTAGGTTGGATACCCAGTAGGGTCTGCAGATGATGTTTTCCTCTAGAATCGGAATGACTCATTCTACAAGCATCTGAGAGTTTTTGCTATTGCTAAGATGCAGCCCTTTATACCATTCTCTCCTGTTTTGGAGACATTTACTTGCTGCTCCTCTTTAAAGGATATCCATCTACAATTTGAATCCTTCCAGTGTTAGGGAGAGAAACAGCGCCCTCCTCTTTTCTATGGTCATGTTTACATGACACTTTTAAATGAGTTATCAAAGCCACATGTTTTAATTCATAATTTTACCTGACCACGTGGGAAGATTTTGTTTAGTCCATTACTTTTGTTTTCATTAAGTACTGCTAAAAAATCCCAGCTCCTACAAATTCTGCGATGAATCTCCTGACCTCCCCTGTCTCTTTGTCACTTCTTTTAGTAACCAGATTGTTGTGCAGACAATTTTATACCAGCCTGAAAGTTAATCAACAGCAAAGGGGTGCTTTATTTGAGAAAAATAATTAAGGATGCTCTATGTATATTTAAAAATAATTACTAGGAACCACCTCTGAGTTAAGGCAACAATGTATCTCAACAGTATCTAAGTTTTTATCAATCATGCTTCAGGCCCTGCTGTATATATAATATAAACAGATTATAAAATTGGTAGAACAGTATTCTCCTTCTGTTTCTTTTTATGTTAAAACACGCAGGTATAATTCTTGTTATAGGCATCTGTGAAAAGAGACAGGACTTTTCTGACCACACCAACAAGCATGGCTTCCCTATTACACTATCAGCCATTCCTTTTAAAAAGTGTTTTATCTTTATTTCTTAAAAATGTCATGCATTTATACATATATCTTGGTCATACCCACCCCTTTCCCTCTCTCCAACCCCTTCCACTAGCACTACCCAACACATTTTTTCCATCCAACTTCATGTCTTTAGTTTTAGTAATCCACTGAGTTCAATTAATGTTCATAAGCACATGGGTATGTGGTGACCAACTGGGGTCACCTACCGGGGGCTGCACTTCTAACGAAAACTGAGCCTCCAGCCCTCAAGAGCCATCTGGAGGCAATACGTCCTCATAGGATTGGGGCCTCTGGAGCTCCTTTCTCCATTCATTTTTAACTGGCTTGATATTGTGCAAGCCAAACAACTGCTCTGAATTATGAATGCAGCAGCCAGGCTACACCTAGAGTCCATCCTTTTACACCCTTGTCTGTCCTCCAGGTCTTTTATGCTGACTTTGGAGGGACTTCAATGTCCTCTCTAAAAGCCGTACTTGGCGCATATGATTTTATGACATAAATTTGCTGCTATTCTCAAGCAGCCACAGAGGCTCTTTGGAAGCAGAATTCCTTTTATTCCAACCACAGCCATTTCTGTTCAGACAAACTGGTAAGATCAGGACAGATACTTTCACAAAGAAATCCAAGACACTTTCAGTTTGTATATTAGCTTCCTCAGCCTCAAAACTATCAAAACCTTGCACGAGGAGAATAAGAGGCTAAAAGCAGAGCTCTCTGCATATGGTCCAGTCCAGCATCCTACCACTTAGGTGGACAACCCCGATGGAGGGCACTAATGATAAGTTGAGGAGTGAGGGGAGCAGTGGAAGATTGTTGGTGTGGAATGGAGCAGTGTCTGGAGTGGGGTGATTTGACGGGAGCATTCAGTAGGGTTGCCCTTTTCTGTGAAAACTGAGCCTTATAATGACTTTATGACACAAGTCTTAGTTGGAATGGACACCTAGAGACTTATGTCATAGTTTGTGGATTCCACCTTCCCCACCGAGTCAAAAAGCCGCCTTGGCCCTCAGTATCCTTCCAGCAGGTGTGCCTGTATGGCATGAAGTCTGTCATGAAGATGCTGCAGGAATGAAGTTGATGGAGGAGCGATGTGAACTGTAGGCTCCGGTGGTCATGTTGCTCTTGCTCGATGATTTCTGTTATTCTATGTCCCGCTTTCTAAAGCAAACCTGAAACGGAGTCGCTTTTTAGACAGAACTGCAGTCAACTGAGTCTTTTAATTATAAAAATAAAGGAACCCAATAGCAAAAAAGCCTGCATTCCCCCCCACCCCCGCCACATCATCAGAATCAGGGGATAATGAAATGCTGCTTGGCCTTAAATTTTGACATCAGGAAGCATCAGTTTTCATAAGTGATTCACATATGGATCCAGCCCCCATGGGCTTCTGAAGCAGAAACTGAACCTCTGATATTATTTACTTGTGTCTTCTTCCTCTTAGTCCCTTGCTGGGAGACAACATTCTTCTAGGAATCCCTCTCACTTGTACTGTGATGTCTAACGCCAGGGAGCTATGTCATCCCAAGAAAGGCATGATAACTCTACCAAGTGCAATCTCTGAAGAGAAACTAGATTCCATACCTCATTTATTTGCACCCACTAGCATGAGGTTGGAACTCAGTCTCTCATGGGCTTTGCCAACACACATGCAGAGCTGGTCTCCAGCCTATATGGCAACCTTCTGCTCTAACTTCCTCTGTTTTCTTTCCTTCTTCCAGGGCCAGTGTATGCAGAAATGATCAACAACCTCCTGGGCCCTCTGGTGGAAGCTAAGGGCTGCACTTTGATCAGACATAATGTGTTCCATGCTCTGCCCAACACTGCCAACACTCTGATTGGCCGTGCAGCTCATATCGCTGTGCTGGACTCAGAACTCTTCCTTGAGAAGTTTTTCTTGGTGGCAGGACTCAATTATTTCAAGTAGGGCCTCCAGGGAACAGCAGGATAACTAGCCAGAGCTGTTTAAGACCAGCTCAGTTCTTAGCTCTGTCATGCTTTTCCATACCTCTGAATTCCAGAGTGGAGTAGAAGGAGACAGAGGGTATGGAGGGATGAAGCTGGGGTGGGGCAGGACACAGGAGATATTTGTAACTGAGACATTGGGGAAGCTGAACAAACAGTGTAAACCACAACAGTGTTCTCGTGAATTTGTCTAGCTACCTAGAATCTCATTTGAGTTGTTTCTAGGGATAATATGAGAAAATAAGAAACAGAACACACTTGCCATTGGTGAGCCCAGCTTCATAACCACCCTGGCTCATGGGAATTGATCCAACTTAACTAGATTTTCCAAGTCTGCTATTAGGTCATAGCTTTATCATGTGTTAATTCGATTAAGTGCACACAAACATTTCAGAACTCAGGTTAACTTCTGTGTGGAAATGGGGCATCTTCCTATAAATATGACCCCCTTAGTAGATCAAACATACCACTTGTTCAAAAATTGTTCTATACACGCTCTTACCCTCTCCATGTTTTCTAAAGAAAGGACAAGGGAAAGCGTGATAAATCCACATTTTGTTTTCTAGCAGCAATAGGTAGGGCGACTGAATAAAAGGGGAGATAAAGGCGATGCTACTGGTAAATACAGGTTTGGTGTAAACAGAAACAGCTGTGGGGAACAAATCGAACAAATTGTTCCACCTACTTCCTTAAACTTTTTTCTATGCATAGCCTGGTCCACAAATTGTTTTCAATGAATGCCTGAAGTCCTGTCTGAAGTAGGGAAGACAAGAGAGGCTCTACCTGGCACAAGGAGGCAGTCGGGTGAATGTATGCATGTGTGAAACTCCTGCTGACACACTTCCAAAGACATGCTGTATTAGCCTTGAATGCAAGGGCAACAATTCAAAACCATTAACATGGCCAGCTGTTTCTCTTCTCCCTAGAAGGAGAAAGACAACCCAAGAGAGGCATGCTGGGTAAAGAACCTCAGGGGAGCTCTAAGAAGGGTGCTGTTATCTTTCAATAGTGATGTCTTCTTGCCTTAGGAAAATAAAGGGCTAGGAAAGACCACATACGTAAAAACTAATAGATAGCAGAGGCAAAAGTGAAATCAGACTGGAGAACAAAAGCCAGAATGGAAACACAACTTCAAGTGTTACTGATGGGTGACTGATGCAGAAATTTTGAAAATAACCAGGATATTTCAAATTGTCCCCATTTAAGTAGGCTAAAGACAAAAGGACAAAATCTAGAAGAAATGCATCAACCAGGGCAGCATGAATGATCACACTGGAGACAAAGACTGTGGTGTTTTTTTCTCAGAAAAACCCTACATGGTATGGAAACCTGTCTGCTCTGGGCACCTGAACCAGGTTCCCAGGTCACTGAATCCATGGAAAGAAAGCCATGGGAGTCTGGGTGCATGCAAGAACCATAAACACACACACACACACACACACACACACACACACACACACACACACACTGTATATGAATTTAGACCATGGGAAATGGAGCGCAGACTACAGATGGTTAGTTTGCAGAGCAGCAAACATGTGGGTGGATCTGGGAGGGGGCTGAAGGCTCTGCAAAGTTTGACCTATAGTGGGTTCAGGGTTTTCTTAATATCCTGGTCTTGATGCATGCATTTCTCATTGGGTATTTTCCTGAGGTCCCGAGTCAGGGATTGGCACAGGCTCTTGTCTAATTAGTGGCCCTGACATGTTGGCTTTGTTTCTCGGAGAACACTTTTTTCCTTGTCACACAACCCAGGATCTTCTGACTCAGACAAGCGCTGCTGCTTCCCGCAGCATAGTTAATCCGTAGCAAGTTCTCCTTTCTGGATACACGCGGAGCCCTGTCTGTCTGGTCTGAAATGCTTGTTTCCTGTTGTGTTTTCAGCCCTCAGCAGCAGCACTTGTCAACCCCTGGTCCATGTGAGAGACCACGTAGTACTTACGGAGCCAGAATGAGTCTGACGATCATCGTCTTTTCCAATAATCAGATGCCATTTTTAACTTCAATATGCTGTCTGGACTAGTGAGAACTCATGGCAATAACCGTTCAGCTGCATGGCACGCCTCTTTTAGGTGTCCTGCTGTCTTTGTAAACCCTAACTGGCATCTGAGAATCCACCCTCACCATGTAGAAGGTGTACTCATGTACTGTAAATAAGAGTGTCAAGCGTTGCGTGTCATGCCTCATTTGCAAAGGCTTTTTTATGTCTCTTTCTATTAAAATGTATATATAATATATATATATATCAATATACATAATATACATGTATAATGTAAACATGGACATTCTATTATTGGTTATAAAAACGATAAACAAAATTCCTGTCAAGGTAATGAGCCAGTATGTTTCCTTCCTCAGTTCTATTTTTAGGTTTTGTTTGTTTGATTTGTAGTTTCCCCAAACTAGTTAGAAATAAACATTACTGACCTTGAGCTTATTTGGAATTTGCTGATCATGAACCAAATAAACTCAAAGGAGAAGGTAGAAAGCTAAAGTCAGTCTGGAGTCACATAATGACCTCGGTGGCAGGCTGAAATCCGGTGCAGTGCCGAGAAGATGGGAAAGTGTAGAAGGGAAAACACATAGTATACATTTCTGCAGTTCCTTGACATTCTGAGCTTCTGTCTGTGTCAGGCAGGACCCCACGGGCATGTGAAGTACAACTCTCAGGAACTCGAGAAGGACCCACCAGTTATTACAATCTCATCGAGGATGAGCTGGACTGGAGCCTTGAGATAGAGCAGGCTCTTTGTAGAATTCTGATTTCCATTGTGTGGGGAAGAAGAAGAAGATAGCCTTGAAAGGGAAACTGTAAAGAGGAGCCCATTCTTCCATGCACACAGAAATCACTGCATTCTTCATGACATCATTCCTCCACTGGATACATCTGTATGAGGGCCTCCTCTGTGCTGAGATGCACTGCTAACTCAAGCAGCTCATGGCTTAGCAAAATCAAGTGGTAACTAAAATTGATGCACCTCATAGATGCAGCATGGCTATGAGAGCTCAGACACAGGACTACAGCCTACACCAGAAAGGTACTGTCCTTCAGGAAGTCCTTCTTGGGGGCACTTTATATTGAAGCCTTGATATGAAGGCTGAACCAAGAGTTGGCCCAGTGAAGGGTTGTCTGAAGTAACTCCAACACAGGGAACTAAATAAGACATTAAGGGATGGGGAGAGATAGAGAGCAAGAAGAGGGAATGATGGCACATTAAAGGATAGGTGGGGAGTATCTAAGCAAGGTTGGCAAAAGGAGGGGTGAGAATTCTACCTTCACACAACACTTTCTTCTCATGTCAGGAAGAAGTTACCACTGTGATCTCTGATAAGGGACTCTAAATGGAAATGCCCTGCCCCAGGCTGTTAAAATAGCCCTCTCCTATGCTGGTTCTAGGGGTCCTTGACCCCACCCCTCCCCCAGCCTTGTGAGAAGTCCATGGGCATGCTCTTCCCACCACTCACTGCTGAACTGTTGTCATTTGGAAGTACATAGCAGACATAACTTCTGCACTTCCCCTTGAGAAACCCGAGAAGATAACAACAGATGGGATAATACAAAACGTGGAATCGTTGTTTGGAAAAAAATACTCTAACTTTGATTAATTCTTTAGGAATTTCATACATGTATACAATGAGACATGATCATACACGCTTTCTCTACCCAATTCTTCCTTTGCACGTCTGTAAAATCATCTCCCAGCCCTCCCCCTCCTAATCTCATGTCTTTTAAAACTAACGAATTAAGTACAGTTAGCATTACTGCCCCTACATGCCTAGATACGTGGCCATTCACTAGAGCACTGGAAATCTTTGAGTAGCTGCACCTTCAAAGGAGAAGAATTCTCCCTTCTCCCAGAAGCTATCAACTGTCGGCAGCTTCTGGGTAAGGACTGAGACCCAGAGATCAGCTTCCCCATCTATGTGGGCGTTTTGCCTGACTTTATCTTGTGTAGGTCTTATGGAAATGAGCAGAATTGGTGTAAATACAGGAGCCTGATAACTGTGTCATATCCAGAAGACAGCATCTCCCAGCCTTCTTTCCTAGCCTCCAGTTCTTCTCTTATTGTTTCCCCACTCAACTCTTCTGCAATGGCTGTTGAGCCCAGGCAGGGTGGAGTATGGCTATGGTCATTCCATTTGGGAGCAGCCCCCGGTCTCTCATTCTCAGCACTCTGACCAGCTGTGCACCTCTGCAATGACTGCCATCCACCACAAGAAGCTCCCCTGACTGAAGCTGGGAGCAATCCCTGTCTGTGGGTATACACACAAATATTTAGAAGACAAACTGATGATTATGATCCTTTACCAAAATGGAAAGAGTAGGTTCTACCCTAGTGCTTATAACCTCTCACGTCTTGGGCTTTTGACCAGCATTGCAGTACTAGACGTGGAATTCCTTCCTGTGGAGAAAGCCTAAAGTCCAGTCAGAAAGCCGCTTGTCATTCAGTGTTGTATATATTATGTACAAATGATATTGAGGGTGAAGTCAAGTATTTGTTTTTCTAGAGTTGAGGTTTAAACATTGTGCTTTCATTCTATTTTGGGCAGAGGGGGCTATGTTTCTTTTAATCCGGTTACTTGATTGGAAAAGACACAATTAAAAAAAAATCAGAACCAGATGTCAGATTACTCCCAACCTTGTGAGATTCTAATATCTTGTGTAAAACACCCACCTAACCAATAAGTTAGATGACATAAGAAATTATCTTCATCAACAAAGGTGGTTTCACAAATCGTTGTCAGTGAGAGCAGCTGAGGGATAAGGGAAGTGTTCCGTTATTGGCAGGTCATCTGTGTTGCTCCGTCTCTCTGTCTCTCCAGATTGTCTTTTCTCCTTATAGTTACAACATAGTTTCTGAAACTGTGATGTCTGTATTTTCTATTATTCTCATCCCAGGCTAAAAGACATATATTCATTCACAAATCAAGTCTCTTTATGTCTACGAAGATATTCCTCTAAAGAATAAATTGAAGCCACAGTAACATGCTTTTATCTTTGTGTTCTCAAGGTCCTATAAATTCATTAACTTGGGATTTCCATCACATTCATAGTTCTTCCATATGTACACATCATTTTCTTGAGGCGAGCATCATGTGTACTCTTCTGGAAAATCTGAGGCTCAACCCCTTGCTTGACACAGAATGGGGATGGGATGTGCATGAGTGTGTGTGTGTGCGTGTGCGTGTGCGCGTGTGCGTGTGTGTGTGTGTGCTGTTTTGATGTGCTTTGTTTTGAAAGCCCATTCCTTTTTCTCCAGTTTCTCATATAAGCCACAGCAACTGACATTGATGAAGGAGCAATTCAGCACTCTTGTAAGTTAGTACCATGAACTTCTGAATTCACCAACAGTAGCATCATGAGATCATACTTTAAGTAGAGTTTCGTGTCATGAGAAGAACCTACCTTCTCACTTAGGAAAGCAGTTCAGATATGGATGAGGCAGGAATATGAAGCTAGGACAGAGAATTTGCTCAATCAGGAATTTGCAAATCTGGGGGAAGCTTGGAAATATCTTGTAGCAAAAGGGTTTCTGGAGGCAATTTTGTAGGAAAAAATTAATGAACATTCTATGTGACTTAAATGTGATTTACAGAATGGCTTGAGAGACAGTCCCTTGTTTGAAACGTTAGGCTCAGGCTTTTATCAGTTGAAATATTGACTCCCAGATGTTTTTGCTCTGCATATTTGAAAGTTAATTCAGTGTGTGATTGGTTAGATTATCTTTTTTCTACTCAGGGCACATCATCAGCCATTATTAAGAGTTGGGAAAAGTTTGCCACTTTGACCCACATCTAGGAAAAGAATTACATCTAACAGTGTTTGGAAGCTGAAATCTGTAAATGTCACTGATTCCGTTATATTGCTCCCAATTGCAGAGGTATTTTTTAATGTCTTTTAGCTCCAGACCAAATTGTTGCATATGGAAAAATAATTTCCCTCATCTTTCATATCCCATGGAACTTTCATAATAAAGTATATCTCACATTGTATGCTTATACGTTTATATGTATATACATACACATATGTAAAGGAAAATACTTGCATTATTTTCCTCTAAAAAGTATAGCTCATGTAGTCACCATCATTTTCTATGTTTTTATGAGAAGTCTATGATATTACTTTTATCCATTTTCCCCCATAATTCACTCCTGAATATATTTCTTTTATAAACATCATGTATGTGGTATTTCTTTGGCTCTGTGATAAATCTAGGTGGCCATTAAGAGTATTAGGTTAGAATGCTTCCTTTAATCTGGTGGGAGGACAAGATGGCTACTTAAGCAGCCTGGGATAGGATGAGCTAAGAGTGGTGGGCAAAGCAATAAGGATATGAACCCATGGCTCTATAATCGAACAATACTCCTAATATTGGGATTTTAGTGCCCTAGGTGGGTCTGGATACAGATGATTGATCCCCAGGAAATGTCAAAGTGATTTCAACTCTACTCAGATAGGATTGTAATGCTTCCTTGAACACAGCCACCATTCCCTCATCAGTGCCAAGGTAGGAGATGTAGGGTAAGAGATGAATGGTCTGTGCCAACATCGAGGCTGCCAAGAAGTTCTTCCTGCCCAGTGCCATATCACTTGGCTCTAATTCATAGTCTTTGGATTTTCTAAAGACTCTAAGGACTTTTTTTTTTCCGTTTAGCAGATAAACTACGGCCGTGCAAGCAAATAAGAGAGGCACATCATGGCTTCACAAGCATGGCCATGCTTAGACAAGGAGCTGCCTTGGACCAATGTCCTTTGATAGCATAGGGTAAGGCTATGAGATTACTTATTTTAACTTTTATTTATTTTTACAAATATTGCATATTTAGATGATGAAGAAAGGTAAGGTATTTTGTCAAGGTCTCAAAGAAAGGACTTGTATGTATAGCCTGATGCCACTGTGATTTCTAACTCATATTTACTCTGCTGAAAAAGAATATATAATATATATATACAATAATCAGTTTCCTAAATAAACTTGCCAATTGTCTGTGACACAAAAAAACCTTAGTCATAACAAAATCATTCATGCCAATAAGCTCCACTATTTTTCTACACTTGCTTCCTGGTTGGCATTTTGTGTAACATGTGATATAAATGTCTATAAATGATAAGCAAAATAACAATAATAAAAACCCTTTGATTCTTTTACCAGAATTTGTGTGCATGGGGTATATTAACATTATACTCACATTTTGTCTGCGTCAACACTCCAGTGCTATAATAAAATGCCGGAAACAATCAACTTATCATGAGGAAAAGCTTTCCTGTGGTGCATAGTTTTACAAGTGCAAGTCCAAGGTCCCCTGGCCTGAATGTTTCGAGACTGTGGTGACATGAGACATAACAAAGTTGTTCACCTTGTGATAGCAGAATAAAGGGCAACTGGGATCCTAATAGTCCCTTTAAGAAAACACCCTGGAGACCTAAATGAATTTCTTTAACTAGTTCTTGTCTACAGAAAGATTTATAACTTCTCAAAAAAAATGGGTGAGCAAGCCTTTAACAGCTGGCCATTTAAAATGTGCATCATTTTAAAGCTGAATGATTTCTTTCCATAGCTGGTCAGAGCACATGGACATCAGGGGTGTTATTAGGGGTGCACACTATAAAGAAGGCTTAGGGTGTTCTGTTGTAGCTGACACAGGAGTTAGCAGAAAGAGGGAGAACATGAGCAAGAAAGTCAGGACCACGAGGGTTGCATCCATCCATGGAGACAGTGTGACTGATCTAATGGGAGCTCACCAAGGCCAGCTGGACTGGGACTGAATGAGCATGTGATCAAACCGGACTCTCTGAACATGGCTGACAATGGGGGCTGACTGAGAAGCTAATAATAATGACACCGGATTTGATTCTACTGCATGTACTGGCTTATTGGAGCCTAGTCTGTTTGGATGCACACCTTCCTAGACCTGGATGGAGGGTGGGACGGTCTTGGACTTCCACAGGGCATGGCAACCCTGACTTCTCTTTAGGACTGGAGAGGGAGGGGGAGGGGCAGTGGGGGGAGTGGGAGGGATATGGGAGGAAGGGAGGAGGTGGAAATTTTTAATAAATAAACAGTCACAAAAAAAAGAAAGAGAAGGAGGAGCGATCATATGAGCAAGAGGGATTCAAGATCATGATTAGGAAAACCAAAGACACAGCTGACCTGAGCTAGTGGGAGCTCAGAGACTCTGGACTGAAAACTGTGGATTGTACATAGGACCGAACTAAGCCCTCTGAATGTGGATGGCAGTTATGTGGCTTGATCTGTTGGGAGGGGGTGTGGTGGAAGTGGAACCAGGATTTATCCTCTGTGCATGAACTGGCTTTTTGTAGCCCATTCCTTTTGGTAGGATACTTTGCTCAGCCTTGATTCAGGGAGTAAGGACTTGGTCTTGTCTCAACTTGGTGTATTAGACTTTGTTGACTCCTGAGGGGAGGCCATAACCCCTCTGAGGAGTGGATGGGAGGAAGTGGGGAGAAGTAGAGGGGGGAGGGAACTGGTGCTAGTATGTAAGATGAAAAAAATAAATTAAAAGAAAGAAAGCCATTGTCTGAATGCACGGAGAATCTGGTTGGGGAGTAGCATATGGCATCCAGTGACTGAAGATTCCTGCAGTCATATCTCTGTTTAATGAACTCAAATATGCAGAGATTTTCACATTCAGGGAGGCTCTTAGGCCTCTCTGGATCAGTGTCCCTGGTCCCTGGGTGGTGACTCTGGGGAGTATGCCCATGTTGTAGGAGAAAGTCCATCTACCCTTTCCTACTCTACTGAAAGCCACCAGGGTATCTACATTCCCAGGAGGAATGACCAGTGACAATAGCTGTGGTATACTGTCTGTGCCCATGGCATACTCTCTGAGCATCATGAGCTCAGCTCAGAGGACCACAGATGAACCACTCAGATAAAGACAGAGGTTCTATGACCTGTACCAATAGGTCATTCTTCAGTGATGGGCTCCTAATGGGTAAGTGCCAGAGGATGAGAAAGACAGAAAGACAGACAACAGAGAAGATAAAATATGGAGATAAACTTTGTCCTATGTCACCGGGCGGTGGTGGCGCACGCCTTTAATCCCAGCACTTGGGAGGCAGAGGCAGGCAGATCTCTGTGAGTTTGAGGCCAGCCTGGTCTACAAGAGCTAGTTCCAGGACAGGCTCTAAAAAAGCTACAGAGAAACCCTGTCTCGAAAAACCAAAAAAAAAAAAAAAGATGTCCTATGTCAAGCAGGTATATTAAGAGGTGCAGTGTCTTATAATTTGCAGGGGAAAATCAGCTAAGGTCAAGAGAGAGATAAGTCAGATAATGTTGGTGAGGGGAACATGGGATACCGCAGACACAGTTGCTTCGGGATTGATGACCACAGCCAATGGGGAAGAATCAAGTTTCCAAAAGCTGTGACCTCAACTCCATTAAGGTACTGGTTACAGTGTTAGACTGGTCTTGCCAAGTTTGTTCCTGGACAGATGCACAGATCTAAAGATCCTCTCATCTTTTTATCAGGGCCTCTGAGAAAGACTTGGGGCAGACTGGCTCCCCACAGTTCTGTATGCCTCCCTGTGACTTTGGATAGGCAGATAGGCAACCACACGGCACGGTGATGAACAAAGTAGACCAAGTTGCCTTCAGTAGTCCTCTATTATAATCTGGTATATGGTGTGAATCAGTATATAGTAGGAGAAGCAAATTCAGAGTCTCCCAGGCACATGCCAGAGACTTACCAAGGGGCACTGGTGAGAAGAGGCTCTGCCTACCAGAAATCACCCCACCCCGAAGTTGCCGCAGCATTAATACCATCTCTTTGGGAGCCTGAGGAAGTTCACGCTGGTTTTTCCATGAGATACCGAGACATCTATATCTGCATCATGTCAGATTCAAAAATGCAAATTCAAAATGCAAATGAGAAAGATAGATGTAGGTTTAAACTGTCAGAGTAAACCTGCCCTCTGTAAGTTCTATAGTTTTGTCTTTGAATGACCTTTTATGTATTTTGCTCCAGACAAGGATGTAAAAGAACAAAGGGAGACATTGTTTCTCAGATTTGGATAGAATGAAGCAGACATTCTAGAAAGCTGAATAAATGATTTACTGTCCCCAGCATCAGTCACAGTCAAGATGTATCCAGCTCTGATGTCATCCAAACATCCTAAGGGTCTTGAGCTTAAAGTTGTGCAAAACTCTGTGCAAGTCACATTGACTTACAATCCGAGGTAACCAATGACACTCCTCTATATTCTTCTCTGAGGATGTGGGCTCTGTGAGATGTACCCAGTGAGCCCACAAGGAGCGGTGATCTCCAGTGTCTGAGATTCAGTTCCTGGTGGCAGAACCAGCCACCCAACCGTGGTCTCACGTCTGTCTCTAGTTGTATCCTCATTACTGGAGATGCAGTAGCATCTGATATCTGTATGAACAGCACCTCCAGTGCATAGAGGTAGACAGTGAGAACCATGGCAATAATTTTACAATCCTCCCGAGACAGACTTGTTTCAAAAATCTTTCAGTCAAGGTTAAAATATGGTACTAGGGTTAGATGTAGGGACAATTAGGAAAGACATTGTTCACTGGCCATCAATTTGGTGCCTGATGGATGGTCAGGTGCCTTCATAATCCTACTGCTCATTGATGTCATTCATGTCCTAAGGCTACGTGAGCTATCGTCAAGTGGCTTGCTTGAATCCTTATGGGTTGAATCTCTGAAGTTCCTCATCTTACCCCATGATAGCATACAATTCTTTACTGTTTTTGCAGCCTTCTCAGTTTTTCCACCCCATCTCCTTTCCTCCCTCACACACCTCCAGCTTCCTTCTCTGTTCTCTCCTACTCCTAGTGTAGAATGTTTTGCAGGTGGGCCTGAGCCCACAGGCATGCTGACCCTGGAGCTTCTGAGTGTGCATTCTCTCTTTCTGGTAGTTTGACTCTAAATAGCTGAGGACTTGCTTTTCACCTTTTGCCTGGATATCATTGCAAAGTCAACTCCTCGCCAAGGCTTTTCATGGACACTTGATCTCATTTTTTTTTTTAGTTTCTTACCCTGTCCTGGAAATTCTACAGTGTCCATCCCCTATGTGCTTCGGTCTGTGTTTACCACTGCAAAGTTTGTTACCCATTTCATCCATTCATCTTATTAATCCCTTTTCCTCACTAGACGGTCACATTCAAGAAGGCGCACAAACCTGTTTGGGGGTCACTTTGCCTTTGGGTGTTCAATAGGCCCATTATGAAACTGAGGCCTGTAGATAGATGAGTCTGTATCTGATGCACATCTGGGACTTAATAGAGTCTGGGTAAAAAATAAATCCCCCAAACCTTCTCTGACTCTGCTAAACACATGGCGTTTCTGGGACATCTGCAGCTAGTTTTCTTTAGGCACAAGGGTTCGTTCCAATGCTTTCTCGCAAGTCACCTCTCCCTCACAGCAGGAAAACATACAGTTCAGCCTGTGACTGTTAAGTAAGGCCCACCAGAAGTCGCTTCTCTGGACATGATATTCCTAGGACCATGCAGGTATCAGAGGCAAGGTTATCTTTGGCCTGCAGAGGGCTCTCTAAGCTTGGAAATTAGCAAAACGCTCCCAGGAACTCAGGGCCCTGCTTTCAAAAGATTTGATTGAAATCTGTGCGATAAAAGGATACAAGGAAATTTAGTTTAAAAGGGCGAGCACAGGGAGGACAGGTAGGCTTGTGAGGGGCAGTGACTGTTTGGGGTGCACAGCTGCTACTAGTATAACGAATGCATTTTGATTCCATCCACAAACTGACTCAGAATAATTTTGTGAAATCTAGTGTGTGAGCTAGCAGGAACCCCTGTCCAACCACATGCTTTGCCTACTTGAGACTGACTTGTTGTTGCTACTATCTGGAATAGTGTCCTATCAGGATGCTGTATCTATGTACCCCTGAAGGATAACGTGATGGCTAATCTTGTTGGAACTGAAGAATGCTTGGAAGATGAGTAAAACACATTTCTGAGGAAGTCTGTGAGGTCATTTCTATTAATTAATAAGACCCACCTTATATGAAGATAGATAGCACCATCCTATTGTCTAGGACTCCAGACAGAAGCAAAGGAGGGGGGAGAGAGAGAGAGAGAGGAGAGAGAGAGAGAGAGAGGGAGAGAGAGAGAGACAGAGAGAGAGAGGGAGGGGATGAGAGAGACAGAGAGAGAGACAGAGAGAGAGACACACAGAGATATCCTGAAGGGCGGTCACCCCGGGGATGAGTGACGATGCGAAAGACACGATTTCTGTGACAAGCAGAGAGGGGGAGGGGAGAGATAGAGACAGAGAGAGAGGAGAGGAGAGAGAGCGACAGATAGAGAGGGGGAGAAGATAAGAGAGGGGAGGGAGGGGAGAGAGAGGAGAGAGAGAGAGAGAGAGAGAGAGAGAGAGAGGGAGGGAGGGGGAGAGAGAAAGAGAGAGAATGTATGCTTTTGCCTGGGCCACTCCTAGATTAGATTCCTGGGCAAAGAGGGAAGCACTCTTAGAATTGTGTGGTCACTATCCATTGTGTCGAGAGGAGCATTCTTCTTTCTTCTCTGGCTCATAGAAGCATCTGGGCCCCCTGACCTGGTAAATTGACTCTTCTAGAGTCTTCTGCTTGCCAGTGCTTCTGCAACACCGGGAGCCCTTTTCTGTCACTTCTAAGTGTTAAGAAATTTTTTTGCTAGTGTTCTTTACTTGAACAGTCCCACAAACCATGGTCATGGATTATTGTTTCCAATGAGAAGAATCTTGGTTTCTTGACAAATCTTGGTTGCCAACTTGACAAAACCAGGAAAAGGGCAAGCCAGCTGAAGAACTGCCTCCCTCAGATTTACCTGTGGGCAAGTCTGTGAGATACTTTCCTGATCACTAATGGATGTAGGAGAACCTAGCCCACTGTGTGTGATGCAATTCCTAGACTGGTGGGCCGGCTGTATAAGAAGGGTAACTGAATAGGAGCCTGGCAGCAAACCATTAAGCAACATTCCTTCATGTTCTCTGATCCAGGTTCCTGCCTTGGCTTCTCTTAGTTATGGACTAGTACCTGGAAGTATAGGATGCAACAAAACCCTTTCTTCCTCTAGCAAGTTTTTATCATAATGTTTCTTATAGAAACAGAAAACTAACTAGGACATTCAGTAAGAGATAGTTGCTATTACAGGCTCGGCAGGGAACACTTGGACAAGAAACGCACTTGAATCCAATTGTGTGAGTTTCCTAACTTCATTTGATAACCACCTTGCCTTTACTCAGATCCTTCCTGTTGACCTCCAGCCTTACTGTCACTATGTGGAGTGCCAACAGGAAATATGACCACCCTTCGCCAGGAGTGCCTAAATTTCTGTCTCAAGTTTTTCCCTCCGCTAAGCAAGGGAATCTTCTAGTGGAAAGTAAGGAGCTTAGCAGCTGCTTTAATGCATCAGTCACATTCCTGAGTGCGCTCTAGTCCTCTACTTCTCTAGCTCCGCAAATCTACACTGACATTGCTGTTCACAAAGCCTGGCTTAGGTCCACAGTAATCACTAGTGGGCAGGTTACGTACTTCACGAAGAGCTGAAACATAGGGAAGCAGACACTGAGCAATGGATTCTGTTCATTGATCAATTAAATCTAAGTGACCAAAACACTCATCACACCATGTTTTTATGTTGTTTAGTCATGGGTCTACTTATTCATGAGCGTATCCATTCATTCATTATTTCATTCAACTTGGCCTTGCTGAGAACCTGCTCTCTATTATAAGCTTTGACAAGTGCCAGGGAAATTACATAATATATGACCCTGCCTTAAAGTGTTTTGGGGTTCTGTAAAGGAGTTGAATACAGGGGAAGATAAATTAGAGAGCTGTGTGATACGGGCAAACTGGGGGATATTAAAGGGAGGGAGAACTCAGCAGAGAAGCGGTGTTATAGGCAGTCAGCCCTCTCTGTGGGGAAAGGAAGCCATCCACCAAAGTGAAGCACCAGTGTTATGTGACAACAAGAGTTGATTAGATCTAAAGGAAGCAGTGCTTCCTGCTCAAGCACAATAAATATTCACCCTGCAGTAACCACCTGAGTACCCCCAGGATACAGAGAACAGAGATAGTGGAGAACAAATGAGAAAGAATGTCCCAATCTAATGGAACTTATATATTCACAATAGATTGAACTTTAGCAGCCAAAAATGTGGTTGAAAAACAACATATAGAAAGGCAAGATAGTACATACAGCTGCCAGAGAAGGCCAATCACAGATCTAAAAGATAACATTTGGTTGGGTTTGGACAGCTCTTTCTCTACGATGGGCATATTCAGTCTTGGCAAGGTAAGCAGATGTGGCTGGGTGATTCTTTCCTGCAAGAAAGTCCATTTCACTGTGGGACCATTATCAGCTTCCTTGCCCTATATCCAATAGATGCCAGAAGCAACACAACACACCTCCTCCAGGTACAGAAAAAAAAAATATAATAATCTCCAGTCATTACCAAATGTGTCCAGGGAACAAAACCAACCCATAGAGAACCATTACTGGGTTACAAGTGAAGAGTTTTGATGGGTCAAGCATCAGCTAAATGCTTATGTGCCTGAAGGGATGCAAAACCAATGTTCCATCTGCTTGTACATGATACTGGCAAATCCCTAGCTTCACTTCTGTTCTTGGGGAAGGGTGTAGACATATTTGTTTGTTCATATTTCCTGTGCCCCCCACCGTCTTCAGGTTCAGTATGCCCTCTCCTTTTGAAAGCAAGATTATTTGTTGAGATTTTTGAGGACCATGGTCACAGAAAATGCAAGTTCTGGGCCTCAGAAAGTCTTTTTCTCATTGTATTTGAAATGGAGTTCCACAGTTCAAGTAGAAAATAGAAGGAAAATGAAAATTTGAAACACTTCGTGATACACTCATGGAACTTTGAAAGCCTGCCTCCATCAAGATCCTTTCAAAGGTCTGTAAAAGCTACAGCAACCACTTCTCACTGGGGCTTGGCTCCACAAAGAAGCAACACAAAGCATCAGTTAGAAGGACTGAAATGTGAAAGCAAAAAGTATCTGAAATTACTGCTGGCTTCCAGGATTCTCTCACGACTGGGATGGCTAAGTATCTCATCATCTTCATCCCTATCTCCATTTCATCTCTTTCTTTTTCTTAACGCCCATTGGTATTAACTGTTCAATATAATATCACATAACTTTTCACTGAAACCAACTTCATGTTGATCTCCCTTACAGCCTGGCAGATAATTATGGTTGGAAACCAGGTAACCCTAGTATAACAAAGCTCTTTGCTGTTGGCAAAATTTCAACAATAGCTGTAGCAAGCTTTTTCTTTTGGGCCAATGACCAGATCCCAAATCATAATGTGGAGACCTCTTATTAGTTATAAATGCTCGGCTTAAGCTTGTTTCTAAGCCTTCTTTGACTTCTAGCTCTTTTACCTTAAATAAACCTGTTTCTCTTTATCTAACTTTCCCTCCGGGCTTTTTACTTTTTATTTTCCTTCTGTATATCTTATTTTTACTGCTTCTTGTGTCTTGCTGGCAGGTGACTACTCAGCTTCTTGCCCTGGGTGGGTCCTGCTCTATAACACTCAAAACACATACATATACTTATGTTTCAAAGGTAAGAACAAGTTTGTATATTTTCAATTTTTTAAAAAATATTTTAATTCAGAGTGATTACACAGATACTGAATCTGCTGCAGGTGTAGAGAGAAAACTTTACCCGAAGTATAATGACCGTGTGACCATTTGTTGTTCTAACTTAAGTCACTTTCCCAGCATGCTTTGAGAACCTTCTGATGTGTGCATCTGGGATGTTTCTTTTACTGTCAGATGAATTCCTTTGGCATCTGTGGCATCACACTGATTAGAAAACACACTTCCACAGTAAAAGCGACTCCACAGAGCCTATTCTTCTGGTCACATAGGGAAAGCAAGTATGAAAATCCACTCAGGTATGTGATTCAAATATCAGAATGCCAAAATACTGTGATCACATCTGGGTTGGCAGTTTTGATAGTGGTTCATGGTCTCCTGAGTCCTAATGATTCCAAGAACCCCTGACAAAATGGAAGGGCTAGTCCCAAAGTACACCCACAGCTCTAAGTGACACATGAAGTGTGTAGAGGAGGGAAGTTATTGAAAGAGCCTCACTGATTTATCTTGGCAGAGTTAGAGAGTGACGCGCATCCTTCCTATTAAAACTTGTCTATGTAGTCTATCATATTCTGCCTACAGCGACTATGATGGCCTAGGTCTTCAAGTTCACTGTGACCTAAAGTACCAAGATTTTAACTTGGTATTCCATCATCAACTCAGCAAACTCCCCATTTGTAAGTAAAGACTTTTTTGGCAACGTCTGGAGTCACTGTATCCTAGTCCCTATAAAATCTCTGTAGCTGGATTTTTAGATCACACGCTGTTCAGCTTGCTCACCATAGAGCTCTGTGATAGGCCCTAAGGTTGCCATAGCAAGAAATAACCTGAAACAGGGCCTGCCTTCCGACAACTCACCATTCATGGTTGAGAGAACCTTCTGTTGTGTACATCTGGGATGTTTCTTTTAGTGCCTGATGAATTCCTTTGGCATTTGTGGCATAACACTGATTAGAAAACACACAAGAGAAATGAATATGTTTGTGGTGATGACTGCTGATGTCCCAGATCAAACCTTGGATGATATCAGGGCAGGGTTTCCCAACATCACCCCATATAAGATTTTGATTTAGATAATTCTTGATTGTGGGTGACTGGCCTTCACATTTTGTAACGCTTATCAATATCAATGATCTCAACTATAGATGACAAGAACTACCCAGTTGTATCCCGATAGTGATACCTCTAGATAATACTAAGTATTTCAGGTTGTTGGAGGAAAAGTGTAAAAATATATGTGACAAGAACAAGGAAGGAAAGGTTTAATGTGACTCACAGTTTGAGGGTGCTGCTTATCATGGCAGGGATGGTATGATGGCAGCAGCTTGAGGCCACTGGTCACATTGAGGTTTGGATGGAAAATAGAGAGAAATGAATAATGGCATTAGCTCACTTTTTTTTCCCTCATTCAATTTAGAACCCCAACCCAGTGGATATTACAGCATTCATTCCAATGGATCTTACTACCTCAATTAATACAATCTAAAAACCTCTTCAAAGGCATGCACACAAGTTTGTGTTCTTGGTGACTCTAGGTCCCATCAAGTTGACAATACTGACAATCACAAGAAAGAATAGCCTGGGATTAACAGTCACTGTATTCCGATGTGGTTGACTCTCGCTGTGCTATACAAGCTTTTAGGGACCTGATCCAGATAGCTCTGTTTCATTCCTCCAGAACATCTGGAAAGGAAATATACTTTTTGAATGTGTTGCCACTGAAGAAGACTAGAGGTTGGAAGAAGAAACACAATGTCTATGATTGGATTTCATCCATTCCTCATAACTAACAGGTAATGACTTTTAGTTTCCATTTCCTCTAAAATGAAATCAGGCCAAGTCAAGGTTAAACAGTAGCACTGAGGTAATTAATGGCAGTGCAAGGGGTTGGCTCTTCTGTTCAGGAACAAGTGTTTCTCATTTGACTAGAGCACAAGGGGCATTCAATCATCTCAGTGTCAAACCAGGTTATAGAAAAGTAAGGACAATCCCTCCCCACCACACACAAAGAATAAATAATTTAAGATGTAATACCAAATAAGCATCATCTAGGACTTTGCTCATGCATAAGCTGGGGTTAAAGCACTTTCATGGAAGGAGTCAGTGCCTCACAGTCCACCTGGGTATCTCCCTGTATCTGCTGAACAGTTATTTAGGCAGTGGAAAAGGTCTGTAGGGGAACAGAGGCTTCCCTTTTACGCGCCTTATTTGTCCAAATGCTTCAGTAGGATTTGCAGGCTGCAACTATCTAATGAGGCACAGATTGAAAATGGCTCAAGACTCCTGTAGAGAAACCAGCCTGATGGTACCCAGAGGCCCTGGGATGAAATGTCTCTAATTGCAATTTTTAGTGATTATCAACACAATTCTCATACTTCAGAGATAACCAAGGGGCTGTGCTCACTTTTCTCTACATGTTACAGGTCTTTTAGGAAACCAGGAAATGCAGAGCCACAAATGAACTGAGAATAAGTGTAGCCCCATTTTTCTTTAGAATGCTTGTGGTGCTCTTCAATACTGTCCTAGATGTGATTTTAGAGGGTGATTGATATGGGCTAGGCTTTGGGCTAATGCTGTCAGGTTTAGTTCAGATAGTCACTCAGAACAATGAGCACTGATTGCTTATCACATTCTAGATCATCAACATTCTCTAATATTAACTAAACATGGAACAAGAACATGATTTAGCATCATTTACTGTGTTAAGTGGTATTTCCCTTAATTATTGTGTTTATTTTAATTCCTTCAATGATTGTATGACACGGACACTATCTTCAGATTTTATGTACAGATAAAACATAAGGTTGATGATGGTAAGTGACTGTCTATAATCACAACTAGTATGGAGAGAAAACTCTAAAACCTCAAAGCTGATTCAACTTTGTGAACAGATATGAAACAATCAGAAATCTCCTCTCTGTGTTTCTGTTTGTTTGTTTTTCCACGGCTGTGATGAAAAACCCTGACTAAAGCATCTTTAATGGGAAAATGTTTGCTTGCCTTACAATTTGGAGTTACAGTCCACAATTACAGGGAAGTCGCGGTGGAAACCCGAAGCAACTTGGTACGTTGCTTCCGTAACCAAGAACAGAGAGAACAAATACATTCAGGATTCTGTTCAACTAGCCTTTTGTACTCTTTTACAGTCCAAGACTCAAACCAAGGAAGTGATATCATCCACGGTGGGCTGGATCTCCCACACTGGCTAATGTAATCAAACAATCCCCCACAGACATGCCCACAGGTGGTCAACCTTATCTATATAACCCTACATTGACACTTCTTCCTGGATGATTCCAGAATGTGTCAAAGTGACAATTAAAACTAAAGGTGTGGTTGCACATGCCTTTAATCTCAGCATTCAGGAGGCAGACGCAGGATCTCTGAGCTCGAGGCCAACCTGGTCCACAAAGTGACTTCCAGGGTAGCCAGGACTACACAGGGAAACTGTGCCTGGAACAACCAACCAACCAACCAAACCAACAAACAACCCCCCCCCCAAACAACAATAACAACTACAACAAAAACAAAAACTGACCATCACAAAGCAACATTGCATAATATTTAAAATATGTACAAGAAGCTCTATGACCACAGGCTCCGTGAAGCTCTGTTTTACTGATGCAGACTTTGTAATTATGCAGAAGCCATGGTCACTAGCACAAGACAGGCACACAATAGAAAGAACCAAAAGTAGAATGGGGACTACCGGGAAAGAGAGAGCTCAGTAGGAGTGGGAGGGGGATGGTTGAAGGTGATGGGGGTCAATGTAATCACACATTATACACTTGCATTCTTTTTATATATTGGAATCCAATCATTTATATAATATAGGGTTCATAAGGATGTTTTTATAAGTAAATATTGTTCTTGGATCATTTTCTTTCTCATACTTTGACATGGGTGTTGGGAATTGAAAGAAAGCATCTTCAACAAATGGTGCTGGCATAACTGGATGTCAACCTGTAGAAGAATGAAAGTAGATCCATATCTATCACCATGCACAAAACTCAAGTCCAAATGGATTAAAGACCTCAATATCAATCTGAACACACTGAACCTATTAGAGGAGAAAGTGGGAAGTACTCTACAACATTTGGGAACAGGAGACCGCTTCCTACGTATAGCCTCAGCAGCACAGACATTAAGGGCAACATTGAATAAATGGGACCTCCTGAAGCTGAGCAGCTTCTGTAAAGCAAAGGACACTGTCACTAAGACAAAAAGGCAGCCTACTGACTGGGAAAAGATCTTCACCAACCCCGCAACAGACAAAGGTCTGATCTTCAAAATATATAAGGAACTCAAGAGACTAAACTTTAAAATGCTAATTAACCCAATTAAAAAATGGGGCACTGAACTGAACAGAGAATTCTCAACAGAAGTTTGAATGGCCAAAAGACACTTAATGGCATGCTCAACCTCCTTAGCTATCAGGGAAATGCAAATCAAAACAACGTTGAGATACCATCTTACACCTGTCAGATTGGCTAAAATCAAAAACACCAATGATAGCCTTTGCTGGAGAGGTTGTGGGGTAAGGGGTACACTCATCCATTGCTGGTGGGAATGCAAACTTGTGCAACCGCTTTGGAAAGCAGTGTGGAGGTTTCTCAGGAAATTTGGGATCAACCTACCCCAGGACCCAGCAATCCCACTCTTGGGAATTTACCCAAGAGATGCCCAATCATATTACAAAAGCATTTGTTCAACTATGTTTATAGCAGCATTATTTGTAATAGCCAGAACCTGGAATGCCCTTCCTAGATGCCCTTCAGTGGAAGAATGGATGAAGAAAGTGTGGAATATATACATATTAGAGTACTTCTCAGCGGTAAAAAACAATGACATCTTGAATTTTGCATGCAAATGGATGGAAATAGAAAACACCATCCTGAGTGAGGTAACCCAGGCCCAAAAAGATGAACATGGGATGTACTCACTCATAATTGGTTTCTAGCCATAAATAAAGGACATCGAGCCTATAATTCGTGATCATAGAGAAGCTAAATAAGAAGATTAATCCAAAGAAAAACATATAGTTATCCTCCTGGATATTAGAAGTAGACAAGATTGCCAAACAAAAATTGGGAACTTGGGGGTGGGGTGGGATGGGGGGATGGGGGATGGGGAGAAAAAAAGTGTGAAGTGGAGGATGGGGAGAGCTTGGGGGAATAGGATGGTTGGGATATAGGAAGGGTGGATATGGGAACAAGGAATTATATATCTTAATTAAGGGAGCCATTCGAGGGTTGGCAGAGACTTGACTCTAGAGGGGTTCCCAGGTGTCCAGGAAGATGCCCCCAGCTAGTTCCTTGGGCAGCTGAGGAGAGGGAGCTGAAAAAGGCCAGATTCTATAATCATGCTCATGAATATCTTGCATATCATCATAGAACCTTCACCTGGCGTTGGATGGAGAAAATGACAGAGCTCCACATTGGAGCATCGGACTAAACTCCCAAGGTCCTGATGAGGAGCAAAAGGAGGGAGATCATGAGCAAGGAAGTCAGGACCGTGAGGGGTGCGTTCACCCATTGAGACGGTGGGACAGAACTAACGGGAGACTACCAAGTCCAGTTGGAATGGGACTGATGGAACAGGCGACCAAACCGGACTCTCTGAACGTGGCTGATGGTGGAGGAGGACTGAGAAACCAAGGACAACGGCGATGGGCTTCGACTTTTCAGCATGGACAGGCTCACTGTGAGCTTTGTCAGTTTGGTTGCTCACCTTCCTGGACTTAGGGGGAGTTGGGAGGACCTTGGACTTAACATAGTGAAGGGAACCCTGATGGCTCTTTGGCCTGGAGAGGGAGGGAGTGGGAGTATGGGTGGAAGGGAGGGGAGGGAAGAGGGAGGAGGAGGGGAGGAGATGGAAATCTTTAATAAAAAAAATAAGAAAAAAAACAAAAAACAAACAAACAAGAAGAAATGTGATGTACACATAATGGAATTTTATTCAGCCATAAAGAAGATAAACTATGTCCCATATAAGAAAGTGGGAAATAGATTATGATGACAAGTGAAATAATCCACACTTAAAAAGATAAACAATCATTCTTGTCTGATACATAAAAAGTATAAATAACAGAGACTTGAATGTGAAAGGATGTCATTAAGGATAATTAATGGGAGGAGCCAAATATGAGAGTGGATGGCAGGGCTAGATCTGAGCTGATCTGATCCTGTGGTGCAAGTATGAAATGCTATGAGACTCAGCATTTTGTACAACTAACGTATGTTAATAAGAGAAAAAAAACAAATTGAAATATTTATTGAGGTAATTTTCTGGAATGTTGACATATAACAGAACTCTCTTTATTGTGCACTCAGGAGTCTTGCTAAATTCACTTATTAATTCTAAAGACTGGCTGGTTACATTGGTGTCTTTTCTCAGTTTGCAATGATCTCATTTCCAAATTGTAACTAATTCTCCTTCCTAATTATAAGGTTTTTGTTTCTTCATTTTTGAGACTATAATAAAATCACATCATTTACCCCCTCACCTCCCTCCATTTTGAACACTGTGGTCAAAATACATTGGTTTCAAACATTTTCGTGTGTGATATCCACTAATGGAATTCACTGCTATCTTTTGGGTTTCATTTTACTTTGCTACATAGAAGTAGTGTTTACTTTTCGGGCTGATTTCCTACATCAACTGTTATGACCACATGATAGATTTTTTTATTCTGTTTATTTGAAACCCATATTTGCTTTTCTGTAGTTAAAAATCCATGCTCATACTAAACCTGAATTTGTTGAAAAATATTTATCTTCACTTTAATATCGCTTGCATATCAACTTTGTTTTAATTTCATTTATGAACTTTTAAAGTTTTAATTTGTTATCCAATATATTTCTTATGTTGCTAATCACCTTTCAAGTACATGGAAGCCAGTCACGGAAGCGGCGAAAGAAAGGGGCGAGGAGGAGGAGGAGGAGGAGGAGGGGAGGAGGAGGAGGAGGAGGAGGGGGGAGAGGAGAAAGAAGTGAGAAAAGAAGAACTCAGGAACTAATAACCAGACTCCCATTCTCTTTCTCCTCCATCTCCCTCTTCTTCTCCCTTCTCCTCTTACTCCTGCCCCCTCTCTCTGATAAGCTTTTCCCAATTTGTTATTTTTTGTTATCAAACTTTTTTCTTTGTCTCATTATACAAGCCAGATAATTTTTCTCTTTTCTCTGGGAAGAAACAAAGATGTTCTAATATTTGTGTTATTCTTCCCATGAAAGTAAATCTGGATAAGTTTGTCGGCAAAGCCAACTGTTCTATAATCACTACTGTGTGCTTAGTCAAGATATTAAAATATGTGGTTCCTCAAACTAATTCTATTTGTTATACTTTTTTAAAGTTTTATTTTATAAAACTGTACATTTCCCAATATTTGGAGATTTTAACTTGTGCAATATTAATAATTTTTATGTATAATCATTATTATAAATCATTAATAATTTATGATAAATTGATATTATCATATACTAATATATAATCTAAAAATACCATTGTCCTAGCTTCTAGAAACAGAATAAATTGTCCAGTCATTGATTTTCAAAACCAATTCATTGATACATACTTAACTGTAAACACAGTTACTTTAATGAATGCTGTCTACTCTATAAACTTTTCTTTCCTTTGCATTGGTTTACATAAGCTAAACTGCTCAGGATGTATGCCACTTTGTTCATGAAGTTGCTGATAGGTTCTCATGTCTGAGTGGACAGTGGAGCATCCTTCTTCATCTAAGAATCCTATGTCGTCTTTGTACCAGTCACTCTTAAAAAGTTTATAATTTATTTGACACTCTTATGATTAAAGAATCATTAGCTTTCCCTAGTTTTGTCTTATCAGTTTCATTGATTTTTACTTTGCCTTATTTATTTTTCAGTGTGATTTATTTTGTCTTTCCATTTTTTTGTTTCAATTTTGTCGAGACAGGGTTTCTCTGTAGTTTTGGAGCCTATCCTGGAACTAGCGCTTGTAGACCAGGCTGGCCTTGAACTCACAGAGATCCACTTGCCTCTGCCTTCCCATGATGGAGGAGTGTCTATGTGTTACTTTCATTATTAATAAAGATACTGCCTTGGCCCTTTAAGAGACAGAAAATTAGGTAGGCGGAGTAGACAGAACAGAATTGTGGGAAAAAGGAAGCAGAGTTGGGGAGACGCTTCAGGCAGTCGCCATATGCAGTCGCCATGCTTCTCCTCTCTGAGATGGACGCAGGATAAGACCTCTCCTGGTAAGCCATCCCTCATGGTGCTATATAAATTACTAAATATGGGTTAAAGCAAGATATGAGAATCAATCAATAAGAAGCTACAGATAACGGGCCAGGGGCCAGGCAGTTTTTAAATGAATACACTTTCTGTGTAATTATTTTGGGTAAAGCTAGCCTGGTGGCGGGACACAGCCCGGCCGCTCCTTCTTCATTCTGAGTGCTGGGATTAAAGGTGTGCACCCCCAATGCCCGAAATTAAGGCAGACACTTAGAACATTATTTTGAAAATCCCCTTGATTTTCACAGCAACATCCCTTGAAATGCTGTGTAGCTGAATCCCACACTGACTGTATCATATTTTAATCAAACTTTTATGTCACTTTTCACTTTGTTCTTTGTCTCATGTTTTTCTACACTTTCTGTTTAATTTCCAAAAAATCTGAAAAATTTCCTTATAGGTATTTCCTATTACCTACCAGTCACTTTTAAGTTCCATGTTGCCACAAATATATACTTTTCCCACCAGAGTATATTTTACCACATGATCCAGGCCACAAGAAAACATCTTAGTGGTTGTGTGCTCTCTGAACCGCTAGTAAAAGAGGGCCGTGGAAACAAGTTACGTTCTGTATTCTATTAATTTTCTTCTATTTGTTTCATCGATAACCGAAACCAAGGTGTTAAACTTACAACCAGAATGGCGAGTTTGTTTTCTTCTGCTTTTAGAGATATCAGTTTGCTTTATGTATTTTAAAGCGGTGTTGACACATAGCTTTTCTTTAACCCATGATGGTTTTGGAAGCCACTTTTTTTTTTTTTTAATGCACTGGGTAAAAATTTTCATTTCTAAATCTTCTCTGTGTGCTATTAACACTGTACCAACTTGCCTTTAATAAGAAGAAAGTAAAATCATGGGGTATGTTCTGTGGGTAGTTACTAAGGCTTTGATGCAGAAGCCTTTGTTTTAGCAAAGCTTATGTTAAAAAAAAAACCACTTGGGCTTTCTTTAGATATTTCACTTGCCTTCATTCAACTCTTTTCAGGGTTGGTCACTTATAAAGGACTACAGAACAGGATTTCTGAAGGAAAAATTACTGAATGGACTGAAAATTACTGGCTATGATTTGCTCAAAAAATTTCAGTTTTATGGAAATAAAAACCCATTGAGCATGTATTTTTTTCTTAACAACTAGATGGTTCTGGAGGGTGTAAAGAAGCCATGTTAGCAGGGCTTTCAGCCTGTGGGGAGAGTTGTTATACCAGGATGTCACTCATATTCTTGCCCTCATTTCTCAAAGGTCAACTCTAAAACATGGGCACATAGATCAGGTTAAGGATGAGGGTGTCAAATCAAGGTTGCCAGAGGTTTTGTGAAATACAACTCATCCTAGGAAATTTCTGAGGTCAAAGTTTGGCAAAGAGGACATAGTTGCTTACATTAGCAAGGTACAGCGTCTTAGTGACCATAAAACTATAGAAGCAACTCCCCATGTACCATAGGGATCATATACATAAAATGATAGATGTGAGAACACCAGAGTTGCTATGAACATCAGAGTCTCAAGCAGTAATCCAGAGTTACTATGGTGCTTTCTTCTCCACTAAAGATTAGAAATCTACTCATTTTAACTGAATGGTGGGTGTTGGTCTTCTAAGCAGAGACATAAAGAACAGTTGAGGACAGTTACAGATTCGGTTGCAGAGTAAAAGAGAAGAAAGTGTGGAGTCTCTACAGGCTTCTCTGCTACTCATCTTTCCCTAATGAAGGGAATTTTTCTTGAGTACCGCTTGTTTGAGGTCATGATCCTCCCCATGGGAGCTGTGCAGAAAACCAAAAATGATATGCATTTTAAAGAAAGTTCCGTTTCATTAGGTAAATGTTTTCAACTCCTTTAGGATTTCCTAGATATATGGACCTCCAAACACCTTCCTCCATAGCTTCATTCCTTAGTGACTTTCCACTAGTAACTCCCCACTAAATGGCTGCTATAAATTTCCTTGAACAAATTATATTATGTTTTTTAATCATTTACAGAAGAATTTTAACCTTGTTTCAAAACATGCTGCTCTTAAGCCAGGCTTTCTCTACACCTTCTTTCCTCAGTACATCCCAGGCCTCTTAGAGAAAAATTAGACACGCATTTGGAGAACATACTTTCAAAGACAAATGAACACTAAGCTCATCTGGGTTCTTGATACCATGCTCATTTGCATAAATTTCCGGACAAATTGCTGCTGGTGGTGCAGAGGAATACAATATGTACCTAAACAATATGATAGCTACCATGTTGCACCATGATGATATTGGACTAAACCTCCATAAAAGACTATATAGAAAGTAATTTAATAATGGACAAAGATGTTAAAAATTTCTAGGAAGGTAGTTGTTGGTGGAATTTTCCTGTCCCTACCACCTGCTCTCAAATAGTCACTCACAGGCTTAATATAAATTGTAAAAGCTCTGCAAAAACTCAGACTTACTACTAACTAGCTTACATTTTAAGTTAACCCACATTCCTTTTTTTGCATCTTGCCATGTGGTGTTACCATTATTAGCATGGCACATTCATCTCTGTCTCCCTATGTGTCTGGCTGGTGACTCCAAACTCTACCCTTCTCCTTCCCAGAATTCTCAATTTGGCTTTCCTGCCTAACTTTATCCTGTTAAGTTATTGGCCAGTCGTCAGCTTCTTTATTAAACCAATCACAAAGACAAATCTTCCTAGTATACAAAAGGATTGTTCCACAGCAGGTACCAGGAACAGTCTGTTGCCTCAGATGTCTGGAGTGACTTTAAAGCTACCAGGCATATTGGTCCAAAGGACTGTTGCCTTTACCAAGGTCAGGAATGAGGAGAATCAGGAAATACCACCTCATGTTCAGAACCATGGACTATGGTGGCGTGACTATAAAAGTATATTTATTGCCCCACCTATGCCCTCTTGAGTGAGGTTCACACCAAGCTTTACACGGGTTTGGTAGGGCAAATGCTATAAAGGCACAAGTCAAGCACAATATTCCAGTAGGGACAATGAGAATATAATAGCAGGAAGTGAGGAAGGAATTTTACATATCTGTTGTTTAGCTTTACAACAGATAAGGTGTGTTGATAATTCTTAAAATATTTTTTATCATCAGAACATCTGGAGAAATGTAGCTTTTAGCTTTTATTCCTTTGCATACCAAACAAACATGAGAAGGAACAGTGAGGGTGTCAATTTATCACACTTACGTATTCAGACAGACATGTTTGCTTTTGAAAAATCTGCTGGCCCCTTTTAATCTTTGTCTCTGTCTACAGTTAGATCTGTGCTTTGTATGGCCTACTTTCAAAGCAGGTGGACAGAATGAGACGTTCAATGTCAAAGATCTTTGTAAATAATAACAAATATCTACAAGACACTGCACTTGATGCAGACATTGACAATATATGACTAAAACAAGAAACTTATTTCCAAGATGGGAAATTTCACCATTCCTTATAAAGGCTGAATCAAGAACATAGGCTAGGCTAATGTACAGAACAAACCACGATCCAGGGACCATTGTGATTCTATCATTTACTCTCCTATTATTCACAAATCATATTGATGTTGGAGTTGAGAAGCAAATTCCCCAACCAAAACATCAGACACCCTGTGTGCTCTAGATATATGGGTAATCACAGAGTAGGCATCATTGTTTTCCAAAAAGATTTGAATATTATACTTGTTAAAAGTATAAAGAACACTATTATGAAGGGAAAAATGAATACCGAGTCTCAAGGTGCAAATGGGAATATCTCAATCCAAGCTACAAAAGTACTTCTGTTCAGTTGCTGTCTGTTATTTTCTTGTGTTGCTCCATTAAAGGTGAGCTGGGATTTTGCATGAAGTATAAATATGAAGGAGAGAAGCTCCACTTGCAGCTATCATGTATTCTAGCATTATGGTAATGAATGACTAAATAGGTAGGGGAGGCACAATTCTCGACAAACACCAAATGAATCAGATAAGTGAAACTCGGAGTTTGCCAACTGAGATTTTAAAAGGCACAAATTCCGATCTAGTGTTAATTTTCCCCATCCCCAAATGTAGACATGAATGTTGAAGTAACTTCTGCAACAAAAATTACTTCGTATTCTTTCAGTTGCTTTTCTTTAATCAGACATTTCAAAGAGATAGTATGGTCAAGTGAAGGCACAGAATTCAGAGAAGGAGGCCTCCTTTATTCTAGCATTTATTTGTTTGTTTATTTTGGTGATATTAGAGCTCAAACCAAAGGCCTTGAACATACTAGGGAAGTATACTAGCGTGCTTGGATAGAAACTGACTGCAATGCATGAAGTGGAGGAGGATAATATTAATGGAGGACCAGTAGTAACCAGGGTGATGGGAACTGATTCAGGATCTAATAGCAGCAGAGATGGGTTATAAATAAAACACCTTTGACATGATAATTCTGTATCAGTATTCCATTAACTAAAAGGTTTCTTAAGAAGGTAGTAAATGGTAAGACTATTCCCCAAAGGCAGAAAGAACATGAGTAGCTTGATTTCAGGTGGTAGAAAAGTTGCTATAAAGACAGAGTTTATTGACTCTATTCTAGAGGTTGGACAATGGATGCATCATAAGAAAGAAAGTAAGGAACAAGTCACACAAAGATTGTTTAGACAGAGAGTCAGTTAACCAGGCTATTATACTAGATAGGAGTGGATAAGGACCATAACTGGGGCTTCAGGAAGGTGCTCACAATCCAGATCTCATGGATCAGAATGGGGCATTCTCTGTTCAGGTCAGAATGACTGGCCAGAGAGCTGATTCCCGAAGAATCTGGTGAAAACTTGTGTGGGACAAACCAAGATGATTTGGTAGAGTTCATACTTTTCTGGACACTGAAACTTCTACTAGTTTATTTCACTATCTTTTGTACAGAATGCAAAGCATTTCTCAGTATCCTTTGAACCTACAGGACCAGTTCTGCTTCTTGTGAGTTCCTTGATTTTGTAAAGCAGTCATTAAAAACTCTCTGCTCAATTTGTAGAAATGACTGCATCATATGATTTGGTAGTGGGTAAGAGAGAGAAGTTACAATTTTCTGTTCTAATTCTGAACTGGCAAATACATCAGAATGTGTGGTTATCCAGTACCCATGATGTATTAACGTTGAGATGTTCCATTATGAAAAATATACACTGTATTTAAAGAAAGTGTGAATGAGAAAACATAGAATATATTGTTGGAAGTAGTGAGATCCCAGATCCTGAATTTCTTGTAATCCCCTGATCTGAGTGCCTACAGCTGCTCTGAGCCCGAGACCTTCAGGAGTTCCTGATGGCAAGAGAGTGGTTTCTGGTGGGTTTGGCTGGGGCATGGCTATCTCTATATAATCTGCCCCTGAACACAATAAAGGGGGCATTCTTGAGGAATTCAAGGATGACCCGTGTTGCTGTCTCTCTGTCTGTGTGTGTCTGTGTATTTTAACCTCCAGCCCCCTTGCCTGAAGCTCGTGAACTGGGTTCAAGTGCACCGAGCACAGACATGGGGGTGCAGTGCACGGGAATTGGAGGTCTCCACTGAGATATTGGCAATTGGAGGTCCCCTCGGAGATTTCAGGAACTAGGGAATGGCTAAGAGGTCGCCCTTGGAAGTTGAGGGTGGATTGGGGTATGTGTTAATCCTGATGTCCTTAGCTCTGTTTCAGTTCCAGGCCAAGTGGAAGTCCAATGGAGAAAGAGGGGTAAGGGGACAGGTTTGTCCCTCCCCAGCCGGAGGGGACATATTGGGGAATTAAGATGGCACACCCTCTGAAACAGGAGGCGGCAGGGTGAATTGATGGCCTCCAAAAGATAGAATCTTACAGCTCAAAAAGATAAGTGTGTACAGATGTGTGATATGTTGAGTGTGTTGTCTTTTGTGTTCTGGACTGGAGAAAGACATTTGATTCTAGGAACTTCTAAGAAAGGTATTTTGACTTTAAAGTGTGGGCCGAAGAGTTTGATGCTTTGGAAAAGAGGTTCTGCTTTTGTCTCCACAGAGGATGAGAACCTGAGGATTTATTCAAGATTCATGTGGTTTGAATCACTGAGACCTCCTGAAATGTTGCAGTAAATACCCCCAGGAATGCAGCGTCCCCTCTCAGCAGGAAGCAGCCAGACAGATTGACAACACCCAAATTCCCTAAGTGGGGCCTGTTCAGTGGATGCAGAGCAGCAAGCCTGCTTCCCTGAGTTCCGCTCCACTTCATGCACCAGTTTGGACCCAGAAAGAATGCAGCTGGGGCTAGACGGCAGCTGGAGCAGAGCTTTGCTAGGTGGCAGTGGTGGAAGGCACATTGCCTCAGCCCAGTCGGTGCTTAGCCTGGGGGATGCCACAGAAGTGCACAACAAGTGCTGGAGTTAAGACAACCTGGAGCACAGACCCCCACTGGGCTGCCCGAGAATGCAGCAGCGGGGCAAGGAAAAGGCAGTGGCAGTTCTAGGCTCTGCACACCGAAGAGTCTGTGGCAGAGCGAATTTAAATCAAGAGACTGCCCTATTGTAGGAGCAGGTGGACTTATGGCTAGTACAACAAATGTCTTGTTCATTATTTCATTTGTGTGACATCTTTTAATATTGCTAATGCCTCTTATGTGGTGAAACAAGTCAATGGTTACTTGAATAACCATTGAAATGTTACAATTAGCACACCAGATTGTAACTGTTTAGGTAAAGGGATGGTTGAATACCATAGCTCAAATGGGGGGCTGGGTCCAGTGGTGACTGGGGACCATACTGCTGGCAATCTTAACGCCTGTTGCCATGGGCATTCATCTTTGAATCCTGTGTAAGATCAGACAACCCATGAGAATGCAGCATATGGTCACTTAGCAGAAGCAGGATCAGCTGGGCAGCCAAAGAGGTGCACGAACCAGAAGGTGTTTTCCATGCACTCAGCTGACAAGAATGAATGTGCCACGGGGGTTTGGCAGCTGGGGTATGTTATTTAGGGGACTGATGAAGGAGCAGTGGTTTCTGACTGCTCCTGGGGCCATGGCAAAGCCACTCCTAAAAGTCCCGAGTCTGAAATGGTCACACACCTCGGTTCACTTGAGGGGAAGAGGGTGTGTGCGAAATAGTATGAGGAACCAACAGTCTCTGGGATACTTGAATCTACCTGATTTACAGGCTTAAGTTGCTCTCTTGTGTTCCCTAAAAGCCAGTATTCTCCTGGGGAGATGCTGTCACTCTCTCCTGAGTGCAGGTTCAATCAAAGTGACCAAAGGGCTGTGTGGTCAGGATGGTCTTCTGTTTTATAAAAAAATTAGGGGGGAGATGTTGGGAGCAGTGAGATCCCAGATCCTGAATTTCTTGTAATCCCCTGATCTGAGTACCTACAGCTGCTCTGAGCACAAGACCTTCAGGAGTTCCTGATGGCAGGAGAGTGGTTTCTGGTGGGTTTGGCTGGGGCATGGCTATCTCTATATAATCTGCCCCTGAACACAATAAAGGGGGTATTCTTGGGGAATTCAAGGATGACCCGTGTCACTATCTCTCTGTGTGTGTCTGTGTGTTTTAACCTCCAGCCCCCTTGCCTGAAGCTCATGAACTGGGTTCAAGCGTATGGAGCCCAGACACAGGGGCATGGTGCGCGGCAATATATAAATAATTTATGTTGATAAGATAAGTTAAAATAATATTCTCTTTGGATTTTCTGTGACCTGGTTCTTACTATGTAGACCCAGACTAGATTTGAACTTATGATCCTATTGTCTGAACTTCCCTAGGGCAGGGATTATAGAAGCCCGTCACTATGCCTGACTGAAAAATACTTTAGATATAATTAATAAATAAAATGTATTGTTGAAGTTAGCTTTATTTGCTTCATTTTACCTTGTAAAATGAGGCTCTTAAAAACAAAAAGTCATGTCAGGGGTGTTGGTACACTTTTTTAATCTAAGAGTTCAGGAGGCAGAGGCAGGTTTATGAGAACTTAAGAAGCTTAAACATCTTTCTGCTCCACATGTAAAATTTACTAAACATTATTAAAATCCTTTCCCAATATGAAGAGCCCCAACCTTCCTTGCATATGTTTAATATCTAAAGAGGTGCTTTTATGCACAGAGGGTACATATTCTGACCCTTCTGCTCAGGAAACCCCATGTCTTCTCCAAAACTAGGTTCATGACCTGAATCGGAAAAAGTATTCCCCTTGTCCCAAGTCATGGGAACTCTACTGATATACTGGGAAAAAAAAAAAAAAAACACTATATCTTATGTTCAAACTCCAGATCTATTTTATGTTTCCTTTAAAACATGCTGCCTTCCCTAGCTTTGCACGAGATAAGCTTAATCAATACTGAGTCTGAGATACCTTTTTTCTGGTCACAGCTCAGAATATATTAAAACATTTCCCAGCGTGAGTATGGTCTCCAAATGCCTCTGCTGCTCTAAACTCTAGATCTTTGTTTTGTGAAGGATCCCTGATTGATGCCCAATTTTGAAGACGTTCCTTGGATCTTAAATTATTGGCTAAGTGTTGGGGTGTTTTTGCTGTAACTGTGGCCATCACCATTTCTCAGTGGTGGGAGAGGCAAGAAGGGTTCAGACAATAAATAAGGCCCTTGGCATTGAATCATCAAGATGGTGAAGAAAGGTTTCCCACTAGCGAAAGAACCATAAACGTTACAGCAAAGGTATGGTCACACAGATTTTCTTCTGATGTGTCCTCACATCTACTAGTTCTTCTGGCACTTCAATGTAAGGTTACAATTTCCCCCTAGGTTTTATAGTTTCATTCACCTTCTTGGCCCAGTGTCCCTGAATGACGATCCTAGGAGGAGCCTCAGAGAAGTCCAAACATGACTATTATGTGTGTTATGATGTTTCGGGCACAGAGATGCTGCTTTTAGCGTGAAGCCCATTGTATCATTTCACAGGAGAGAAAATGAAACTCAACGATGAGTCACTGTTAGTGCATTTTTGAAAAATATAATCAGTGTACGAGATTTGGGGAGAAGTTCTAGGAGTTTGTACTTTATAACTATAATTAAAACTTGTGCATAACAACCATCTTGGAGACCACTCAACGTGATGTGGGAGCTCTGAGTGCCCGAGAACATCTGTTTCAAAGCATCAACCCCCTCCTCCTTCTCAGGAGGTGTCTGGGATGAGACTGGCCCTTGTTGCACTCATTTCCATCTGGAAAGGGTTCACAGGCTGGCCGCCTCTCCCTTCCCCTGGGGCTTCTCCAGCACTTTACTGGACCAATTAGATTTTGCATTTGAAGTGTAAATGCACAGCATAAAACACTAGGGGTTCTTTCGAAGATTAGCACCTTGATAAAGATGTGGAGTTTTGTTTCTTTGTTCTTTATCTGTGATTACATGTTACAAGTTCCACATAAGATGTTAAGAGGATGAAAACAGAGACAAGTGAGCCATGTGATCTCAGCCTCCTTGTAAGCTGGATAGTTAGCTGAGAAATGAACAAAAACTGTCTGTTGTGAACAGAACACATCAATTTTGTTGATCTACATCCCATCCTTCAGTGTGCATTCCTGTCTGGGAGGGGGTGGACAAAAACCCAGGTATTCCTTACTTGCTTTTATGGTGTTTGATATTTCTTTCCTAGCCATGATTGAGATCATTCCAATGTGATGCTTCCCATGAATTCAGAGTTGGGTTCAGGCAGAGGTATCTGCCTTTTGACTTTGACCATCTTCTAGTTCTTACTGGCTGAAGCTGGTTTCCTTGACTTTAATAACTATATGATTCTGAAGTTTCCTGATTGTCCACAGTACAATGGTACCCAAGGATCTGGTCCTCTAGTGAGTGTTGTGAGTCATTAGGGGAAGCCTGGGGACTGGAGAGATGGCTCAGCAGTTAAGAACACTGCCTGCTCTTCCAAAGATCCTAAATTCAATTCCCAGCAATCACATGGTGACTCACAACCATCTGTAATGAGATCTGGTGCCCTCTTGAGAAAGAGATCTGGTCAGAAGTCCTCATCAACTTACACCATGAAACCCACTATGAACAAGTTCAACAGACTGCCATATATGGGCTGCCCATGAATGCTTCAGCATTGCCAGGGCATAAATTTCATTTTCATTTTCCTGGAAGACCAGTCTAGTTGATATGTTTTGACATCCCATCAATGCAGTTATTTGCTTTATATCTTGTAGTTAAACTGCCAGGAGGATAACCTATTTTCTACCAAAAAAAAAAAAAAAAAAAAAAAAAAACCTCTGGAACAGGATACTACTCTAGGGCAGGGCTGGCAGTATTCGTGGTTTTGTTTTCATTTCAAAATCCTCTTCTTATAAATTCTGCCCCAAGTCTTAATTCACTTAGCAAATGTGTGGACATAACGTGTCTATATGAATAAGCCCAGAGAACACTGTTTCTCTTGCTAACAAGCCATTCCCAAGAGTGTGCAGAGGCAGTTTGTGGTTGAGGAGTCCCCTTTGCCTTTACCTGATGCAGGGAAGGAAATGGAAAAAGACCTTTTAAACTATTTAATGAATCAAAGAGACACAGATAGGTTCCTTCCATAGAAGGGAGGATGGGCATCTGAAATATTAAAGTGTCCTGTGGGTGCTGGGAGACTCTCCATGTTTGTGTGGGCATGCCCATGACTCCCTCTATTCTCAGTATGTACAGTGACACTCCTGTAAGGGACATTCTGCCAATAAGACTTTTCTTGCACACTATCCCTTGGCATCAGTTTCATAATAAGCAGAAAGCTTTAAAAAAGAGATGCCATGTTGAGAACCACATAGGTAGTATACAGTCAAAAAACTTTGGTGTAAAGAATAGCAGATTCATTTCTTTAAAAATTCAGACTAAAAAATTTAGGAGGTGAAAATGGCTGTTCTCACTTCTGAGGTCTAGATTTTACTTTAAATATATCGATAGATCAGAATCATAGGTTTCAATTAGTGGGATCTTTCTAAAGATTATTGTACCTCAGATTAACAGCATACATCCCTCAGCTTGGTAAGTATGTCTTTATGCAACTATTACACAGACACACACATTTGCAATGTTGGAATAACCAACTTTGGCTAAGGCCTAGAGTAACTGACAGACCATTTTCAGAGGCAAGAAATTTTTCAAAACCATCTTACCATGTCTTGGCAAGATTTGACAGTCTTTTTTCTTATATCCTGCTTGTCCTGTAGGACATCGTGCATTTTGTCAGTGGTCGATGTATGGACAGTTCCTTTCCCAAAGGTCAGTTTTGCCAAGAAGAAAAGAAGCTCCAAGTGGAGTGCTTTTGGTGCACAGCATTCTCTCAGAAATAGATCAGTGCTGCCAAAAGCAATTGTGTTTCACATCAGCACTACCCTAAGTTATTTAAATGACATATTCTACAACTCTTTGAAATGGTTGAAGATTACCTATCTATGCAGAATAAATCTCTATGTACCTAAAGAACCTGATTAGTCTAACTATAAGTATGACAAACATAGATGACTATTGACCTATAATTCTTACTACCTATATAACTTAAAGACTAAGACTTCATATTAAAATATTAAACAATCTTTAAACTGTACAACAAATGAGAACAATGACCTCAAAATGTAAACAATGAAGTATCTTGATCAGAGTTAGAAATGTATATTGCAATATGATAAATTCCTAAAATTGTATCAATATACAAAATGTCTTAAGCAGCGGTAGAAGTATGCATGCATACAATATGATAAAATAATTTGCCTAGGTATATAAATATTGTAGACAAAAATAGGAACATATTCAATATAATTTAAGTTTATATCTATACCAATGTAAATAATAGCTCAGAAGTATTCGCTTCATTACTTACTATTAATATTAGTGTGTGTGAGCTCACACTAATCTTTTATACCATACAATTTCTCCCCACTTCTTTTCAAAGATATCCCGGGGCCTACATAATTTTCTCCCAGCCCTCAACTCTATAACAGATATAATCAACCCCTATATAATATCCCTAGCCCTGAGGACAAACTTTGTTGGGAGAGGGGACATTGCTTTTTATAATTACTTCCAACTGTCATGGGAGCTAAGTACTTTCTGGGATCCTGGGAAAATAAAATGATGGTTAATTTCCAAGATTGTTTATTGTCTGATATAATTGCAAATAGTCTCTGAGTATTTGGTAGGGTTTTTCTGAGGTTCTTATTTGGAGTACTGTCCAGAATGTTGTAAAAACATGCACCATTTCAGCTTACCAAGTTGAAATCATCTTGAGCTGTTGGTACCCAAAACAGCATCATGACATCATATCAACATCATGACATCATATCAACCAGGTGGAGTTGTTGAGGGGCCCTATCTTCTTCCTGGAAATTTCAAAGATTACTGCAGGAAAATTTATTGAATCCAAGTTGGTCGCCAGATGAAGAAGGACACTTAAAAGAAATCCCACACTTGCTCAGAATTGAATATAATAGAGGGTTATTTATTTAGGGGTAGACTCACATATCACAATGCTCTGCTTGAACTGGGAACAGCAACCAAACGCTGCAGTCGGAAGAGAGACAGCAGATGCACACTTTAGATCAGCATATATAGTTTATGAGGCCTTGCCCATAACTTAAAGGCTATTGGCTGCAGGAATTCCTACAGAAAAATAACAGCTCCATTTGAGGCCAGTCCCATGGACCAATGACCTTATTGGTGTTACTCACAGTGCTTGTATGACTTGAACAGTTACATCATGGAAAACCCTACTCCAGCATTAGTGATGACTCACAAACTGACACCTCAAGCTCTCTGCTTGAATTTCAGGCAATTTCACCAGAAACTTCTCCCTGCTAAAACAGTTTTAGAACCAGAGAGGAGCCTTATGGCATTTTTGTAATACTCATATAAGCTTTGTGAGCCTTATGTCTTCCTTCTGTGGAAGGAAGTATTTCTACTAGAAGAAAAGAAATCTTCAATGAGTTAGCATGACAGTGACTTGTATTTCACAAACTGGAATTAGACAACATTCTTCAGGAATGTAGCAGAGTTTGGGCTTCATGGGAGGCCCCCAGAAGATCATATAATCTGTTTGGTTTCTGCTGTTTTTGCTACTGGATTAGGTTGTCCATTGAATAACAAGTGCTAATTAATTTGAGTACATGAATACAGGACCTCTAAATCAAAAGAAACAATTAGTGCAGTAATTTATTAGGCTCTGATCATATAGCCTTGGGCAAAATGGTGCTTGTGGTGATAGAAAGAATTGGCACTATTAAAAGGTATGGCTTTGGTGGAGGAAGTGTGTCACTGTGGGCCAGGCTTTGATGTCTCTTTGTATTAAGCTTCCCTCAGTGTAACAGTCAGTTGACTTCCTTTTGACTGCAAGATGTAGCACTCTCAGCTCCAGCACCACATTTGCCTGCAGGCAACCATGCTCCCCATCATCATCATCATCATCATCATTATCATCATCATCATAATGGACGGAACCTCTGAAAGTGTAAGCTTCCACCTCAATTAAATGTTTTCTTCATAAGAGTTGCTGTAGTCATAGTGTCTTCTCATAGCAATAGTAAACCCTAGCTAAGACAATGTTCCTTACCACAAGGGTCTCAGTATAAAGAAAAACTGCTGTAGAGACATCATCACTGATGTCTGGTACATCAGCCAGATCGTACCACCAGCCTTTCTCCCTGTCTATCAGAAGGATGTGAAACTTACTTTTAAGCCATCCATGATTTTGTTTTCCATAAGCCTCAACTGTACTTGACTTTAAAATCAAGAAACAATTTGCATATGATAATATGACTAAAATAACATAAATCACAATTTCAATAAGTGTGGGCATTATATATCTCAATTCACCATAGTTTTTCTTAAAATTTTCCTTTTAAAAAATATATGTGTATTGGTATTTTGCCTACATTGACTAAAAGCTTATCTTTTTTGTTTAAGCTTCTTTCAGTGAAAAATTTTATTTGCAAATCTCTCCTTTCTCCCTTGCCTCTTTCAAATTTTATATACATCATAGATTCAGCCAAACTGCAGAATCTAAAATCTTAGTCCTTGTTATTATAACACTTAAAGTATGTTGACACATCACACTTTGAAGTATTTGTATTATTTAGCAATTTCATTTCTAAAGTATACACTATGACTTCATAATTCAGTCTTTTAATTGTAATTCTCTAATGAAAACTAGCAATATTAATATTTATTATACCAAGAGAAGATTTCCATGTTTCTTTGCTTTGTGAAAGGACAGACACTATTTCATATTCAGAGGTTAAAACAACCTTTTTTGGTACTAGTTTGGTCAATAATTACTACTAATGGTCATCTGTGCTTATATAGCAATTGTTTCAATGCAAAAAATAAAAAAAGTATTTTCTGCATGTGGGTGTTTGGCTTGCATGCATGTTTGTGCATTATATGCATGGGTGTCATTAGCGAGTGCCATATCTCCTGGAACTGGAGTGGCAGACTGTTATGAGCCACCTTATGGGTGTGGTAACCAAAGTCTGGTCTTCTGAGAGAGCAGTCAATACTCTTAACCACTGAACTATCTCCCCAGCTCCTTCTACATGTTAACATTTAATTGACTGCTCTTCTCATGTATTCCCAGAGGAATGGTATTCACTTAGCCAGAGGGTCAGAAGGTGCAGGGCTCTGGGACTTGGTCTGCATCACTCAGTTGATGAAAATAAAACCCCCTATTTTCCTGAATACTTGGTGAGCTACATATTCCATGTTCTTCTCTGTACCTCTGATTCTTGCTTAGCAGCCCCTTTCCTGTGCCCCAGGAGCTTGAAAACTGAAGACTGGAGTTCACATTCTGGCAGGGGGGACAGAATCAAGATTTCCTTTGTCCTGCTCTGTAGAGCCATCTGGTCAGACAAATCTTTAAAAAAATTTTCCCTTTTATTGAAAATAGATTTTTTTTCTCGTATAATATGTTCTGATTACATTTTCCATGCCCCTACTCCTTCTAGTTCCTCCCCACCTCCCTCCCATTTGGATTCACACTTATTTTGTTCCTCATTAGAAAATAGGTTTCTAAGGGAGAGTAATAAAATGAAATAAAACAAAAACTAACAATCTGGAATAGAGCAAAACAGACAGAAAGAAGGAAAAATACTCAAGAAACAAATGCGGACATAGGAACTCACGTGTTTGCACACTCAGGAATCCCACAGCAACACTGAATTGGAAGCCATACTAAATACCCAATGGACATGTAAGGTAAAAGAGAGAAAACTATATAAATAAAGTAAAATTAAAATTAATTAAAAATAAAATAACTACATAAAGTAAAATTAAAATTAATTAAAAATAAAATTAAGATATAATTTTAAAAACACAAGTCAAAAGCCATGACACAACTTTATGAGAAAGGAACTGCCATAGATACTTTTGAGTTTGTTTCCTGTTGGCCATCTACTGCTGGGCATACAACCTACCTTTAAGAGTAGCTTGTTTTCCCAGTGAGCCTCTCTCTCTCTCTCTCTCTCTCTCTCTCTCTCTCTCTCTCTCGCTTTCTCTCTCTCTCGCTTTCTCTCTCTCTCTCTCTCTCTCTCTCTCTCTCTCTCTCTCTCTTTTTCTCTCTTTCTGCCTCTCTGTTCTTCTCCCCTTCTCCCTTCCCTTCCATAACCACTAAATAAATATCCAACCTTAAAAAAAACAGAGACCCTATGTAATGATACCTGGAGTCTATCAGCCTCCAAATATCTCATTTTATCTTCTCTGGGGAGAATTGGGGGAGAAATTTGAGAAGACAGTGGCACCCTCATGTGTTGATCTCTCCCCCTGAAACAAGGATAGCAAACTCTGAATGTCTCTGCCTCAGCTGAACTGCACACAAAATCCTGCCTGCTAAGACCACTTTGCTTGTCATGCTTAGCCAAGTGGCACACTATAATAATTGGGCAATTCAATGTCCTTGTTCTCAATATCAGAGTTCAGTGTACAGTTATTAAGCATTATGTTAAGTGCAGATTTTTGTACATTTTCAAATTTAAATTTATATAATTTACTTCTAGTTCCAACTTGCTTATGATTTTTTTCATGAGTATTAGAATATGATCAAATTCTTTTCTTAATCAGTTATACTAACACATTTGTTTTTTTCATAGAGTATATTGCATAGATCAACGCTTTATTTATTTTTATATGCAATTTTTATTTGTATGTATATATGTGTGTATATGTGGCCACAATCATGCCAATATACATGTATAGAGGCTAGAAGGCGACAACTCTGAGTCCTTCTATATTTGGGTTCTAGATATGAATCTCTGGTTATTAAGCTTGGGCAGGAATCTTTACCCTCTGAGTCATATTACAAATATCTGAATAATCCAAGCTGGGGACATCATGCATTTCCTTTTATATATGTGTACATGTCCATTTGTGTATGTGCATTTGTGTGCATTGTGTGCAGGCCAGAGGTCAGTGTTAGCTGTTTTTCTTGATGACTCAACACCTTTTGTTTTTATACAGGGTCTCTCAGTAAATCTGGAGTTCACAGATTCCAACTGGTTTGCTGCCTTTCAAGCCCTAAGGAAACTGGAGTGTAAGGTACCTCCTACAGGACCCTGGTTTCCCATGGGAGAGGATGATCAAAGTCAGTTTTATCTGAAAAGGAACAGCCTTTCCAGGCATTCACATTGAATAGACTCTCAATATGCAGCTCTCTTTTCTCATCTTAAGTGAAAATACTGAAATTAGTACTTTTCCCATGCAGCATAAACATTGTTTAATGAATCCATCTGCTTGCTTGGTCTCCAAGCAGTCCTTGCTTTTCAGTTTATATATTCTTCATTATGCAAACACTTCCTGGTGGTTATCAAATCCTAGGCTCCTTTTATGTTCCTCTTCTAACGTATCAGCCTTGACTCTGTTTTTTTATTTCCCCATAGGAAGGTTGTTGTTGTTGTATCTTTTTTTCTATTAATTACATAAGAGACTTGGCTTCAGGAAATTGAGGTCATAGTTTTCTTGTGAATGAGAGGAGAAGGAAGATGGGAGACAGAATGGCAATGACAGCAGGCGTTTTGAAGTGGGCGAGGCCACATCATGAGTCGTGTGTCTATTTCTTCCTGTGAGGGGCTGTGTGAAGTATGAACTAGGAATGAAATGTGTCTTCTTCTTCTTTTCTCTGAAACATTAAAATATTGTTACCACACTTGTTTTTATTTACTTATTTTTTTTTTACTTCTGTTTTATTTACTTGTTTTTGTTTTGAGACAGGGTTTCTTTGTGTAATAGTTTTGGCTGTCCAGGAACTTGCTTTGTAGACCAGGCTGGCCTCAAACTCAGTGAGATCCACCGGCCTCTGTCTCTCAAGTGCTGGGATTAAAGGCGTGTGTCATCACATCCCGAACAATCTTGGTTTTTTTTTTTTTTTGAAAGCGGGGGAGGGGGGGATGACATGAGAAGATTTTTTCCTGTAGCCTCTGTCTTCTTCCTCTCACGCCAGCCTCCTACATAATGTTTTCATCCCCGCTCTTCTCATCTTCTTTACCTTTTGCTAAACCACCCCTTCTACTTTCACCTCAATTCTTTCCCATCTTCTCCTAAACCACCCCTTCTACTTTCACCTCAATTCTTTCCCATCTTCTCCCCACTTTATTAACTTTCTTGATTCTTCCCCTTTTTCCCCTGAAAAGCTTCATTCTCTATTCCTCTTGTTCTAAACTTTTAAACTGTAGAATATTGGCTAAGTGCTTTGCTTTAATTGCCATGCTACTCATTTGGTAATGATCTCTCAGTTTCAAAATAGGACAGAGGCGTGTTGCTAATATATTTCTGTTATTTAGCTTATTTCTTCGTCTTTCAGTCAAGGTCATGCCCCAAACCTGTGTTCTTATGGCTTCAGCATTCCAAGTGCTGACTTTGGAGACATGTGCTGCCACATCCAGGAAATAACGGATGTTCTCAAGTGAAAGTGACAGAAACCAACTCGGATCTGGCCTTACAGCCTCCAGGAATTGTAAACTCCAATGTGTTTTGTAGACAGAGAAGTAAAGGTTCTGATGTCAGTGTGTCTGAGAAGAGCCATCAACTCCTTTTAGATATATAAAATGTCCTTTCACCCACTGTATCTAGGAAATGCTGTTTATTTATGTGGATCCCGAATCTTCTAAGCAGAAGTCCCATTTACAGTGTGTATACAATCTCAACACAATTTGAGAAAACATGTATTAAATTTATCTACCTTAAATGCTATAACTTAGAGACAGGTTTACTTGACTAGCTCATAATATCTATGGAGGAAGGCACTAGAGGAAACGTTGAATGGTTATTTTATCTTTATCCACTTTAGATGTATGTGTGCCATCCAGTGCATAATGGATGGTCATCCATCTGGTCTTTTCTGACTTATCACCTTAATGTACTTTAGTCTATCCCAGTGAATGAGAACATTCCCTGTACAGATCCTGTTTATAAGAGTATATGCCAATATGTGTGGGATAATAATGATCAACACACTTTAATTAATACTTGCTTAATAGTAACATATTAGCTACTTTTCTGGCTTTCAGAACCAGGAGCTTTTGTCAGCTAAGAGCCTGAGACTAATGAGGCACTTCTGCTTTTATAGAGGATGATGCACGACTCATTCAAACCCCATCTATTATGTGCACCTGTGTATCAGTTGTGGTCTGTAAGGACTCTAGCATCTAGGATGGTACTCAGCTCTTCAAACTGCTGAACATTTGTTAAGGGCAAAAATAGCATCTCTCTTTCCATGGTAGCCTCAGGACTGTGTGCCTATTTGAAAATGTGATTAAAGTGTACAGATGTAGCTTTAAGATTTACATCAGTTTTCCCCCCTACAAGACATTGGTAAGAAAATATGGATAAGACAGAAAGACACATTGTGATTATAAAGTCATTGGCACCATTTACTTCTGTGATTTGAGTTGCCCATGTCCCTCAGCAACATTTGAGTTATTCTGTGGCCAGTTATAGGCCTGTGTTTACTTAAAAAGCACATGTATTCTAAGTCTTACTCTCTGCTGATTCTATGTTCTTCTGCACACCATGATACAGACTTTGGGTATTTTCCATTTGTTATACAGCTATAGAAAGAATGCCCATTGCTCTAAACTTTGCTGAGACACCTTCTGTCTCTATCAATCCCTCCCAATGGTGCAGCATTGTACTTATCACACTCAGAGCACAGAATTCTGACTTCTTTTCTCCCTAAATCACAATTTTATACATTGTAACATGCCCACTATGATTACATGCCTATTCTGTTTCACACAATGAAGATACCATGGGTTCACCCCACTAAGAAGACAGCCATGTGACTACTGATGGTGTTAAGAGATTTTGTCCACCCGAGGCCTTACATAAAGAACCACAGGATATGTTCCTCTGCCTGGTCTTCCATCTCTGTATTTTGTTTAAATAATTCATGATTACTAATATATTTGGAATTATTTAGAACACATAAATGATCTCACACTAATCTCCTGCCACAAGTCTCATGTCTGTCACTTTTACAATAATGTTCTTGTGCTGGGAAATGCCTGTCTATCTCTTCTGACTCCCACTTCTCTTTCCTCTGCTTCTTCACCTAGTCCCTTCTTTGACATGTGAGAATACACAGACTTCCCCAATAGCAGAAGATCATTATCTGCAGTTGGCTTGGGATGCTCCATTTATGAGTGTGATGACCTATCAGGTCACAGGGCTCAGTAAGTTGAAAGCTACCATTCATTCTTGAATCTGAGTGTGGTGAGCATTATTTTCTGGCCGGTGTACTCTGAAGTTCATCATTCCGCAGAAGATGCCTCTCCCTATCCAGCTCATCTATACCTACAGAGTCTATAGGTACAGTCACCCTGTAGCTACCCTTTCTCAAACTTCCCTTTACTTATACAATCTTACATTTCATGTTGTACACCCCTTGAATTTCTCACTATCCACAGCTGTGATAACTTAAATATCCTATCCATTAGCTATGATTCTACTAAACAAAAGTACTTTTCTTCTTGTGGAACTAGGTGATTAGGGTCTTAACATTTCTCTAGCATGTGCTAATGTATTTAAAATGCAAACTACTCTTAAGATGGTAGTGACAACACTTATAGTGGAGAATTAGAATTTGGGATTTAGCCTTCCTGGGGTTGGAGATCAGCTTTACCTATATAAGCACACTATTTTCTGACCACGACAATGGTAAATACATTAAACATTCAGAAGGAGGCATGCCATAGCAGTACATGCTGCTGGTTATTGTCGTGACCTGCCACCTCCTCCAGGAAGCCTTCTCCAGCTTACCTTCAGTACTTAACTTATCTCAGGTGTTTGCAAAGTAAGTCTTGGGAAATGATCTTGGAGGCTCAGGAGCCCTTCCTATTCTTTCTGTACATCATAGATGTGGGAAGCTCCCTGACATGATGTTTTAGTACTTTAACTCAGGAAGGGGAATTTGGAGTTGTATTGGTTGAGGATTAACCTCTATGCCTGGCAGAGAAGTGTAATATGGCATCTAAATTGGAGAGAGGAAAATCTAGTTCACAGATGCCCATAAGGTGGCGCTGCATGTCCACATTCACAGGGAGCAGGATTCTGTGGAGAGGCAGTGGGGTCTTACAGTAAGGCAGTCCTGGAAGAAGCTGCTCATAAATCAGTTTGGATTTACACTGAGACCTCATTCTAGCCTTCATGAGGCCCTTCTTTTGGGGGCTTGGAGAAACTAGTATTTGGAATTTAGATGCATCAACCACTTATGACATAACATTATTTTAAAAATCAAGTGTTCTTTACAAGATTTATGAAAAATTCACAAAAGCTGTGAGAGTTAATAAATATTAAAATAAATATAGGCATCATGGCATCTTTTGCATTTATGAAGTTTGATTTGGTTGTTTAATTAATTCAGAAATAACAATAATCACTTTGTAAACTGTGCCTTTATTATACTGAAGTTTCTAAACAGAGCTATATACAACATTCTTAAGGTTGTCAAGTCCAGATGCAAATATGGTTTTTCAGGTTTTGTTCGCTTCTATATGACACCAACTCAATTACAGTGTCTGCTTTTCCTTGAACTGGCAATGCATCCTTGGATGAAATACTCACACATACAGGTCTATAGATGCTTCTTCCACCAAGATAAGTCATGTTCATAAGTGGCTTTAGATGATAAAATCACACATCCTGAGTTGATCATTCATAAACTGGTAGGATGTGCACATTGTTAGAACATAAATTTTGTTCCATACCAACCACTGATGATTCATTCTCTAAATATTCTCCTTTGGTATGTACAGAAATGGCTTCTCTTTGCTAGTGGGTCTTTTGGTCTAGTGGTACAGTAGCATAGTAGAGCTCAGGGGATTGTGCCGTGGTCTCTGTTTCTCACCAGTTGATTTCATGACCTGAGACAAAGCACTTACCTTCTCATAACCCCACTTGTTGATTTCTGAGATAACTTAGGTTATTGGGAAGATTTATTTTCCCAGGCATGACCACCGTATATCTTATCTTTAAAATAATATAGATTCCCATGTACAGACATCTCAAGACAACGATTGTGCTGAAAGTTTTATACCCTCTTCACAATAGATCACTATATAATGTCCACATAGATTTCGTTCAGTATTTCAGTACATTCTGTATGTGTGTATGTGTGTGTGTGTGTGTGTGTGTGTGTGTGTGTGTGAAAATATCACTACCTAATTAACAAGTGGATTTCATACACGAGAATCCCCAGAGAAAATTATGTAAGTCTCATGATTGCGAAGGAAAACGCTACCACGTGCCAACTGGTTTGATCTAGGACATTGGAGGTACGGCGACCATCAAAAATGTCAACAGATATAAGAGTAAATGTGTGATGCCTTTCTTTACGGTGCTAAAACAATGATTCACCCTCTACAAAGCTAAGTGCACAAGACCACACCCCACCGCTCTGAAGCCCAAGGGTCACTGTAAATTGTAATGAAAAACATGGAAGCTTATTTCTGCTGCTGCTTTCTACAGAAAGCACAAGCTGGCTTTCCCTGGGGATGAAGCCCAGGAGCTTCATTCCCCCCTCCCCGCCCCCCCCCCCCCCCCCCCCGGCACAGGCTGCTCTCCATGGTACTGACCTAGATGTGTACAGCCTTCGGTTTACAGAGGGCTCAGGCTTACTCTCTGTGGCTCGGAGGCTCATGAACTCACCCTCCATTTTACCTAAGAACTCTAGGCTGCTTCTTGTGATTCTGAGCCTTAAGCACTCACTCCCCATCTTCTGTAAAACTCATGGTGTCCCTCTCCTTGGTTCCCTATAGGAACAATCCTTCCACATCCTGCTTCCTGTCTGAAGATAAGCATTCTCATACATTGGGACACTGTTTTGTGGTTTTTAAAAATGAACAAACAACATCCCCAAACAAAATCAAAAATGTGTTGTTACAAAGACTTTGTCCACTGCCAAGTATCCTAAATGTCACACACTCCTTCACCATCAGTGGGAATTCCCTAAACTCATAGTATGCGCCACAATGTATATTTTCATGCAAACTACTTTACTTTACCCATCATATAGAGTTGTCCTTCATAATTGGGCCACATCTTATTTCTACTCTTCAGAGAACCTTACATCCTTTCCCATGGTTATATTAGTGAGGGTTCTAAGTTTTTGAGGCTTCATGTGACTTGATAGGGCTCATTTTTATACTCCAATATAGGCTCACTATTTTCAGTTTCTTAATATAAGTAACTTTATGACATACCAAGTTACTTGTTCATGCTCTCAATATCCAAAGATGAAGCTCTCCTATAGAGAAGCACAAGTCTACGTAGCCCATGGTAACCACCGTATCTTCCTGAATAAACCCATCTTGCATTTCACTTTTTCTCATGTAGAGTGAAGGAGACAAATTTGTCAGTTGGTGTAGCTAAGTAGTTAGAGCAATACTCATTATCCTCTAGTTTTAATATATGAGTATTTTTATTAGTAGGTTTTATTATTTGTGTGTATGACTCTTTTGCCTACATGTGTGTCTATGCACATGTGTGCCTGCTGCCCAAAATGGCCAGAAGAGAGCATCAGATGCTGAGAGACAGGATTTGCAGAGTCAACATGTGGGTGCTGGGAATTGAACCAGGAAAATTGATCAATGCTCTTAACTGCTAAGCCATTTCTCCAGCCATATCATGCTAATATTTAATGAGAGATTATTATGAACTTTGTCTGCATTGCTTACAGATGGTGATATTATTTATTGTTGTTATAGCTTTTCCTAAACAAGAGAAAGGTCTCAAATGGCAGGTGTTGAAGCCTTTGGTAAGTATATTTGGAGAAAAGTTGCTAAAATGATTAGACATTTTCTCAGGTGACTTGTCATTTTCAGTATTGCTGTGCTTGCAAGCCCCCAGGCAAACTGGAAATAATTATTGACAATGAATGTCTAGTAAGTGTAGGGTGAAACCTAAAGGTATTTGGCCAGCCTAGGTTGACAGGTTTTCACATATTCATCTATATGAATACTTATATACATTAAGTTTAAATTGGAGAAGGGAAGGAGACAGAGAGAATTATAATCTAATCTACTAGGACTGGAGTGGTGACTCAATAGTTAAAAGCATTTGCTTTGCTTCTAAAGCACCCAAGTTTGGTCCCCGGTATCAACCTGCTGTGACTCACAACCACCTGTAATGACAACTCATAGGGATCTGACAACCTCTTCTGATATGTGCATGAGAGGACACACACAAAATCACAATCACACTGTCATACACACAGTCATACACCATTAAGAACATTAATGTATTATTCTTTTAATTTCACTTTTATCGTATTTATTTAACTAATAGTCATTTGTTACATATCTGCCTAAGATGTAGAATGTGTTGAAAAGTATGAGCATAAAGAAGAATAAATGCATTTTCTATTCTTAAGATGTTACAGTGTTGCATGGAAAGAATATTGCTAAAGTCTACTGACATTCTCTAAAACAGAATTTTAGTTAGGTTGGTGATTAGAGAAGTGTAGTGAGTCATAGAGAGTGATGGTCATCTGCAATGTCTGGAGAAAGGGTGATCAGGAGTTACACAGAGAATTCACTAGTTATCTGAATAAATAGGTTAATTCCAACCCATTTGATGAATCTAAGTTTTTTTTTTTTTTCAAGAAGTTAGACATAATTACTTGGAAGCATTCCCATCTTTTAAAAAAAAAAACAATTGTCTGAAGGGTCTAAGCTGTGGCCACATGGCCACTGAGTTCTCTTTCTAGAAGGTGAAACAGTTTTTGGAGTAGATGGCACGCCCCTGGTGAGTGTCAACCTGCTGGACTTGATGATCTCAGTTCTTCTCATTGACTCATTCTCTCTTTTAAACGTAGAACATCGAGATAATTCATGTTGAGTCTTAGAGATGAAGAATGAAGGAATCAGGTGGATCAGTGTACTTTCCTCCACCCTCATCCTTTCTCTGGAAATGAGGCTTCTCATGCAGGGAAGGAAAGGTGAGTTCCCAGCGAAATAGCCATCACAGACATATAAGGCTCAGAATATGTGATATCTGTAAAATGATTGTAGCCAATGTGCTTAGTCTAGAAAAATATGAACCTTTAAATGAACCCCTACTAAGAAAACATGATCTAAAGGTCAATCATCCAGTAACATTCAATAGAGCATTATGGAGACAGGGTAGCAGAAACTGCCCCTGGAGATGGGGTTGTAGAAAGGAGTGCATGAACTTTGTCTACACAGACCTGACTTTTGGAGGATAGAGAAGCACAAAACAGAAAAGTAGTAAGAGGCACAACAATGAGAACAAGTCAGGGAATCAAATACTGCAGGGTCTATCAATAAAATAACATGAAAATGATTTGTAAACCAAAGAAGGCAAAGAGTATTTTACCAAAATGAGCTTTAAACTGGGTGTGGTTGTGGAATTTGTTTTAATTTCTGACATGGAAGAAGGCAGCAGGAGTCTGAACTCCCCAAAACTGTTTCAAAATACCTTACAAAAAGAATTTGAAAGGTGATTAAATCCTAAGGACTTCTGAGATGGAGCTATGGACACAGAAATAGATATACAACCACTCCCAAGTACTGATCAAGAAGAAAAGCATTGACTTTACTCAGAATGCGTGGAAACATCAGAGACAGATTTGAATTTTGACAGGGATCAAAGAATTCACTTGCAGACTCCTCACAGAATTACTATGCTAGATCAATTGGTACTGCAAAATTGTAAGCTGTCCATATTTTGTGGTCCCATTTTATTAACACCATTATTTATTTTAAATATAGATAGGAGAGGAGGCATTTGTTAATGATTTGCTATGCACCTGGCAGTGCAAATATGCAGCATTTCATGTGGGATTTTCAACATGGGAATTCTTTCCAATTTTCCAAATATATAATTTTAGTCTCCGAGGAGAGAAATCTCACTCTTAAGGTGTCACACCAGCAGTTAGAGATGTGAGATTTGAATGAGGAGTAATTTACCCGAAGTCAATATCCTTACAGGTGTCTCATTTAGGTGTGTGTCAGGTGGGGGGAGGGATTTTCTGTGCCATTAGAGTGGAACCACTTGGTGCTTTAGTTAAAGTTTCTCTTGCTGAGAAAAACCCAATGAGCAAAACAACTTGGTTAATAAGCCTTATTAAGTTACAGTTCTGTGTTATAGTCCCTCATTTAAAAAGTCAGGTAGAAACCTGTGCTGTGCGGTGGTGGCGCATGCCTTTAATCCCAGCACTTGGGAGACACAGTTAGGCAGATCTCTGTGAGTTTGAGGCCAGCCTGGTCTACAAGAGCTAGTTCTAGGACAGGCTCCAAAGCTACAGAGAGACGTTGTCTCAACAAAACAAAACAAACAAACAAAAACAAGCAAGCAAGCAAGCAAACAAGCAAGAAACCTGGAGACAGAAAATGATAAAGAAGCCTTGGAGGGTCAAGTCTCTTGACAACCCTCAGGTGGCTCCCTAAATTAAGATATATGCCTTCCTGCTCCCATATCCACCCTTCCTGTATCCCAAGCATCCCATTCCTCCGAGTTCCCCCCATTCTCCCCTTCACGCTTTTCTCTCCCCATCTTCCCTTGGCCGCGTCCCTCAAGTTCCCAATTTTTGCTTGGCGATCGTGTCTACTTCCAATATCCAGGAGGATTACTATATCTTCTTTTGGGAGTTCACCTTCTTATTATCTTCTCAAGGATCCCAAATTATAGGCTCGATTTCCTTTAATTATGGCTAGAAACCGATTATGAGTGAGTACATCCCATGTTCATCTTTTTGGGTCTGGGTTACCTCACTCAGAATAGTGTTTTCTATTTCCATCCATTTGCATGCAAAATTCAAGATGTCATTGTTTTTTACCGCTGAGTAGTATTCTAGAATGTATATAGTCCACAGTTTCTTCATCCATTCTTCCACTGACGGGCATCTAGGTTGTTTCCAGGATCTCTTGACCCTAGAGGGGTTCCCAGGTTTCCAGGGAGACGCCCCCCAGTTAGTTCCTTGGGCAGCTGAGGAGAGGGAGCCTGAAAAGGCCAGTTCCTATAGCCATACTGATGAATTTCTTGCATATCACCATAGAACCTCCACCTGGCGATAGATGAAGAAAATGACAGAGCCCCACATTGGAGCACCGGACTGAGCTCCCAAGGTCCTGATGAGGAGCAGAAGGAGAGAGAACATGAGAAAGAAAGTCAGGACCGTGAGGGAACCTCCACCTGGCGATAGATGAAGAAGATGACTGAGCCCCACATTGGAGCACTGGACTGAGCTCCCAAGGTCCTGATGAGGAGCAGAAGGAGAGAGAACATGAGAAAGAAAGTCAGGAATGTGAGGGGTGCGTTCACTCATGGAGACGGTGGGACAGAACTAATGGGAGATCACCAACTCCAGTTGGAATGGGACTGATGGATCATGCGACCAAACCCGTCTCTCTGAATGTGGCCAACAGTGGGGGCTGACTGAGAAGCAAAGGACAAAGGCGCTGGGCTCTGATTCTTCTGCATGGACGGGCTCTGTGGGAGCCTTCTCAGCTTGGTTGATCACCTTCCTGGACCTGGGGGGAGTTGGGAGGACCTTGGTCTTAGCATAGAGTAGGGAACCCTGATGGCTCCTTGGCCTTGAGAGGGAGGGAGGGGAGGTATGGGTGGAGGGGAGGGGAGGGAAGGGGGAAAAGGAGGGGAGGTAAGGGGGAGGAGGAGGGGAGGGAAGGGGGAGGAGGAGGGGAGGAGATGGAAATTTTTAAATATAGAAAAATAAACCATGAAGAAAAGGAAAAAAAAAAAGAAGCCTTGGAGGAGCTGCTACTTACTGGCCTGCTCCCATGCTCCCATGGCTTGCTCAGTTGCTTTCTTTCTTTTTTCCCTTCTTTTTATTAATTGTTGATTGAGGCTGCTTGTTGGTTCCTGGCTGTTCAGCCCTGAAATAATCACACAAAAACTATATTATTTAAATCACTGCTTTGCACGTTAACTCTATCTTCTTATTCGTTGATTCTTACATATTAATTTAACCCATCTCCATTAATCTGTGTGTTGCATGTGTCTGTGGCTTACTGGCTAAAGTTCCAGTGTCTGTCTCTGGCAGGGTTACATGGCTTCTCTTTAATATTGCCTCCTTTCTTCCAGCATTTCATTTAGTTGTTCCCGCCTAGCTCTGTTCCCCTATAGCTCTGCTATAGGCCCAAATCAGTTATGTTTTTAACCAATGATATTCACAACATACAGAGGTGAATGCCACATCAATTAATTAATTTTTAAAATTTATTTTACATCCTAAAAACAGTTTCCCCTCTCCCCTTCTTTTCCCATTTCCTCCTCCAACTCCTCTCTGTTCCCCCATCCATTCCTCCCCTGTTTCTGTAAGTACAGAAAGGGACAGAGCTCCCAAGGGTGTCAACAAAGCATGGCATATTAAGTTCAGGTAGGACTAAGCTCCCTTTGTATTAAGGCTGGGCAAGGCAGCCTAGTATAGGGAATAGGTAGTACCTGACAATCACTTGGCTAAAGGTGATAACATTTGAAGTGAGATGGGCCCTCCCATATCAATGATTCATCAAAGTTATCATATAGACTTATATTCAGTATAAACTGTTGGAGTTATTTTCTCAATTAAGATTCCTTCTTCTCTGTGTCTGGGCTACCTCACTCAAAATAATGTTTTCTAGCTCCATTCATTTTCCTTCAAAATACAAGATGCTGTTATTTTTTTCTGCTGTGTAGTACTCCATTGTGTAAATGTACCACATTTTCCTTGTACTCATTCATAGGTGGTTTTTAAACATAAAGCAAAGAAAACCAGCCTACAAATCCAGAGACCTTAGACAACAATGAGGCCCCTAAGAGAGATTTACATAGATATAATCTACATGGGAAGTAGAAAAAGACAAGAAATCTCAAGTAAATTGGGAGCATGGGGACTTTGGGGGGAGGTCTAAGGGGGGAGGGGAGAGGCAGGAATGGGAGCAGAGAAAAATGTAGAGCTCAATAAAAATCAATTTAAAAAAGTTGCAGGGGGTCTGGTGCTATCTTTGGGCCTCTGGGGGTGATGCATGAATGTCGCACACACAAAAAAGAAAGATTCCTTCTTCTTTTTTCTCAGATGTATCTAGATGCATTCAAAAGGTATCTATTTTGTCAATTTGGGTCAAATGAACAAAAAACAACCAGAATAGCGAAGTTTACTTTTTACGGCATCTCTTGATTCCAACTTCCTCCTACTAGATGTTAGAAGTACCTTGTCCAGCCAAAGTATTACAGATAGTAGAGCGTCCCACAAGGGTGAAATTTCTCCTGTTTCAGAGCTGAGAAAGACTGATATGGAGCCACATTTGATATTTATGGAACAAAATATTTCAATATGATTGTTCCCTGGGCACTCATTATGATTCCTCCTAAATCTTCCCCACTTGTGTAATAGATTTTTTTTTTTTTACAACAACACTATTATCCATCCATTACACAAAACAGAAACTTGGGAATCATCCTAGACTCATCTTTCCATACTGCATGAATCATTTGCTTCTTCAGAAGGAAAAAGCTTTCTCAATACATGAAGACTTACCATGGCTGCCCAGAATTCCTCAAAGAAGGCAGTGAAGAGGTGAGACGTCACTCACAAGTAACATGCATATTATCGTACAATCACTAGGTTTTATCAAAGATTCAAACATTTTAGTTTCATTCAAGTCAAATGTCATATACATCCTGTTTCATTATTTTCCAAATGTCTTTTCACAAATCTCTGCATACACTTTCCGCACCTCCAGCACCAGGAGTAATGATGACCTCTTCTGGACTCCATGGGCACCTGTTCTTTCTTACTAACATGCTCATACACCTGTATGTGTGTATGTGTGTATGTGTGTATGTGTGTATGTGTGTGTATGTGTGCATGTACGTGTGTGTGTTAATCTTTAAAAATTAGGGGATTCAGTGATAACTCTACCAGAAGAGAGAGAATAAGGCAGGTAAGTGATAGAGCTAGAAACCCAATACCCCGTCTGGTTTGCATATATACACAATAACCACATATGTCTTGATATACCCATATTGCAGAGAGAGGGAGGTACAGAGACAGAGAAGCAGAGACAAAGGGATGAAGAGAAGGAAGCAAATGATTGCAGATATATAAAGATGATGGAGGAATTTTGTTTTGGGGATCAGCATGCGCACAATCTTTGTGTCGTGACGGAGGTCTGCACTGTAGGAATGGCCTGTCACTGAGTGTCATGTTGCATTCATGTAAGAGAATAATGATGAGCTGCTTTTGTAGGGGGGGGTGCTATGGAGAAATTCTTTTCCCATTTTTTTTGTAATGACAGTAAATAACTTTTCGGTTGCACTTTGAGTGAAGAATACTGGATGGAAGCAAGTGAGAAGAGACAGTTTGGAACTAGGAGTGAGTCAATGTTAGGTAAGGGAGAGAGATACAGTTCGCTAGGCTGTACTGAACCTGTGTAGAAAGACATGGCGATAGTTTATCCACATTGTCTAGGATGTACTGGAATAAAGTCAGACATGAAAGCAGCTCAGAGATTCATGCTCTGGTGGTGGTTCTCCTTTATGCCCCACTCCGCCTGAGCGCTGGGTAAGGGAATCTGCCCGCCACTCATTGCATTGAGAGTAGCATTCACTTTTCTCAACACACTTCTCAAAGCTCTGAGACTGTCCCCAACCTCACTGTGGAGGTCACTGCCATTGATTCTGAATACACAGCAAGAAAGGCTATACTTCATTTGAATTTGATTCAATCAATATTTACCAAATGTCATTCAGGTTAATGCATTTAATATAGTAGTTTCTGCAGAGAAGAATACTGCAGATGAAAGGTAAGGGTTTCTCACTTTCAATGGTTATGATCTAATGGATATTTAAAAGTAATACAGGTGATTCAAAAACATGTATCTTTCAGTTAAAATTCAAGATCTATGTATGAAAATATTTAAGATAGTGAACATTTTAACTCTACACATTTAAGAGTGTAGTGAATGTATTTAAAGTGGAAAGTTCACCTGTGGGTTTTGATGATAAAAAATATAGGCTGGTACCATTGGGGAAGAGTTTATTATTGGAATTAAAGAAATACTTTTGGAAAGACAAGAATGAACAACGGCTGATAGCCTGTCCTTCAAAATTCAGTTGTCTTCTCTGGGTCTCTCTCCTTTGCTCTGGCAATTTGGTGGAATTTGTTTTATTTTGTTTGGTTTGTTTGGTTTTAGTATGTCTAGTGCCCCTGTTTGAGCTGTAGACATCTGAGGCATGTTCACTGTGTCTGGGGGATGGCAGACCACTGAAGACTGAGTGCCATCTCCCCCACAACCTCTCCAGTCAACATGAAGCCACCCTCAGTGCTCCTTGTTTAGACATTCAGCGCTTTCATGTTAACGCCGACTGATTTTCATGCCCACACTTATTTGCAGCTTTTGGTGTAGTACATTTTCTTTCAATCAGGGAAAATTTGTGACATCCTTCAGAAATGTGACATTTCTCATCGAGGACGCCCGAGATCAAGGTGTGCGTACAGCTCCTACATAGGCTGACACAAGGGGCACAGTGTTAGGTGTGTTTGAATCATGGTGGATAAAAGTGGGTCTCAGTGTCACCTGAAAATTAGAATTTGTGTTTCAGATCATCAGTAATGACGATCTTCCTTCACTAATGAGGAGCTACCTTCTGCAGCAAATATGGTCTTGAATAGTCTTATTTCTTCTATCATATATAAAACGTCCCAATGCAGTCTTGAAGTATGTATGTGTAAGGGGGTAGGAATTAGTTAATGTTTTCATTGTTGCAACCAAATATCTTACAGAAGCAACTCTAGGTCAGAGGATTTATTCGGCTTGGACGGGAATGCATTCAGGCTTCCTGGCAGCTACATTGCCCCACAGCTGGGTAAATTAGGAGGCAGAACCCAGGCAATGTCTGCACACTGGTGAATTTTTATTTATTTGTCTATTTTTATTCAGCATGGGACTCCATCTGTACCAGTTACTTTTCTGTTGCTTTGATAAAACACCATGACTAAGGTAACTTAAAGAAAATAAAATTATTTGGATGTATGGTTCCAGAGGGGTGGGAGTCCATTGTGGCAGGGGACAGTGGCAGAAAAGAAGAAGCACAGCTGAGAGCTCATGTCTCGGATGATACATACAAGCACAGAGAGAGGGGGCAGGGAAGAGAGAGAGAGAGAGAAATGAGGAATAGCACTTGGGCCTTGAAACCTCAGTGCTTACTCCTAGTGAAATATCCATTCAGCAAGGCCGCACCACCTGAACCAACACAAGCAGCACCATCCCCTGGTGAGCAAGTAGTCGAACATCTGAGCCTATGAGAGCATTCTCATCCAAACAAACATACTGTTCTTTCAAAACAAGGTGGCGCCCACGTACGGTATGGGTCTTTTCTTTTCAGTTAAAGTTTAGAGGAGATATACTTGGCACATCTAAGTGATTCCAAGTCAAATGCAACGGAAACCAATTATATACATTTTTTTCCCCTTACACCCAGGTGATAATGGGAGGCCTGCCATGCTATATGGACAAGCCTGGATAAACTCAGTCTCTCTCTCTCTCTCTCTCTCTCTCTCTCTCTTTCTCTCTCTCTCTCTCTCTCTCTCTATCTCTATGTCTGTCTGTCTGTCTCTCTCTCTCTGTGTGTCTGTCATACACACACACAAATGCATGCATACACACACACACATGCACACACGCACGCACACACACACCAAAAGTCATGATAGTGAGAAAGGAGGTCTAAGGAGAACGGGTTACTAAAAGTGGGAGAGAAATAAGAGAAGGTAATTCCTATGCATTATATACATGTCTGACATTGTCACAATAAATTTAATTAAAATAAATAAAAGTTTTATCAACGAACACTAACTGTAAAGAGTTTCTAGTTTCCACAATATCGTGGAACATGTCTATATATGTGTATAGCATGCATAACATGTCTATACTTGTGTACTGAGGTTACATGCCTATGCTACCACATTCATTTGAGGACCTTTGTTTATTGTTCACTTTTGTTTGTGCTAAATCAGCTCTTTGGATACAACCAAGGCATTGTCAGGCATTATCTGTTAAGCAACATAAATCTACAAGAAGTACAAAATGATTTGCAATACCCTGCTTAGCCTTCTTCATCCTACTGACATCATCTTAATCAGGACGATACTTGGAACATTCAGATGGTCTTGACAGTTAGATAATGCTTTGTCCAGAAATAGTGAAATTTTTAAAAGGTAGATTTTCTTTTTCTCAGAGAAAACAGTTAGCAATCTTGTAAAAATACAAACCCCAGTTCTGTGTTTTATGAAATAATTGCTAATTTCAAACAGATGTGATTTCCTTTAGACTGCATTAAGCCTGAACGTTTGCAAACTCTTAAATAATGTGTTAATGAATAAAAAGCTTTGTCTTCTGGCAATGAACTGAAGTGCTTGATAGTTGAAAATGCAGGAGTTCAGGTTAACTTATACATGCAAGGTTGCTTGCCAAAGAAAGATTTGTGTACCTATTTAGAAAACAGGTGCATTTCTTTTTAATTTTATTTATTAATGCTATGGGCATGAGTGTTTGCCTGCATGTATGTCTGTGCATCATGTGTATGCAGTGCCCATAGAGGAAAGAAGAGAGCAATAGATTCCCTGAAACTGGAGTTAAACGTGACCATTAGCTGTCATGTTGGTGCTGGGAACTGGATGTTGAAATGGACCATAGCTTGTAAACCACTCTAATACATCACGGTGACACACACACACACACACACACACACACACACACACACACACACACACACAGAGACACACACACCTCATTTCACTGTATCCTCATTACTAACTCTCCATGGTCAAAGCTGATCCCACAATCAAATCCATGGGCTGGGAATTACATGAACTTTCTAAGGATTTCCCCTTTTAGGTGTCTGAAAGAATTCATCAGATTCTACAGAACACACTGTTATGAAGCTTTCTTTAAAGGCACAGGGCACAAAAGAACATGCAGGCAAGCAAGAGGTTATAGAGACATCTCCAAATACATTCATGGACCTCTGTGTTGCAAGACTCAACCTGCTGTTTCAGCTGTCAGCTGCAAGGGATTGACACATTTCTGGAATGAGAATGCCTATTCTAAATATACTGAGGATCATGGTGAGAACCCAAGGCAGGAAAGTGGGAACAACTTTACAACCATTAGCATCTAGTTATGGGTAGGATGACACAATTTTTAAAAATATTTGGGAGCTCAGTCTTTTTCAAAAAATTTAGGGAATTGTTGAAATTTGTTTCTTCATAAAAATATGTGCACTCACATGCATGAATTTGAATGCAACCTTAAAATGTTATACAGTCTTGATTCTTAGTCATCAGCTCCCTGGGAGGCTCTGTATTGCATACTGAGCTTTGAGAACTTTGATGGGGGCGGCCATTGGAAATCTGGAGTCCATGTGAAGCAGACTCTCGGCTGCAGTCACAACATTCAGCTTTCCCTTTCTTTTCAGATGCTGCAAGAATGGAAACTATCTTATTACCTTAATTATTCCTCCTCAGCCAAGCAATAGAATTCCTCTTATTCCTGGACACTGCTGACTTTTCCTTCTGCATCTCTTAAAAGAGAAAGAATAGGTTTGCTTTTCACTTTCCTTCTGGTTTGCAAGAAAAAACATTGCATATTTCTTTCTTGCCTCACAGCGTGTCTTCTAAATCAGCTATGATTACCAGCCAAACCACTGCATGTCTGTGCTGAGTTACACAATACCCATTGTGCTGCCCTCACACCCAGCTTACTTACATCTTACTAAAACCTCTTGGTTCCCACTGTTCACCCTGCAGAGCATCCCTTTCTTTTGCATCTGTAGAGGTCCACAGAAATAGCATACAACCTTTGGTGTCTGGCTAATAGTCAAAGCATCCTGTTGTTTTCCATTATGATAAACAAAGACTCACTTGCTCAGTGAATGAAAGCTGCGAAACTTGAGCCCAGAGATCAGCATTAGCTACCCTTGTTTTAGAATAAAGTCTGCTTTCCAATTGTCTGCCATATAGTTTCTGAGACATCTTTGATGACTACATCCACACTAATCTTCCATCTATAAATCCTCTGATCTAGCTATTGACAAGTGAAACAGGGGAAATAATGTCTCATACCGACGTGAATCATAATTGCCCTGAGGGTTCCTGTTCCTACATCAATCAGGTTCTGATTTTCTTTTCTTTTTTTCTGTATTCTTATCCCAGATATGATTCTACTTCTGGTCATAGAATGTACTCTTCAGGTGCATTATATTTCGCCACTTAGCCATCACTTTCTGTGTGGACACGAATATAGTTTATTTCATGCCAGACAAACATTATATACTCAGACCTTGTTGTATTGTGCTGAACTCCCAAAGAGCAGAGACATAGGAACCAAGCACATACGGACTGAATGCTGGTATGATCATCTGCTCATCATATATATTGGAACAATCCCTATTGATGTCCATGAGCTCAGTATTCTCACCTGTGAAAAGGTACTGTTAACTCTAACCTAGCGCTCCTTTCACTACTTTCCTGAGACTCAGTTTCTTCACATGGGAAATGTCTGGCAGTGGTTGTCTATAGATGTGATGTGAACAATGAATGGACTAGCACACTTTGCACTCTCAGTATACTTCTAGGAACAATAAAAGTTTACCGTTTGTTAGCTTTAGTTATTGCTAAACATAGACAGTCTATTAAACTTAAAAGTCAGGCATTCAGGCTATAATTAACATATGAACTATCTAGACTCACCGAGTAAACAAACAAAGAACAAGACCTAGAAAGGCAGGGCTCCACCTTGGTGGAACTCCTTAATGTAATAGTAGTATTGGTCATGGTTAAAAAGTCAACACGGGAACTGAGCCTCGAGTGCATTAGAAGGAGGGACTGAGGTTGCTTTGTTCCCTTGACTTAACGGGCTCTCTTCCCTATATTTTATTTTCAATAAAACAAAAGACATGGATTTTATTTAAATATTATTTGAAATAAATTAACTTTGTATATGTGACAATAACAAACTAATAATAATGATAATGATGATGATGAAGGGGTCATAAATCTGAGAGCTAGTTAGGGAAGATGGGAGGAATTGAGAAGACGAGACCTAGAAAAGTTTGGAGGGTGGATAGGCAAATAAGGAATTGATATAATTATATTTTAATTGATTTTTATTTAATATCTTTCCACTTTACAGTAGCAGCATTCTTTCGTGAGTGCTTTCCAGACACAGTTGGTTCACACTCCACCCCTTTACCCTGTGGAAGTACTTCTTACTTTTCCCTGATTCCTGAAGCTTGCCACCAAAGACTGTGCTTTGGGACCCCTTCTGACCTCCTTGATCCAAGCCACTCCACTTAAATCATCCCTTTCAGGAAGAGGTGGAAACAAAACTTCAAAGCAGTTCATTTGACAGTTCTTGGGCTTCAGAAATCAAAAAGAGTTGTTGGTAGCTTGAGAGCTCTAATGAGCTTGCAAGGGGAGTGTGAGTCCTTGGTAGCGACCTTGGTTCTGAGGGAGAGTCTCACTGCCCATAGGGAGGTAAGGTCCTTGGGAGCAGGTGGTTTGCACTGAAGCAGCCTAGAGGGAGAGTTGGACTCTGATCCTGGCAGTGTTGCCTCTTGTCTAGATGACCTCTGGACACATTGCTTCTGAGAGCTCTTCCACTTTAAAGTTATTTCCTTTGAGTTACACACCATAGTGAAAAGAACATGATCTTATAGTCTGTTTCAAAGACCTATGCTCACGGTTATTTCATTAGCACCAGGACAATCTATGAAAAAACAGTGTCACCCTCCTTCCAAGTATAACTTACTTTATTAGACTAGCATAATTGCAAAGGATCCAGAAACATGATTTAGCAACATTGATCCATTTCTACAGCCCAAAGGACAAGTGCAGAAAAGTCGGAAGAAGTCTATGTATAGTCAAAACCACAAATGCTCACCATTGTTTTCTTTACTTGATGGACTGAGAAGTTCAAGCCATTGAAATGGAAAATACAAATAATTGAAGAAAAGGAAAACAGCTTTAAAATGGCCTTTAGTTCTTGCAGTGTTGTGATTTGATTGTGAAATACCCTTCACAGGCTCATGTACTGAAGGCTTGGTCTCAATCTGGTGGTGATAATGGGGAGTAACTGGATCGTGAGGGTAACAACCCCACCCTTGGATAAAGTCACTGGCACAGTCACATGTGGATGAGGTCTTAGAAAGTGGGGCCTGGTTGAAGACTTCATTCTCTGGTATCAGAACTTCAACAGATAAATCTAGTTATCAGCTCTTTTTGGGTTCTGCTTCTGTTCCCCAGCTATCATGAGGTGAGCATATTTTCTCTACTGTGTGCTTCCATTCAAGGTGTTTTTGCATAACCACAAGCAGAGAAGTCCAGTACACATGGACTGAAACCTTTGAATCTCTAATCTAAACGTAGCTTTTATCTTTGAGCTTATTTTTCTATGGCAATGCGAGAGCTGGCTGGCACCTGCAGATACAAATATTTAAGAACATTGCAAAAGAATTTATAGATTATGATGAATAATAATATTCGATAGGTTTTCTAGATACAGAGTTTAATAGATTCGAAACTCAGTTGACTAGGTAAATCTTAAGTGCAAATTCACAGTGAGTAAAGTGTTTGCTGTATAAACTTTAAGATGTGAGTTTGAATCTTCAACACCTGAAAAATGTCATGCATGATGGTGTATATCTGTAACCCCAAACTAGGACACTGGAGGCAAAGACAGGATAATCCTCCCAAATAGCAGGCCAGCCAGTCTAACAAATCTGTGAGCTCCAGGTTGAATGAGAAAGGTGGGGCAGGAGCGATAGCTCAGAGGTTAAGAGTACTGCCTGCTCTTCCAAAGGTCCTGAGTTCAATTCCCAGCAACCACAAGGTGGCTCACAACCATCTGTAATGGGGTCTGGTGCCCTCTTCTGGTGTGCAGGCATACACACAGACAGAATATTGTATACATAATAAATAAACAAACAAATAAAAAAAAATAAAAAGATGCAATGTGTTAGAGAAAGAAAGAGAAAGCCATTCCCTGATGTGGTGGTTTGAAAGAAAGAGGCCCCCAAAGGGAGTGGCACTATTAGGAGGTGCGGCCTTGTTAGAAGTGTGTCACGGTGGAGGCAGGTTTTGAGGTTTCTTTTTCTCAAAATTCCCTCAATGTGACAACCAGTCAACTTCCTGTTGTCTGCAAGATGTAGCACTCTCAGCTCCAGCATCACGTCTGCTCCCATGCTGCTATGCATCCCTTCATGTACATAATGGACGGAACCCCTGAACTGTAAGCAAGCCACCCTCAGTTAAATGTTCTCTTTATAAGAGTTGCCATGGTCATAGTGTCAGTGTCTCCTCACAGCAATAGTGAACCCTATCTAAGACACCTGCCCTTCATAGGCACATGAGCACTTACATGTGCACATGCAGAAAGACATGTACACACACACACACAAACAAATACCTACATGAGAAAGTGCTGTTGGACAGGCTTTTCAAAACAAAGTGGTAGAATAAGAGGGAGGGCGAAGAGGCAGAGAAAGGAGGAGGAGGTTGGAGTAGGAGTGGTAAAGGGAGGAAAAGATAAAGAATAAAGGGGAAAGGTAAAAACGAAGGGAGAAAAATATACAGGATTCTACTTACAATAGCAACGAGAAATATAGTGTGTGCAGAAATAAACCTAAAATGAATACATCTAAGAAAAACAGAAAATGGCTTGAAGGGCAGTAACTTCTTAGGAAAAACTATTACCTCAGCACCGTATCTGAGGGTGTTATTAGTTGAATCCCAGGAATAGAGGTGGCCCAAATTCTACAGTTTTCAAGGACATCCCTCACAAATGTATGAATTCATTCAAAATTTCTAGGGTCTTAATATACTGAGAGATACTGATAATTAAATAAAAAAGTAACAGAAATTCATCTTTGAATATCATAAAAAACAGGTTCTGTCTCAAAAGGATGTGAACTTTCAACAAATTAAGTTGTTTTTTTTAAAATCAGTTGACAAAAGGGGGAAATTATCATGGGCTAATTAGTCTTAGAAACAGATACGCTTTTTTCCTGATTTCCCATCTCATAGTATCATGGCAAAAGGTTCTTTCACAGGTCACAGTAGCAAACCCCAAAGAACAGAGAATGTGTGGCTGTATTTTCAGGGTGTCAAGGAGGGGTCAGAACCCAGGATGGGACTTGTAGGATCATTTGCTTATCTGTAGGAGTTTGGTCATTTTTATTTAATCATGTGATATTTTAGCTATATCTTGCTTATTTATTAGATACTACTATGTATGATATGTTAATTTTTATTTTCTCAGACCTCAGTAAAAAATGTTAAAGAGTCCAAGGAAAGGCCTTAATATCTTATGTAAAATTTAAATAGTAGAAAAAAGTGTGTTTTATTTTACTATTGATATTCTAAAGCTGTAGAACACTGTGTATTCATCTAAATGCAATGAACATTAACATCCAGACAAGAAATACAAGTACCTGTGGATGGAAGGTCATAGGCTCTAGAGGAGTATCTACTATTGACATTTTCCTAAACCAATACAATTTCTAACTGTATTCAAAGTATATATCCTTCTACCTACAGGGAAGTGTAATTCTTGCCTCTCACTGAAGAAGTTTCTCTTTACAAGTGATAAAAATTATTACAGAGATTCACAAGTGGCCAAAATGTAGAGAATAAGTAGCCCTGTGTACTCTGTCCCAGCTGATACATCTTTAATCCAATTCCCATAGCTAAGGCACAGGAAACATCCCAGGAGAGGGAACAGAACTGTAAGAGTCAGCAGAGCAGGCCAGGGCACCTGCTGTAAGACAAGTGAGTCCTCAGTGTGTGCATCCTGAGGTCCATTTAACAGAAAACAAACAAACAAACCCACCTGTCTTTTATTTTATAAATTATGGGTCTACAGCAGAAGGGGATATTGCATTGCTGAGCAGTTCTTCCATATCATTATATATTTATTTTTAAATGTGATTTTCACCACAGCCTTCAAACTAAGTAAATGTAATTTCTATTTTACCAGTTTGGGAATGGAGGCTGAGAGAGCTTAAATTACTTGCTAAGCTGCCGCTGGCTCTAAGCCCTGGCATTGATCCACCTCAGTTTCCTGCACATACCTTCTTAAGGGAACGGGGTTCATAGTCAGTGTTTGCCTCATAATGATCAAGAATGAAGGAGTATTAATTTTAATATGGCTCTCTGGCTGTACCCCAGTAGTTGTGAAATCTGCCGGCTAAGTTATGGGCATTCCATGGTACTCATCTTTATTACTCTGTTCTCTTCCTTTCGTTCTCTAAAAATGGGAGAAAGGGTAATATATTCTTACTTTAATTTCTAAGACTTAAAAAAATCTTCAATATAGATTCAATACCAAATAGAAATCACTTATTACAGGTAACTCTACTTCAGTAAAAGAATGATAAATAAATAATATGTATTTATATATTTGTATTTGCATATGTATTTATATGTATTATGTTGATGCCCCACTTAATCATGTCAAATTCTTAAGTTTTAGTACATGAACTTAAAGGTTTTTAAGGCTACTGGAATATCATATGATAAAATAATTACAGTCAATATAATATATTCAGGGCCAGCTGGCTCTGTTGTCAAGTTACAGCATACTCATAAGCTTGTGGACTCAGTTTGACCCTCCTTGTTTTATACATGATGCTTGTTAAGTAGTTTATAAAAGATCTGTGTTTGATATGGTTTTGATCTATAAAACAGTGATGTAAGAAGCTGCCAAGCAACAAAGAGATTAAAATAAGAAAGTACAAATGAACTGCCTTAGTGTTGGGACACATCAGTGATTCCTTAACAAATGCCATGTGATTAGAATGTGAAATATTCAACTGAAAGAGGTAAAAAAAAATCTCTTTGAGAGAAATCAAAACAAAACCATGCTTTCTCTGCACACTGTTGAATAGAGAACACCAAGATCTGCTTTATTACTCTATAATGAGCATAAACCATCGTGGGTAGAAGCTTTGGCAAAGGACATGCTATGGTCAACCTCTCTCATATAGCATGCAGGATTAACCACTCACATACAGGATGTAGGCTTAGCCACTCACAGGCAGGATGCAGGGTTAGCCAATCACACGCAGGATGCTGGATCAACCACTCACATTCAGGATGCAGGATTAGACACTTAAACACAGGATACAGGATTAGCAACTCACATACAGGATGCAGGATTAGTCTTTCATTTACAAGATGCAGGGTTAGCCACTAACATGCAGGATACAGGACTAGCCACTCATATAGGGAAAGCAGGAATAACCACTCACATCCAGGATGCAGGGTTAACTACTCACATGTAGGATGCAAGATTAACCACTCACATACAGCATGAAGGATTAACCACTCACATGCAGGATGCAGGCTTAGCCACTCACATGCAAGATTCAGAGTTAGCCACTCACATGCAGGATTCAGGGTAGCTATCTGCAAAGCTTTACAGTGTTGGGAAGTAAATGAAGTCTGTGTCCTTGGAGGAAACTTTTATATTAATACCTCCAAAGTTCCCCTTTGGTTTCACAGGGACTTTCTACTTTTTTTTTGGTTTTTAGAGACAGGGTTTCCCTGTAGTTTCTAGAGCCTGTCCTGGAACTAGCTCTTGTAGACTAGGCTGGCCTCGAACTCAGAGATCCGCCTGCCTCTGCCTCCCGAGTGCTGGGATTAAAGGCGTGTGTCACCACCGCCCGGCGGGACTTTTTACTTTGATGAAAGGAACTGTGCATGGTCAGAAGCCTTCCCATCTGCTGTATGTGTTCCATGAGTTTGAGAGAAGCATGCCCAAAAGTCTACATGCCATCTTTCCTTCTTGAACTATCACCTTAAACTGAAAAATCTCCGAAATGCATATCTTAAACTGAGCAAAGACATGCACCTTTCCTTAAAATGCTTTCTTATGCAAATATGTACATTCAACTCAAGCAAAATCTGCTTTGTTGAGGCGGCACTGCCTTAGCAGTAACCCCTAAAGCCTCCATATCTGTTGTGAACAATAAATCTATTACATAAGGCTGCTATCAGTGGCTTTGTACTCATCAAGTGGGGAACATGGTGTGATCCTCTAGAGTAGCAGTTATTTTGTGGGTGCACTATGGGGAGAGCATACCTGTGGGGTTACTTGAGATAAAGGAGGTAGTGAGTGTCATACTATATTAGTTACTATTATACCTGTTATGATTAAAACAGAAACATTGTAAGAGACCATGTCTTAGGGTTGCTATTGCTTAGATGAGACACCACGCCCATGGCAACTGTTATAATATAAAATATTTAAGAAGCTAGTTTCTAGTTACAGAGATTTAGTACATTACTGTCGTGGCAGGAGGCAAGATAGCATGCAGGCAGACATGGTATTGGAATGGTAGTTGAGACTGCTACATCTTGATCTACAGGCAACAGGAAGTGAACTGAACACTCTTCCTCCAACAAAGCTGTATCTACTCCAACAAGGTCACTTTCTAAGAGTGCCACTCCCTATGAGCTTACGGGGGTCAATTACATTAAAACTATTACAAGCGGTTTGTGTATTTCATCTCAAGGATTCAGAGGGTCCTGTTTCAGGTCATTTGGGGCCATGTGCTTGAGTAGAACGCCATTGTGGCAGGAGTGTGAGGTGGAGGGGAACCGCTCGCTTCCTGACTGACTAGGAATGAGGAAGCATAGCAGGAAGTAGAAAGTACCCGATTCCCAAGTCAGTGGGGACATTATGTAATCAAACCATAACACAACGCTGAAGAGCTTGGCTAGTGTTGACATAAATAGCAAATGATGAATCAAATTCTCTCCCTTAATAAAAAATGACAATAATATAATATTTTTTTTACGTTAAACTCTCATGTCTCTCTGGCTGGGGTCTGCAGGATAGCCTTGAATTTCTGATCCTCCTGCCTTCTTCTCACAGGTTCTGGAATCACAGGCATGTGCCACCTCATCCGGTAAATGTGATGCATGGGATCGAAGGTTCTGTGTATGCTAAGTAAGCATTCTCCCAGATGGGCTACATCAACAATAACTGAAAGTATTTACTATTAGGTTCACTATGGATGTGGCAGACAGTTTCGGGAAACATATAGGACCTATAAAAGAAGACTTGATTTCAGGGATGAGCACCAAACTTTTAATATAAACAGATAGAAAGCCTGAAATTCAAACTGTCTCCAAGAAGGGAAGGCTCCAACTAAAACTTTCAACACAGTACGGATTTCCTCTGAGGTGCTATTACTGCCGGTCTGCTGGAGACTTTGGGAATGTTTCAGTCACTTACTGAATTATTTAAGGAATGATAACGTGGAGAATAGAATTTCTTATTTCCTCATGCCTGCTTGTGGTTTCTAAGCAGGCACTGTGGAGGAGTTGTGTGACAGTGATCTGGCTTCAAGGTTATTCCTGAAATCTAGCTGATTTACGGCATCTCAGGTGGCCCTGGCAGTAGACTCTGTGCGCCCAGCAGTACAGAGCTATGTTAAATGACAGGGGTAATGTGACGTGACTGTGCTGAGCAGAACCAATGGGATGCATCCAGATGGTTAACATAGCAACTCCACCTTTGCTCCAGGGGCTGATGCACCGTTAAGCTGATAAAGGACCAGGTGCTTTCTGGTGACTACAAACATCCCTCTCAATCACGGACAAAGGAACCTTCCACATCCCCGTGAGCTCATCTTTCTCTATGTAAGCATGCAGGACAGCTCTTCAAAAAAATACTAACTGGATTAAAAGTTTACAGCAATCAACCATTCATATATACTGTATTCGAAATGGTCACATTTATAACTGCCCACTAATATACAGCACTTAGAAATCAATCTCTTCGGAAGTGAACCAACATTACAGATTACGACACTGGTGTCTTTTCCAAACAGAAGTCGGAACAGTGTCTGCTTGCCTCATTATGCCATAAATTTTCTGAGACTATAGGATTACACAATTTATTCACTTTTGTGCACCAAAGTCTTTTACTGGTACAAAAACTCAATCTTGTTGGATAATTATTTTAGCAACCCATAAGCATTTGCAGAGTTTGCTTTGTTTTTGATTAAGTACCATTGATATAAATTAATTAATTGAATTAAGGGTAATTAATTATCTTGCTTATGAGAAAAAATTGTTTTTCACTCATGGATTCAATTTGCATTTCCCTGCATGACTGCCTCTGTGTTAAAAATGCATTACTTAATGACAATACAGCAACTTCCTCTTAGATCTGTTTGACCAGGACCTGTTTCCCCTGTTTACTTCCATGCTTTCAGTCCCTCACCATCAAAATATGATGATGTTTCAGACTTTTGTTAAAGATTCATGCAATTTTAAAAATGTGTATATGGGCCTTTATGCAAATGTATATAGAAACACTCAAGAGTTCAGACTTTCAAACTGGAATTGTAGGTGGTTGGGATCTGTGCCTTGTATTCTGTTGTTGAGGTTTGCCTCTGAGGTTCCTGTTTGAGTCACTAGATTTTTTGTTTTTTCATTTCTGATTTCCCTCAGTTGGGTTTTCTTTTCTGATTATCTTTCCTCTTTCAAGTCTTAAACTGTTTTATTCATTTCCTCTCATTATTTGTCTGTGTTGTCATAGATTTGTTTAAGGGACTTACCCATTTCCTCTTGAAGAACTTCTATCATTCATAAAGGCTATTTTAAGGATTTTGTCTCATGTCCATTTATGTTGCAGTTCTCAGTACCAGCTATGGTAGGATTTCTGGGTTCTCCTGGAGATATATTGTCCTAACTGTTATTGATTATGTTTTTATGCTGGTGTCTAGGCATCTGTGTTTAGGAATACTATAATTATAGGTGCAGATATCTGATCTTGTCTTTGTTGGATAGGTGTTTTGTTCCTTTGTTTCTGTTGCCCTCCCTGGTTCTTGGGAAGATGTCATGGCTGTGTGTTGCCTGGTAGGGAATTAATTATTCTGGGATCCTGCTACATATGGTCACGGAAGTTCCAGGTAAACTATGTTTCTAGGTATTGGGAACTGACCGTCAGAAATGGGGATTGGCTAGTAAGGGGGGAGCTGAAGGAGTCCACAGGAGTGAAAAAGACAAGGTATTTAACTAGGCTCTGATTAATCCACTGTAAATGGGCATGAATAGTGAGGAAAGGCCACAACAGGTAGTGTGCTACAGAGCTGGGAATAAGACTGTGAGATTAGATATGGACAGAGGCAGGGGAGGGAAGCTCTGATGCTTGCTGGCCTACTTGCTTCCCTGGCAGCCTTAGTTGGTGGGATCCTAGTGGCTGGATAGCAGGATAAGCTGGGGGAAGTTTGAGGGAGATCTACATGATCCACTAAAGGTAAGGGCAGAGAGGAAAGGATGCCACAGAAAGTAATCTTCTACAGTGATGGAGGTGAAACTGGGGATTTGGATATAGAGGAAAGGAGGAAGGGTGAAGATCCACAGTTAGGTTACCTGCTTCCCTGGCTAGAGTAGCCTGCAGGTTCCCAAGAAATGACATCTCTAGTTGGAGGCTGGACTAAAACAATGAGTGGGCATAAGGATATTTGGAGGGGAAAATCTATGTGAGTCATTTCAAAGAGAGGCAGAGGGAGGGGAGGCTGCATCATGTAGTTTGCTGCAAGCTGGGGATGAGACTAGGGCAATGTATTAGGAGGAGAAGAGTGAGAAGTGAATATCAGTAGTTATGCTACCTGCTTCCTTGGCTGCAATGGCCTTTCGCTGCCCAGGGAAATGTGAGTATATGTTTTACATCAAGGGCTGAACCCTTCTAGTTTACCGAATAGATATTCTGTTAGTTATGGAGGCCGCCATGCTAAATTCTCTTTTTGACATTGCTGATGTCTGTTTCTCATAGCAGTCCTATCAATTTCTCCTTCATATATTTTGAAACTCTTTCCTTATCTCCATAATTCTTTACTATTAGATTTATTATGGTATTTCCAAGCATCATCACTGGCACGGTTTCCAAATCCTCAGCTTTCATTTATAGCTTTTTGCAAATGTTTGTCACTGGGTAATTGTTTCAGAAAGTGAGGATTTAGTTGCATAGAAGTTTCATACTTTTCATTTTCTTCCTAGATTGACAGCTCATTATTAGTTTTTACTTTATAAACAATGCCTATATTTTATCACAAAATCTACAGCCCACCTCTGTTTAGTTTGGTCACTACAAATCACAGTCATGTCCCTGGTACCAAATCTGTGTGTAGTAGTTAAAGTGTGCTTGTTGTTGACAGTACATATCTATGTCGTATGTTTAGGTCAGCCTGACATGTCTGTGTTTTAATTCTATCTTCATTGTGAACCTTTATGCCACTGGGCTCATTTCTTTCCTTTAACTATTTGTTTTGCATGTACCCCTGCTTACTTCCACTCTGTTCTCTGCTCTCTGCATCCTCTGAGTGGACTGTATTCCAGTTTATTGTTCCAGCTTGTTTCACTGAACTGTTCATGGTCAATCTGTACTTTTTTATTTTAGTGCTTGATTTTGATTTATGATATAAATATTTGATCGACCATCATTTTATTTAAGTGATATATGACTTAGTTCAAAGAGAAACATCCTTGAAATGTCAGGTTTCCATTTTTCTCTCACAAATCCTTTTGTTCTTGTTGATGTTTTATTAGAACTCAACCCTCCATGTGATAAACCACATACAGAGAGCAGTTATTTTTTCCAAGAAACAAACTGCCTTTTTATGGTAATTAAACAACAGGAACAGATCTTAAATGTTCATCCAATATTTACTACTCTTAATGTCTTACATTCCTTTGTGAAGTACCAAATTCTGTCAGATACATCTCCTTATGTAGGAATGGGTTCCTAGAACTCTGGAATTATAGTATGGAAATCTTTTCTTTAAATACATTCTTGCTGTACTTTCAACTTTAATAAAAACCTTCTCCCAGGCATTTAGATTTCAAGTGGATAGATCTCTCTCTCTCTCTCTCTCTCTCTCTCTCTCTCTCTCTCTCTCTCTCTCCCTCCCTCCTTCCCTTCCTCCCTCTCTCCCCCCCCCCCTCCCCCCCCCTATAGAGATGGTATTCTGTGATGTTCTTATTTCTGTTCTTTTCTGAATGAATAATGAATGATTGCCATCCCAAGAGAAATGTTTTTCTCCATGTAATGCATTTGTTTCTCTAGTCACTTTTATAATCTCCATTAATGACATTGGGGGTGTGACTATGATAGATAATAGCATTTTCATTATTTTCATTTAATTTCTTAGCATGTTGACTTTATAGGTTTATGGTTACTATCAAATTAACAAAAATGTTCTTGCTTTCTTCATTTTTTTTCTGTCCCATTTCTTTCATTTTTTTGGAGCATCCATTGAAATACACATTATTTCACTTACAGGCACTGAACTCAATGATTCTTTCTTTATTGATTAATTATCATCAGTATCTGTTTTGTTTGCATTTTTTGGATAGTTTTCACTGGTATGTTTTCAAGTTGAAGAATGTATTCTTTATGCATATTTGAACCCAACGTTTATCTCATCCATGTTAACTTCATCCTGATAAATTAGATTTATGTCTCATATATCCCAGCCTGAGTCTTTGAACATCATAGGGGTCATTTTAATGTACTTCTCTACTACTATAAACTCCGCTTGAATCTCAGTCATCTTGTTTGTCCTTATAGGTTACATGTTTCTTCATTGATACTGATTTGATTTAATGCCTATTCCAAATGGTAGAACCCATAGCTGACACTAATTAATGACCAAGAACCAGAAACTAGATAGCCCAGTTTGGCAAAACCAAATACTTCTGTTCCAAAAAAATGTAGGAATAAAACAATTTCTAGTAACATTCTACTATACTCATAGATCTGTTGCCCAGCCATCATCAGAGAAACTCCTTTCTGTAATGGACGGAAATAACCACAAAGACCCACAGCCAGACATTATACAGAGAATGAGAAACTTTGGAACATGTAATCTTAAATTGTATGTCTGTTTCAAATCTCTCCACATGGTGATCATGGGAACCTAGGAAGAAAAGGCAGAAAGAGTATGAGGACATGAGGATATTGTTGGAGGCTGCTTGTTCATTCCCAAAAGCCCAGACCCAAAATAATCACACAGAAACTATATTATTTAAATTCCTGCTTGGCTAATCACTTATGAGTATTGCTGACTTACTCTTATATCTTAAATTAACTCATTCCTTTTAATTTTATATTTTACCAACAGTTCTGTGGCCTACCAGCAAAGTTCCAACTGGCAGCTAGCATTTTTCCTCTCTGGCAGCTACATGGTGTCTCTCAACTCCACCTTCTTTCTCCAAGAATTAAGTCTAGTTCTTCCTACCTACCTCTATTATGTCCTATCACAGGCCAATGCGGATTCTTTATTCATTAACTACCAATAAGAGCAACACATATACAAAAGGACTTCCTACATCATCTCCCCTTTTCTATCTAAATAAAAAAGAAGGTTTCAACCTTAACATAGTAAAATTATATATAACAAAATACAGGTATCAAGCAAGAATCACAGTTACATTATTTATATCTACTTTATCTTTTATCATAACTAAGAAAAACTATATAACTATTCTTCAATTCTATTAAAGACAACAGAAGGATATAATATTACCTAAGTTAACAGGAAGTGCATTGTAAGCATATTCCAAAATTCTAGAATTGACAGAGACATCACGCTACCTGAACAGTCACCCAAAGTTCTTCTGTAACATTGATGCTTCCATCTTCAGCCTACAGGCCCATAGACTTTTCCATGAAGCAGGAAATTTCAAAGACAGTTCCACCTATATTGGCAGTTTGTCAGTCATTTTCTTCTGTGTCCTGCAGAATGTTTGCAGACTCTTTCAGGAAGCAGGAACCCCGAAGAAACATCTCACGTTTAGGCAAGTTCATCAGTCATTTCTTTGTGGATCCTGCATGTCCAGTTCACACAGCCTAACATCAAGCAGTCCAGGCAAGAACAGTGTCTAGATCAAAGGCTAACAAACTCCATAAGTAGCCTCTTCAATGTCCATCATCCTGCTGAAGTAGATTGGTGCTGCCAGGAGCAGATGTGTCTCATTGTCATGAAAAGTCTTAAGCTCTTAAAACATTTGAAATGCCATATTCTGTGGTCTTTGAAAGATTTAAAGAATGTCTAACTAACTTAAATATGTCTCTATATACTAGAACACCTAACTAACATGACTAGAAGCTTGGCTATTAAAGATGATGCTCTTTTAACCTTTATTTCGTAATTATACATTGCATTTTTAAATGAGCTTCACAAACACAGTACCTTAATCAAGAGCAGAAAAAATATATATAACAAAATTGATCTTAAATTTGTATCAATAAACCAAGATCCATACCAATATAAAGTATTGATCCCTATAGCATTTCCCCCTTTAAATGTAAACAAAAATTTGTAAACAATATTTGGGAATTTGCAGGTAGTTCTTTCCAAACTGCTTTCCTGCTTTTTGTTGAGCAAAGTAATTTTTGGGCGGTGTTCATGGCGATCTTTCATCAGGGGGTCATCAAATCACATTAGTCTGGAAGCAATCCACAGGTCCTCACCTCCTGTGGAAACCAAAGCAGAACATCTTTTACAAAGACCAAATTTTAGAATCAAGATACCTTTAAAATATGTATGTTGAATTAGCTTAGCATCCCATACAATGAAATGTGTCTCTGTACTTAGCTACTTCACAGTCAAAAAAATTCAAAGAAATCACAATAATATACTCAGTACAAACTCTCTGTGTATATTCCATCTTTACGTGGATTATTTGTTTTTACTCTATTACTTTTTAATATTTATTTTATTATTTTTAGTCCTTTATTCTATGACTGTCTGTACTCTGTCTCTTTAAAGACTTTGTTTAAATGTTTTTATAAACCATTTCCTTTTTTTTATAACTCTCTATACTCTTTTTCTTCTCTTTTCCAAGCCTACATACAATTTTTAAACATACTGTCTTGTTTAGAGGTCTTTTATGTCTGAATCTGACCTATTGTGTATCTGAAATCTTTTTCTGTCCTGGAGAGGTTTTTAAAATGTGAAGCATTTTGGCCTTAGTGGCTCTGGGTGCTGGCTCCACATATCTCCACCTTTCAAAATGGTGGCGGTACCATTACCACCAACTCTGGGTCTGCCAGGTAGAAGCCGTGCTCACCCCTTTAACTTTGAGAAGGAGCATGCAGCACATAAACCCCTTTTTATCTGAATAATAGCTAAATATGTCACGCAGTGCACTGCACAGCCTGGAAATATCTCTATGTATGGAAGCAGGAATCCACCATGCTTTTTTGCTTGTGCATGCCTAGTAGACCTGATTCTGCTGCCTGCCCAGGCAGGGAGTGCTGAGCCGTGGACATGGTCTCCGCTACTTTCCTCCCAACCCTGAGTGGGCATACAAGCACCTGGGCCCACAAATGCCATTCAAGTGCTCGAGCTGTTTGTGCTGCTTTTTTTTTTTTTTTTTTTTTTTTTGGTTTTTCGAGACAGGGTTTCTCTGTGGCTTAGGAGCCTGTCCTGGAACTAGTTCTTGTAGACCAGGCTGGTCTCGAACTCACAGAGATTCGCCTGCCTCTGCCTCCCGAGTGCTGGGATTAAAGGCGTGTGCCACCACCGCCCGGCGAAAATTGTACTGCTGTTTTGAAACCGTTTTTGTTTTGTTTTTTTTTTGTTTGTTTGTTTTTGTTTTTTTTTTTTTGTTTTTGTTACTGCTGAAATCAGGAAGACCTCTCTCTTAAAGGAGCTGCAGTACTCCTGCTCACTGCCAGGAAGAAGCTGCGTTAAACTCTGTTTTGTGTGCCTAGAATTTCTTTTCAGTTTTCTCAGGTTTCACTTGGATACAGTCGACCACGTTGGCACGCCAATTTGTAGTATGAAATTGCTTGTTCATTTTGCCGCTGCCCAGACTCCCAAAATCATCACACAGAAACTATATTATTTAAATCACTGTTTGGCCAATCACTTATTTCTGGTCTACTCTTATACCCTAAATTAACCCATTTCTATTAGTTTATATTTTACCACAGATCTACCAGCAAGGTTCCAGCTAACAGCTCCATGGCATCTCTTGACTCCACCTTCTTTCTCCCAGCATTAACTTTAGTTTTCCCAGCCTAGCTCTGTTCTGCCCTATCATAGGCCGACGCAGATTCTTTATTCATTAACCAATAAAAGCAACGAAGACTTCCTACATCAAGAGGAATGGAGGATACTAGGAAAACAAGAATCTCTAAATCTACATGATCAAAGCTTAAATGAACTGACAGAGTCCGGGGCACCATGCACACGACCCACATGGGTCTGACTTGTTTTATATTATGGCTTCCAATTTAGTTTTCTTATGTGATTCTTCAGTGTCGGGGGAAAAAAATGGGTCTTGGGCCTTTTCTTGGGTTCTTCTCCTTCTATTAGTTTTTCCTGTCCAACATTGATGTGATAGTTTTGTTTTATATTTATTTATACCTTATTATGAAGGATACTTTCATAGTACTTTAAGAATTTTTTACTTTATCGGAAATTATACTGACTTGAAGAAAATGACATTTTTCTCTGTGCTGCTGGCAAGAATTTCTTGTTCCTTCTCAGTACAATATTTATTCCATGTTTAATTACTGTTATCGTCCAAGGCATGCCATCACCTGCTAGCTGCTCCGTGCTTTTGCAGTTTTCTGGTCTGGCTATGTGCATCAGGTGTCCCTCAGCATTCATTATTATTATTATTATTATTATTATTATTATTATTATTATTATTATTATTAATTTGGTTTCAGTGCTTTGTTTTCCCAAGCTTTAGAGGACTTCTTTATACGCATATGAGGTTATAACTTAACAATGCACATTTGCAGGGTGTGATTTTCTCCTGCTTGGTGCTCTTTCCTTTATTTAGCACCTCATTCCTTGTCTTTCTTCCAGTGTCTTTTTTGTTGTTGTTGTTGGTTTTTTGAGACAGGGTTTCTCTGTGTTGCTTTGCAGCCAGTCCTGAAACTAGTTCTTGTAGATTAGGCCGGCCTCAAACTCACAGAGATCCACCTGCCTCTGCCTCCCAAGTGCTGAGATTAAAGGCATGCACCACCACTGCCCAGCCAGTGTCCTATCTTTATCTGCTACAAGTAGTGTCAGCCTTTTCTTTCTGGACTGTTTCCTGATGCTTCTCTCAATAAAGAAATATAGGATATCATAAAAAAATAAAACCAAACAAAACATAAAGTGGCCCTGTCAAGGAATCACTTCCTCTTTGTCTGACCATCAACTTCATCTTTTTTCTTCCTAGAGCACTCTCTGTCCAGAAGTCCCTACTACACTTCCTGCCTAGATATTGACCACTTAGCTTTTTATTAAACCAACCATACAGTGCCATATCTTTCCACAGTATAATCACATATCTCAAGAGTTTATAGCAGATGTCTTCTCACCATTATTCCATGTGTCATCTGTACATTTGTTATACACTTAGAGAGTGAGGTACATGTGCCCTCTATGCACCTGGTCTAGGAGCAGAAGTCTTTCCTTTTCTGTGTTTCTTTCTCCCTTCAGTCACACAGAGGTGTAGTGGTCCCTCAACCATGGGTGATTCCATCCCTTCTCCCTGTTCTTAGATTGTTAATACTTCGCTCCTGCTGCTTTCTCACTCTTCTGTATCTCCAACTTTTCACGCAACACTTAGATTTTCACCAGCACTTAGATTTCTCTTATCAAACTCCTCTCTGGGGCTGCCATCGACTCTTCCTTTGTAATACCTTGTGATTGCTTGAAAATCCGCAAAAAAACTATGCAAGGGTGTGAAAAATTACCCTGAATAGTTATATACTCTATTAATTTCTGACTTACAGAAACAAGCTATCATCATTAGTTTCTATGTGACTTTTGCCAAAAAACATTGTTGTATTCAATATATACAACTGAGAAACTGCTCTGCTTCATTTGTTGGTAGGCAGAATTGGAGTGGAGAGAGCTTTGTCTGTGGAGTAGGTGTACCTGAAGATGTGTTTCTAAGTTTAGCACTAACACAAAAAAGTATCATTTCATTGCACAAAGTTTATGGATTTACACTACTATTAGAGTCGATTATTTCAACATGTTTGGTAACTGCACATATATCCATATTTATAAGCTATATTTCTCCAGGGACTTGATCCTGTTTTATTTAATACTTGAAATCTTTGCATAATAAAGCAGATCCTCTTTTGGGAAATTATACACTGAAAGTTCTAGAACATGTATTCCTCTTTAATTTAGGTCACTTTTTTGTGTGTGGAAAATGTTTTAACTTTTATTTATTCAAATCTGTTCAATTTTGTTTTGTAATTTTCCCCTACCATCTCTTTAAAATTCTAAATAGCCAGCCTATCTCCAGAGATTTGGCAAATTTTCATTTCTATTGTTTTTGTTTTTCTAAGAGTTACTGTTTGAAATTGTACCTGTAATTGCTGAGGGATTTATTTAGATGGCTGTGGGGAGGTGAGAATGCAGACTAATTATAAGTCTCCTCAACACATAATTATTTTGTCTAATACTTTCTTTGGAATTAACTATTTCTTGTTTGGTTATTAGTTATTATCTATGGGCTGACAAGATGGCTTGTGGATAAAGTGGCCTTCCACCAAACCTGATGACTTTAGTTCAACTCTCTAGGACCCACATGGGAGAGGGATAGAACTTACTCTTCAAGTTGTCTTCCCTCCCACATAAATAAATAAATATGTAATAAAATTATAAAAATATTTTCTGTGGGTGTTTTTCTAGTTTTATTTCAAAATTGTATTTATTAATTTAAATGAGTTATCTATTCCATTATAGATGCATAAGAAGAGGATTAGCTTTAATTAGTAACATTCCACAGAACCTGTTTATAAAATGTATCTACCCACGATGCAATTGTGTTAAATACTCTGTCAGCATACCTGATTCTGATGTCTACAGCAAATGCTGTCTCCTTTAAGAAGTCCAGAAATTTTATATCCAGAACAGAGTGTTCTGTCATTTCAAGGCAGTTAATGAGTGATCAGATTGTATCATACTTACTTCATGGTGTTGAATTTCTCATACTTCCGGGTGAGTTCAAATTCAAATGGTTCAGCAGTTGTTCTGTGGTTTTGACATATAACCTCCCTGGCTGTGGCTTCCTTTGTCTAATGGACGTGGTAAGACTGACTTTCTCACAGAGCCCACCCCACTCCCAAGAGTGAAGTGAATTATTAAATGCCTGTCTAAGAAAGCATCAATAAGATGACAATTTTTCAAACCAACAGATGTCTGATGGAAAAAGCTTAGTCCAATGCAGATTCATCAAAAGTTGTTGGTTGAAGAAAACAGTTAGTTAAAACAAAATATTATCATTCTTTCCCAAACACTGTTGACGAATACAGGTGATTATGGTACCAGTCATGCCGAAGACTAGACAAGGCAGCTTCTGGTAAACAATCAGCAGACTGGATGTCAATCGTGGTCTCTGCATTCCTTTATACACAGTCCTACATTTCAAATCTGAAAAACTGGAAACTTCCTAAAGGGAATCTTTCTCAATCTTCTGTTCTGAGGTAGGGTGTTTCTCAGTCACCCAAGGTCCTAATGTGTGAGGACTCCAGGTAAGGACTTTCCTTCTAAGCAGCTGTCCTGCTGTATAAGGGCTTTCTTAGTTCCCAAGCCTGCTCTTCACAGTTGCTGTGTTTGTATCCAAACTTTCTAAGCACGGCCCTGACAAACCCACACTGCATTGTACTTTTCCTTAAAGATCATACACAGTCTTAGTACTCCTTCAGGACGTGCACACAAACACACACAAGCACAGAATATACTATCTGTTGTGCTTCTTCGTTTGGAGTCCAAATTGTCCTGTATGGAGTTAGCCATACATTTTCTGAGAAGTAATTCCTTCTTCCACTTTAACTTGAGTTTTAATTCTGTCATCTGATGTGCTTCAGTAGATGTAGCCACCAACATGATCAGTGCACTTCCTTTGTCTACACACAACAGAACTTGGAAGCCTTAACCCAAGTTCTGTTCCATGCAGCATTGATGGTTTCTTCATACTCAGCTTTCTAGACTAATTCTGATTGTCTATTTCCCTCTCATCTTCTCCCTCCCTCCCCATTCCTCCTTGTTCCTGACTATGGCTTTGTTGGAATGTTTATGCTGGAAAGTTCTGGGTGGTTCTCTAGCTTATATCTATGAGACATTTCAGGGTGATATGGTGGTTATAGTTACTATTAGATCAAGGCAGCTGCTCACAAGATAGCTCACAGAACTATCTGCTGAAGTAGCCAATTTTCATTATATATGATTTTTTGTCAACATCAAGTTCAAAGCCTTGTACTTGGAGAAAAGTACTGAACTAGAGACTTGTAGTATGTATATATGTATACTCTTGAGCTGTTTGTTTTCAGTGCCCCAAGGTTTTCAGAGTCTTCTTGTTTTCCTTAGAAATTGCAAATATCTAGGTTTTAGATAAAAAAAACACAGGCTGGGGTTAAACATGTATTAAAAGCTATTTCCTGAGACTTTGTACCATCCCTGTGGAATTAGAGCCTGTTTCATTAGAGTATGGAGGGAACATAAAATCAAGCAAACAATCACAAACATGCAAACAAAATATTCCCTATAAGGGTCAAAGCACCCAGACTGAGTTAGGACTCATTAAAAAAAGTTCTTCCTAATGTAAGCAGGAAACAAGGTGGTTGTTGGCGGCTGCTAGATCCTTATGGTAGCATTTCGTCTGTTACCCATCTGTGGCTTTAAACTTTCATGAAGAAATCTATTCTTATGAGTGGGTGACTGGTGTCCTAGTTTCACTTATGTTGCTTTGATAGAATATCTTGACAACGAAGCAGTTTGTGGAAGGAATGGTTTATTTGGTACACAATTCTACATTTCAGGGAGGTCATAGAGACAGGGGCTTGGGAGTATTGGTCGGTCACACCACATCTGCAGCTAAAACAGAGAAAAACAAATTGGACTCATTTTGCCTGCTGGTTCACCCAGCTAGCCCACTCTACTCTTGTATAGTCTATACCCCAAACCAAGAAATGGTACCACTGCCAGCAATAAGTTGTGCTGTGGGATAATGCCCTTGTACACTGTAAAGATTTGTCACTCTTATTAGTTTAATAAAATGCTGATTGGTCAGTAGCCAGGCAGGAAGTATAGGCAGGATGAAGAGACTAGGAGAAAGCAGAGACAGTCATCAGTCAGACACAGAACAAACAGGATAAGAATTCCTTACTGAGTAAAAGTACCAACCCACATGGCTAAACATAGATAAAAATTATGGGTTAATTTAAGTTGTAAGAGCTAGTTAGTAATAAGCCTGAGCGAAGAGGCCAAACAGTTTGTAATTAATATAAGCCTCTATGTGTTTATTTGGGCTTGAAGAGCTACAAGATCATGTGGGACAGAAACTTCTGTCTACAAGGTTAGGTCTACATCAGCTAAAAATCAAAACCATCCCTGACATAAAGGCCCAGAGGCCAAACTGATCTAGCTGATTTCTATTTAAGATTCTTCCAAGTTGATTCTAGGTTGTGTCAAGTTGACAGTGCATACTAATCAGAACAAAGACACTTGTTCTCAATGACAACAACAACAGGTCTTAGGGACAGGGTCAGAACTCAGTATGGCAGAGCTGTGGGTCAATTTCATTAGCTTTGCTTCTTCCTTTACCCTAATCTGGTAAGAGCTGGAATCTTGAAACAGTGATTCCTGCATGTATGTTATTTTGCATATTTCTCTTTAACTCTTAATATGATGTTCTATTATGTGTTTCGCCATTTTTGTTAACTGTACCATGAATAACCAATGAAAAGAAATGCCTTATGATAGAGAATCCTGATTATAAAGAGAATAAAATAACAAAACAAACCCCAATCGAAAACTCCAGAACCAACCAAAGCAAAAGTATACAAACAGAAAACCTGCAAGTATTTTTATTGTTCAAATGTTAGGGAATATACCTGGAAAAAATAGTATCCAGCCACCATGTGATAAAATAAACTTCATATCTTCATAATACATGTGGCATCTAGAGGTCTTGCTTATTAGTTTTAAGCTAATCTGTGTTTCCCAATGATATGGTCTGAATTTTCACATGGCACACACACATTCCACATCTCTAAACAGGCTAAAGCAGTGTCCCGTCTCATCTCCAATCTTCTTGTCCATACACATCTGTAATGCAGAGTAAAGCCAAATGCATTCTGTGGAGGTCAGCCATTTCTAAGTCATTATGGTTTTTTTTTCAGTCCAGTTCCTTTTGTTTTGGGGCCTCTGACTTGCATAGAAATTTTAATGTATATCCCTCCCTCTCCCAGAACCATAGCAGGGTTTCTACCACTAGCTCTGTGTTTGTATGTTTATTTCTTGTTTATTGTGGGTTTTCATGTGTCTTGAAGGCATAGAGCTAATTAATGTCTGGGGTTGAGAAAATAAACTGTAATATCAAAATTCTATTGACTGTTTTTGTTTTCCTGACCTGTGAATGAAGAATGGATTTTACATTTGTAAACTCAAGTTTACATAACCCCCAATATACTCACAGACACACAGACATACACACAGACACACACACAGATACAGACAGACAGACACACACACACAGAGACACATACACACACATACACAGGCACAGACAGACAAGACAGACAGACACACACATAGACACATACACACACATACACAGGCACACACACACACACACATACACAGGCACACACACACACACACACACACACACACACACACACACACCTCTGCAAATAAGAAAGCAGAATGTGCTCAAGCTGAAAGTGGGGCCAGGCTATAACACCGTCCACATCAGATCCAAATTTCTTCTCTAGCTATGCCCTACTTCCAAAAGAGGTACATCAATCAGCTGGAGAGCAATCAGTGATGCTCCACCTGTGAGGAGGGCACAGGTCATATCCCACCCAGTGTAGGAGGATAGCGAGGTTTTATGGCCATTTCCTCAGTGTTATCTTGCTACCAGCCTGTTCTTTTCTCTTAACACTTCTCTAACAAGTGTCTCTCATAAAAGCGTGTTCTCCATCTATCGCCAGGTGAAGGTTCTATGGTGATATGCAAGAAATTCATCAGTATGGCTATAGGAACTAGCCTTTTCAGGCTCCCTCTCCTCAGCTGCCCAAGGAACTAGCTGGGGGTGTAAAGAGTACCAAGCGCTTAACAGGCTGAGCTACGGCCCGACTTGGAGCACCGGACTGAGCTCCCAAGGTCCTGATGAGGAGCAGAAGGAGAGAGAACATGAGAAAGAAAGTCAGGACCGTGAAGGGTGCGTTCACCCATGGAGACGGTGGGATAGAACTAACGGGAGATCACCAATTCCAGTTGGATTGGGACTGATGGAACATGAGACCAAACCAGATTCTCTGAATGTGGCCAACAGTGGGGGCTGACTGAGAAGCCAAGGACAAAGGCGCTGAGCTTTGACTCTTCTGCACGGACGGGCTCTGTGGGAGCCTTCTCAGCTTGGTTGATCACCTTCCTGGACCTGGGGGGAGTTGGGAGGACCTTGGTCTTAACATAGAGTAGGGAACCCCGATGGCTCCTTGGCCTGAAGAGGGAGGGAGGGGGGTATCGGTGGAGGGGAGGGGAGGGGAGGGGAGGGGGAGGACGAGGGGAGGAGATGGAAATTTTTAAATATAAAAAAATAAACCAAAAAAAAGAAAAAAAGAAAAAAAAAGAAAAAAAAGCGTGTTCTCAACAATGGCTAGTACAGATTCTGCTTGTTGGTCTAGCCTCTGCTTGATTCAGCTGAGGGCAAGACCCTCAGTCTTGATTTCATGCTTTGTCTAACTGCAGGGAACCGTCTCCAAGTGCGTACCCATTTCACTCGCTACGATACAATATTCCTTATGGCCCTTGTGACATTTCAGTTTTTATTTTATGCTTCAAACTCTCTCAAGATTGTTTGATATAACAAAAATGTCACCCCTCAGAAGCTGGTCGAATTGTTAACAGCCCTTACTGAACGCCAGATTCCTGGTGTTTGTGTGTGTGCGTGGCATGTGTGTATGTGGATGATTATAGATGGGGTGCTCATGCTTCTTTCTCAAGTGTGTGAGTGGAATGTAAAGTGTAGACTGGGTGCATATGTGTGGCAGTATCTGCACTGGGGTATAAATAAAGGAACAAAGGAAAGAAGCCACCCTCATTCAGTGTCGCCAGACTTCTATTTTCATGATGAACTCTTGTTATTTTTATTCCAAGTTCAGGTGGAAATATTGACTGAAAGGGGTAGTGGTTGAAAAGAATACTGTTTTCAAATATGTAACTGAAGGGAATCCTGCTGCCTACTGAAATTAATGCACTACTGAGGTGACTCAGAATAGGTCACAGCAGCCATGTGGAAAGGGAGGAGTATGTCTGAAAGCATAAAATGGAACTGAGCAGGGTGGTGGCAGGTGCGGTGAGTGTGGGTGAGTAATGAGGCCACAGGCCATATAATTGGATAGCACAGCTTCCTTGCTCCAGTGTGATATTGCTGCAGGCCCCACAATGTGCCACACCGGAGCTGCTCACTGGTAGAGAAGAGACAGCTGCGGGGAAGCAAAATTTTAGGGACAACGAAGAGTATCTTACTTCTCTCCAGTGACTTCCCTTGCTTGTTTGAAATGCTTTTCTCGTAATTTCTAATTTGTTTTACATTTAAAAACAATTCTGAATCTTTTTTACTCCTAATATGAAATAGCTCTATGTAGCAAATGAGAATGTTAATTTTTAAATAGTAGTTTTTAATCAATTGTTTGAAAATGTCTTAATTGTATAAAAATGAGTTTTGCTTATATCCATCTCTCACTTACTCCTCTAAACCCCTTCAAGTCCCCAACATATTGTTCCCTCAATTTCTAGTCCCTTGTTTACAATAAATTAACTAATTCATTAAATCCAGTGTGTTCAATTTGTACTGCCTGTATTAGTGCATGTGTGGGGTGTTATCCACTGGGACCTACCATTGCCCACATTCCTAAAGCAATGTGACTTCCCTCCCCAGAAGCTGTCAATTGACATTGGAATACATTCTTTAGGAATTTTTTTTGACCCTTAAAGTTGCTTTATTTGAGGTGATTTATTACACTAATGGAAAAAATAAGAAAGAAGGGTAAATTCATAATTGAGAACTTTTTAAAAATTAATCTATTTTAATTTTTTACATCCTGGCCACAGCCTTCGCCCCCGTCCCCCCCCCCCCCCTTTGCATTCCTCTCTCATTCCTCCTTCCACCCTTCAATCCTCTCCTCTTTCTCTCCATCCAGGAGAAGGGAGTGTAAGAGCCAGAGGGGTCAAGGGTCACACAATGGGAACCTTGAGGAGGTTCACACAATCAAGTAACCTAGGCTCATAGGGGCTTACAGAGACTGAACAAAAACCGGGGATCCAGCTTGAGACTGAACTCTGCATACATGTGCTTGGTCCTTTTATGGGACTTTTAACAGCAGCAATAGGGGTGTTCCATGGCTCTTTTACTGCCTTTTGGAACTCTATTTTTCATACTGGTTCACCTTCCTAGCTTTAATACCTGGGGAGGTGTTTAGTCTTACTACAGCTTGATATGCTGTGATTTATTGATACTCATAGGAGACCTGGATGGAGATGGATTTTTGTTTAGGTACAAGATAGGAGAGCTGGAACACAATAGTAAAGTCAAGCCAAATGGGGAATCATTTGAAAAGCATTCAGGTTTTTCTAGGGCCCCAGCATGAGTGAACACAGGTTTAGGAACCAGGGACTAATGGTTCTGAAGCCCTCTTACTGAGATTAGTGAAGCTTGCTCATTTGGCTCAGCTGTATAACATAAACACCAATTCTTATCCAACTGTATACAGGAAACACACTGAGCTTCCAGGATACTGTGGCTTCTGCATCAGAGAGGACACTTAACTGGACCTCATCTTTTCTGTGTGACTACATTTAGAGACATTGCTGACCTCTTACATGGTAACTCTATTTTAACTCTTTTCCAGTAGCAGGCTCCCATATAATGATTTTAAGAGGTTATTAGTGTTATTTCCCCCTCCCCACAGTCCCTCCTCTATATTGCTCTTCATCCCTCTACCCTGGTATAGCACTTTCTATCCCACTATTCTCTTGAAACACTTTATGACACTTTGTAACTCCCCTTCCTTCACAGCATGCCCCTGGGGCCATTTTCATTTTACTTGTATCCTAGGGGAAGTCTGGACCATTGGCTCCAGAGATTTCTCTATGTATTTTTTTAATCTTCTTGGGGAAGAAGCTGTAGATGGAATCTAGGACATTACAATACATATGACTGTGAAATCCTCTCCATCCACACACATACACATACACACACATGCACAGAGACACACACTTGTATCGTAAGCAAGGACAGGAAATGTTTATGAAACCAGCTTCCAGTAGTCAGACTATTGCATAACCCCCATTCAGAGAAGTGAAACTTTAGGTTTACAGCTCATTATTGGAATGTGCAGTGATGACAGATGCCACTCTGACTGCTTCAGCTTCAGGGAATTCAGTTCTTACAACAGCCCGAGGGTGGAAGATCCATCTCCAGTTGAGCGTCTGATGGGAATCAGCCCTGGGTAGTGCCTCAGTATAACCTGAGAAAATGAAAGCACATTCGCTGAGTCCACCCAAAGCACAGTAACTCTGCAGGAGGTATGAACTATTTTAGTTAAAAATTATCATGGTAACTTGCTATGTAGCAACAGAAAATGAACACAACACAGCCACTGGAATACTCAGCTATGTGCTAAGGAGTGTGAAAGAGGTCAGGACTTTAACCCACATCCTGGGAGGAGCAATATGTTGGCACATGCAAGGACAGGAATACTGTGAGAAGAGCCAGTGGCCGTACAGCAATTCTAGCATAGGAATGTCGTTTGCCACATCATGATATTCAAAATAGTTTCACACTGAAGAAGGCACCGGACCCAAGACTGAGGAATTGCCATGTGTCAAAAACTTCAGAGTAGGGAGGGCATTTGGCAATGGCACAGCACTGTAAATGCTCAGAGGTCTCAAAGACTGAATGAAGACCCTCCCCTGCCATCCTAGGGCAAGAAGCAACCTTAGTGAGGCCTCTGAGAAGCTGAGAGAGAGAGAGAGAGAGAGAGAGAGAGAGAGAGAGAGAGAGAGAGAGAGACAGAGAGAGACAGAGACACCTAGACAGATAGAGAGATACAGAGACAGAGACAGGGAAGTCGCTACTCACTGAATGTTGTGTATATTAAAGACACACTACTTGATTATTTTCCATTCCACTCTTGTTGCCCTCTCTGAGTGACACACCTTTTGGCAGTTCTGACAGTGTCACTGGAATTATTATCTAGCTGAAATTACTAACACCCACAATGGGGATTGTTGCTGCAATAAAACAAAAGCAGATGCTGGGTGGGGACAATGAGATGGAGGGAGCATGCCCTGTGCGAGGGGGCCTGTTTCATGTTTTCTTCTGGCAATGTTCTTTCTATGCTAATACCTCGTAGCTTCCTACCTTAATAGCCCCATTAAATGCCAAAAGGGTATTTGCAAGAGAAAAGTGTACCTGGAGAAGGAGATGTAAAGTCACTAAACACATTTTGAGGAATGGGGAGATTTCTCAGCAAAGGAGTTAATGCTCCAAAGAAAGCTTTGTTTATCCGACAGACTTTATGGCTGAGCTGTTCTCTTCTCTCGGCACCTTAATTCTCAGCCACCATAAGGCTCTCCAGATGTTTAAAATAAAAGGCCCATTTGGGTATTATTGTAGATTACTGGGAAGAGATAGACAGACATGATGTTTAGCTGTGCAACATAAATTCCCCAAGTATGTGCCATCCAGCACACTCTATATTCTCACCCCACTGAAAGACTGAACTAATAAATCATAGGAATGAGACACGGTACCCTGAATACAATTTACCTCTAGCCGGCTGCCACTATGGGGAAGAAGGAGTGGAGGTGGAGAAGCAGAATGAAAATGGCATTTCCCTTTACTCTTGATGGCCTATTGGACCAAGTTTTCCATAATCTGCCATTGAGAATCTCTGTTGTCCCTGCTCTCCTATTTAGCCTTAATAGCATCCTTTATTAAACACAGAATATGTTCCCATCAGTCTGGCAGACATATCAGTATCTCCTCAGTTACTTTGCACACTCCTGTGTATTATAGTTTGCTCATTTTTCCCACTGTGCCCATCCTGTCTACCTTTGTCAAATTTCTTTTGCCCTCCAGAATTTCTTGGAACATCCTCCTTCATGAAGTTTTCTGAAATTTTACCAATGGAAACAATTTTCTGCCACGTTTCCAGACTATTTGTGTCTGAGTTCCATGTAAGGCTCATTGCTTACTGCAACACATATTTGTAGACATCTCTACTTAACCCCTTACCAAGTTTAGATTTCTTGAATCATATCTTAGAATCATAGAGTCATACCTTCTATTCTGTACTGCTCTCATGATTACCCCTTAATACCTATATCTGTTGCAGTAACCATCTTTGAATCTGCACTAAACATTTTCAGTCCAAAAAATATACTACCCACTAGACATAGGATAATGCATACTACCACTGTAATTCTAAGAGGTAAATGCTGCTGTTTATTTTGTTTACAGTGGGTTTGCATCTAAACAATAGGGTGGGCAAGATGGCTCAACAACTAAAGGCTTTTGCTGCTAAGCATTATTGAATTCAGTCTCCAGGATGCACAGATGGAAGAAGTGAACCAACTCCAGCAGGTTGTCCTCTGACCTAGTCCTAATTCAGTGACATTCTCATGTCTGCATGCACACACATGCAATAAATAAAGTAACAAAAAATAAACCTTTGTATAAGTGTTTTATCAAAGCTCACACAACTCATCAAGAGCAGGGCTTTAACGGGGAAAGGTTTTATCCCTAACTAAAACTACAAGCCATCATCGGAATTCTCTGAGCCCCTCAAAGTGCTTGACTATGATGAACATTAGAAAATGATATTGAACTGTAAAGGGTGTAAAAACAGAAATAAAAATAGATCTAACATGTAAAAGAAGGTTCATTAGTGGTAGATAGTGGTCAATCACAAAGCAGTAGCTCAAATGAGCTACTCAAATTTTGAAATTATTAAAGTATTTTGATGTCTGTCATCGTGATAGAATAAACTGTCATAAAAGGCTTCACTTTTCCATTAAGGAATACAAAAGTGAAATAAAGGTTTTAGAATTTTCAGAAAAAAAAAGAAAATGATATTGAGTGTTTTGGATATGGCAGGTCATTTTCAGCTCTTTATCTACATAGAGTTCAAAGAAAGAGAGAGTGGAGGAGAAGAAGAGGAAAAAGATGACAAAAAGAGGGGGAGAAACAAAAGAAGAAGGAGGAGGAGGATGAAGAGAAAGAGAAAGAAGATCTATGATGGGTTGGTGAGATGGGCTAAGATTGTACAGGCGCTTACTTCCAACCTTGTCTTCCTGAGGAATCCTCAGAACTCAGAACCCATCTGGTAGAAGGAGAGGACCAACTTCAGTCAGGTATCCTTTGACATCTCCTTCCATGCATGCTATGACACACACAGGCTCACACATGTGCACACACATGCAAATAAACATAGCAATCCAGAAAACTATTAAACAAACTATAACATGATACAGGCAAAAGGAAATAAATACACAAAAAATGTATTCATTCAGATCACTTCCTATTTTTATGTCCATATTTTTATCCCTGCTAGATGACTTCTTGCTGATGAGTGATTTGGATTTCCATACTTTGTGTTGAGTTCTAATTATATTCTGCCCTTAATTGAGGTCTTCTTTTGGATGCTATCCTTTCAATGATAGCTACAGTTACTTTCCTGCCCATGCTTTCTTGATCATCAATGCCTGTGGATGTCAATAGCACTGTTGCTACAATAACATGAGAAATCATAGCAGAAAAAAACTCAGAGAAAAACAAGAGGAAGAAGGTACTGGCACTCAAGGAGGGAGGAGTTTTTTCTTTTCAGAGCAGGACATGGGGGCTATTCTTAATCCTACTACTGCTCTCTGGAAAGACTTAGCAATGAGTCCATCCTCTTGATTTTCAGTTGGCTTGCCCAGGAAGCTCACTGCAGGTGCCACAATCAACTATTCATGAATGGGCTCTGTAGATATTTTTCTCTCTAAGTACTTGGAAAGAATGGTTCTTGACAGGATCATGAATTTCAACTGAACTGTGGGATGAAATCTGTGTGTTGGTTACTATTGCATGATCATGATTAAAATAATAGAATAATTGAAAGAAGAGTAAGATCTGATTTGGTTCAGGGATTCAGAGGTGTGAATTCATCATGTTGGGGAAGATGTGCACAACAGGGCAGTTCATGTGATGGGAACCATGAATCAGAGATACACAGATCACACAAAGAAGCTAGGACACCGTCTATAGCAGCACAGCCCTTGGTGAGCCACTCTCTCCACTAGGCCCAAATCTTGCCTTTCACTACTCCCAGAATATACCACTTTTCAAACTGTCAGTGGATTGACCCATTTGTTAAGTCAGAGCCCTCAGCACCCAATTTGTCTATGAGACCCCTCACTCAGATACAACAGAGCTGTGTTTCAACTGATCCCCTACATGTGTCTAATCACATCAAGTTCATAATTAACAATTAGCTGTCACAATATGGGCTAAGGCCAGTGGTTCTCAACCTTCCTACTGCTGTAACCTTCTAATGCAGGTCCTCATATTATGGTGACTCCCAACCATAAAATTATTTTCATTGTTGTTTCGTAACTGTAATTTTGCTACTGTTATGAACCATAACGTAAATATCTGATATGCAGGGCAGTCTCAGGTGGCACATGTCAAAGGGTCATTTGACCCTCCAAAGGACTTTGACTCACAGGTTGGGAACCACTGGCGTAGGTAATGACGGCTTTGTGACCTACTAAGAACTGAGTCATTGTTTCACCTCAAGAGTGAATAGTTATATTTCAGCACTGGTATTGGCTGTGTGTGCCTTCACCACTGGATTCATGGGGACTGTGCTGTTACCACTGCCTTACAAACAGATGGCCACTAATGAGGACATTTCTGTCCCTTACCTGTAATTCCTAATTATACGGCATAAATACAAATTTAGCTTTAATTCAATTAAGTGGTAATGAGGTGAGGAAATAATACTTGAGCATATTATTGCAGTTCTGGCTATTGAGCAGTAGACAATAATATTTGTGTTCCATTAGCTTCTAAGAGGCATTTTCAAAACCTTTTAATGGTCTCAAAATACTTTGAGAAGAACAGCTTATTAAAAACAGAGGAGAGTATTTGGAGAAAAACAAATGCATACATAATAGAGAAGGTTAAGGTTAAGTCACATCTAAAACCCAAGACACCGAAGAACTGTGCAAATACGTGTGTGTAGATGTGCATACACTGACACATTATAAACATATAAAAATGTTATAAATGTTATGGTAGGTGTGTACTACACACACAAAATAAAACAATAAATACAAAACAAAAGGATTAACACATCAATCTAGGTGGTTTGTTTGTTTGTTTGGTTGTTTCATCTGCACAATAGAGAAATCAGTTACCTGTGGTTGAAACTACTCAAACTGTTTTATTCCGTTTCTGTTGCTATAGTCCTGCTAATCTAGTATTGGGTAAATAATAGGAGTAAATATGGCTTATTAGTAGATTCTGACTATACTTTAAAAAAAAGGAAAATAAAAATACCAGGGCACCTCCTGGACTATTTAGTGAGTTATACTTTAGGACTAGTGGTATAGATTCATAGAGTTGTTAATTCAAGGATTGGCTACTGAGTAGCTACCCACAATTTGCTAAGTGAATAAACAGCCACAAATGGCGAGTGTGATGTACAGCTCCCAGGGCTGTGGCTGTGCCCCCGTCTTTCTCTTCCTAGTGTCTACCCTCTGACTGGAACAGCTCCTTCATTGTTGACCCACAGGCCGTCAAGGCTTCTTTGGACCATGAAACACGCATCTCTGGAAACCTTCCCTTGAGCCCTGGCTATCCACAATTTCATTAACAATTCATTTACATTTTCCCACTTCACATTTAAATCTTCCCTCAGGAGTACAGGCCACTCTAGTTCTCTCTCTCTCTCTCTCTCTCTCTCTCTCTCTCTCTCTCTCTCTCTCTCTCTCTCTCAGAATCATTTGTGTTTTCAGCCTGTCTGTCTATCCATGATGTTTTCCTCCTGTAATATCTTTTCCTAACCTGTTTTTTTTTTTTTAAATTTCTTCTTCATTAGAACTTTTCACTTTTTAAAGTATATACCAATTTCAAATGCAGGTCAGCAATGTAAAGTGACTTTTGGGGGTTATTCCTCAGTGGATGCGAGAGAAAAAATAATGATATTCCAGAGAGTGTTGTCAAGCAAATGTCTTAAATCCTCAGTCTTTGTTAATAGGTGCCCAGAGGACTGTTTTTCACAAAAGAACCTAGCAATACTGAGAAAAATGTCTCCCGATACGAGGCTTCAGGTCATGATGGTAAGGCGAATTGGTTTGGGCTTTCCTTTTTTCTCTTGCTGACTCATCGTTTCTAAAATGAAGCTCTTGAACTATCCTCACTTACCTTTCTTTACAAATGTCACCTGTCCCAAGCCACATCATCTTTTGCTGGAGTCTTCCTCCCAAAATCGTCTCTAGGACTATTCTCAACTCTCAACCTTAAGGCCCAGTCAGCAGACCAGACAGTGCTCCTGGGGCAGCAGCTCTCCCCTGCTACTGCCCGGATACATTGGACAGCGCTACTGTGCAGGTACACTGGGGCAGTTGCTACTGCAGAGGAACACTGAGCATACTACTGTATGGGAACAGGGCCAGCTGCTCCTGCATGGACACCCTGGGCAGTTGCCACTGTAGGAGAACACTGGAAAAGCTCTCTCCTGCTTCTGCATGAGAACTCTGGGGGCAGGTTTACCGCAGGTATACACTGGGGCAGCTCTCCCTAGTGCACCCTGGAGGAATTCGGTCACACCATTGTTAAAAGACTTTGTCCTCTGGCCTACAAAGCTATTCATTTCTTCATGATTGTCTCCAAGACTATTCTTAAAATTGTCTCTCCCATTGTTTTGTTTATTTTACTCTGAGCTTCTTATTTAAATGCAACTTAATGTTTTTGTCTTTCTTAAGAAAACTGGGACTGCCATTTGTCTGCATATAAACTGAATTTTACCAGCCTTATTCTCCATGTGCTTTAAATTTGTAAATTCTATCTTGACCTAATATTTTCTGTCTGAACCTATTTTTTGTGTTTCCTGTTTCTACTTATAATTTGTTTTCATTTCCTGCCTTAGTAGAATATAAACTTCTGAAATATTGGGGAAAGGGTGTTTTACATTCCCTTTTATATTCTTTATGTGTGGTGTAAGGTGTAGCACAAATATGATTCAGTGTGTACTTATTGAATTTGTTATAGAGTAAGGAAGGAGAGGTAGAGAGTGGGAGAGAGAGCAAAAGATCAGAGCAGGGAGAAAAGAGAAGAGAAGGAGGAGAGGAAAACACAGAAGGGAAAGAAGAAAGAGGAGGAAGAAAAAAGAGGCAGGGATGGTGGAAGAAAGTTAGAAAATGTTCATCTCACATGTGAGGACAAATATGTTTGTGAAAACAGAAACAGAATGGCTTCTCATGACAACAAATTCAAAACTAAAAGATTTTCCTCTGTTGAGGAATCAGATAGAATGACTTGGTTAATCTGAGTAAGAGGACTTCATATAACCCACACTGGTGGTCTTAAGATATGGAACTGTTCTCATTCTCCCATCCTGCCCTCCCTCAATTTACTCAGAAGATCTCATCTACTTCCCCTTCCCAGGGGGGGTTTATATGTCCCTCTTTGTGTCCTCCCTGAAGATTCTCTTCAGCTGTGGATCCATGGGTTCCTCTTGGGTTCTTCCTCACAGATTCTCTAAAGCTGTGGATTGTTATGTGATTATCTTTTGCTTTATATCTAGTATCCATTTATGAGTTAGTACATACCGTGTTTTGTAGATGGAGGCTGCTTGTTCATTTCCTGGCTTCCCAGACCTGAATAATAACACAGAAACTATATTTGTTACATCACTGTTTGGCCAATAGCTTATGCCTATTTCTAGCTAACTCTTGTATCCATTTCTATTAATCTGTGAAACATTACGAGGGCATGTCCTAGCTTTAAGGTTCTGGCTGGCTGCTGGCAGCTGTCGCCTTTGGCAGCTACATGGCATCTCTTGACTCTCCCTGCTTTCTCTTTATATTTCTGTTCAGAGTTTCTGCCTGGCTTACTCTACAAATCACAACCCCAGAGAACCTAGACAACAATGAGGAACCTAAGAGAGACATACATGGATCTAATCTACACAGGAAGTAAAAAATGACAAGATCTCCTGAGTAAATCGGGAGCATGGGGACCATGGGAGATGGTTGAAAGAGAAGGGAGAGGAAAGGAGGGGAGAAAAGAAAAATGTATAGCTCAATAAAAGCAATAAGAAAAGAGCAGTGTGCCAGGTAGACTGGCTGCCAGGTCACGCCTCCATTTTCTCGTACACCTTTTCAGTCTACCAATTCAAACGTTCAGTTCTCCCTCAAACTCCATCAATCAAAGATGTGCTCAGAAATAAGCTATCAGTGAGCTATCAGAGCACTCCTTAACCAGTAAAATTAACACAAAATTATCCAACAAGAGTTATCAGGACATTACTTAACCAGTAAAATTAACAAAAGATTATCTAATGCTGCAGCCTTAACTCACGTTCCTCTCATTCTGTCTGATTGTTCCATTTGGATAGCCTTGGGAACATCTTATGTGATCACAACCTTGGCTTTTACAAAGCAATCCAGAGAGGTTGCTCACTGCCTTAACCCCATGAACTCTGCTTAATTATTAGCTTCTCCATAAGTCAAGACAGAAGTATTTTGTAAATGATCATTGCTGAGTTTGTTGTCAGTACAACAAATCACTATTGACCTTTCTGCTTTGGGGGGTTTAATGAACTTAGGAGTAGGAATTATCCAGAAAAGTAACAACCATAACCCTGGCTTCTTTAACTAGAGTCCAGTGCCGTTAATGTTCACTTTTTGACATGTCAGGGGCCATTGCTATTAATCATAGATCACACCAAAGTAGAAAACTGATAGCCAAAATGCAACAAGAATTAGTCAAATAAGGAATTATATATTAAAAGTATTAACTGGGTGGTGGTGGCACACACCTTTAATACCAGTACTTGTGAGGCAAAGGCAGACAGATCTCTGCAAATTTGAGGCCAGTCTAGTCTACAGAGCGAGTGTCAGGACCTGCTCCCAAAAGCTATAAAGGAACCCTGTCTTAAAAACAGAGACAGAGAGAGAGAGAGAGAGAGAGAGAGAGAGAGAGAGAGAGAGAGAGAGAGAGAGAGAGAGAGAGAGAATAAAAGTCTTTCTAGGTAGAAAGATACAGAATGACAATTATCTAAGCTGTTATTGGGCCGGCAGATAGCAAACCAGATTTACTATATTTTTACTGTTTTTGTGGTCAATATATGTACTATATAATTTGCAATTACATATCAGTTAGTTAGTAGTCATTATTGCTATATGAAAGATCAGGAGACTATCACTCAATCAGAAGAAGACAATTCATAGTTTTGCTACCAGTACTTCAGGGCTGGAAAGACAGCTCAGTGTTTAAGATCACATTTTGCCCATGCAAAGGGCCAGAGTTTGGTTTCCATCATCCACGCCAGGTGGCTCACAATGCCTGTAACTTCACTTCCAGGGAATTCCATACTTCCTTCTGGCCTCTGCGGGCACCTACACACATAAGTGCAAGCAAACAGACACATACATGTACATAAATAAAAGGGATAAATTTTAAAATAGTAAAACTGATAACCTACTTCTCTAATAGTACTTGTTTATCAAAGGCCTATAACATCCTAGTTGGAGCTACACCAATATTGAAGAGACATTTGCTTTCTGGACACAGGATAATCACATGACTTGTAGGAGAAAATAGGATGCTGTCTGTTTTAAGTTCAGCTAATAGCCTTTAATCGTGAAGTTGGAAAACCAAACTTTCCAGATTCTGCAACTAGGAGCTTTGCCCTTGAAAACGAACTTCCTCAGAGGGTCCATTTTACCCCTTTGTGTCACTACAGTTTGAGACAATTTGATCTGATAATTATGTGACCCAGATTCACCCAACAAAAGCAGAAAATCATAGGAAGCAACTTCACTGTGCAGTGTGGTGGTTCTTTGTTTCACGTGTTTTCAAGCTGGCATAAGACTGTCTAGGGAATCCGAGTTTGAGCAAATCATAGTTGAACTAAATAAAATTATATCTAGAGTATGTGTTTTCTATGCATGTTTTACTTTTATTCCTTCTTGGGAAGGGCTGAGGAAACAATAGGTGTTTGAGAGTTATCATTTTAGATCTTATTTCCCTTGTGAGCTGCATAACTGTTGAAGTTACTACATCATGAATAACCAAATACACCATCAATTGAAATAATTTGATCACCTTTAATCCATCATCACGTCCAAGGTTTATGAATATAAATATCAAACTGACTTATTCCCATGTTGGCCAAACAGATACTTATGTAGACAGTTGCTGTTATGTGTGTTGAAAGAAAAAGTATTGGCTCAGGACCCCTAAGACCGAGTTCTTAGAACAAAGGAGATTCAAATGGCAGCTGCTTTTATTGTGTCTTGAGATTTTTTTCACAAGGTTTTCTATGTATCATTTTACTGTTTTTACTACTGTTGTTGAGAATCTACCTAAAGGGAGCAGGAGAGAAAATGCTCCGAATGTTGTTGTCCCCTGACCTCTGTGTTAAGTTCTACCCACCAACTGTGTGTGTCTCCGTTTCTGTCTCTCCATCTCTCTCTGTTTCTGTGTTTACCTCTGTGTCTGTTTCTCTGTTTCTCTCTGTCTCTGTCTGTCTCTCTCTCTCTCTCTCTCTCTCTCTCTCTCTCTCTCTCTCTCTCTCTCTCTCTCTCTCTCTCACACACACACACACACACACACACACACACACTCCAAGGTTCAGAACACATAACACATCCTTTAAGAGATGGCGATAAAGAGGAGGCTGAAAGAAATTAGAGCTTGCGGGTGGGTGTTTTATCTCATATCTGGACAAATGACTAACTGAGGTGCATATTCACATGTCAAAGTGAACTCTGACCGCCAATCTCCCGCAGCACCTACCTGTAACAGAGTCCTACTGACTGGAATACCCTGCCTCCCACCCTAAACTCTCCATCCCAGGGCTGGGCTCCTTCTTCAGCTGCTCTTCCCTATATAAACCAGCTATTTTGCCAGGCTGCTTTCTTGGTCTTCTAGTCTCCTGACTTGCTCCTGGCCGCTTGGCTCCTCCTAACTTTCCTTCCCCCTCTTCCCTCCTCACTTCTCCTCACATGGCCCAGCTCAGCCTGCCGATCATGTTCACCCTAAATTCTCCCAGATGCCTCTTTTTTGCCTGTGTTCTCCCTTTTGTCTGCAATAAAAAGCTCAAACCCTTAGGGGCAGTCCTGTCCTCTTCTTATTTATTTTCTTCACTCAGTGGAGAGGAGTGTTGCAAGTTCTGTCTCCAGGACATGACAAGGCACTCACGCTCTTGTACACACAGAAGCTATGGTTACCTGTTCAAGGCCTGAGTAAGATCAAACCATTAAAAATCCCTGCAGAGATGGGGTAGAACACCTCTGGCCATCACTTCTTGGGTGCTATGGGCAGTTGGTAGTATCTGAAGGAGGAGTGGGTTCTACTACTGGTAGAGCTTTTGTATTCAGTGGGTGGCTCCACATCCTTGTACATATGTCAGCACTTGCTGCTTTTAATGGGTTGAAAAAAGCTGACGTGAAATTAAAAGGGTGTACTGATATTTTATTTACGTTTTAATAAATAAAGCTTGCTTAAGGATCAGAAAAACGAAATAGCCAAGCCGCTAGTAAAGTCTTAACCTCTATTAAGGCTGGGCAGCTGCTGACAAAATCCCGAGTCTCTGTCTTCTCAGGTCTTATGTTTCCTTTTAGTGCTGGGATTAAAGGCATATGATACCCTAGTTCTGGGGTTAAAGATGTGAGCCACTACCACCTGGATCTGCTTCTGCACTGATCTTGTGTAGCCCACAAGATCCTGAACTCACAGAGATCCATCTGCCTTTGTCTCCCAAATCTTGGGATTAAAAGTGACTGATACCACTGCCTAGACTCTAGTGGCTTTGTTTTACCTTCTGGTCTTCCAGAAAGTTTTATTTATTAAAACATAAATAAAATTTCACTATAGGAGGAAGACATGTCACCGAGTTTATGGAGGAAGTTGGAGGGGTAAATTAGAGGCAAATATGATTGTATTTCATTATACCTACATATAAAATTTTCAATAATAAGGAAACTGTTTAAAAATATGGGCCTCGGAGTCAGCTATACCTGGTTTTAGCTACTGCACTATAGGTGTGCTTAGAAGGGCCCCAGCTGCTTCTGTGACAATTTTGTCACCACAGAGGGATGACACTAATAGTATCAACTTCATAGCACTTTTGTGAGAGATTTATAATTTACCATATGTAAGGCATTTAGCATAATGCATGGCAGATGGTAAATTTTCCATAAATGTTAGCTATCTTTATAACAAATGCATGAATTGATGAATTAATAATTCTGGCAAGGATGGTGGCATTTTAACAAAGCTCTAGGTTGTGGGGAATTTTGAGACAGGTTGGGAGAGGTGAGTGCGATGAAGCATATCCAGATGCCCCTTGGGGTGAATCTCCCAGATGAAAACCCGATGGTCCAAGTAAGCTGCAAGCTGTAGTTGTGGAGAGGCGGCGGCGACATTGGCAATGAGTGTTAACGCACACCTGCTCTTGCAAGGTGGCCCTGTTCCAAGTGGAGAGGCGGAAATTGCTGGGTTTTGAAGCTGAAACATGGAAGAGAACTTACCTATGCCTTCTGCCAGTTTCTGCACTGTCTTCTTAAGAAAGGAAGTGATTCCTGGAATCCTATGAAGGGGCAGGCTACAGCTGTTTGGTGAGGTGAGACAAGGTGATAGGTAAATTAAAGCCTTGATTCTCAGAAAACCCTACATACAGGATTTGAGCTGGGAGTGGCGGATGCGGCTTGGTTTCAATACGGACCACTGTAAACACAAACACGCCACTTTTGTTAAGGAGGATGGATTCCACAAAGTCCCAAGGCCATCCTTGTCAGTGAGGGAAACTTTCAGTCTTATTCAACAAACTGCTGACCATCAACTGTGAAGCTGGTCATCCCAGGTGTTCTGTTAAAAAACATACAAGTTGTATTATATCTGGTCTGAATATGCTCACAAACTAGAATTAAACAAGTTATTCTAACTACCCATACTTTGAAGAAATGCCTTAAAGAAACACAAATGTATGCCGGGACAGAAGAAGGCAAGCATCATGTCCATGTGTAACAAGGAAAGGTTAAAAAGTTATAAAACTCCATTGCTAAGAGTCTAAGCTATGACTAATTTCCCGCCCTGGTCCTGGGCCTACAAATAAGCAGAATTCAGATGCGGTTTGGTGACACAGACAACAAGACTTAAGTGTACATTAATTTTGAACCGAGAAATTCCTTTTCTAAAGTTTATATCATACTATATGCACTCAAAACACAGAGATGTGCAGCTATTTGTCTAGAAAATGCTTGAGTTCTGTGGTTTATTTACTGACAAGGCTGGAATATATATACCAATAAATACATATTTATTACTGAGGTATACAACACATATGGATGATATATAATATAATAATTATAGATGATGAAGGATGTGTTAAATTGATGTATCAGAAAATATTTAATACATGATTCTGTAACATGTTTGGATAATAATTATGAAGCACTAGTTATGCTGAATGTCAATTTCCATATGCTGAATTTCTGTACATCAATATTCATATTTGAAATGATAGTTTCCAAAATGAGTACTCTGAAATATGAGGCTCTTATTAAGTAATTATAGATACAGAACCTTTCTGCACTAATTAGTGTAATTGTAAAAGTCACCCAAGACAGTTCCCTTGTTAATTTTGTCATATGAGATGAGGACAAGGATATCTGAATAGAGAAGTAGACTTCCATCACATATGAAGGTCAGGGCTTTGATCTTCAACTTTACAAAACTGTGAGCAATATGTTTTTCTGTCATCACCCAATCTATTGTGTTTTGGTAGAGATTCCAACCCAATGCATTTTGGCACCAATGTTTTAGAAAATATAACAAACGTCTCCTAGAGTTAAACATATCATAAATGTAAACTGTTTGCGTCTGCATACTGTGTATATTATAATAGAGACTCTACACTCTTTAAACAGAGGACAGAAATTGGAGTGGGTGCCTTATGGTTGTCATACTTTAGCTGAGTTTTGAAGGGTACATAGGATCAAAGCTTAAGTGTAAAACATGTCTGAGTTAGTCAATATCCCTAGGGCTCAATACTAAATTCCAATACATTCATAGACATTAGGAGTATCACTTGAGGATTTTGAAAAAGTAAGTTTGAGCCTGCTCAGCTATGTCTTTAGTTGGATAACTTGGGCAAATTGATTAAGTCCTCTCATCTTTAAAAATGAAATTACACTTATCGCCAACACTCTGTATGGTGATGAAATGTTGACTTGATGTTTCTAAAGTTGCTCACACAACTTTTACAGCAGTGGTTCTCAACCTTCTTAATGCTGCAACCAATTAATACAGTTCCTCATGTTGTGGTGAACCGCAACAAAAATAAAATTATTTTTATTGCTCCTACATGACTGTAATTTTTCAACTGGTTTAAATTGTAATGTAAACATCTGTATTTTCCAGTGGTCTTTACAAGGGTGACCCTTGTAAAAATGTCATCCTCCAAGGAGTTGAGACCCATAGGTTGAGAACCACTGTTCTGCAGCAAGTACTACCCAACTCCTGGTGATTGTAGCTACAGTGTAGGGGATGGGTCTGTAGACTCTAGGACCTGTAACTGGTGGTGTCTATCCTACCTGCAAGTTCCCAAATGACCACTCTGAGGCTTAATATTAATTACAAACTGCTTGGCCAACAGCTCAGGCTTCTTTCTGGCTAGCTCTACATATAAATTATCCCATTTCTCATAATCTGTGCATCACCATGTGCCTCGTTACTTACCGATAATGCTGTGGCTTCATACTCCTCCAGCGGCTCCTGGAGTCTCTCAACCTTGTCTTCATCTGTCTCTCTCAGCTTGGACTTTTCTTCTAGCTATATTCTGCCCTGCCATAGATAAAGGAGCTTCTTTATTAATCAATGCTAATAAAATAGATTCACAGAATATGGGGGGGCATTAAACATCATTTTCATAAAAACTCTGATTTGGCCAATAGCCAGGCAGAATAGAATCAGGTGGGAAATCCAAGTAAAAATAAAGCGAGAAAGAAAGCAGAGTCTTGGAGACACTAGTAGTTGCTGGAGAAGCAAGATGTGAGGTAATAAGCCACAAGCTTCATGGTAAAATATAAAATAACAGACTGTGATAATTTAAAAGTAAAAGCTAGTTAGTAAAAAGCCTGAGCCAATGGCCAAACTTTTATAATTAATATAAACCTCTGAGTGTTTATTTGGGAACTGGTGGGTGAGAGAGAAACCTCAAGTTACTACAAGGACCTGACTACATTCTTTACTTAATATCTTTGTGACCTTGCTGTATTCATTTAACCTCAGCTGCTTTATCTACAAAATTGAAGAGTGAATGCTATCCACTCCATTCTTTTGCTCAAGCAGGGTATGAAAGCATAAATGATGGTCTATTGAGTGATTCATGGATGGGCAGCGACGAGGAGGGTCTGTTAATGGAACAAGTACATTAACATTCATAAGTGACTTTGTAGGAACTGGTAGGCAGCAGAGTTTGGAAAAGTGCTGACAACCTTATATGTACTGCTTGCAAGAGAACTCATCACCTCACGGGTTTACTCTGTGACCACTGCTATGCCAGGCCAGGACAGCTCTTCCTTATTAAATCAGATTTTCCCAAGAACTAGATCATGAATAGGCATGATGCTGCATACTGCATGGTGCTTAGGAGACCACCATCCTCACAACAAGTTCATAATATTTCTGCATGAAAAAACAGTGAAGGACTCTCAGGAATTCTTAGATTCCAAGTGTACAAATGCATCCTGCAGGACCTGTAGTGAGGTTTTCTTCTGCACTGGATGAAGTGTACAATCCATGCAATGCTATTTGTTCATTCCCTTGATTTGATACATAGTTCCAACTTCTAGGTAGTTCTTCCTATTTAGAACCCAAAATCAGTGGTCTGTTCCATTGTTTTTGCTTGAAGTTTACTATTTCCTTATAGAATCACCCCACAGATGAAGCTCCTTCCAGCTACGTTTCTGCCTAAAAATATTTTTTCTTTAAGTTACAATACTTTATTGACTTCTGTTTAAACCATATGTTTCCCAGGCTTGGGAAAAATTAGTGGTTAAGAGAGTAGACTTGTGGAAGGGAATGAATGGTTGGTCTCTCAGTGCTTGCTATAATGCTTCTTGGTCTGGCCTATTTATTTCTCATTGGGAACTGGGAATGTCATAATGCCTGCTTTGGTGGGAAACATGGAGGATGGATTAGACAATTCACTGAAAGTCTGCAGAGTGGCTCATGGGACCTGGTGCTGTCATGTGTTGCTGCTGATTTTCCTAGGCATTGCCCGCTCCTGTTTTTTAGGCATAACCAGAAAGGAAAATTCCATTTCGCATGTAGAAGACACTCATTCCAGGAGAAAGTCAACATAGAAATACACGGAAAGTGATACATCACACAAGTGGGAAGTGGGAAGGCACACGTGTATTAGACAAAAGGCTAGTTATGTTTTTCCAAAGAACACTTCTCCAGGACCACGTTCTACATAGATCTCTTTTCTTGCACCCTGTTTACTCTTGCACATTGTACCTCACAGTCAGGTGAGCCAGAGATTCCTGCTGGTTAATTTTCCTTCCAATGCTGCACATCAAGTCAAGCAAAGCATAAGGATTCATAAGGAGAGAGCAGTGATCTGGGACAGGATGATGATGAAAGATTATGAATATATGTGCAAGGTTGCTCCACGATAACCTGCTGCTTTCCAATACTCGCGAAATAGTCATTTCCAAGGAAACAGGTGTTGGATCGCAGCAAGGTGGAAGGCTGATACTAGCCCACACATTTGGGGGGGGGTGCAGGCTACTGTGTTTATTTCTCACTAGGGTGCTGTCAGCTAGTGAAGCCTGGCCTGGAGCCACCCTTGCTGTGTGCAAGACACTAGAGTATTCAGAGGGCCTTTGCTATAGCTGAGGTGTGCAGGGGTGGTACTGAGTGCAGAAAAAGAACACAGATGCCGAGAAGAAGATAGGTTACTATCCTGTTAATAAGGTGCCAGTTTCTATGGCTCCTTCTGTAATTTTGGATGAAATCCAGCTGAGTCTCTACCTGGCAGAGGCCATTGAGTCACGGTTCTCTGGGAAGGGGTGGGGGATGCAGCAATTGCTTAGACAACCTATGAGCTCACTCTCAGTTCCTATAGGCCATGGAGAAATAAAAGAAGGGGTGCAGACTCCTCCTTATTTTGTGTTAATTTACTCCATAATAGAGTGATTGGGGGTTTATTCTCTCATATCTCAGTTCTTAACGCCACATCTTCCCTTTGCAACTCAGTCAAATTTCTGAACTCCTTATCTTCTAAGTTCTTCCTGAACAAAAATGGGGATAATAGTAGAATAAAATCATCTAATACATGTATAGGATATGAAATGGTGCCTGGTGTTTGTGAATGAAGGTGATGATTGGCATTTTAATATTTTGTGTGTATATGTGTTTGCCTATGTATTCAAAGGCTTAAAGTATCATATTCCCTGCTTCTGCAGTTTCAGGAGATTCAGAGCTTCCCAATAAAAGTATGGGGAATTAACTAAGCTCCTCCACAAAAGCAGTAAGTGTTCTTAACTGCTCAGCCATCTCTCTAGATTTATTATTGTTATTATTATTATTATTATTATTATTGTCATTGTTGTTGTTATTTGAGATGGGATCTTACCATCTAGTACATTATGATCTTGAATTCAGTATGTAGTCTAGGCTGGCCTTGAAGTCATAGCAATCTTTCTGCCTTGGCCTCTTCAGTGCTGGAATTTATAGGAATTCATCACCATGCTTGATTTAGTACAGGATTTTAAGTATCACCTAAAAGGCCTATGTAATAAAAATGTGGTTCCTAATATGGATCTTTTGAGAAGTGGTGGGTTTTTAAAAAGCATGTATTTATATTTGTTGTGTGTATGTGTGTGTGTGTGTGTGAGTATGTGCTATGTGTGTGCAGGTTCTTGTGAAAGCACGGAGAGGGTGTGGGATCCCCTGGAGCTGGAATTACAGAGAGCTGCCTCTAAGAACTAAACTTATATTCCCTGGAAGAACAGCAAGTACCCTTGACTGCTTTGTTATTTCTCCAGGCCAAGTTTTAAGCTCAGTGGGTATCATGCTTTTCTTTTTTCTCTGGTCCAGAGGTGAATTTTACTCCACTCTGCAGGAGTTCTTGGGGTGAAGGCTGGTCTTCCGTCTAGACTGGACAATCATGGCCTCAGCGCAGTTCGCCCCTCACACCCTCTAGCGCTGATTAGCCCCAAACCTTGTTCTTGCTTCTGTGTTGAATTATCTCTAATTCCTTTTGGAACCACACTCCAGCCTCTTACAATAAGAGGTAAGCATAAAGATAAATGGTGGCTTCATTTTTTTCAGGCCCCTTTCGTAGGGTTGCTGCTGACCCTAGTGGGTCCCCCCACAACAATTGCCAATCAAGCGATTGACTCACAGCCACAGCCACAGGCCAGACTGAGGGAGGTAGTTCCTCAAATTAGTTTACTTCTTCCCAGGTGACTCTTGTTTGTGTCAAGATGACAATTAAAGCTAGGAGAACAGTACCCTCTCTGTTCTCAGCTTTATTTTCATACAAATCCCTCTTCCACATTGTGACCTAGATCTTGAGGGGGTAGTGTCAAAGAACTTCCAAGCATTATCCACCCATGAAGGTTATCTCCATTTCAAGCTCTCTTTTTGAAGTTAGCCTCTCTTCACGTGGGAAAATGATGCTGTCCTTAGATGCTCAATTACTCCAATTGGCCTCCTATCATTAGGTTCTGTGGCCCTTCTTTGAGGAAAGGAAAAAGAAATCTATCAATGTCTTTAGAAAGCATGAGTTTGTATCTTCATCATTACTCCTTATTTCAATGAAACTTACCTAAGCACAAGAAATACTATGTGTGGATCCTGCTGGTATCCAGGTCTAGTCCCTCTGCCTGCTTCTTCATGCCATAAGCTCTGTGAGGACATAGGCCTCCTCCTGATGCTCAACACGGGATCTAAAATGACTATAACAATATCAGACAGGACAAGCGTTCAGCTAATGCTGAACACGGAATCCTCTTCCTCTCTGTACTTGCTCCGTGTTCTACCTTCCATTCCATTTAGTAACTTTCCTGTTAAGTCAAACATAACTCACTGAGGTTTAGATTCCTGTGCTAGCTTACATCCCTAAATTCTTCAGACCTACAATTTAGACAATCTTTCTCACGTTCAGGTTTCTTATCTATTGAGTACATTACTTAAATATCTAATGAGTTGTAATTTAATATCTCACTTGGGAGGTATTATATCAGAGGGCAGCTGTTGCTACCTGAGCAGAATACAAGTAATATAGGAACCAGGAAGGCACAAGAACCCTTATACAAAGGAGCACAGAATCTGGCTATGATTATTCCTGTAAAGCAAAGCAGGGCACTCTCTGTCTGGTCTATGTCACCTGGCAGTTCTTGCACTTCTGGTTAAGTTTCAGAAGCATGAATCATACCAGTTTCCAAGAAACAGCAGGGCTGGTTGCCGTAAAGAGCTTTACGTGTGAAACAAAAAAAAAAAGGATATTTCTTGATATATTTCAAATGTTGAGGTGAGAAATGAACACAGTGGTTATGAGCGTGGAGGCTGCTTCTAAGAAATAAGAACCCGAAGCATAAAGCCCACACACCTTTTGCAAAGTTAGAAATAACGCTGCAGGCAGCTTTTGCAAAGGAGGAAAGAGATGTGGAGGTGAGAGGTGTTCTGCTATAAAATTTACACTATGGGGCTGCACATGTCAAGGCTCAAGGTTTTCCTAGTTTCTTCTACCTAAAATTTACAATTTCCATTGTTTTTGAGTCTATCATATGTAGAGATATTAAAATTCTAGTTCATATTCTATCTCTACATATGCATGCATGGACATGCTTAATTCTCGAATATGTGCATTTTTTGCCATTACTGTGACCAAACACCTGGCAAGAAAGCACTCAAGGGATGAAAGGTTGACTTTGGCTCATCGTCTGAGGTAGGATAGTTCCTCCTGGTGGAGAAGGCAGGGTAAAAGGAGTGTGGGACACTCTGTCTTCAATAAGGACGTAGAATGAAAGAAACTGAGAACGAATTGAGCTGGTGTTTGCTTTTCATCCTTTGTATTAGGTCTAGGATTACACTCTGTGGGACAACACTGACCACGTTAAGGGTATGTCTGCTCTCCTTGACTAAACCTCTGTGGAAACATCATTGTACATATGCCAGAGGTGTGTCTCCCAGGGATCTCTAAATCTAGTCAAGATGGCAATGTAGATTAAAAATCGTCCCATGTTTTCTGACTTTATAATAATCATGTAGTAGATGGAAATGGAAGCTCAGAAACCAAAAATTATAAAGCACCTGCCTTTACTTAGCATGCATTACAATATGTCACTTATTAGACTAACATAGTGTGGAGGTGAACGAGAACTCACTGTAGATGACAAAAATAAGTTTTCTTTACAGAAGAAGTGTGAATTAAGCAAGATGACAGCTTCTAAAACCACTGAGTGTAACATCACTGGAGTTAAAGCAGGGGTGTGATAACCAAGATAGCTTATAAAGTTATGTTCTATAATTTTAACTTTGTGTACATGTCAAAAATAGATCCCTGCGTTGGACTAGAAATTGCAATTGGCACCTTTTCAATCCTTTCCCCTCAATTATGTGCAAAGACTACAAGTTCCCTGAGAGCAAGGAATGAAATAATGGGGCTTTCACCTGCTCACTTCAGCATTCTGGTCTGGCTCTCTGCCATCTACCCTGCCTCGTAGAAGCACCATGAACCAGTGGATATTGTGACTTTTGATATTTCTTACTTCCCCAGCTTCATCCAGGCTGTGCTCTACTCCCAATTCCATCTGCTGTAAACCCCATTACCTCCTCTCTCCTGTTCAGCTGCTTCAGTTTCCACATGACTTACCTAGACTGAACACTCACTGATATACTCGAGGTTGCTTAGAGATTTGTCTCATGGGAGACCATATGCACCTTTTATATCATGTACAGAAGCATATTCATATACATACTATGATGCTGACTCCAGATAAGCACTTGATGAGGTTTGGTTGAATTCATAAAAATATGGATCCGGTGTTTGAAATGAACAAAAAATAATAGAAAATGTCAGAAATGTGAATAGCTTATATCCAGAAGTTGCTTTGTCAACATACCAGTACTTTGGTTTATACTTTATTGACCAGAGATAAGCATAGTGCTGGGAGAATACCATTGCCCTTATTCATTTTCCCCCTATGGTAAGGGTTTCATAATATTTGCATGCTTTTTATTTTGGAAATTGATACTCTATCTGTTTATTCATCTAATTATTAAGAATAAATAATGATATATTAATTTATGTGTAAATGGATGGATCTAGAAAACATCATATTGAGTGAGGTAACCCAAAAAGAAAAAAAATAATATGTACTCACTCATAAGTGGCTTTTAGACATAAAGCAAAGAAAAATCAGCCTGCAATTCACAATCCCAGAGAACCTAGACAACAAAGAAGACCCTAAAGAGATATATGGCTATAATCTACATGGGAAGTAGGAAAAGACAAGATCTCCTGAGTAAATTGGAAGTGTAGGGATCATGGGAGAGGGCAGAGGGGGAAGGAGGAAGGAAGGGAGGGGGACAAGAAAATTATATAGTTCAATAAAAACAATTTAACAAAACTTTAAAAAACCTCAAATATGTAAAAGCAAGTGTATTTCCAAAGAAAACACGTGAGAATACGTGAGGCTCAGAGAAAGTGTTCACTGAAGAATTGACGGTGAGCTCAAGCCCGTGCATCTTTGATCTATACAGTCTCTCACTGCCTTTTATCAAACCCTTTCTTGTCCCTCAAAGACTGTATACTGTGTGAACTACGGACACTAACAGCTAGTGTGGACTGTGTCACATATCCAAAAGTAGCAGCACAAAATTCTTTATGGGAGAAAAATGGATGGTTGGGTGGGTATGGAAAGGGATGGAGGGAGGTCAAAATGTTCAACATATATTGTATGCAAGTCTTAAAGAGCTAATAAGAATGAGAAAAATAAGACAAAAGGTATAGTTAATTGTGGTATATTTTCGGTTTATGATTTTAAAAATTGCTATTTTTAGTACTTAAATTTTCTTTCTCTGAACATTCTACTGTTTGTGTGAGTTATAACCATAAATATCAAGGTTAACAATTCCTATTGTTCCTCATTTACTCAAACTATCATAGGCTTATTACTTCTGCAACTTGACTTTTTTTCCCCAAAAGCCTTCTTACTACTAAGTTCTCGATAAATTTTAAAAGCTCACTTATGGCATGTTTTCAACATGTTAGGAACAAATATTTAAATATAAAAAATTAAGATGCTATGAACCTTGTTTTTCAAGTGTCCTTTTACACTGTGATTGAGTATCTTTTGGGTTTATGTCCAAGAGTGGTATTGGTGGATCCTGAGGTAGATTGATTCCTTATTTTCTGAGAAACCACCATACTGATTTCCAAAGTGGCTATACAAGTTTGCATTCTCACTTACAGTGCTCACTCGACCCCACATTGTCTTCAAAATAAACTGACCTCAGTATTTTTGACCTTAGCCATTCTGAAATGTGTAAGTCTTTTTGATTTGCATTTTCCTGATGATTAAGGATTAAGGATGTTGAACAATTCCTTAAATGTCTTTCAACTATATATATATATATATATATATATATATATATATACACATATATATAAAATATATATGTGTATATATATATATATTGCTGAGAATTCTCTGTTTAGCCCAGTACCCCATTTTAATTGGATTATTTTGCATTTTGATGTCTAATTTCTTGAGTTCTTTATAGAGATCTGTCCTCCGTCAGATGTGGGGTTTCCCATTCTGTAGTCTGTTTTTTTTTTTTCTTTTCTTCACATCCTTTGCCTTACAGAAGCTTTAAGCTTCAGGAAGTCCCACTTATTGATCTGTGCTACTGATGTTATATTTAGGAAGTGGTTTCCTCTGCCAAAGTGTTCAAGGCTACTTCCCACTTTTTCTTCTATCAGGTTCTATCAGGATTTATGTTGAGGTCCATTTGTACTTGAGTTTTGTGCATGATGATGAATATGGATCTATTTGCCAACTTCTACATGTTGATAGCCAGTCCTGCCAACACAATATGTTAAAGATGCTTTCCTTTTTCCATTGTACTGTTTTGCCTTCTTAGTCAAAAATCATGTGTTCATAGTTATGTGTATTAATGTCAGGGTCTTCAATTTGATTCCATTTCTCTAGGCCCTCTGTATGTGGGAGACAGTGGTGAGACTTGAGCGGTCTGAGAGGCCCCTGACAGTAGGACCAAGATCTATACCTAGAGCATGAGCTAGCGTGTTGGTGCCTATATTCTATGGTGGGATGTCATGCTCAACTTTAATGCAGGGCAGAGGGATTTGGTCCTGACCCAATTTAATGTGCCAGACTTTGTTGACTCTGCATGGGAGCCCTTATCCATTGGAAGAGTGGATGGGCGGGGTGGGCTTAGGGGAGGGAGGGTTAGAAGGAGGGGTGGGTGAAGAACTGTAATTGAAGTATAAAATGAAATTTAAAAAGCGTATGTGATTTAATCATCGAAACAAATTCTAGGTAGGCATAACCCACAGAAGAGACCCAAAGTTGGATGTATATAGAATGTGCAGAAAGAAGAGATGGTAGAGAACACTCTAAAAAGAGTGTCGGGGCCAGAATACAAAGTCTTAACGATCATGCTAAGGATTTGAACCTTTTCTGGAGACAATAGTAAGTCATTTAGAGATATGCTTTCAATGAGTGTCTCCACCATGGTCTTGAACTCTTTGCTCATATTCTCACTTTTCCCACTTTTTAACTGGACTTTGGGAGCTCAACACAGAGCTCCACTGTGGGTTTCTGCCTGTTTCCATCAGGTGCTGGATGAAAATTCTAGGGTGATATTTAAGATACTCATCAGTCTGGTTCCAGCACAAGGGCAGTTTGGACACCCTCTCCTCTATCTCCTCTATTGCTTAGGGTCTTATCTGGGGTTATCCTTGTGGATTCCTGGAAATTTCTCTAGTGTCAGGTTTCTTGTTAGCCCCATAATGGCTCCTTCAATCAAAATATCTCTTTTCTCGCTCTCATCTCTGTACTTACTCCATCTTGACTATCCAATTCCCTCAAATTCTTTTCCCCCTTTTTTTCTCCCCTCATCTTTTCTTTCCATCCTCCCTATCTCCCATGCACAATTTTGTGAGGAGATCCTGTCTTTTTACCCGTTCCAGGTGGATCTATGTATATTTTTCTTAGGATTTACCTTCTTACTTAGCTTCTCTAGGATCATAAACTCTAAGCACAATATCTTTTGTTTTACAGCTAGTATCAACCTATGAGTGAGTACATATCATATTCATCATTCTGGGTCTGAGCTGCCTCACTCAGGATGATTTTTGCTAGTTCTATCCAATTGCATGCAAAGTTCAAGATGTCATTGTTTTTAACTGCTGAGTAGTACTCCAATGTGTAAATGTGCCACATTTTCTTTATTTATTCGAGGAGCATCTAGGTTGTTTCCTGGTTCTGGCTACTACAAATAATGCTGCTATGAACATAATTGGACCAATGTTCTTGTAGTATGACTGAGCATCTTTTGGGTATATACCCAAGAGTGGTATTGCTGGGTCCTGAGGCAGGTTGATTTTCAATTTTCTAAACTCAAGTCTAAGTGGATTAAAGACCTCAATATAATCCAACCACAGTGAACCTGATAGAAGAGAAATTTGGAAGTAGCTTTCAATGAATGGTCACAGGAGACCACTTCCTAAATATAACACCAGTAACACAGACACTGAGAACAACAATAAATAAATGTGACCTCGTGAAACTGAGAAGCTTCTGTAAAGCAAAGAACACAGTCCATAAGACAAAAATACAGCCTATTGAGTGAAAAAAATCTTCACCAACCCCACATCAGACAGAGAACTGATCTCCAAACTGTATAAAGAACTGAAGAACAAAAAATGGGAACATGGGGGTGGGATGGGATGGGGGGACGGGGGGATGGGGAGAGAAAAGTGTAAAGTGGAGGATGGGAAGAGCTTGGGGGAATAGGATGGTTGGGATATAGGAAGGGTGGATATGGGAACAAGGAATTATATATCTTAGTTAAGGGAGCCATTCTAGGGTTGGCAGAGACTTGACTCTAGAGGGGTTCCCAGGTGTCCAGGAAGACGCCCCCAGCTAGGTCCTTGGACAGCTGAGGAGAGGGTGCCAGAAATGTCCAGATCCTATTGCCATACTCATGAATATCTTGCATATCACCATAGAACCTTCACCTGGCATTGGATGAAGAAAATGACAGAGCCCCACATAGGAGCACCGGACTGAGCTCCCAAGGTCCTGATGAGGAGCAAAAGGAGGGAGATCATGAGCAAGGAAGTCAGGACCGTGAGGAGTGCGTTTACCCATTGAGACGGTGGGACAGATCTAACGGGAGACCACCAAAAGGAAAAAAAAGAACTGAAGAAATTAGACATCAAAATTTCAAATAACCCAATTAAAAATAAGGTATAGAATTAACAGAATTCTCAACAGAAGAATCTCAAATGCCTGAAAGACACTTAAGGAAATGTTCAACATCCTTAGCCATCAGAGAAATACAAGTCAAAACAATTCTGAGATACCATCTTATACCAGTTAGGATGGCTAAGATAAAAAACACCAATGATTTCTTACACTGGAGAGGAAGTGAAGTAAGGGGAACACTCCTCCATTGCTGGTAGGAATTCAAACTTGTACAACTCTAGACGTTATTTCATATAATATATACTATAGTATTAACAATGAGCAACAGAAAATAGTTCACCAACCTTACCAATACCCTTTTCTGTGAATGTTATTGTCTCTTGTGTGAACAATAATACATAGGTCTATAGTCTTTGCACATAAGTATCCCAGTAGGGCACATGACATCTTGAACTTTCTTATCTAAATATTTATATTTGTATCTTTTTTTCATCTTCCCACATAGGTGTTTGTCTCTGTGAGTGGATAACTTGAGATTAATGACCACTGAATATTTTTTAAGTTTAAGATCTGATACTTGAAAATGAGTTAGGAAAAATGAGTTACAATTTAGCCATGGTGGTCTGGAAAGCATTGGCCAGGCAGCAAATTGTCATGGCTATGAACATCTCAGGATTTTATGACTGTTGGTTGCTACCAGCATCTACTGCTTAGAAAGAAAGTCTGCTGTGAAGCACTGCAGTGAACAGAATGGCACAAACATGCACACTGAGAAACCCATCTGGCCTTAAATTGAGGCACTATGAATTAGTGTGTGCTATGGTTAGATGTTCCTTAATAGCCCTCTTCCTCTGGACTCAATTAGGAATGTTAGCAAAAAACAAATTCTATCATACATTTCTATGCATTATATGCATCATTGTCCTTATACACAGAATATTCTCACAAGCCTCATTGCTTTGTTTTAAATTTAAGAAGAAAAACTGTGCATTGGTGTTTGACCTACATATATATTTGTGTGGGGATGCCTGATTCCCTAAAATTGGTGTTAGAAACAGTTGTGAGCTGTCATGTGGATGCTGGGTACTGAACCTGGGTCCTCTGAAAGAATAGTCAATGCTCTTAACCTGTGAGTCAACTCCAAATTGCCGCCTTTTAGATGACTCAATTGTGGAAGAGATGTCATACTTCCTGTTAATGACTCTTACAAAAGAAGAGTCACACCATGGTCTGGAAGCCAGGTCTTAGATCTTTCCTGCTCTAACAACTTTAGACAATTCACCTTGCTTGTTGCAGAGTTCTATCTGAATAAGCCATGTCTTTTTGGTGGCTGCAATCATTAAACATTATTATTCATAAAATATGTCAAAATTTGACCTACAATGCTATATATAAGAAAACAAAGAAACCATTTACTTTATTTCCAAGACTATACAGTGCTTAATGAGCTTTCAAGTCCCATTTGCATATATTTTGATACTTATCTTGTGGTGCAAAAATGTTAGTCTCTTAGATCAGCAACAAGACAGCTGAGGATTCCGAGCCTTAGCTGAACAATTCCCTTGTTTTAGTCTCTTACCTCTGGTTTATTTAACGTGAAAGAGCCATTGCTGCTTCTTGGAGGTTGGATAAACTCCATGAGAGATGTCAAAAGTACAGATAACAGGAATGGTGTGGAACGTTCTCCCCTAATGGGAGCTGCAGACAACCTGTGCGTCTGAAGCGTGGGATGGCATCCCTCCTATGCACCATCAGGTCCCAGCTTTAAATTTGCAACAGGGAAGAACCAGTGTTATGTGCGCAAGGGCGGTGTGTTCTTAGTCTTACAACCATGTCAAAGAAGGAGGTCAAATAGTCATTGAACCTACGCATTCATGGAACTATGGAGTATTAAAATGCTACAGTCTTTGAGGATATAATGCAAATTATTCTCTGAGTGAATTATTAAATGGGGAGTAGAAAAATGTCTCTGGAATCTAGAATCAATGTCTGAATTCAGAGAGATATTATAATCTTTGGGGTGGGGGGTTGAGACAGGGTTTCTCTGTAGCTTTGGAACCTTTCCTGGAACTAGCTCTTGTAGCCCAGGCTGGCCTTAAACTCACAGAGCTCTGCCTGCCTTTGCCCCCTGAGTGCTGGGATTAAAGGCATGTGCCACCACTGCCTGGCAGAGATATTATAATGTTGTCGTGGTACCCAGAACAGGAATTAGAAGGTAGAGAGTCCTAGCAGGAGGTGATGAGGCCACCCTCCCAGGCTTGTTGAGACAGGAATTGTTCCCGGGCTTTAAAGATGAGTTAGAAGACAATTATAGGCAATAAATATAAATTATGGATATGTAGTATGAAGAGGCAAATGTGTCAGAAAATCAGAAACAAATAAAAATCTTAGAAAGCCAAGACCTGGAAAGGTTCATTTGTGCCATGGTGCCTGCTTTCCATATACCCAGGATGAGCATTAGTGTTGAAAACATGGAAGGGACCCATGAACAGCAGTTTATAAAAGCAATAATGGGTCAAAAAGGTGAAATGCTTCTTGTTTTACTATTATGACTATGGTTCAATTGCTTAACCGCAGGCATAGAAACACACATTAAGGTTCTTGTTTCAAAATAGTTTTTATATTTGGAGTGATCAAAATCGTCTCTGCCATTTCAGCAAAGACAGGAAAGTGGATATATTTCCAGGTAGGAGAAATTTGACTTTCATAAGACCAGTTGAGCTTTATCAGAAAGATTTGGTACTGAAATACTTTCAGTTAAGGTAGGTGATAGTGAGAGGAAGTACTGATTTGAGAAAATCATAGACCCTGGTGAAATGCACATTTGGAACTGCCTTTCCTTTGAAGACATCTGCTTTTAAGACATGCTATTGAAAAGGAAGCACATTCCTGCCCAGCACCATGATGGACAGAGTGGGGCACAAAGATCCACATGCAAGCCCAGGGAGGACTGTCCTGGCTCCAAGGAGGAAAACATGGGCTTGCCTAGAACCTTGCAGCACTGTGCAGGAGAATAAATGTGTGGTATAGTATGGGAGAGAGAGAGACAGAGAGAGAGAGAGAGAGAGAGAGAGAGAGAGAGAGAGAGAGAGAGAGAGAGAGAGAGAGAGAGAGAGAAACAGATAGAGACAGAGACAGAGACAGACAGAGAGAGACACAGAGAGAGAGAGACAGAGAGAGACACAAAGAGAACCTACTGAATCTTTTAAACATTGTTCATATGCATGATTGCCCAGAGCTGACACTGGGGATTGGACAGCTGGTGTGGGAAATTAACTGGAGGTTAAGTTACTCTCAGTCTTTCAGCTGCCTCTCTCTCCTCTCCTGTAGTGATTCATCTAGGTGTGGGACCTTGCCGACTTTCCCTTGTCCACATAACATGGAACCTGGTGTTGCCAATAACAATGCAATTGTTTTCTCTTTCAAGAATCATTTCTCCTCATCTGGGATTAAAGAAGGTCTCTACATTTTCTATGATGGTTTTCTATAATGATCACACTCATTTACCAGGCTTGAGCAAGAAGACTGTGGTATCAATGTTTTCTGCTTGATGCCTGAGAGTCATATTAAGGCAAAGGTCCTGGTCTGTGGAAAATGTATACAGGAAAAAGACGGTCTGAAGAATGCCTATGACAGTTCAGATCACTCTGACTCCTCTGGGCAAGTCTGTCAAGGCTGTAAAACAAAGCACTGAGATCCTGTTAACATAAAAGAAGCTTCCCAACTCTCTAATTCATCTGTATAATGGACATGCAACATACATATGTACACATATACACCCCCAAACACAAACACACAGATACACACTTACACATACTTGCCCATATAGACATACACACACAAAAATAAAACATATGTACACACACACACACACACACACACACACACACTGAAAATTTGAATTAAGTGACAGTGAAGCCATCCAGAAATGTCAGCCCTTGTCCTCCTGCCTCCTTTTTCACCCTGCACATCTACTTCACTGAGATGAAGAAAGCTGGTCACAGTGAAAACAATCTGTAGATGTAATGAAGGAGCTCTTATTTTACAAGGACTGTGTCACTGGGGTAATATTAGTCTGGAAAAATCACACTCTCTTCTCTGTCAGATTTCACTGTACTGTCTGTCAATTCCAGTTCACTTTCTAATCCATTCTCTGTGACAATGGCAGATTCCATTGTGAATTTCGCTCTTAAAGGCAGCATGTTATTGAACTGTCTCAGTAAAGGGTATCTAAGGACCACAGAGGGGGGAAAGGAACTCTACAAGTGGCACAGGTGGTCAGATGTGTGATCTGGGGGCATCTCTTGCGGTATGGGGCAGGAGTCCTCTGAACAATGCAGTCTTCTTTGCACAGGGTGGGACTTCCCATCCTACCCAAGTCTGATATTATTACCCTCCCTGGCTCTTTCTGCTCTCTGCTTTCAGACCTTCACTCCCTCTACTCACAGAGCTTTCACTGTGGTTGCTTTCTGAAGCATAAATCATAGGTGGTTAGATCTTGTCCAGCCATACTCTATCTTCTGTGGAGGCCGCTATACCTGCCCTTCATCTGTTTGCCTAGGAATTGTGAGTGTAGCCTGTCCATGTCAACCGGGTTCTTCACAGTCATGGCGGAGGGGAGAAATGCCACCTTCTTCAGTGGGGTCTCACTCCAGTTAAATTTCAAAATCTCCAGAGAGCCCTTATTCATCTCTAAACACAGTATTTTAGAATTACTTTAATTCTTACTGCTTTTTATTATAGCTTTATAATAATATGTTCACCTCCTCCTTTGCTGAATCCCTCTGTGATATCTAATGTCTGACTGATGATAACCTCAATTGACACTCACACAACTCTAAATGGTCTCATCTTGAACATGAGGAAATTGTACAAAAATCCATTCAAAATCTCCATTTCGATCATTTCTCTTTTCATATTGCAATATGAACTTGTTTTTATTTAATCCCACACATGACATATTCAAAGCGTAAAAGCTAAATGCAGCTACTTGCTTTGCCAATAAGATAGTGAAGATATCATCTAACCTTCCTCCCAGGAAAATACTCTAGAGGTGTGATTTTTAATAGGATCTAAAGTTCATTTAACATAGTTATATAACTATGAGATTTCTGTTTCTGTTAGTAACATACTTTGTATGTGAAATATTTGAGACAAAGAACATCTGGTATCTAACATCAACCTAGTCACAAAACTTTCATATAGAATACATTCTGCATGAACGATGTACTGGGGTAATGGTGACATGGTACTTGTGGGAATGACTGACCAACTTTAGGCCCACTTTAGTAAAGGGATTCCACAACTAACACTGCCTGGATGGCCAGGAATCAGAAACAGAACAGTTCAGAGACATAAAAGGAACAAAATATGACTGGAAAAAGAGAAAAAATGTCAATAAAATGATTTCTAATGATATTCTGCTATACTCACCTACAGATTGGGAATGTTGAGACACTTTAGAGGACTGAACAACTAGTGAATTCTTGACTTTTCCATTGGGAAATGGCCATTACTGGAATATGCATACCACACTGTAAGTCACTCAAATAAAATTCCTTTTGATATTTACAAATACACACATCCATTTTATCAGTCCTATTTCTTGTATAAAGTTAATACATGTGTTTAAGTATATTCACTGATTATAATTCATTTAAATATATCTTGATTATAATTATTTTTATTGAGTTAATTTAAAAGCTTCACCTGATTAGCAGTAAAAGAGTGAGTATTGTCAAGCTAAAAGCCTTGTGTTAGTTTCTTCAAAATACCATAGCAGGAGTGGCTTCCAGGCATGAATTTTTCTTTTATCTTTTTTCATTCTCTCATATATTATACTCCAAATGTAGTTTCCTCTCTTTCCCCACCTCCCAGTCTCTCTTTCCTATCTCCTCTCTCTCCCAAATCTACCCTCCCTCCATCTCCCCTCAGAAAAGAACAGGCCTTTCAGGGACATCATCCAAACATGGCACAATATGCTCCTATAAAACCAGGGACATACTATCAAATCAAAGCTGGATGAGGAAACTCAGTAGGAAAAAAAGTATAAAGGGGTAGCAACTACCCCTGTTCCTTCTGCTATAACCACACAAGAAAACCAAGCTAATCATTCATGACATATATGCAAAGGACCTAGGTCAGACCTTTATGTCTTTCCGATCTCTGCAAGCACTCATGAGTCCAGTCAATTGATTCTGTGGGCCATGTTCTCCTGGCATCCCTGTGCCCACTGTTTCCTCCAATCCTTTCTCCCCACTCCTCCACAGAACTCCTGAGCTCTGTTTATGGTTTGGCTGCTGAATAAAGTCTCTCTAGTCTCTTTGATAACAATTCTGCTAGGCTCTGGTCCCAGAACACTCTGCAGGCAAGACAAGCTATAGGTTGAAGACTTTTGTGACTGGGTTGTTGTCCCAATCCCTCCACTAGAGGCTTTGGCTGGCTGAAGGTAGTGGCTGGTTCAGACTCCACGTTCCCCATTACTAGGAATATTTGCTAGGGTTACTCATGTAGATACCATGCAGTTTTTCTTGTGCTGGGTTTCTACCTCACCCCCAAAATATCCTCAAATTCCAGTTGTTTCTCCCAGTATGTATTCCACCCACTTGACATAACCTGTTCTCACCCCCACAAGTTCACTGTGGTTCCTTTCATTCTCTCAGTTGGTCAACAGACCTTGAGGGCAGAGGAGTCAGAAATGGCCAGCAAGGCTTTGTCTGGCCTGGGAAACTGGTTTAGTGTTATGGTTCAACTTTTTTCCAGAGGGAGGAATATATAAAGGATAGAGACAGTGTTGTTGGGACATCACCTAATTTGCATTAGGCAGTATGTTTCTCTCATAAAGCTCCTAGTATAATGTCTATGTCATATGTGACAGCACTGTCCTATCATAAGGCTCCTAGCACAAAGTCTGATTGCTACATGGGAAGCATCTGGAAAACTTTTGCAGGAAACTGTATCAAGTGCCACATCTGAGATAAAGCAGGCATCTAGGTCTAGAGACACTCTATAAGTCAGGTCAGGTAGAAAGCAGGAAGCCTTGGCTTGGGGAGGGGAAGAATGAGAAGAAGGGAGTCTTCCATGCTGCATCTAGCTCTGAGATAGCTGTCAAGAAATGGTAGACTCCAACCTCTGGCCACAGCAGGGCCTCCCAACACTCTCTCCATGAGAAATCTATTCTATTTCCCCTTCCCCAAAAGATCCATGTGTCCTCCTCTTAAGCCCTTCTTGTTACTTAGCCTCTTTGGGTCTGTAGACCGTAGCACATTATCTTTTACTTGACAGCTAATATACACTTTTAAGTGAGTACATGCTATTTTTGTACTGGGTCTGGGTTACCTCATTCAGGATGACTTTATCAAGTTACATCCATTTGCCTGCAAATTTCATGTCATTGTTCTTCGTGGTTTCAGTACTCGGAGTTTCTGATCAGATGAGAACTAGGTGCTTAGTTTTAAATCTCAAATCCAAGTTCTAAAAATATAGTAGTGTGTTTGAACAGTGGTATGCATAGGAGAGGGCAGTAGAGAGTGAAACAAAGAAGATCCCATCAAGTTTAATACATAAATAAATTCGTTGGCAGAGAAAGACTATAGGCCTTTTCTTGCGTGGCCTTCATCTAATGAACAGAACTTACAAGCAAAAAGCACTCCCCCGCCGGTTATCAATGTTGGGGAGCTGTATATCTGTAAATGTCCTTCAAAGGTTCCAGTGTCTCCTGGCTCAGGGCTTTTGGGTCACTTCTCAGCTCTCTGGGATACTCTTATTCTCAGGAGTGTTTTTCCTTTAAATAAACTATTCACATTTCTGTTTCTAACTGTGGGTCTCTGTGTAATCTTTTGTCCTGGGACACGGGAGCTTGGAATCTGAACTCTCTTCATAGCTTGGCGTTCCAAGTGAAAACCATTTACTTTGGGCTCCTAAGAACTGCTAAACTTAGTATATTATCCTTGTGTAAGCTTCTCACTCAGGCAATCTCGTACAGACATTCACTACTAAGTGTGCCCATTTTTAAAAGATCTAGCTCAGAACAGAATAGCTTTTTCTTCCTTTTGTTTTATTTTTGGATGTTTGCTGAAAGGCTAAATATGTGGAAGAAAACCCACTGGAATGTCTCCCTGTTTCGCTAAAGACCGCTCTCTTTTCCTACATCTACCTGCCAACCCTTTTCTCCTCTTCTCCATCTTCATCCACAGGGAAGCTGCTGTGATCTTTAGCTTGCCTGGTGTTTTTCTTAAACCATAGTAAAATGATCCTCAACCTTTCATTTAATGCTGTTTTTAAATTCTTTTTTATCACGGAGACTATGCACCCATAAACAGAAACTAGATTTCCCGATTTCCCAGGAATGGAGTCAGAAAGAGTGGGAAACTTTGTCTTTTAAAAAAATAAACTAATGAAGATTAGTTCCAACACAGTAGAAACTCCATGGCTATGCTTACAGTTTGTACACAGGAGAGCAAAGCGAACTCACAGGTCTGGTGTGGAAATGAGTCAATCTAAAAGAAGTCACTGGGTGTAATGGTTGGCTTTATGTATTTACTTACTAGAGTGAGGGTGGCCACGTAGAAGAACATATGTCTAAGTGTTTCTGTAAGAATATTTCCGGAAAAATTAACACTTAAATCAATATTCAATAAAGATGACACACTCCACTCTGTGAATGGGCATGCTTCTATCTGTTATATTCAATAAAGATGACACACTCCACTGTGTGAATGGGTGTGCTTCTATCTGTTAAATTCATTAAGGGTCTTCGGAGAAGGAAAAATGATACAGAAAGTGCTCCAAGCTCTGTTGCTGTTGAATTTTGGGCTGGAGCATCAGTATCTTGTTGCTCTTTTAAACATCAGGTGTTTCTGGTCCTTGGGCTTTTAGACTTGGTTCCAGATACTTCTCAACCTTAGCACTTACATGTGTCAATTCCTATAGTTCATAAATAAACAGACAAACAATAAATAACTAAATAAATTTCTAGATTGTACGAACACACCTTCTTGACATAGAAGGGGTTATTTCCAAGTATTCACTTCATGAGCTGAGAATATGATGAATTGAAATATACCGGATGCACTTATTAAACACCACACATGAGCAGCATAGCATGTTTAGAATAATAGTTGCTTAATCCATGTGGCATGGTTGACTGGTAGCATGTGCTTTCCAACAGTAGTATTCAATTTTATGACTTTAACTGAGAAAAAAAAATGAAACTTCAAAACTCAAAATACTATTGAACCAGCATTGATTTCTTGGCATCATAGTAAAAAAAAATACCTTAAGTCGAGGACCATCTGTGCCTTTTTGTCCTATTTCTTCAGTTTCTCTGGGGAGCCCTGGCTGATACAAGGGACATCTGTTTTGCTTTCATATGGCTGGCTCAATAAATTACCACCCAATATGTGTCTAAAAAGAATTTATTGTCTTGTAACTCTAAATGCCAGAATTCTGATTACAAGGTCTCTGCCGGATTGATTCAATATAGATGCATGTAATATCAATCACCACCCCCAACAATTCCCATTGCTCCCTCTTTATGAATATCTATGTCCTCTTTTTTCTATATTTTATAGGGATAGTCCATACTGCAATTAGTATATAGGATGATCTCAGTTTGAGCTCTTCAATATCATCAGCAGTGAGCATCATTCCAAAGACGGTCACAATCCTAGGCACTGAGTAGAAATTTTTTTTTTTGCTATTCAACACACTTAACATTTTCTAAGAATGAAAAATTATCCAGGAATAAGACAAAAATAATCCAAAAATCAACCAAGCCATATTTAGCAATATTCAGTGGTCATGAGTTTGGTGTCTCCGGGGAGCTTAAGTGTGGCTTGACTAGCTTATGAAAAATATATAATGACTAGTCCTAGACAACACAATCAGATCAGGGAATGTACTTTTATGGAAAATAGTACACTACGCAGCAATGACACTGGAGGTATCCTTGTACGACACTTTGAATTATGCAGTGATGGGGGAAAAATCAAATCTTGTCAGTTGTCAGATTATTAATGCTCTTTGTAAATGGATCTCACCTCTTGCAATGATTTATTTGTCAACATGTAACTGGCCGGTGTCACGTGTAAAATGCATCTCATAGGTTTGTCTAGATCAGGTTGACCTATAGGGATGTCTAGTGAAGCTCATCTTGATTTTGTTGATTAAGATCAGAAGCCGCATGTACTATGTAAATGACACCATTCTCTGGGCAAGATGCTCTGGATGGTGGAAGAATGGAGAGAGCAAGCCAAGCACTGGCACATACTCCTTACTTCTTCACTTTTGGCTCCTGATGGAAGATTTAATACAACCAGTTCTCTTTCTTGCCTCTGTTGATTTCTCTATTAGGACAGTAACCTGTAAGTATGAATTAAAAAAATATTCTCCTTCAGATGTCTTTTGATAGAGTAGTTTAATCTCAGCAACAGGAAACAAAACTAAGACATAACCTGTGAAGAAACCTTGGGCCAAGTATACATCATAGCAGGGTTGACCTTGATGCTGACAGAATGGAGAGTTGGAGGCTTATGTCGCACTTTCAACCCATCATTGTTTAAGACAGTGATGTTTTAACTCTCTGATACCTTATCACTTAGAGCAACAGAGTAGGCTCTGAGGACTCTAGAATGTCTATATGAAGAGATGCAAACTCAGTACCTTTGAAGTTGGGTCGTTGTATACTGAAATGATGAATGAGAGGACATGAATGGATTTCCAATAAGACATACCATACTAATCTATAATACATTTGCAATGGTCATTAGTTATTATTTATAATAAAAATATTTAAAAATATATAGAAACATTAGAAAGAGAATCCACTTGCAAATTGCTCCAGACCCTGTAGGAGCTCAATAAAGGTTTTATTTTCCCCTTCCATACTTCCTCTTTGCTTTGTAATTATTTGCCTCCATGCTGGTTTTCCCCAATGACTTACACTCTTGTAGGTATAAATATTCAGAAGCCTTCATAACTATCCCTCACATATCAGGTACCACTTACACCTTACTGTCTTCATTACATCTTTTCTTTCCCACTTAAACAATAATATGTGCAAAATGAGGGCCAAAGATCACCAGGGAATTTGGAGTATGTTATGCTAATCAAGTGGCTTTCTTGTTAAATGTTCATTATCTGAGCCTGGGGGCTTCTTCTTGGAAGGCTCTGGATAAAGTTTAATTTCTATTTGAGTCTCTCCTGAATGAAGACTCCCTGAGCAAAGTCCAGTCAGCAACTGCCTCATTAGCATATCCAACACCACATGCAAATATCTACAGCCTCAGTGTGTGGAACTCCAAAGGGAATTCCTATCAGTGGAATGAGCTACATTGAGGATGACAATCTTTTTAGTGTCATTAGGGTAAATGAGGTGGTAATGGAAGTGCAGATTATAGCAACTTCAATAATTTATTTCACACTCCTCCATCAGGGTAGCTTTTACAAACAGCTAGCATCCTTAATTGAAATGTAAATGAATGATAAATTATGAAAAATGTATTATGAAAAGTAAAACACGGCCCAAATAAAAGATCAGAAATGAAAGGTTTTATGAAGTTGAGAAAATGAATCTGAAATGTTAATTGCCTGCCTGGGAATAGCTCCCAGAGCCCTCACAAGGGAGGGGTGAAAGGAGAAAGACTTTGTCTGCAGCCTGCGTATTTGTACACTACTCTGGAAGAAATGGTGTGGATGTCAGAGCCTTCCCCACTTGCCCTCCTGGGAACCTAACCCAAGGGACATGAATGATGAACAAAGGAAAACGTATCAGTGGGGGAGCCAGAGAGCATACTGTTAAGACTCCTGGGATACAGTACACATTCCACTTTTTTTTTTATTAATCTTTGAATGAAAGAAAATAACTTAAAACAAAAAAAGTATCCTTAGCAAAGTCAACATTTTATTGACCTTTTCTTTTTTCTTTCTATCACAGGAAATAGGCATCATCTTTACCCAAACTGAATCTATGATGGAGGAATTTACAGTAGTTAAAAAGTGACACGTGGCCTCAGATACTTCCAATTGCGTATCATTTCTTCCTAACGATGAGAGGCAACAAAGTTGTGAGCCATAGTATGCTGGGAATCTGTGGCATTTCAGGAGCTGAGGCCTGTGTCATGCTAGGGGCTGTGATCAGCGGTAAACTGGAAATTCTTCATTAGAATTATAATATCTTAAACGATCTCTCTAGGGCCAATGACAAGCTTTTTAAAGGAAGTACATCAGTTTCCCATTGCTGTTATAACAAATCACTACCACAAGAATAGCTGAAAACCAGAAAAAGGCATGATAGATGCCAGGTCAATTGGGCAGTGGTGAGGAACACCTTTAATCCCAGCACTCAAGGAGGCAGAGGCAGGCGGAGCTCTGAGTTCAAGGTCAGCCTGGTCTACAGAGAGGGTTCTAGGACAAATGGAGCTACATAGAGAAACCATCTTGGGCTCTTCTCTTCCCTCACACAAAAAAAGAGACAGGTCAGCTGAACACAGTCAGACTGCAGTTTAAGTGAGTATTGATATGGCTAGGATCTTTTGGAGACCCAAGGAACAATCTGATTTCTTTGTTCTGCACGTTATAGAAGCACCCTGTGCTACAGCCCTTTCGCGAATCTGCCCAACCACTTCCTTCTTTCTTCTTCTTCTTCTTCTTCTTCTTCTTCTTCTTCTTCTTCTTCTTCTTCTTCTTCTTCTTCTTCTTCTTCTTCTTCTTTTTTTGGTTTTTTGAGACAGGATTTCTTTGTGGCTTTGGAGCCTGTCCTGGAGCTAGCTCTTGTAGACCAGGCTGGCCTCGAACTCACAGAGATCCGTCTGCCTCTGCCTCCCGAGTGCTGGGATTAAAGGCGTGCGCCACCACCGCCCGGATCCTTCTTTCTTCTTATTGTGACCTGTAACCCGTTCTTCTGACTTCTCAAGTCCTTGTCACACTGTGGTCTCTTGCACATTGAAAACTGTGGCTTAGCCCAAATCCTCTAGCATATCTGCAAAGTCCTTCTTACCATGGGTGAGAACATATGTCCAGATTCTAGCAATTGAAAACGGGGCACCCCTCAAGACCCTTTGTCTCTCAAGGTTAGAGGGACATTAGAAGTTATGGAAATAGTATTCATTGGTGGTTCTAAATTTTAGAAAAACCTGTAATTTTTGTTTAGTTGTTTGGTGTCTGCATATGTTCATATGCAGGTGTGTGTGTGTGTGCGCGCGCGCGCGTGCGCGCATGTGCACACGCGTGCACATGTACAGGGGTAGGTGTGTGTATGTAGAAGTGGAAACTGGAGAACAACACTAGATATTGGTCTTTGTATGTTGTGTATCTTCTGGGGGAGGCTAGATCAATCACTGGCTTGAACAGTCCCAAGAAAGCCAGATAGATGGTCCAGGCAACACTGGGAATCTGCCTGTCTTCACCTTTCATAGCATGAGATTACAAACGTGCTACCATACCTATTTTGTGTGTGCATGTGTGTGTATATGCGTATGTATATGCATACACATGTATTTATGTGGGCTTTAGGGATTCAGTTCAGGTCCTCATGCTTTTGCAGCAAGCACTTTACTTATTAAACCAACTTTTAAGGACCTGGACAAATTTTATCTAAAGCAGTAAAATAAGAATAAAGAAGACAATTCTGGAATGGGTACCCATTCTATCTTTCTCCTAAGGCAGGTCTCCTAGCACCATAAAGGAGGGGCAGATTCCTAAGCAGGTTTTGTTGATCTGGGTAATTTAAACTCTTGGTTATTAATGCCAAACACTTAAAATTGTTGATGCTTCATTTTTGCTTTTTTGTTCTTGTTTTTAAAGTTTACTTCATGTACTCTTATTTTTGTGTTTGTTATGTACTATCATTTATGAATTATGTGTATGTGAATGACACAGCAAAGATGAGGCCAGAGGACCACTGTCAGATGTGAATTCTCAATTTCTACTTTAGTGAGGCAGGGCCCCTCTTGTTCTTGTTGCACTGTGTACTCCAATGCAGTTAGTCCTTAGGTTCTGTGTCTCCACCTGCCTCTCACTGTATGAGGGCTAAGATTACACATGCATATTATCACATCTGTGATCTGTGTATGTGTGTGTGTGTGTGTGTGTGTGTGGTGGTGAGAGAGAGAGAGAGAGAGAGAGAGGGAGGGGGGAGGGAGGGGAGGGGGAGCGGGAGGGAGCAGGGAGAGGGAGAGAGAGATCGTAGAGAGAGCTCGCGCTCTCATCGCATCGACGCTAGAGAGAGAGATAGCGCGCAATCCCTACAGAAGCACTTGGTATTGAACTCAGATCATCTGGCATGGGCAGAAAATGCTTTTACCTGTTTGAACCATCTCTTTGGAGTTGTTACTGTGATTTAAAATATTCAAAAAAGAGTCACAATGTTCTCTGCCTTTAAGTATTAGAGATTAAATTTCATTGTTATATGACACTGAATAATACAATAAATATTTATACAAAGGCACCAAGGAGCAAGATTGGTCAGCTGACCCTTCAATAGGATGACCTCGGTGAACAGAGAAGTTCAGTACAAGACTATGCATATTCTCTGTTCACCTCTTTGTAAACCTTAAAGCATCTCTTCAAATAGTTCAAAAGACTCACAATGCATTTTGTCACAACCCTGCAACTAGTTCAGAATCTGGTGGCATTCAGGGACAGTACTGAAAACAAATGTACAAGCATGGTGCAGGCTCTTTGGTGAGTTAAGATTGCTCTGGATCCCATTTTGAGTATGCTGATACCCACAATTGCTTGATATTATTTACTATTAACTGAAGTAATTGAGGCAGAAATTTCAGTCTTTAGAATGTGTCCATTTTCTTCTAAAGTCCTTGATAGAAGGTAATATCTGTGATAATAAATCTATGATAATTTTGGAGGTAGATAATTTTTGTCCGACTATAGATTTTGTTTTTATTTACTGTTCACATAATGTTGACACATTGCCTTACCTCTGTCCCTCTAATTTTCCATTTATGACATGGAATTGTCTTAAGGATTCCTGCTATCATTAGTTTGTTATTGCTGGAGCTGTTGTTACAACAAGAACCTGCTTTTGAAATGAAATTGCACAATCAAACTCATGTCTGCGAAGAGCATCGGCGGCTTCTGTAGTTTGGCCAGGCTTCAAGGACAATGTGAAGAAACAGTGAGCTTAGGATATTCATTCCTGTGAAGAAAAGAGGGACAAAGATCTGAGGACAAGAGCAGTATGCTTGAGGGTGGAGAAGTGACTGAATGATGGACCTGGGTGTTGTCACCTCATCTTGTTTCACTTTCAGACTCAGAGTCACATCTTCAGTTCTTGTGGTTCTCAGGACCTTCAGGTTAGAGCTAAGTCATATACCTGATTCCTTCTCATTTACAGACAAAAGATTGGGGGGACTTTTCAGCCTTGGTAATCATGTGAAACAGTTATCATAATAGCCCCCTTCATCCTCTTCATAGCTAGTCTCAAATCTGTATGTATAGATGACGGCTGACAAGTAGCTAGATAGATAATAGATGGATAGACAGAAAGATACACGGATGATAGATGAAAAAAAGATAGAAAATAAGGGGGAACGACGGAAAAGACGAAAGGAAGGAAAAAATAAGAAATCCAATTGTCCTTTTTTTTCTTCCCGAGCCAATGGGAAACTAGTGTTCATCCCTTCCTCTCTCCTATCTCTCTATCTCCCTCCCTTCCTTCCTTCTATCCTATTTTGTAAAGGAAAGTTGGATACCTTGTTTAATTAAATCGCCTATTCAATGAGCATAATCTGAACTATAGAGAGGGGAGAGATTAAATACTTTCTTTGGGTAATTGGCAAATCAAATCACAAGCACATTGCCTGCTGCACAGTTATGAAGTACTTTACCTTGGCTTCAAGTCTTCGTTTTCATTTTAATCATATCAAGCCATTTCATTCTCTCTTCCTACCAAAACATTTTGCATATTTCCTTTGCTGCATTCTTTTTTATAATCCGTGTTTATTTATTTATTTTTAATATACATATATATATATATATATATATTTAAAGAATACCAATCAAAATTCCCACTCCCTCCTCTCTTCCCATTCCCTCCACACATCCTCCCATCCCACCCCCTCTAATCCTAAGAGAGGGTAAGACACATTGCTTTGTGGAAGGTCCAAGGCCCTCCCTACTACATCTAGGCTGAGCAAGGTATAATCCAAAGAGAATAGGATCCCAAAAAGCCAGTACATGTAGTAGAGATAAATCCCAGTTCCACTGCTAGTGGACCCTCAGTCTGCCCTAGCCATACAACTTCCAACCACATTCAGAGGGACTAGTTTAGTCCTATGCTTATTCATTCCCTGTCTAAATGGAGTTGGTGAGCTCCCATTAGGTCAGGTAAACTGTTTCAGTGGAAGAACTTTTCATGGTCTTGACCTCTTTGCTCATATTCTCATTCCTTCTACTCTTCAACTGGACCTTGGGAGCTCAGTCCAGGGCTCTGATGTGGGTCTCTGCCTCTGTTTCCATCTGATGTAGGATGAAGGTTCTATGGTGATATTTAAGATAATTATCAGTCTGAATAATTATCAATGTATCAATATTTTTATTCACATTTATGAATGACTAATATTATATCACATGGGTTTAATGCATTTTGCTTATCAGTTTCCTAACCCAGAGACATTTTGATTGGGGTCATTTTTTTAGTCTGGTGTATATAGTGTATAGTGATGCTATAGATATTCATGTGTAAATCATTGTGAGGACATGTGGTTTTTATTCTTTGGGGTATTAGACATCAGTGTAATTTCTCAGTTTTGGGGGTAACTCTGGTGATCTTTTTGAGATGAGTCGCAAATCTGAATGGTCCCTGAAGTTTATTCGGGCTTATGAATTACGTTCCCCAACATACCTTGTGAGGGCTTCAGCTTCAGAAACTTGATCCTGAGCAGGGCTGATCTACAGAACTTGTGACTCTCTAACTCTGGTTCTTATCCCTCTCTCTTGTCCAGACCTGATAGGGCATGGAGTGTGGGGGTGGGATAGCTCCATAACAAAGACAGACATTTCAATGACACAATTGTTGATGTCTTACCATGAATGAATTGTTGGGGAGAGTTTCTCAGTCTTTGGTAACCAAAGTCTTGGTGTTTATAGAGAGAGCCCTTCAAACTGATAATCATATACAAGGAGAATTTGGATTTTGAAATCCTGACATGACTGAAAAATCTTCGATGCATTTGCCTTCTGGAATAACGAGATATCTACTTTGTTGTTAGTGTTGTTTTATTTTGTTATGTGTGTTTTGTTTTGTTTTCAAGACAGGGTTTCTCTGTGTAGCTCAGGCTGTCCGGGAACTCAATCTATCAATCAGGCTGTCTGTCAACTCACAGAAATCTGCCTACTTCTCCCTCTCAAGTGTTGGGATTAAGGGCATGCACCACCACCACCAGGCTAAGAAAGCTGTTTTGGTTTCAGAGGCTGAATTTCGATTTGAGAACGCTCTCATTGCTTTGAGAACGATATGCAGGGACAATTGCCTTAGAGGCCGTTGGCTAACAAGATTAAATATGTGAAGTAAATGAGATTATGACAAAATGTATTAATATATCCCACAGGATATAAGGAAGACATCAAAACAGCATCTCTCCAATATTCAACTGTGCAATGTACCTGGATGCTTTTATGTTGCATCTTCAAATTGTCTTAGTTCGTATTTTTGCTTATACTTAGTCAATAAATCCATTTTAGCTTTATAGATACAAGTAGTTAGAAGTATATCCATGCATTTAAATGCTTTGTTTGAAATTGATTAACCTTTTTACAGTACAGTTGCCACAATATTTTTCTTTTCCCCTTCAAATGTGATTCTGAAACTTATTTTTTATAATGTTGTAACTTTTTTAAATTTTCAAATTACATTTCATATATATTATATATATATATATATATATATATATATATATATATATATAGAGAGAGAGAGAGAGAGAGAGAGAGAGAGTCTACCTCAGGTTGTCGGCTTGTCTGCGAGTGTCTTTTTTACTGGCTGAACCCTCTTGCCGCCTGATTCTGTGACTTGAAAACCTATCTTAAAGATTGTTGCTGACATGTCGTGCCTGTTTCTGTTAAACATAACAAATGACTTTAGGGATAAAGAAAAATTGATATTCTAATTTCTGTGCACATCAGGTGGTTCAGGGGAAAGAATATCTTCGCTTTTGAGAGCAGTATTTAATTTACTTAATTTATCATGGATTCATTTCTTTTGCATGTTTGAAAAAGGGCAAGTGAGTTATGGAAATGAATTAAGTGAGATGAATGTATTTCTTGGATTAATAAAAATTAACCAAGTAAGTGGATGATAGAGCCACTAGAGACGGTAGTGTTTGGATGCATTTTGCTGGAGAGGGCCCCCCACAGTGAGACTTCCCTTGGCCTCAGCACACACTAAGCACACACTGTACCACTTAGTTGTACCTAGCTTCCCAGACCCTATAGTAACGAGACAGATAATGAATTGCTATTGGGCAGGATCAAGAATGCTGTCTTTGTGTTCCATTTGGTTATAAAATGTTTTTGGTAAAGCCAGAAATGTCAACAATTTTATTTTGTAAACTAATTTTATTTTTTTATAATATTGAAGTTCAAGTCAATATTCTATGAATTCTGAAGGGGACACCTCTATCTGTCGAGAACTTGTCAACCTGAATTTCAGGATAGGATGACTTTGCATGGCCAATGGAGACACATCGCTTTTTAATAAGGTTGCTAGTAAAGCCTGATAGTTAGACATTAATGCATGCTAATTGGAAAAACTGAGCACTGTGCATAAAATAGCACAGTGGGTTATTATGATACCTAGATTCATTTCGTGGATTTTCTTAAACAGCTGAACTGCAGCAACTTGAAAGATCCAATAAAGTGTAAGATGCTCATTGTTTTCATATAGTCATTTTAATAAAGACAGATTTGCACAAAAGACATCTTAAAGGATCAGGAAATCTCAATTTAGTAGTATAATTGTTTTATAAAGGTATATGCATGAATTTCTTTGTATATTTTAGGCCATTTTTTAATTACCTCTTTGACAATTCTATTCACATATGTAGTGTGTCTTGCTCATATTCAAACCTTCACGCTCCCTCCTCTTTGATTTCCTCAACATTTTCTCCTCTCACCTTCATGTCATCATCATCATCATCATCATCATCATCATCATTATTATTATTATTATTATTCCCCTGATTCCAGTTGGTGCTGTCTGCAGGTATGTGAAGATGGTACTATCCACAGGAGTGTGGGTAGCTAATCATAGCCCAATCTTGGAGAAAACTGATTTGTTTCCCCATTTGATTTGATTTGATCCATCCATTGCCAATAGCATGTGAGCCAGAAATTGTCTTCTCAGCTTGTGTCCTATCTGAGCTGAATGCTGACCAGCTTGATCCTGTATAGGACTTTCCTGTAGGTGACTGTAGGTGCTGTAATCTTATGAATGCAATGGTTAGGATGGAGGTGCCTTCAAACTCCTGATCCTCCTGCCTCCCTCAATCTCCCAAGTGCCGAATTATGAATATATCACTGCCTGCAACTTGAAAAAGACCATATAAAGATTTTAAAATTTATGATTTTAGATTTTTCAGAAGCCCCACCCATTATTCTGAGTTCTCACTTCAGAACTTAAAATGTTAAATTCTCTTCTGCATTTGGGAGCTCTACACTAGTTCTGATGAGTAATGACAAGAAAAAATCACCCACAACATGAACATGACACCAAGGAAAAAAAATCCAAAGAGACAGAAATGTCACTCACCAAGATCCTTTCACTAGAGTCGCTGAAGAAAAGCTTCTGGGATCACAGTGCACAGGTTTGAAGACTGTTGTGATTGTCTGCTTGTGTTGCTAGTCATTCAACATAAGTCACATATTCTCTTCCACAGGATCAGAAAGAGATGAGAGTATTCAAGCAGGAGTTTTGTTCTATAACCTTATTATTATTATTATTATTATTATTATTAAAAAACTGTGGAAGACGGATGTACATAGAAATAGGAAGACTCGGGCACTTCAGCAAGTTTATCATTGTCTCTCAGCCATCACATTTTTTCAAAGTTTGTAAACAGGGAAAATACAAATTCACAAATCTAGTCACATGTTCATAGTCATACTTGTGTGTGTATGTGTGTGTGTGTGTGTGTGAGTAAGCTTGTGTATGTGCTGGTGTACAAAAGAGGACCTCCATTGACTTCTTCATTTACTCTTCTTATTTTTTGATGATCACAGATCTTACTAGGCTATGTTGCCAGTGAGTTCTCCAGATGCACCGATCTCCATTCCTGAAAACTGACATTGCAGACACATGTGGCCATGCCTGGTTTTTCTATGGGCTTTGGAGATTTGAGCTCAGGTACTTTGGCCTTAACAGCAAACACTCTCATCCTTCAAGTCAATTCCCCACACCCACTTTCCACCTTTGCTAGGCATTTATGTTTGTTTTTATGCTCTGCACGAAACCTATAGCTATAGTGACCTGTTTGTATTAGACCACAATGGTTGGCGGCTTCTTGGCCTATACATGACTGGGAAGAACTATTGTCATGTTTGTGCCTTTGAAGTCTTACTGTGTGATATTGTCACTTTTATACCTTTTGCCTCATTGTGTGCTATGATGAGATAGGAAAGTTATTTCAATTTACTTCCTGTAACACTTAAAACTTCTATTGCAAGCTTGCCCATCCCTTACTTTGTTGATCTCATTCACAAATTAGTTTTATTTCTGGTAAGGATTTCAAATCAGAAATTTAATGTTTAAGAAATTTTACATGTAGAAAAATGGCTCATGCATTGGAAATAGTTTTAAAACATGCATTATGTAACTGAATAAATGCATTTTCCAAGTTGAAATAAAATGAGTCAAGAAAAGGAATAACAGCAAAAGAAAAAAAATGATTGCTAAATGTCCAGGATTTCAACCAACACGTAGAAAGCTTTAAGTTCTTAAAAATTGTTTTCTGGATAAGCTGGGGAGATGGCTCATTGAGTACTGTGTTTGTCATGCAAGAATGAGGGAGGACCTGAGTTCAGATTCCCAGCACCCTCATAAAAATTGTATGCTGGCATTCTCCTGTGACTGGTAGAGAAGATGAACCTAAAGTAAGTTAGCCAGCCAGCCTAGCCAAAATTCAGTGTAAACGCCAATCAAAATCCCAACCAGTATGCAGGGTAAACTCCTATCCAAAGTAAGATACACACACACACACACACACACACACACACACACACACACACACGAAAAATGTTTCCTAGGGAAAACAAAAACATGTCCAGAAAGCTGTGTAAGACTGCCCAGCTTGAAAGTAGTGGAAGCCAATGAAATCATTGCAAACACCATTACAGTGTATAGTGTCTTTCTAAGCTCCGCAGTTCTACTCTCAGAGTGACCCTTTCTGAATTTCCAGCACTACACACTTCAAACTTAACTATGAGCAGGTAAGGGATTAGAAAACATTCTGTACTCAAAAGTATTGAACTTGACTTTTCTTAACTGTAACCCTGGTCAGATACAAGCTTGGAGTAAACTTTATGTGCCATACAAAAGTAAGAGTAGCAGCACCCCTTCGAAAGCATTAACACAGGGCAGTGGAAGGAAGGAAGGAAGAGGGCTCCTGGGGAAGTCCATTATTTGTCAAGGCAGCGCAGGCTGCATTCTCAAGGAATTCTTGAACTTTGAACTTAGTGAAGATCTAGGCACCTACATGACAGATATGGATACACTGTCAAGATTATCCTCAGGGGTCTGGAGAGATGGCTCAGAGGTTAAGAGTATTGCCTGCTCTTCCAAAGGTCCTGAGTTCAGTTCCCAGCAACCACATGGTGGCTCACAACCATCTGTAATGGGGTCTGGTACCCTCTTCTGGCCTGACACAGACAGAATATTGTAAAATAAATAAATAAATAAATAAATAAATAAATAAATAAATAAATAAATAAATATTTTTTAAAAAAGTTTATCCTCACGGTCTGTAGAAGATTCAGTTATTTTTCTTCATCCCAGGGGTGGTCCATCAGTCCCTGATGGTAAAGTAGGGTATGATGAGTTAGGAAGATTTTGAGATGAGAAAACAGAGTGTGTTTGTTAGGTTTCCATACTGGTGACCAAAGACTGGCGAGGACAATTGAATGGGAAGAATTATTTATTTTGGTTCACAGTTCTGAGATTTCATTCTTTCATGACTTGGTGGTGCAACTCACACCATAGTGTACAGGAAGCAGAGTATGGGAGGAAGTTTGTTCTATCTGGATTTCTCCTCCCCCCCTCTTATTCTATCTGAGCTGTCAGCAAATAGGATGCTCTTATCCATCTTTAAAGTGGCTCTCACTAGTGGTTGACATCCTCTGGATGCACTGTCATAGGCACAGCTGGAGAGGTGCATTCACTAATCTCCTGGATACTTCTCAAGATGAACCTTTGCTCATGATGTCTACCAGCCAGAATCAGAGTTGCCAGAAGGGAGAAAGAAAGATACAGCAGGTAGACACCTACTAACTTTCAGGCACGGACAGTGAATTCATTGCTGGGAACATATCCAGCTATTATTAAGATTTATTTTTTACATCATGGTCAGTTTCTTTCATTTCTAGCTCATTTATGTTAGGTATGTGTGTTGTTTAGTGTTTGTCAACTTGACACACGCTAGAGTCATCTGGGACGAGGTAATGCCAACCAAGAAATTGTCTCCATCAGATTTTCAATTCTGTGGGTAATTTTCATTAAAAAGATGATTGGTGTTGGAGGGCTCAGCAAAGCAGTGCTCTCCCTGGGAAGGTAATCCTGGGTTGTATAAGTAAACAGGCTGAGCAAGCCATGGGGAGCAAGAAACAGTTTTCTATCATGATCTTTGCATCAGTTCCTGCCTCCAGTACCCTGCCCTGACTTCTCTTTCTGTTGGACTACAAGCTGTAAGATGAAGTAAGTCCTTTCCTATCCAGGTTACTTTTCATCATGGTGTTTATCAAAGCAAGCAAGCAGCGTGCAGTGAAGCTGAAACTCTTGTCTCTGAGTTACTTCCTCCCATGTCATCTGTCTTATTCTATCATGTCTCTATTATCTATATCTGATTGTCTACTTATTGTCAACCAACTATTTATCTCCTATTTATCATACATGTGTGTCTCATCTGTAGCTAGAAATAAGGATCATTGTAACATACGTTCCATATTGTAGTACATGTTTGTGTTTACCATAAATTCAATGTATTATTTCAAATTAATATTACGTGTAATTCTGCAACACTACACAGAACATATGCACATGTACTATTTTGTACCTATAGTATAATATATGTTATATAATATGTCTATATACTCTTCATTAATGTACTGTTGTTTTTTGAATAAGAATGTCCCCCATAGGCTCATGTGATTGAATATTGGTACCAAGATGGTAGAACTGTTTGGAAAGGATTCGATGTGGCTTTGTTGTCAGCTTTGAAGTTTCAAAAGCCCATGCCATTTCCAATGTGTGTCTTTTTGCCTTGTCATTGTCATTGTGTCTCAAGATATGAGCCATCCACCACCACTCTATCACCATACACCCCTGACTCCTCCCATGGCCCCCCATCCAAACTCATCATGGCTGTGGTCTTTAACCTGTAGTGATAAGCCCCAAATTAAACACTTCATTTATAAATTGCCCTGATCCTGGTGTCTTATCAAAACAATAGGAAAAAATTAATAATACACTTTATATAGATGAATGTATTATTAAAATGCTTTGGGGTCCTCCTAATTTACACTTCACTAAAGCCCATAATAACTGAATTTTATGTCACCTTGCTTACTACAGAAACGATTATGCATAATTATTTCAGAGGGTTCACTTTTCTGTTACGGCACTCACATTTGTTCCTTACTTATTTTATTTTGTTGATGCTACTTTCCAATTTACTTAACATTGCTTGGCAAACAGTCCTTACATCCTGGCCCTTTCAGAGTTTGGAGATATTTATTTTACAGACCTGATATAGGTTCTGGGGGTTTAACTCAGGTTTTCTGAAAGAGTAGTGCACGTTCTTAGCTGCTGAGCCATCTATTCAATTCCATGTCACAGAATCTAAACTTCTGAGCACATTCTGGTATTTCTGCTTCTTTTTCTCTGAACTATATTGCTCTGATGTCTTTCACCACTTATTGTAGGGGTTTTCTTCTTTATGGATTGTGGGGAGCCTAGTCCTAATCTAACTATGTCACACCTCCTACATCTATGACTCAGGGAGCATGGTAGAAAAAGGAATGGAAAGATTTTAGGAGCCAGAATACTAGAAAGTCTGCTGTGAAACAGTCTTTCCTAGGCCAGGAAAATGAAAATATCAATAGAGTTGTTACTATGTAAGGGGAACCTTTCAGGAAGCACAGCCACTGGACAAAGAATTTCAGAACACTACTAACTGCTGGGAGAAGGGCAATTAGCCTCTTCAAGAGTTAGGTCCCATTATTGGTTCTTCTACGCAGAGTAGTCAGCCCTGAGACCATGTACACACAAAACAACAAAAACAGATGCAGCAAGTTGTATTTATATGTTTGTGCATGCACATGTGCACACACATGGACACACATCTATATGTATGTAGTAATCATAATCTAAGAAAACAAGGCTTAAGGTGGGCCAAAAGAAGGTTTCAAGAGAATGTATCTGGAAGGAACTGGAGGGAGGAAAGGAAGGGGAAAGTGATGAAAATTCTGGTGTAATTAAAAAATGTATTTAAAAAATTTATTATGATTGTGTGCATAATCTGTAATTAACACATGATGATAGTATGAATTCCAGCTCCCACCATGAATTTTGCTTTGCCGCTCAATCTGTCCATCTCCTGTTTTCTTGTATTTAAAACACATGTGGAGTCACACCTTCCTCACAAAGGTACACTGATTCAAATGCAGCGTGCTGCACAAGGCACACGGGCTGTACAGTAAACCATCCAAACAAAACTAGGAAGGAAAAAAGCTAATTCGTCATGTTTTTAAAATTGTAGTTTCCACTTCCATATTTATTCATTATTACAAACTTCCCAAAGTCGCCTCTAATACTGGAGGGCTGTATGTGTTTCACAGACAGGCTGCAAAGACATGGAATACTATAGATATTGAAGAACTACAAAGCCCCACGCATGTCAGCGGAGGCCTCTTGGGTTGAACTTGAAAAAGATTACTGAAGTTCTACAGTTGTTCAGAATGTCATCTGATCATCCATAGGTCCTTGGAGTAGATCTAATCCAATGTGACTGGCATTCAGATGCAAGGGAGAACTTTGAATCTCAAGACAATGGACAGGCTGTGCGGAAGCATGGGAAACCTGGCCATTCAAGATGCTCCAGGAAGGAGGTGGTACATCTTCAAGCCTCAGGACACCTGCAGCTACCAGAAGCTTGAAGAAAGCCTCCATCAAGTCCAGCACCTATGGAAGGAGCAGGACCCTGTGCTAAGTCACCTGACCCATGATATACTGGTATGGGGAGCCCTGGGAACTTAATGGAGATGGTTATGTTTATAGTTACTGTTATTAAACTTGATAGCTCTTTTCATGCTTGCCACGTTCCTAATCATTGTACACACTGGAAACAATCTGAATTTTATAAAACGTTTGCTCTCCACATTTCAGTGTATTAAGAACTTATTCTGCAGGGATAGCCAGGTGCTAAGCATTGATATTAGAGGCTCCCCCTGATTAATCTTTTGCCCTATGGAGAAAACTGCTTCCCCCACAAACATGGTTCTTGGCTTTGAACCATTTGCATTGTGAATTCTTCTGTCTTCAGTCAACTGTGATAGAAGGACAGTCTCATTGGTCTGCTTTCTCCCCAGCAGGAGGGAAGATGGAACAGAGAGTAGATATGTGTTTTCATTTTCTGTCCTCAGAGTACACCAACTTGAAGCTTGCTCTGCTAGTCTCTTAATGGGAGCACAACATGACTAATCAGGGTCGTATCTGCTTCAGTTCTCCCAGAGGTTGGAACAAAGAAATTTATTAGAACATTATTCTTTGGATGGAAATAATTATTTAGACTTTGGCTTTATATATAGTGTGGGAATCTAGAGTACACACTGGTGGCTTAACTTGCTGCTAAAAAATGAAACTGTCTCTAACAAGCCTCCTGGCCTCTAGAAAATTCCATATAAACCCCATCTGCCCTGCTTCCATGAAGCCTCCAGAAACTGTGCTGCTTCCCGTGGTGAGCTACTAACAAAGGATTAGTCTAACCAGCCTGCTAAGGAGTACTCCTCTTGATCTGACAATGGAGTCCTGTGCTCTGCTCTGTGCTTAGTTTCCCATTTTGAATTGTGCTGCGATTTGTCTTTTGTTTCTTTGTGGAAAATAGACAGTTCTAAGTGTCATTCACTCTCTGTGATCTTTCTTTTTTTTTTTTTTATTAAAAATTTCCGCCTCCTCCCGCCTCCCATTTACCCACCTCTCTCCTGCACTCCCCTTCCCTCTCCTGTCCAGAGAGCAGTAAGGGCTCCCTGCCCTGTGGGAAGTCGAAGTTCCTCCCCCTTCGATCCAGGTCTAGGAAGGTGATCATCCAAACAGGCCAGGTCCCCCAAAGCCAATATGTGTAGTAGAGTCCAAATCTAGTGTCATTGTCCTTGGCTTCTCAGCAGCCCTCATTGTCCGCCATGTTCAGGGAGACCGGTTTTATCTCATGCTTTTTCAGTCCCAGTCCCGCTGGGCTTGGTAAGCTCCGAATGGATCAGCCCCACCATCTCAGTGGGTGGGAGCACTCGTCGCAGTCCAGACTTCCTTGCTCATGTTTTCCTTCCTTCTGCTCCTCATTTGGACCTTGGGCAGTTCGGTGCACCAATGTGTGGCTCTGTCTTTATCTCCATCCATCGCCAGATGAAGGTTCCCTCACGGTCCTGACTTTCTCATGTTCTCCCTCCTTCTGTTCCACGTCAGGACCTTGAGAACTCAGTCCGGTGCTCCAATGTGGGGCTCTGTCTCTAGCTCCATCCATCGGCAGATGAAGATTCTATGGTGATATGCAAGATAATCATCAGTATGGCTATAGGATCTGGCCTTTTCAGACTTCCTCTCCTCAGCTGCCCATGGAACTAGCTGGGGGCGTCTCACTGGATACCTGGGAACCCCTCTAGAGTCAAGTCTCTTAATAATCCTAAGATGGCTCCCTTAATTAGGATATATGCTTCCCTGCTCCCATATCCACCCTTCCTATATCCCAAGCATCCCATTCCTCCAAGCTCTCCCTATCCTCCCCTTCACGATTTGCTCTCCCCATCTCCCCTTACCCCCAACCCACCCCACCCCCAAGTTCCCAAAGCAGTGTGGTGGTTTCTCAGGAAATTCGGGATCAACCTACCCCAGGACCCAGCAATTCCACTCTTGGGAATATACCCAAGAGAGGCTCAATCATACTACAAAAACATTTGTTCAACTATGTTCATAGCAGCATTATTTATAATAGCCAGATCCTGGAAACAACCTAGTTGCCCTTCAGTGGAAGAATGGATGAAGAAACTGTGGAATATATACATATTAGAGTACTACTCAGCGGTAAAAAAAAAAAAAAAAACAGTGACATCTTGAATTTTGCATGCAAATGGATGGAAATAGAAAACACTATTCTGAGTGAGGTAACCCATACCCAAAAAGATGAACATAGGATGTACTCACTCATAATTGGTTCTTAGCCATAAATAAAGGACATCGAGCCTATAATTTGTGATCCTTGAGAAGACAATAAGTAGGTGAAACCAAAGAAAAACATATAGTTATCCTCCTGGATATTGGAAGCAGACAAGTTTGCCGTGCAAAAATTCTGTGATCTTTCAAACTTAAAGGATGGAGCACCTTGGGGCTCGTAGGTGGCTGCTCATGGATGAAACTGCTGAACCTTCCTTTCCCAGATGCAGAAGCTCATTTGACAAAGTGGTACATGCCAGGCCATGGTCCCTTGCATGGGAAGTCTCATTTGTCTCTGAGCAGGAGTTATCCTTGCTGTCTAAGACACCAGTGCATAAGGGTGAGGTTTTCCTGTCTTCTCGACCTTTCATGTGCATCAGTTCGTATTCTGCTCCTTTGTTTTTCTCTCTACTGCCTTTTAAAGCTTCTTTCCCTGTGCTTCTTCCTGAAACAAAGACATCTCTAGACCTCAGAGCGCTAGAAAGCTAAAGCCAGCATTTAGAGTTGTGATTAGGATATTGAGCCCTAATTAAGTCCATGCTTTTTTCTCGTTTCTCTAAACACAAAAATCAATGAGGGATCTGTGGCCCCTTTAATAGAGATTAAATGAGCAGACACAGGCTTTGCTGCCTTGGAGGCTGAGACACTGGTTTGGGTGTTAATTAAAGGCACTTATTACCATGTGGTTCCCCGTTGGAAATGCTGGCTGGCAGTGGGGAGGGGAGCGTCCACAGCAGCTGCCCCTGTGGTGATGCACTGATGCTGGCGTCCTGGGAGTTCGCTCCTTCTTGTGCAATTTTCTCCGTGTTGTCTGACCATGGTCTGTTTCTTCCTTATGGGCAGGCTCTGCTATGGCACTTCAGACCTTGAGTTTGCCTAAGTTGCCTAACCCTAGCCCTTCCCTTGATTTTTCCTCATTCAAAGTTTCCTGCTTTGGGAAAGGGCTTATCCTTCTAACAAAACTCTCTCCCTTGTCACTTTGCATCTCTTTAGGTGGCCAAACAGGATTTTCCCTGTATCTACTCTGCTTCCGAAAATTTCTACACACAACATCTGGGACCTAATAGACCCTCAGAGAAGTATTGATTACACCATACATTAATGTCTTAGAAAGAACAACTGCTGCAATAATAAAAGGGACCTAACCATACATCACTCAATGAGTTAGTCAGATTTAAATGCTCAACTTTCTTCATCGAGTACATAAAATAATTGTGTTAAATTCCATTTTTATTAAGGTCCATGTGTCAGCCCTTGAGAAGCCACTTCCAGCACATACAGCCTCTGCCTGTACAGGAATGGCTTGCATTCCAAGCCTAACATACAGAGTGACCATTTTATGATGACTGTTTGAACTACCTTTCTTTGAGAAACTTTGAGTATATGCATCTTACCCATCCTGGGACCCTCCTTCTCTACTCTTTGTATTGTGATCGCCCCAGTATATAGAGGAGATTCTCAGATACCACAGACAATGAAATAGATATGGTCACCTGCCCTTCAGTTTGTTTTTCTGAAAAATTTTCTCTTGTCACACTATGGCTTCCATGGTGAGATTTTTTTTCTTTTGTTTTCTCTTTTTTCTTCTGATAAATTTTATTTTATTTTGGAGGTGAGTGGCAAGGGCAGAGGGCAGATATGAAGGGACGGGGAAATGAATGGGATCGAGGTGCATGATGTGAAAGATACAAATAATAAACAAAAAGAAAATTGAAATTAAAAAAAAAGGACCAGGGAAATACAAGTGAATCTTGGAATTTAACTAGAATCAAGCATACATTACTCTGAGAGAAGCTGGTAATGAAGCCTGAAGATAAACATCTTCAACTATTCCATAATGAGACAGGGATAAGGCAGAGGTGAAGAGACAGACAAAGACTCAAAAAGCAAAGGAGACAAAGATCACTTAGTTTTCTGAGGTCAAGGTACCATTTTCTCTAAGGAGAATTCTTTATCATTATCCTAGTGGGTGTAAAAATGATATATTTTTGACTCATGTCATACCAAGAGATGAGGGCCCCACATAGAAGAAAAGGTAAACAGTCTCTCTTAAGAATGAGCACTGTGTGTTGGCCTCAGATTAGGTTCTGAAATCATGGATAATGGAGATTACATACTAAGGTTGGGAAGACAAAGTTTATATTGTCCTGTGTCCCTACTCCTTCTAGACACAGGCCAAACTGAGAATGGCCCAATCAGCACTGTGGGAAAGTTTCTACTATGTGTCCTCTAAGGGTGATAAGTGTGCCTCTCTGATGCCTGACACTTTAATTTAATTAACTAATTAACTGGCCCTTAACAAAAATATCTGAGGTCCAAAAGCAGGTAACTTTTTCTACGGAAAGTCACCAGTATGTTGGGATCAGACTTCAATTCAGCAATTTTCTCAAGCAAAGAATCTCTGGGCCACTAGTGCGAGAGCTGCCATAGGGCTCGGAGGTCCTAGTCAACTGAATTTACAAAAGGGGAGTTGATGTCTGACTATGAAGTTTCCAGGCGTTAAGGAGGTTTTCAATTATCACTTAGCTAGAATGGTAGGAATGAATATTAATAATTCTGTTCATATAAGGGGTCTAGTATATATTGACAGTATGTGGCATAAAGTTGGTCACATATCCATTATTTTAATGGCTGTCATTATTCTAAGTTAATAAGTATATCAAGAGACAGGTATTCTAATTCAAATCAAAGTAGTATGATTCTAGATACTGTTAATATTATCATTAATATTATTAATGTGTATGTTTGTTTATGTGGATACGGGTGTCTGTAGGGGGGTGCATAAATGTGTAGTGTGTGCATTTGGAGGCCAAAGGACAACTTTTGGGTGTCTTTTCTTAGGAGGTATCTACCTTGAGAGATTTTTTTTTGTGACACAAGGTGTCTTATTGGTCGAGAGCTTGTCAAATACACTAGCCTGGCAGCACAGGGATTAGTTTATCTCTTCATCCCTAGTAGCAATGGGATTATAAGTACACACTAAAACATCCAGCTTTTTTTTTGTTTGTTTTTTTTTCTCATTTTTTTATTCAAGATTTCCATCTCCTCCCCTTCTCCTCCCCCTTCCCTCCCCTCCCTTCCACCCATACCCCCACTCCACCCCTCTCCAAAGACAAAGAGCCATCAGGGTTCCCTTCACTATGTTTAGTCCAAGGTCCTCCCAGCTCCCCCTAAGTCCAGGAAGGTGAGCAACCAAACTGACAAGGCTCACAGTGAACCCGTCCATGCTGTAGAGTTCATGTTCATTGCCATTGTCCTTGGTTTCTCAGTCCTCCTCCACCGTCAGCCACATTCAGAGAGTCCGGTTTGGTCCCCTGTTCCATTCAGACTGGACTTGGTGGTCTCCCGTTAGATCTGTCCCACTGTCTCAATGGGTAAAAGCACTCCTCGCGGTCCTGGCTTCCTTGCTCATGATCTCCCTCCTTTTGCTCCTCATCAGGACCTTGAGAGCTCAGTCTGGTGCTCCTATGTGGGGCTCTGTCATTTTCTCCATCCAATGCCAGGTGAAGGTTCTATGGTGATATGCAAGATATTCATGAGTATTACAATAGGATCTGGACATTTCTGGCACCCTCTCCTCAGCTGCCCAAGGAACTAGCTGGGGTGTGTTCTAAGGATCAAACTTAGGTCCTCAGGAGTTCAAGGCAAACCCTTGAACTCTATCCTTGATACTATTTTTAATTCTGATTGTTTAGTGTCTATTTATTTTTAAAACAATGAATTTTTACAAGAATTCTGGAAACTTTGGAAGCATAACTGCAAGGAAATACATGTTATCAAAAAGGATTATTCCCCATGCAGTAATAAATCTGAAGTTTGAACACCTAACACAACTCAGAGGTGAATTACCTTAACCCAATTTGGTGTAGACTGTAAGGAGGGAAAGAATCAAATAGGAACTCAAATGATCACATTCTGCTTGGTTTTCAGATGATTCCAATAGATCAACTAGCTTAAAATAATAGAATGATCAATGTCGTTTTCAGGTAGCCAACCATCAATCAGTCTCTTGATCAATTCTGCATACTTACATGAATAATACTTATCTTTGTCATCTTCGCAGTAATTATTATGATTTCTCATCTCAATGAGGAGCTATTAATGTCAGTCTGTGGAAAAAAATAATTAAATAGAAACATTTCAAAAAGTAATGTCACAACTGATTCTCATTCTAATTGTGCTTGTCCCCAAATTTAGTGCATACTGAACATTAGTGGGTAGAAACAAACCATAAATTATTGTGTTTATGACATGCATTGCAGCATAGAACTGCATGCCAAATTCTTCTGACAGGCATAACAAGAATTGTTCAAAAATGCTGCTATGTTTGGTGCCAAATTCAGTGATAATTTATTGCTCTCTGAATTTCGACATCTTTCTCTTGTTTTTTTTTTCTTTTAATTTTACTGACTCTCCAGTGGTAGAATTTGGATCATCTTCTGCTCAGGGAGGAAAGTATGACATGTCCACAATGACCTTCATTAACTAACACCAAAGGCCTTTTGAAAAAAAAATATATAGAAACACACTACTGCAAAAGCTTCATATATATATATATATATGTGTGTGTGTGTGTGTGTGTGTGTGTGTACATACACACATAAACACACATTATATGTATATATATATTAAAGGATTTTAAATTGAATTACCCTAAAATATAGGCCAGTACCTAAACATGGCACCATATGCTGCCACATAAACTCCCCAGTGCCAAGAAGGGGCTATCTCTTTTTGACTCGTTGACCAGTGAGATCAGAGAGGCCCCCCCAATATTAGAGGCTATTGCCGGTGTTATTGGTTACCATTAAGAACCTGATGATTAAACACTATTGATTAGGATGCTGTACTTACATGATAGAATGTAGAGAATCTAGCTGGTGCTCACCTGGAAGCTTCACCACTACTGGCCAACCTTCATAGTATTGGAAAGGGCTGTGTAGGCTATTGAAGGAGAAAATCAATTACCAGTCTTACCCAGCAAATGGAACCTGTGAGCCACAGTCCTGACCTATCTGGCAAGATATGCCCTCTGGTGCAATAGTGGAATGGATAGCATAGGAGGAAGCAACTACTTTATGATTGGATTTAAGGCCTGCTTCGCAAGATGAAACCCAAGAACACTGGCCAAGAAAATATGGTTTGGTATACCATAGGCCCTGTAGAAGAACGTAGCTACTATTATTTTGCCAAATGGACATAATATTAATATTCTGTGAGTGAATATTATACACATATATCCATTTCTCTCTCTCAACTCTCATCATAGAAGCTTCTGAATATAGTAGGATATGATCAACACAGAGCCCAGCAACTGGCCAAGGTGCAGAGATTAAGATGCCTCCTGTTGCTCAGACCTAAATGCTAAATGGACTCAAGTCCAGTTTGTGCTGGCAGACTACTTTGAGCATGGAGCTTACTCTGGAATGTGGTCAGTGTAACAAATGTTGCTCCATTGAGTAAAACTGGCTTTTCCTCACTCATAAGCAATCAAATGTTAATAGCTCCTGGGTTAGGCATGGAATTGCATTTCCTGTCTTCTGTGTTGGGATTTTGTCTGACTTGATGCTGTGCGATATCCTATGTTCCACCCCAGGCCCTGTGACTTTATAGACCGATGTTGTGCATGAAAAACATTGTTTTCTTGAATTCATCCACCCTATTTGGCTCTTATACTCTTTCCATTCCCTGTGATGTGTAACAATTTACATGATCTTCCACAATGATCACCAAGCCTTGAGAGGAGACTATGCAACATCTGTGTGTGTGTGTGTGTGTGTGTGTGTGTGTGTGTGTGTATGTGTGAAAGAGAGAGGGGGGTGGAGAGGGAGAGATGGAGTGGGCTTCTGAAGTTGGGTGAATAGGGAGGTAGGAGAGGATCTATGAGTAGCTGGGGCAGGAAAATGAATATCATCAAAGTATATTCTATAAATTCTTCAAAGAAAAAAAAACAAAATCTTTATTTAAAAATCCATGTATGCCCAAAGTAAAGAAGAATCTAAATATCTTGAAGCATATTGTCAAAATTTAACTAGGGACACAAGGGAGCATACAGGTATGTTGGTGATTCTTTTCTTCCTGCTGTGGCAAAAGGAGGTTTAAAGAACACTCTGTATTCCTATACTGAGCAAAGTAGGGTGTCACTTGTGCCTAGGGTGACTTATACCTAAGTGCCATATAGGCTTAGTGAATCAAATAAGGTGTTCATTTATAAACTTAATGATGTGGATCTGTTTTCAGTGATAATGTAGCAATAATTGTATTGCTCATTTTTCTATTATTGACTTATCATCTGCTATTTACCAGAATTACTTCCTAGGACCTTAAATATCATCAATGTAGTTCTGAAAATCTAGGGGCATATTTTAATGAAGGAAAACAAGTGGATTGGTAAGATTAGAAAACTCTTGCAAGGTTTAAAACTAGTGAGAAAAGGTGCCATCGATCTCATGCCTATAATCTGCGAGGGTGGGTCTAAGCATCCATTGTTCTAGTGATAACTTCTAACCCTCTTGTTAGATGAGTATTTAGTTGCTGTTTCAAAATATCTGACAACAGTAAGATTGGGAAGAAGAAGGAGAGCCTCTTGAGGCTCACAGTTTGCACACAGTCCATCCTGGCAGGGAAGGTATGATAATGGGAAGGTGAGGCAGGCCGCCTACACTGTGTCCAGCAAGGAAGAGGAAAGGGGTAAGTGCTGGAGCTTCACTCATGTTCTGGGTAGTTCAGGGCCAAGATGACGGAATAGTGCCACGGACACGGAGGGTGATTGTTCCATCTTCAGCTAAGCCTCTTCATAACTTCCCTCATCCGCATGCCTGGAGGGTTGTCTTTTAGTTTATTCTAAATCTAAGCAAATTGACAAAAATAGATAAACCATCTGACTTTCTTTTTTGTTATTAAAAACCCTACTTTCTATATTTATTTATCTGAGATATGTGCATATTCTGTCTGCATGCATGCATGTGTACCATATGCAATTCCTGGTGAGGATAAGGCATCAGGTCCCCAGCACTGGAGTTATGGACATTTGTGAACCACAGTGCGGGTACCAGAAATTGAATCTGGTCTTTTTGAAAGAGCAACAAGTTTTCTTAGGTGCCGAGTCATCTCTCCAGTCCCCAGTCACCACCCATTCTAATGTGGTTAGTATCCTTCCCCTGTTTGACAACTGAAAATCCAGATCTAAGTGGAGTCACATGATTCTTGCATAGCCTGCAGCTGTGAGGTTCTTATCTTCTTTGACCATTTCTTCTTTGCTTTTCTCTCTCTTTATTGAGTCTAATAATATTATTAGACTTTTTATTTACATGATTAGATGATACAATATGCAGAACACACCTAGTCTCCCCACAGTTACATCAACTCATGTGCCAGCACTGAACTATGTATTTGATCACCAGTCTCTGAAACCTGCATCTACACTAGGTGTGGGATTATGCCCACATGTCAGGTGAGTAAGATTAGGACCCACAGGAGACTGTCCTTGTAATATCAGGACACAAGAGTAACATAAAGATTCCCAGTTCATGGTGACATAAATGAATGGTTGTTCAATCTCTATTTGCAGAACTTTGTGTTTCCTGGACTCACACATTTATTTTAGGAATTTGTTTACCAACACTGCAAGAAGCATTTCTATACTCCACATACTATTCTAAATGCCTTGTGTATTATAACTCATTCGTCTTCACTTCATGTGTTCCTTTCTGAGTCCAACCTTGTATGTTCACTGCATACAATATGCTCACGACTTATATGTATATAATTTCAGGCTAACCATTTCATAGGGAAGATTATTTCTCCCCTTAACATTCCTCGTTTGCCTGTGGTTCGTAGTCTCTGCGGTATTTCTCAGAGCTGCATCTAGTGCTGGCAACAAAACAATCACATTTCATTGCAAATAAACTAGCATCTATAAATTTATCAGTATAATTATAAATAAATAAAAGATGTGTATCAAGTGTCATTTCCCTTTTCCTTAATTTTAGCATTTAATCATTCATGGAGCATAAGCATAAAAGACAGAGAACAAGGAAGATACCAATAGACTTGCTAACATGGATCTCATAGAGCTCCAACCCTAGACTACGAACCACAGGCAAACAAGGAATGTTAAGGGGAAACATAATCTTCCCTATGAAATGGTTAGCCTGAAATTATATACATATAAGTTGTGAGCATATTGTGTGTTTATATAGCAGTAATCAAAGTAAAAGAGGCCAGAGGCTGTGAATTTGAGAGAGAAGAATGTGGGAGAGTGGTGGTCATGGGAAGAGCTGGAGGGAGGAGTGGGAAAGCAAACATGATGTAACTATATTTTAATTAGAAAAATAGAGAAGAGCGAAAGATGTTCAGAGTTGACTCAGAGTGTAAGAGCTCTTAAGCCAGCCGCCCCCTCCCCCATTTTATGGTGGAAGTGAGGGGGAAGCACTCACTAGAGTTACTGTCTTTGAATTGTACACTGTGGGGTCTGGGCAGGGTAAAGCAAGCAGAAGAATAGCTGGTGTTGGATCCGCTGGGTTGAACTTGACCTGGTTGAGTTGACTGGAACTTTGGTTTGAAGATGGATGCTGCCGTGGAAGGAGAACTCTCTGGCGTGTGAGGTCAGGTCCAGGGAGTTGATTAGACACTTGCCTTTGTCTCTGCATGTAGGCAGGGGAGGCCTTTGCTTGATCCTTATCAAGGTCTACCATATAATTATGATACTGTGATTCTTTAAAAACTTCAATAAATAGCAGGCACAGTCAGAAAGTAAGGCTTAGTGTGATTTACCAGGGATATGGCAATTTATATAGCATTTTATGTTTTATAAATCTTTCCTCATAAACCTTGTTATTAGAACCTTATCGCCCTTGTGAGTATTAGCCTCTCTTTTGTAAAGGGGCACGGAGTGAGTTTAATAAGATATTTCCTATACCGGGGATGCTGCTGCACTCACTGCAGGGATCAGACCTGCTCAGGCTTCCCTCTGAGCTCCACAGTTAATGGCTTCACCATGACTTCCCCTTGGAGAGAAGCAATAAAGTGAGGATAATCCTGAACGTGCCCAAGAGTTGTTGAGAGGATATGTAAGCTGCTGGAGCCTACCCAGCGAGAATCCTGACTTGTTCATTTATTCTGTCAATAAATATGATCTGCCTCAGCCGCTAAACAACCAGAAAAGGTGATTGCTCTGAATGAAATAATAGAGCTTAGTGGGCTTTCCAGATTTGTTTGCTTTTAAATAAAGAGCATGTGAAAAGAAATTGACAAGGAAGGTCATAGAAGTGTGACGAGGAACCCGTAGAAGTATGTAGAGTTCAGGTTCTAATTTTTATGCCAGTGTTCCACCATGACGTGAAGAACAAGTGTAAAGGCACCAAGGGCCGAAGCTATTGCTACAGCAGCCCTCCTTGCCATGTTCTTCGTCTTTTAGGATGAAACCAACCCCAAGTGATGGTTACTGGCAATTATGAGAGGATTCCATGAACTCCTCGGTAACAAGATGCTTATATGCCTTATAGAACACTTCAGTGAGTTTTACATTAGGCTGAATGAGCTGAAAAGCCTTTGAGAAATTGAGCAAGGAAGTGTAATGATGACTAGTCTTGCAAGGATGAATCTTGGCGAGCTGTTGCACGTAGAGTATAAGAAATGAGTTTGAACCAAGGGAAACAGTAAAGAGCTTAGAGAAACAACTTTGGCAGCGATGTGGATTTTGACATTAGCAGTAAAAAAAAAGAGACAATAAATGCCCACATTCTAGATATATTTTGAAAGTAAGGAGAGTCCATAGATGTGTTAAATTGGAGAGTTAAGAATTTGATTGGGAATGATCTGATGTTCTTGGCTTAATCTCTTAGAAGAATAGAATTCAGTCAAACCAGGTGGGAATCTAAAGGAGAGGGCAGTCTGGGTGCTGGATATAGGGATTTGCTCTAAGGGATGCGATGTAAGATGCTGATTACACATGACCAGGGAGGTGCAGTGCACAGTTAAATGAAGAGCTCTGGATTCCAGGAATGTTGAAACTGATCAAGACATTAATGTGACTGAGAATAATAACTGATATTATAAATACAAGTAGGTAAGAATTTAGAGTCAAGTGACACTAATACTTTTATGATATGAGAACGCGAAGGACTAATTTAATAATGTAAAGAGCAGGTAGAAGTGGATACATGTAGCTATGATGGCAGAAAGCTATGTAAATGAAGGCTTATAAAAGGATGACTTACTGCTACCAGTTACTGTTAGCAGTTCAAGTAACAAGAAACTGGTACAGTAACCAGTGACTTTATCAAAATGGTAATTACTGATGATATTTATAATAATAAAGTATAAGAATGGATGCAAGTCTGATTAGAGTAGATTTAAAAGCAATAAAAAGAAACAGAATCTCTATTATTTACATACTTATAAACTAATAAGTAATTAGGTTACTTACAGTAGCATGGGTGAAGCATTATTTATGGAGCATGGGAGATTTAACAAACATTACATCACTCCTTCCCTTAGCAACTATCAACAGCCTATAGATTCTCAGCATAGGGAGGGGCCTTGTGAACCTCTCCTCACTTATGACATAATGCTGACAGGCCCAATATCAAGTAGGTGTTATATTAGTAATCACAGTGGCTGACAATTTAAGGTCATGCCTAGGAGATGCCACTCCTCAACACTGCACACCTTCTTTCTGCCAAATGAAATATTTAATATAAAGAAGTATGGATATGAGATACTAAGTGAAGGTAAAAATCAAACTGAGTGCATTTTATTTGAAATAGAAGTGATTAGAGTATGCTATTAGCTGTTGGAAATGGTTCAATAGAATGGCTGGGAGATATATACTTGAGCAAAACCAAATAAATTCAGGAGTCTGAATGTATATATTTATATGTATGTGTGACAAGAATAATTAATGGAAAAGCAAACAATAGAGATGTTATAAGGAAGCAGATGGAGGACTGGAAGTAGAGAAAGATGGCAGTGGATGGTGGGCAGGGTATTATAACAGGAGATTGAAGTGTTTTTTTTATACATGAGTGGGGAGTCTTAATGAAGTCAAATAATTTGTGATATTAATAAATGCTAATTAAAATAAAAAATAGAGACCTAGGTAACATTTCTGAAGTGTTCTTAAATAATGGGGACCAAGTGAATCTTCTTCAATTTTATTTAATTAGAAAACAGCCTGTATCTTATTTTATGAAGCTGCTTACAGTAAACCCCAATGTGAAAACTTTTCTGTGCTGAAATTTGGTTAACAGGCCATTAAGAACCCCATCAGCTGGATTCTGTGTTTTTCTTACTAGGGACAAGCATCAGAATTTATGTTCTAAAGTTTGTGGGCATTGGCCTTAATTAGCTTGGCACTGTATTGCTGTCTCGTGGAGCATTTGTTCTTGGAAAGTTCTGGCTCCCAACGCAACCACCACAGGGTGAGAACTCAAGCATGTCTCAGCATGACGTTGAACAGCCCTGGCTTAGCTGCAAGCCAGCAACCACTTCCAACTGTCGACATTCAGTCAGTGATATTTAAGGTCCAGCCACATGAGCAGTACCACCTCCAGAACTTTCTGTTCATATCTGAGTGACAAGATATAAAAAAGAAAATAGAAAAGGAACCAAACAGGCAAAGCAAACCAACCAGAGCCAAGACAGGCCACCTGATCGCGAGGAAGAAAAAGGGAGAACAAGAGAGAGTGGTGGTGGGGGAGAGAAGAAAATCCTATTGTGGTTTTAAGTCACTTAATCTGGGAGTAATTTTTGTACAACAATAGAAGATCGGAACACACATTGGTACTTAAAGGGAAGTGAGGTGCTGTGTAGCCAAAATCTAAACCAGGAGAGGGTTAAAGAATGTGCTGTTTCTTCGGGGAGTGGTGCAAAGGCCATAGCACAGACAGCATCTACGGTCTGTTAAAGGATGTTTGATCACACTGTGAACCCCAAGTTTGTGTTTTCATTAAATAAAATCAACCTTTGATCAGGAGGCTGAATTAGCAACTAGTCGACAGAAAGTAATCATAGAGAGTCAGAGGGTGTTTGTAAACTATAGAAAGATGCATAGGAAGCAGTAGGGAGGAATTTGTGTGCTGTGGGTATTTTTATTTTGGCAGAGTGGAAGGATGCTCTCTTTCAGAGATTCCAGCAAAGAGAGGTCAGCTAGTTGCTACTCATCCTCTCTGAGCCAGAAGATTTTTCACCCCAGCCTTTGACTCCTGAGTATTATTGATAAACAGAAGGATAGAGATTTAATTAAAAGTTGTCTTTGGCAGCAGCAACATAGCCAGTGCCTGTAGGAACAGAATTCCCACTAGGCTGTGGTCTGAGTAGCCAAACTGCTGCCAGAGAAGCAGGCCAGCAACTGGGGAGCTGCAATTGCTGGCTGAAACAGCAGTAGATTAAAGGACAGCCTCTGTGCTGAAGGAAAACCAACAACAGCCTTTCATCAAAGCACTGGTAACAAGTATACAACAGGATTGCTATGAGCAAGTACTTTCTTCCTGCCTTCTGGTTCCCATCATTTCAACAGAGACACCTGCTGAAGGCTTTCTACCTCCAGTCTCCTGCTAACTATATATTGAGTTGGTGGGTGGCTTCTCATCAGTTTCCTGTCCTTCCATCCTAAAGAAGTTATATTCTGGATACTGGCTCAAAGAGTCACAGTATGGATGACATACATCTGTGTCTGCAGTGGATAATGCCATCCTTATTTGGGCTGCAATGATATGAGCTGAAACTTTATATTCCCTGGAAGTAAAAGAAGCATGAAATACATAAAGAGCATATGTTAGTGTAGAGGGAAATAGTCTCTAAATATGATATGAGTAGTAACTTCTACCTGCATGCTTCTACTGTCTGGCCCCAATCTGTCCACAGTCAAGAGGTTTATTTTTTCCATTGAATCTAAACTACTATTGTTATGACCAATAGATCCAAGGAAAATTATATCTTGCCCCTTTTCGTCATAGATTTTATTGGCCTAGTAACTTCCATTTTCCTAATACGAAGCTCACTCTTAAATCACAGTCTTGTTTTGTTTTGTTTAAACTCAACCATTGAAACACAGGAAGCCCACATCCAAACACCTGAAAAGGTATGTTTGATGGCTCCATCTGAGGTTCAGAATGACTGACATCAAATCTTCAGGCATGAAAAAGAACCACCTGGGTACTGTCTTACTTTCTCACAGGAAGGAGTTCCTGTAAGGTCCTCCCAGTTGAGCCCAGTAAACTCACAGGGTTCGGCGAGAAAATGATATATATAGCTGGTCTAACAGCAGCTTATTAAATAATCACTCAGGGGCTTAATATTAATTAAAATTGTTTGGCTCATGGCTTAGGCTTTTTACTAACTAGCTCTTGCAACTAAATTAATCCATTTCCTTTAGTCTGTATTTTACCATGAGGCTTATGGCTTGTAACCTCACGTCTTGCTTCCCTGGTGGCTGCTGGCATCTCCCTCAACCCTGCCTTCTTTCTCACTGTATTCAGTTTGGCTTTCCCTCCTAGCCATTTTCTTCCCTGCTATTGGCCAGAGCAGCTTTATTCATCAGCCAATAAAAGCCACACATATTCACAGCATACAGAAGGACACCCTACATCAGATGTATCCTTAGCCAGTGGACTTGGGGACAGTTTGTTACACGACAAGAAATAACCGAGCAAACTCTTTAGTTCATCGTTGTGATGCTCAACGTGCAAATGGATGCATAATGCCTAGAAAACACTTATCTCAGGACAGACATTTTACATAATCTTTCTCTCTTCTTCAGTTTAGAAAGAGTTGAAATAAACTCAATTGTGTCATCAAAAAGATGAAAGTCACATGATTTTCTTAGTGCCTAACTTTTCTGTATGTGGTGTGCTGAAAATTTTCCCATTCTCTCAAGCAAACAAGCAAATCTTGGAGCCAAGTTCTCCAACATGAAATGCTAAATCTTCAGACTCAGAGGTGAGGAAACCTTCACCTGTGACTTGTTCTTTAATGGAACTTCCAGTGGGAGGCATCTGGGGAATGTTTTAGAATCAATGTCAGCGTTACATTGATTGGAAAATGATAAAGAAACAAAACTTGGCCTTCTTTAGAGCAGAAAGAAGGTTTGCAGCTATCTTGCATATTAAAGACAGAGTTTTTATTTTCTTGACACAAATAAAATCTAATTAGCAAAAGCTAAGGTCTGATTATGACTATGTGACCAAAACACAATTTATAGAAGGGGCTTTTGTCAGTATATGGACAGTTCTAGCTACCCATCAATGTCAACATACCCAAGGACTTATCCTGAGATCAAACATTGAGTACTCAGTTTGTATACCATTCATAGACTTCTCTGTCCAGGAAGATTCAAGATTTGTAAAAAGAATTAGTTTAAATGGTCGTTTGATCAATTTGAGAGAGTATTTTTGTTGCTTGTATCTTTATGTGTAACATGCTTGAACAGGTTTATATGCCTCAGATTCTTTTTTAAATTTTTTATGGTTTATTTTTTTATATTTAAAACTTTCCATCTCCTCCCCTCCTCCCCCCTCCCTCCCCTCCCCTCCACCCATACCCCCCTCCCTCCCCCTCCAGGCCAAGGAGCCATCAGGGTTCCCTACTCTATGTTAAGACCAAGGTCCTCCCAACTCCCCCCAGGTCCAGGAAGGTGATCGACCAAGCTGAGAAGGCTCCCACAGAGCCCATCCATGCAGAAGAATCCAAGCCCATCGCCATTGTCCTTGGCTTCTCAGTCAGCCCCCACCGTCGGCCACATTCAGAGAGTCCGGTTTGGTCGGAGGTATCATCATTTTTCCAAGAAAAATTAATATTTCCACTTCATGTGGACAAGGGGTTCTGAGGAACTTTTTTTTTCTTAAACTAGTAAATGGAAATAGAGAAGACTTTGTTTGTTTCCAAATGGAGACAGAACTGGAGTGTAGACGTCTGCTTTCCGTCAATTTCTAAGCAGACTGAGCCACTTGGGGGCAGTAGAGGGCCGTGTTCCTGAGCTTGGGCTGCCAGAAAGCATGCAAGGCACCCGGATCTTTATTCCTATTTCTGTTCTCTCCTGGACGCTGACTGAAAGAATTGCCCGTCTGACCCAGTCTGTAAACCTTGTTTTCAATCATCACCATCCGGTTTCTGAAGAGCTTATGCAGATTCTTTGTTCATCTATTCATCCATCGCTCAAGTTCCTTTTTTGTTCTATGCTGCGTCTAGAAAACACACTTCACACAGTTCTCTCCACTGAGTCTCTGCTAGTCTAGTGGTGGGTGCCGTGTGAGTAAGGGGGACTGAAAGACTCATCTGGACCCCAGCAGGTCGTTGACTATCTCCCAGATGCTGAAGTATGGGGATACCCTGGTTCTTCACCTCAGCCATCCCATCTGAATTTATTCCCATTAGACACAATAACGGTGACTACTTAAGATGATTAGCAGTCTCCCAGGGTGCTAAAAACTCTCATCACATTTGATCCCTGGAGATAAGCACCTGTCCTTGCCTTCTAAAATGCCCATTATGTGTTCAGCAAGGCCCCAGTAATGCGGTGGTAACAAAGACAGACTGAGGACCTGTCTTGGTGGTACTTGTGTCCTAAAGTTAGGGACAATGTGCACAGGCAGTTATGTATGTGACAGGGATGTTGGCAGAAGAACAAGTCAGGTCAGGCAGGGGTTGAGGGCAATGGATCTGATCAACTGTAATTCTAGTTGCCACCTATGTAAATCAGTAGATACAGAAGGAAGTGTGAGCCTCCCTGGTGCCCCAAGAGATCACACAGCTGATGAAGATTCCCTTCCTTCCAGACAGGACAACGGCCTGTAGTGTAGGATAGAAAAGGTAAATACTACCTTGAGACAGGGCATAGACGATGAATAAGAAAATCTACAGACTGATAAGTTAGTGCTAGGAAAGGCTGTGTAGTTGAGTGTGTGTGCAGGCTCCACCTTGTACCAGCTGATCAATCAAGTGATAGGACTGATAATCCTTGGTGTTTCCTCAAGGCTTCATGATGTCCCTAGACTCTTCAGCATCATCACTGCCAAGGCTTGTTGGAGTTACTCTAGTCCCCCTTGAGACGCCCTTTGGCTCACTTCATCTTGTAACAGATCCTCAGAGTAGCAACCTCTGACTGCAGAAGGAATCTTGATCGAGGAATATGGTGTTTAATTCAGAGGGTGTGGATTAGTTGTTTTAATGGGAAAACTTAAAACTAATTTTTTTTTAGAATACATAGTAGAAGACAGGCTCTTACTGCTGGCTGGTAGACAGAGGGTGCTCTAGGAAAAGCTGCATTGGATAGTTTTCTTTTTTATTTTATTTTACTGATTTTTATTGAGGTCTACATTTTTTTCTGCTTCCCTACCTGCCTCTTCCTTCCCCTTCAGCCCTTCCCCAAGGTCTCCATGCTCCCAATCTACTCAGAAGATCTCGGATGGTTTTCTTTTTCACTTGTTCTTTGTCTTGCCTGCTTGTGTATGAATTTAATAGATGGGTTTTACTGCAGCCCCCAGAAACATGCATGCAAAAAGACATGAAAGTTTCAAAATATATTAAGAGGAAACAAACATGTAACCCTACAATTTTGACATCTATTTGATTGTGGTTTCAGTATAATTTAAGTTTAATATATACCTCAATAATGGGAACTTGGGAAATTTATGTAAGCATCTTTTATTGATTAGTTTTTGACTCTGTTTGCTTGATAGCCAAGTGAGAGAACATTAGCAGGCAACCCAAAGTGTCAGTCTGAACATTAAGCCAATGAATAAATGAAGGGCTGAGCTGACATTATGTCATAATGATTGAAGAAGTTTAGTTACAAAAATCCTTGTCATTAATACCATTTGATGGCACCTGAACTATATGCCAGCAGGCTAGGGTCAGAGTAAAGTTAGACCACACACTAAAACTTCATGACAAGATTGATTTTTGAGAATGGAGGTCTGAAAACAAGGCTTGGGGAAAGATACCAAAGGCAGTTATATATAATATTTATACATTAAATTAAGTGAATTGTAAAGCCAGTAGAATGGTATGTTCATATGTTCATTTGACATGACGAATGCAAGACTGTTAGCTATAGTATTATATCTTTGCTGTTCTTCATATTTAACTTTTTGTCAAAAAAAACCTCATAAATCATTGAGTAGAGTATTGTAGGCTTGCTGCTGCACAAACATATCAGTCTAGATTGCAGCAGACTTTGAGGTTCCTAAGCCAGGATCATGCTGAAATATTGCAGAAGGCTACCCAGATATTGCAAAAATAGGGGATGGTTAACCTGAATAAGAATGAAAAAAGAAATCATAATTTTGATCTCACATTCATGCTAAGCTCTTTCTTAGATTTTTTGTTTGAATTAACTTTATTAAATAATATTTCAAACATGCAAAGAAGCACACTGCTTACATGTGTATTTACCCTGTAGTATAAACTTTGTGACAAATTACTAGATATCGGGTATGGGAGATTTTGCATCATGGGGGATATTTATTGAAATCTGAAGACATTTTAGGTGATCATGGCTGTGGGACAGGTGCAGTTGACATCGAGTGAATAGGGGCTGCTGATTTTGGTTATCTTAAGCAATCACAGAGAAGTCCCATAACAGATTGATCAAGCCCCAGAGTCATCAGTGCAGGGGTGCAGAAACCCCAGTGTTCATCACCATTCAATTAAGTAGCAGGATCCTGTGAACCCTCTAGAACCCTCTAATAGACATATTTCATTGCCAAACCCCTAATTTTTCTGTATTGCCATCTTTAACCCTATATTAACATTTTGTTAACTTTATTATTTTTCCTTTTATAAATTAACATTTTAGGTTAGTGAACAAAATAATAATTTCACCATGGCATCGTCATACGTGCTGTTGTCCTGTGTTCTCATTTGTTTACTTTCTCTCCTCTTCTTGCCCTCTCTCGTTCACTGGATGACTTTCTTCTTACTCTCACATAGTCTCATACAGAGCATGCTAAGTTATTGGTACTAGGACCCCTTAATAGTGTTCTGGTGTTTCTTCTATGCATGCCTTTGTCTACTACTGGCAAAACTCCCTGAGACTTCACTTAATCTTCCAGTCCATCATATGAAAGGGTAATGTATTTTATCAAAGTGATCTGATCTGATGGAGAAGGTGATTCCCCCAAAGGAATGCTCAGTGTGGATATATTTGGTGACGAGCATTTTCCCTAATAGGGCACACAATTTGCTATTCACTGTCTAAATCCCTCACTTGGACAATATCTATTCATTCTTCAGATTGAGGCTCGATGGTAACTTCTTGAAGCAGAGAACTAAATAAAGGGGGTGGCAATCATCCTACTGCATTCCCCCTTTTAGCTGCAGGGATTGTCACCTACTGGCAGCACATGACTGAGTGTTTCACAGAAATTATCCTTTGTGTGAATGAGTTGCCTATCCCAAAGGTAGATTCTTTTCTCAGAGACAGCCTAGGTGCTGTAGCTGTACAACCCACACCAAGAGCAGATGAAATGCGTAAATGTGCACACAGAGATGCTCTGGTCATACAACCCACACCAAAACGAGGTGTGGTACATGTACAAAAGACTCCTGTTATGGTCTGAAGTCATACCATAGAGGGACATACAAGCTGCAATTCCATTGTGGTCATACGGTCTCTTAGTCCCCATAACAGAGTCCATTTTTGCTTCCTTGCATCCAAGTTGGTGCTCAGAAGAGACTTCCACAGAGCATTCCTACACACAGATCTAATTATTCTTAAAACTTGCAGACATGGCCCTAGAAAGCCGATCCAACATGAGGCAGCAGATCCAACATGCGTCTTTGGCAGCCTATCATCTTCTGAGACAAGAGAGGCAGATCCTCTTGAAGCAGGGGTATGACTGTCCCAGGCATTTAGGTTCTTCTCACATCTCTGTCAGTCTACAATGAACTCAAGTGGGAAACACTGAGCAAAAATGTTTGGAATATGGTTCCTAGGCTTGGCAAAGATTATGAGTGTGGAACTGAGTGGCAAAATGTATGTAGCTTGCAGCTCCATGTCAAATAAATAAATACATAAATTGTTACATAGACTTTTGTGGGTTCACACTTTACCTGGCGCCCATCGTGGGGTGATCCCAAAAATCATTGGCTAAATGGACCAAACTCTCACAACAAACAATGACACCAACAACTAATGATAATAATATTAATAGTAATAATAATAGTAACAGTAATAATAATAAGTGCTTAAGGGACTGAAGAAATGTATTACTTGGTGAAATGCTTCTGGAAAAGGAGGAACTCTTGAATTTTGGTTCTCAGAACCTACTAAAGAAGCCAATATGACAGCAAATATCTCTTATCTAGCACCGAGGTGGTGGGGAATGAAGACTGGAGGATTCTCGGGTCTTCTTGGCTAACCTCATCTATGAGCTCCAGGTGAAATGAGATCCTGTCTCAAAAAAGATGTAGATACAAGTAGAGAAAGACATCAAACTGGCCTCTGCTCTCTGCATGTGCTTAGATGTATATGTGCAATCACATACAGACATACACGAGCACACACCCCGTATACACACATTGACACAATTTGATAAACTGCTTAAGACATATTGAAATCTCTCAATGAATTCTGGCTGTGATAACATAATTAGAGCAGTTAGAAGTTGACTGACAGCGTACAACTCATTTCATTCTAATGACATCTTTATTTGGCCAATAATTGGCCTCTAAATCTGTAAGCTGCATATGCAAATTCTAAAAATCAGGTAGTTTCAAACGGGAATAACATTATAAGACTACAGGATCCTACTTCTAGAAAGTTGTCTTTGATATGTAGCCTCTTCTTCCTTGCCTTACACCTAGATTTTGTTCTCTTTCCTCTCTTTGCATAACCTGTGTATATTATGTACTTCAACCAGTGCTCTTACACCTGTCTCTGTAAGATGAAGAGATCTTTCCTGCCCATGGTGGAATCCCAGTTCTGGGCCCAGCATCCAGCATGGAGTAAGGATTCCACTACATCTCAGGATTTAATATGATCTCAATAGTTATATTTTATCTCAAAAATATAAATTTATCTTGTTTTCTGTGGATTTCAGGTTCTTTTTTAGAAAGTCTAATGATCCTGTTTCCTGTGAATGTCACTCATAGTGGCCCTCCTCTGTGATTAATTTTTATCACAGAGAATTTGAGAGACAGGGATCACTTTCATAACCCCCCCTTTCAACCAACACCTATTGCCGAAGCTTATCCTTTGAACTTGGGATACACACTTCTTCCAATGTGCTATCTACAAGGTTTCCATGGCAACTAATTCCAAGGAGCAATTCTATCTCCTCCTGCATCTGACTTTCTTCCTCTCTGTGGGCCATTCCAGGGACACCAAGCAATTGGAATGAGACTCAGGTCACCATACCAAATGTTTCACAGCTGTCAAGAGCAGGTGTACCTATTAAATAAATTACTCAAGCTAATACGTGCTGGTGTATAATCTTTCGACAATTCCAAAGATACGACTGCTGTCATCAGCTCTCTCATTGAGTAATCCTTGAATTTGATAGAAGACTCATCACCGAGGGACATGATGCCAGTTATAACACAAATATTAGTAGCCAATAGGGTGCATATATACTCATATATTATTTTATTTACTAATTATTTGGTTTCATTCGTGAAGATTGCATGTTTGATTCAATGGTTGTATTTTGACTGCAAAATATAGTAACATGGGACTTAGCACCACTTCCTTATATTCAAGCGTCAATTTATAAGGTATTTCCTTGACCTGCTGGAGGAAGAAGGTGATGTTTTTAAACATCTTGATTCTCTGTTTAAAAAATAATACTCAGAATGTAATATGCACACATAGTCTCTAATTTCAAAGACTGAAGACCTCCCTGAATGGAAAGGCTTAAATAAACAGTAACTTAGTTCGACTCTTGTGTCTATGGGATGTCAGGGCAGGTTATCTGATCCTACCCGTGTATCTATGCTTTGTGGGCATTGTACATACACTGTCTGAGTCCCTTGTGGGCATGATCATATGGTAGGTTCCAGGCTGAGTAGGAACTCCTGTCACATGGTCCTTACTTTCTTATTACTTTCCACAGCTCTCCAGTGAACTGCCCAAGGCTTGTCCTCCGCAGTTACCCTGATTCAAAAGAGAAGAAATAACACACACATTCACTAGTTCAAGCTTCTGCAAATGTCAGGTTGCCATAAGGCCAAGTCCAGAATGTGGACTAGCTCTTGAAGTGCACGAGCACTAGGTGGCAAGTTGTTATGGGTTTACCGTAAGATCAGTCTGCTACTGTGTCAGGTCCATATGGTCAGGCCATGTTCCATGATTTTAATGTGAGGTGTTAATGAGATCTCTTTTTGCTCCTTATGGTTTAGAATGTGGTAAGCTTTTGTTTCATCTCACTTAATCCATGTGTACTTGAGAATAATAGATAGTTGGAGATGGGAGATGGCTCTGTGATAAGACATCTTGAATGTATGACAAATTGTAACAATCTTTCACTACTTTTTCCTTTTAACCTAAAACTCAGTATATATTGTAAGTTTCTATTATGGCAAAGATTCTTAGTTTTATCAATTCCTACTTTCTTTTTCAAATTTCTTTTTATTTTTTATGAGCACTAGAGTTTTGTTTGCATGCATGTCTGTCTGAGGATGCCAGATCCCCTGGAACTGGAGTTACAGACAGTTGTGAACTTCTCTGAGTGCTAGGAATTGAACCCCGCTCTTATGGAAGAGCAGCCAGTGCTCTTAACCACTGAGCCATCTCTTTAGTACCCAATTACTCCTTTCCATATTATATATTTTTAGTATAACTTGCTATGAATTGTGGCATGGAGCTTCATTTAAGCCTCTATATACATATAAAGTCTTTGTATGATGAAGTCTATTTTAGTAAGACAATTGTATCTCAGTTATTACTTGACTCATATATATTGTTTTATATTTTCAAATCATACATACTTATATCTTTTATAAAGAGGGTACAGCCTTTCATTATTTTTAAATTCCATTTGAACATTTTAAAAATAAGGAGTTTCATCAATTTATGTAATTAAGAACACCCTGACTTGATTTTTTAATTTTCAGTGGATTTTCGTTTTTCTAGACTTTTCTTGATTCTGTCTAACTTTTTAGACACCCTATTTATGCTTTTTAAGGTTCTTTTGCACCTTTGCCCTGCCAATGAGTTGCTTATTTTTGCCTTTTGAAAACTTCATTAACATGATTTTTTCTATTATATTGGATTTTAATTAAGTATACTTTATATATTGAATGTTTGCTTTTCTCGTATTTCCCTAGAACTTAATGCTTCATGATCTCTATACATAATAAGAGAAATCTTATTATATCCATCAGGACTTACATGTTATTTCTTGAAATTTTTAATATTAATTTTTTAATTTTCAACTGATTTAATATTATTTTTTATTTTAACCAATTTTTAAAACCACAGATATTGTGATTACTATGATGATAATTTTATTTCAACATCACCCACTATAAACTTTTTGCTGAATAGGAAAATACTTATATGAAATTTTCATATATATTCATTGTCTTCCTCCTTCAGCCTCCAGAGTTTTGGAATTACTGGTGCGTACCAATATTCTGAGCTCTCGGTTCACCTTACCTCTTATAGGTCTTCCTTCTATTTATAGCATCATTAAGTACTCTTGAGAATTTCTTCAAATATCTTTCCTTTGTAATTCTTCTATACTTAATTTGTTCCCAACTACCCTATTTGGTTCTCTTTTAACCTCCTTCTTTGAAGCTACATATTGAAATCAATCTACCATGTCCAGTACTAATTCAAAAGTCAACTTTATCTAGAAAGATCCTCATAGGCATGATCAGAATAATGCTTAATCCATGTTCGATCATTTGGAACTCAGACAAGTGGACATATATGATTTATCACAAAAGGTACACACTGTTCCACTATTATCTCCCCATAACTAAATGCACAGGTTAACAATTCCAGGACAGCTCCTGTGGTACTGGCGATATGACCTTCAACAATGACATTTTGGAGAAATAGCCACAATCAATCCCAAAAAATAAAATAAAAATTGTTTCATAATGGATTATTTACTGACCAGTTAAGCCAGAGATTGAACCTAAGATGTTGCTCATGTCAGGTGACTCTATTATCATTGACCTCTGCCCTCTATTTGTATATGTTTGCTTAAATAATTTACGTGCCTAAGTTACTTGATAATCTGTACCTGCCATTCCTGATATTTGAGAGAATGGAGTGTATCTTGTTGCTGAATTCAGTTTCAATCTCCCACAAACTTCTATTGGTTCAGATTCCTATAGATCCAGACTCTCTTGGCAATGCTGGGTTAGATATTGGATGAAACACTACTTACTTTTCTCCTGAGCATGGTCTTGTGTTCAGAGCTGAATTTTTCATATTTTCCTTTGAATGTCACACACATTATTTCAGAAGTAAAAATGTAAGTAAGACATCACTTCATTAGGACATCTGTGTTAGGACCTCGTCTTCAGATATAGAAGACACAAAGACACACTCACACAATTACTGACACATTTAATCATTTTCTTTAAGTATATAGGTTTTAAATATCACCCCCCAAACATATTGAAATACAGAAGATTGGACAAACCTCATTATGTCTTACTTCTGGCTCAAAACACAAATTTGGTGTCATATTTTGCCCTAGATACATTTTTGCAAAGTGAGGTGCATTGTACTTTCTAATAGCTTTTCTCTTTTAAAGATTATGATATGATATTTCTTTCTAATACATGATACTTTCTTGAGTCAAAATTTTCTTGCTTTTACTTAAGTGAGCTAAAAGTAAGGTTACAAATATAGTTTGCTCTGATCAGGTGTCTTACTTTCTGATAGCTGTGCTAGTCATCATGGCCAAGACAACCTATGAAAAGAAGGGTTCATTTGGACTTAGGGTTCCAAGGGAATAAGAGTCCATCACAAAGGGAAGGATGGCAGCAAACAGCAAACATGATGGCTGGGACGGAAGCAGAAATCAAAACTTGAACCAAATTAGAACGCAAAGAGCTAATTGAGTTCATGCCTTTTTGTTTTGTGTTTCATTTTTTTATTAAAAATTTCCATCTCTTCCCCTCCTCCCACTTCCCTCCCCTCCCCTCCACCCATACCCCCACTCCCTCCCTCTCCAGGCCAAAGAGCCATCAGGGTTCCCTACACTACGTTAGGTCCAAGGTCCTCCCAACTCCCCCCAGGTCCAGGAAGATGAGCAACCAAACTGAGAAGGCTCACACAGAGCCCGTCCATGCCGTAAACCTTAAAACTTGCCCCCAGTGACATACTTCCTTCAGGAAGACTATACTTCCAAAGCCCACTCAAACAAAACCTCCAACTGCTGATTAAGTTTTCACACATCTGAGCGTCTCAGGAACCAACCACCTCACCATGAAAGGCAAAGAGTATCTGAAATACCCCAGCAGGAGCTAATATAGTAAAGTAAATGATACCAGGGAGATATAATGAATAGGATACTAGAAATCAAAAGACAAGGGCTGGAGAGATGGTTCAGTTCTTAGCACTGGCTGTTCTTGCAGAGGACCCAAGCTCAGTTTCTAACATTTACATATCAGCTGTCAATCATCTGTACTTCAGGTCCAGGGAAGCTGGTGTCTTTTTTTTGGGGGGGGGGGTTCCTCAGGCACCTGGCATCATGTGATATACTTACATGTATGACAGCAAAATACTCATAAATATAAAAGAAAAATAAATAAAAAAAAACTTAAAAAGAGAATCTGAAGGCAATGGAAAGTATTTGCCAACCTTCATGTGAAAAGGTCTCTAAGTGCCGATATCTCAGTGGGAACCTCCAATTGCCGCGCACCGTGCCCCCGTGTCTGTGCTCTGTGCGCTTTTACCGAGCTTCGGGCAAGGGGCAGGAGGTTAAAATATACAAACACATACAGACAGAGAGACAGTGACACCGGTCATCCTTGAATTCCCCAAGAATGCCTCCTTATTTGTGTTCAGGGACAGATTATATAGAGATAGCCATACCCCAACCAAACCCACCAGAAACCACTCTCCTGCCATCAGGAACTCCTGAAGGTCGGGTGCTCAGAGCAGCTGAGGGCACTCAGATCAGGGGATTACAAGAAATTCAGGATCTGGGGTCTCACGGCTCCCAACAACTAAATGTCAAAGAAACTCACTTATAACACACCATGGATTTAGATAATGAAATGATATGTAAATTTGACATCATCTTAGAAGTTCAAGACATGTTTCCTGGACATCAACTCTTCATACAACACTTTAGTTGAGGCAGTTTTCCTCAGGGTTGTCGGCTGTAGTCCTTGATATTTAGATGCCCAAAATTCCACTATGTGCACGCAGTGAGTTAAAGCTTGCATTAAATTGTCACATTCTGGAAAGCAACTTCAATTAAAATAGACTGTTTATTGGTGTAATGATGGATTTCTCTTGCTATGAATGTTCCTCATCGGATAAACAGTTTGTTCAATTCAGAGAAATTATGATCAATATGAACACCTGTCTTCCTCTCTTACTACAGATTTTACCTAACATTTAATAAAGTTCCATTTTCTCTTGAGTTGATTCCATTTTGATTTTGTCGTCGCTGATGTAATACGATTGACTCTGCCCCTGAAATGCATATACCACGGACTATCTGTGTCTGTCTGCTTAATGGCATATAATGGACGAGCCTAGAGTCACAAAACAAAGCTGTGCTCCCAAGACCAACTCGAAGGTGGGGACTTTTCTTTGAAGAAAATCTATTTTTCTTTCCCCAAAAGAAATATAATATGGGAACTGACAGTGTAGGTTCTGATGTGTGGGTGTTAAGAGACCCTTTTTGTTTTCATCACCTCACAAGCACTTCCCTTTACCTAGGCTATTCCAGTTATTTTCCCCATAATATTTGTTATTCATATGATTTTTATTTGTTAAAGCAAGCACAGCTGTTGCATGAAAATGTTTTGAGAAAATAAGTTGCCCATAAATCCATTTGTTTTACAATAATTACAAACTCCAAAAATATACTTTAATAACTTTTTAGATCCCAGTTAGAACCAAATAAATGACTGTCATTTATGGTGGATCTGATCTGATTAGATTTCTAGTTTGGTTAATTATCAGCATGCAAGATATTCACCCTGAGGGGATGTAGACAGAGTCTAAACTTCACATTTATTTAACCACAAATGTTTATTTATAAATGGTAGCAGATTTCCCCAATTAATTTTCATCATGCTAATGATTTTACTTTGTAACCACTGGTTCTATTAGAGGGAGTCAAAGTCAGATCTAGAGCCACTTGTAGTTAACGTTATTTGGGGGCAAAAGGGACGAAAGCAAACTGGCCCCCATTCAAGAAAAAAGCAAATTTCAGAATCTGGTTCTTGATTTAACCAAACATCAATCCAATCAATAATTAGTCAATAATTATTATGTACCCATAACTAGAGAGAATGATGATCCTCTGAACTACAACTCTTCAGAACAGAACTGATGCTGGGTTCTCTGCGACGTTTATATGATGCTTTCCTTCTAGAACAGATATGGAAAAAGTCTGAAGACAAAAAAAAAGAAAAAAATACTCTGGCTAGTTAATAAAACTTAAATATTGCTGGCCCAAATTGTGCTTTTAAATTTCTTTTAAACTAAATTCTATCAACTCGGAAGGTGTTAGGAAATCAGAGAGTTCACAACTGGCTCTCAAGTGGGTTTTTCAGACTATAACTTGAGGATTTAGATTCTGTAAGTCAGACTGGAAAATGAATAGACATGGGAACTCTTTCCCAAGCCAGCTGTTTATTTGGCGCCAATCTGATCTGTTGGGCTCTAAATTGTGGTGTAGGGGGAGGTTGGGAATAGGAAAAGAAACAAGTAGACTTTAAGTTAGATTTGGGAACTGTAAAGTTAGTATTTGCTGTCTACATGCTATTGCAACCCATTTCTATTAGCTTAAGGGCAATTGAATAGGTTACATGGCTAAAGGAATGCCAAGTGGCATTCAAAGGACAAGTCCATAACTGAGTCTTATTCAGGAATTGCAGTGAAGGTCTAGCTCTCTGTGTCAAGGAATTCTTTCTCACCATTCAGCCAAGACACATGTGACCAGTCGTCCATTCGTTACCAATACTCACTCATCGGGGCAGTCATATCTGAAATAATTTAATTCCAATTTTTCTTCCTGTGTGTGTATGACAGTTCTCCACTTCAATATTTATAACTTCTGATTGGTTAGACTAGCGCCTGTGTCCAGGTCATCAGTGGTGGCATGTGAAGAACAGGCAGAGACATAGTGCAATTTCCCTAAGGCTGTCCTTACTATAAGCAGACTGACTATAAGCACGAAGAGTGAGTTCTCAGAGGTCACAGGAAGAGGTAGGGCCTATTAAAAAATGTGTGAATAGACTCCACAATGTTGGAACTGGTGTTTAATAATCAATAAAGTAGTTAATAGTTGAAGTATTCAGTATTTCAATTAGTCAAGGTTGGTAAGGCCTAAGGATCCTGTCATTATTCTCTGTCTCTGTCTCCACGACTCTCTGTCTCTCCGCCTCTGACTCTCTCACACACATGCAAATAAAATAAATTCTAGAATCAGAAGGAAAATTCCATTGGAGATTAGTGTGCTTGTGGTGTGGCTATGCTAATAGTTTGCCTTATAATTGTATATTTATCTCTAAAACCAGCAAGCTGTACACATAGAATATGTACATCATTGTATGTCATTTATATCTCCAAGTGATGCATTAATAAGTAATAATAATACTAATAGACTAAATTAAGACACAAAGCATAAGAAATATTGCTAGAGAGGGCAGTGACTTGACACATCTCTTTGAGACCTGTTGGCATTGTGAACGGTGGTCTGGGTGCCTACTCAGAGCAAAAATATCTCTGTTGCAGCCTCACTTGGTTTCCTCCTCTTATCCTCTACATGTTGGTGCATAAGGGAAGGCTCCCGCCAGCCTCCATTCCCATCACTGCTCACTAACAAATCCTCATCCTCCACCAAAATAGAACAATCAAACATGCCCTAAAGAAGAGATAATAGTGTAGCTACCTCCGAGTGCAGTTGATAAATTACTGTAAGTCAAGTGCTTACCAGGGATTGCCACAGCATGATGCACAATTAGTCGTCCTGGATTCATTATATCTATTGTGCATCTTCAGACTGATGCAACCTACAAGCTTAGTCACAGTGAAAGAGCCACACTCCTTCCTGGAAAACAAACAAAGCAATTGCTAAATGTGCATCATCCATTCAGAGTAATTCTTACGGAAGCAAGCTGGTTTTGTATTCAAGGCAAACATTTTCAATTTTAATATGTTTGCTTACATGAGATGCAGATTGTAATTTAATGGCAGACTGTTTAATTATGCCTTCATTTGTATAAACTGTAATGTTGCTGCTGAATAAATGAAATAAAAATCTCTTTAATTTCCTCCTCAATATTTAATTTAAATCGATGATAAACAGCGGCCGTCTCTTTGAAACAATGTTAATTAATATCTAGAAGACTCAATTTGTTTTTGGGTGCATGGTATGTGTGCCATGTTGTGTTCGTAATTGAACTGGGAGTGTGATTAATAAAGATAACCTCTGAAAAGAGGAAAAATATTGTATAATTCTGCTCCATGCATCTCTGGCAATAGAAAAATGTATAATATGAGCTTTAGATATTAAGCTGCTCCTATAATTGTTACTCAATACACATGTCAGATTTGGGGTTTAGAAATATTTCATATACATAGCTCATAACTATTTAAATTCTTGAAGCATTCATTTTCCTTTCAGATGTGTCTGACCCAGTTTGTACATTCTATTAAAATTAATAAGGTAAGGGAAGAGTGGGGACAATAATTTCATTAAGGCCCTCTGAAGCAGGCACTATTACTGGCTGTAGGGATATACAGGTTTTCTTGAGGAATAAAAACGTCAAGAATTCTGGCTGTGGTGGTCATGTCAAAGTTGTATCATGGGTGCTGTCACCTAGTATTCATGGAACAGTTAACCTCTTAGATGATTAATTTTCACTCTTCCTCCCATGACTCCTTCATGGAAACAAAGGCCTTGAGACATCCAATAATTACCCGAGAAGACAGATGAGTGAGCAGCAGATATCATCAAACCACTCCACTAGCTTTCCCATTACATGATGGACACCAAAAAAAAAAAAATGCAACGTAGAAGCATTAAACTATCCAGGATAGACTAGTTTTTGAAGTTGACATATATTATAGGAACTAGTACCTGAGGATCTTATTCTAAAGTCATTTGGCTAGTATAAACCCATAACACAGAGGTAAGTATTATCACCAGAACCAAGAAATATTCTTTTCCAAGGGCCATGAACAGTAAAAGGTTTGGAGAAAAGGTCCAGTACAAAGCTAATAAAATTGGAAGAATTCAATGACTGCAACACACAGAAAAAAATTATCCATTTTCAGAGAGGTCCTCACTGAGGGGAGAGGAACTATAGTAGTCTCCTCACAGTAACTGAGGAGGATGTGAACTACTCAAGAACGAGTTAATTGTGGTTTGTGTGATGATAAACATAAGATAGATGAATGGATGGATAGACAGACAGACAGACAGACAGACAGACAGACAGACAGATAGATAGATAGATAGATTTGGACATACTATGCTGGTAAGGGTGGAGAGGAAGAGGTGAAAGCAACATTGGAAAGTGCTTAAGGACCATCCAATTTATTGAGTCAGGGTCTTTATATTAGGAAGATGTGTTTCACTCTGACAAGACACCCAATAAATCAACTTAAGGAAAGGAAGATTCATTTTGACTCACAATTTGAGGGCCTTTTCTCCATATGGTTCAAAGGGCATAGAAGAAAAGACTTTGCCATTTGATGTCAGCCCTGAAGAAAGAAAGGAATATCTGTCCTATATAGCTTTCTACCTTTTCTAGGTAGAACTCAGTCTATGAAACGGTGCTGTCCACACTGAGAGAGGGGCAATAAACAAGCTACATTTCTCTAGTTACATATTTCATTTATTTAGATGCCACCTTCTAGTTTGCATCACTTCCCAATTGGTGTGGGAGGTTCTTCTGTCTGTGTGTTGCTTTTATTGGTTAATGAAGAATTGCTTTGGGCCTATGGAAGGGAAGAACAGAAATAGTCAGGGAAAGCTAGGTTGTATGATGGGAGAAAGAAGGGTGGAGTCAGAAAGAAACCATAGAGCCACTGGAGATAGATGCTGGGAACTTTACCCAGTAAGCCACAGCCACGTGGCAATCAATATATAGATTAATAGAAATGGGTTGAATTAATATAAGAGTCAGCCAATAAGAATCTAGAGTTAATGGGCCAAGCAGTGATTTAACTAATACAGTTTTTGTATGATTATTTTGGTTCTGGGTGGCTGGGATGAACAAGCATCCCCCTCTAATACCCAATGATGCCCCTGTTATGGTATAGATAAAATGGCACCATTCCTCAAGGGGCCAGTGGGCCACAAGGGGCAGCTAATCCCAGGCTCCCTGCCTGGGACCCACTGCCCCTCGTGGTCCATGGGCTACTTGGGGATCCACAACATTTCATCTAAATAATAACATCCCCTTTTAAATAAATATGTTAGTCATTGATCAGGTCAACACTCTCACGGTACAATCACCCATCAGTGGCAGCTTACAGTAGTGGGTGGCCAAGCCTCTGAGTCATACACCTTCCATCTTTTTTCTATGGGGAATATCTAAATGAAGGACATGCATGTCTGCTTAGCCATCATCAGCATCCAGAAATGTTGCTGTGATGTTAAGGTTGATGGTTTTCTGGTAAAGACAATCTTAGAAGTGTGGGTAGACTCACACCTGTAAATGAATGCCTCTGTAGTGATTCCAGTATCAAAATAGAGAAGTGGTTCATTAAGGGCTCCCAGATACCTTGAATATATCATACAAGATTCAGTTTCAACAAAAGTAAATTCTAGTCTAAGAAGTGTCGTGAGCCACATTTTTGGGGTAACTTTTGTCATGATACTAGCCACTGCAGATTCACACATTCCAGAGTAAGAGCATGAGGATTAGAAAACTTAGATAGGAGTAACAGAGATGAGAAAGAATCACAGAGACACAGGATAGTATTGGGAGGGCAACTCAGAGGATCTTGAATGCTGAATTTTGATTTCTGACTTCTGAGTTTGTCCATGTTTATTTTCCACACACTTTTATACCCCAATTCAAAAGGGGATAACATAATACAAAGGACAACCAGGAGAGTTTTTTGCTTCAATACTTTGAGACATAAAACCATTAATTCAGAAAAGCATTCTGCTGTTTAGGCAGTGAATCCTAGACGAAGTATCCTAAAGGTAGCCACTCCCTAGGTCAAACCACCTATTTCAAAAGAAGGAGCAGAAGTATGCTTGCTTGAATTCTCTGACCTTTGGTCAGGGTGGAGAGGATTCACCTCTATGGGCCATCTTAATATCCAAAACACCAAGTAACCACACCCTAGGTCAGGGTGTGTAGCCACAATTGTTGTCAACATCTTTGAGTAAGCTCAAACCCTCTGACCTTCAGATGAGGTGGAATAGGCTCACATTTTAGGGCCTCCACACAGATTTCTGTCTGTGTTCCTCCCAGGACCTGGGATGATAGGTAGTATATTGTTTAAATTTAAATTGTCTCTAAAAATTTGTTAAATGCTTGAACTAAAAGCTAGTGAATCCTACTACTGAAAAGTGCGGTAGGACTCTGACCTAATTGAATCAGTCCATTCATGGGTTCATAATTGGATGACATTATTGGGACTTGATGGAAAAATAAAAAATGGAGCCTCACTAAAGTAGGTTACTTGGAATGCCTTTCAAGGGTATATTCATGGCCCTTCTTAAAAAATTTTGCCTGCTTCTTTCCTGCCATGAGGTGAACAACTTTTCCTGTTACATGGTCCTACTCCCATGATCCTGTGCTTTGTCGCATGACCACTATAATGAAACTAGCTGACCATGACTTTAAACCTCTGAAACCACAGGCAAAAATAATAGTCTTCCTTTAAGTCATTTGCCACAGAGACCAAAGGCTAACATTGGAAACGTGAATGAGACTGACTAGGCAATCACTTAGTACTCTCTGTCCGGGTGAGTGCCATAAGAAACTTTCCCCTGAGCTCCCATGAAGTATGAGGAGTTCTGATATAGTCCCTTAGAGAGCTGTGAGCATAGCTCCTCTAAATCATAGTCAAGAATTAGAAACTTAGAAGTGATGTGTAGTAATTCTGGGACAGATTACTACATATTTGTTGGCCTGAGGATGTTGGAATCTACTTCTTTACAGTGATGGGGGCCACACATCTTGAATTAATGTGTTTCTGGATGAATGTCCTCCAAAGGCTCCTGCTAAGATTCTGTCTCATAGTTCCTGATACATACACTCATATCCAGTGCCAGAATCACTATAGCTTCTGTGATGAATGTCATAATTCTCACTGAATGTTTGTGTTTCTTATGCTCTTCTAATAAAGATACTTGTCATTGGAATTAGGAACTATCTGAAGTTTATGATCATTTCAATGCCATAATCTATAGCTTTTTATATATAAAGAGATTCTGTGTTCAGATAAGTTCACATGTTCAAGTTCTGGAGATACTTGCATTTGATACAAAGTATTCATCTAACTACATGGTGCATCTATGACCATAGACATCCAACTGTTATTGTCTCTGTGTCCATGTTAATGTGTATAATATGTATATAGCAAGGAGAGCTGACTCCTTTGCTTGTTGTTTTTATTCATTGGGTCAGCAGCATGTTGTCAAGTAACAAATAGTTGCATGTGTTTTTATTTGTCAACCAAGACCAGTCTTGTCTTTGTCCTTATTTGGTTTTTTATATATGTGACAGTCTTCCGTGCAGAAAAATCTATCTCAAACTCAAAAGCATCTAATACTTCCTCCTTGTTTCTAACATACTGCTTCAAGCAAGCACCCTTTCCTGGGGGTAAGTGGGTTGGTTTTGGTGAGGAATTCAATCACTTTGATAACCTTCGCCTGAATCCTGCTCTTTATCCCCATTGCTCTTTCAGTGTCCTGTATATTTTCCTACAAGTTTGCTGCTACTCTTTCTGGCTCCTTCTCCTGTTGCTTGCCATTATCCATTATGATATGCTAACAAAATGTTGCTAGACTGAACCTCTTATTGTTGAAAAACATAAACATATTCTCAAGTTGAAATACTTTTATGATTTTTCAATGTCTATAGGTTAAGATCCAGCTACCGATGACACAATTTACAGAGCTCTTTGTGTATCTCCAGGAGTCATTCTATTGGAACCATATACCTCCACACTTAAAACAGACTCTCTGCCTGAGGGCCAACAGAGTATCTTTTTGACTCCTAGCGAGTTAGGCCAGCTGGAAGTTTCTATAATCACATCTCTCGTGTTATCCCGAGGAGGTTGACAATAATCCTACTTTTACAAGGTTTTACAAAGATTAAATGTGTTAAAGTGTTTGAGACACAGAAATCCCTCAACGCATATTCAATGTATTCAGTGTAGCCAAAGATCTTACTCATAGATGACATTAATTATGTTTATATATTAGCTGCTGAAAGAATCAAGACCGCTACATTATTTTGGAAGCAATCACCATAAATTAGTTTTATGATACTCAGAACATCTAAATGTCAACAGCATTTTATTCTATTTTTTGTCCTCTTATTATCTTGTAATTTCCTGCTACGTTGAGGAAACTTCCTCCAGTTTACATTTCTTAGAACAATGCATAATGTGTTTTGGATTCCAAATCTGTCTCTGCATTCCTCCACTTCCTTCTTCACTTCTTCCTGGTTCCCTTTCTTCTCACCATTCTGTTCCTTTTCTTTCTCTTTCTTTAACCCTTTGAAGAAGAGTCAGTAATAGGATTGGAGGTTACTCAACACCATCTCCCACTAATAGCAGAAATCCCTCTTTGAAAGACATGATGCCAACCATTTTGAATTCATTAATATTTTATTTAACAAGCACTCGTATCAAACTCTCAAAAGGCCATACATTTATCTGGATGCTCTGGATAAGAAGCAACAGCGGACCTTTCATTACCTATATGGTCTGGCTCTGGTTTGAGTTTGCCTTTGTTAACTACAGTAATACAATTATTTGTCTCTTCCTTCTTATTGAAGGTGATTTGATCTGTGGGGAGCAAACCAGATTCTCTGCTGTGTCTGATGTTGAGCTACAGAATCCCTCACTGCTTGCCACCACATATCTTCAGAGGGTCTGTTTCAGAACATTTGGCAGTCTTGTGTCATGCTCTCCCAGTCCATGTCTGGTTCAGTACCTAAGAGTGCATTAACATCACATGCTCATCTTCCATGGCTGATTTGTAGTTTCTTTCTCCTGTCAGAATGGTCCACAGAGCCTAATAGTGGATTTGAAGCAGCACTGCATTCGCTCCTCCGATGGCGTGATAGAAAATGAGCAAGGGTTGTAAAGGAGCTTTGAGAGCCCCAGAAACTTCCTGCAGGAGAGATACTTGCCCCTGAAGGGGAATATAATCTTGCTTTGGAACCAATCACTCCAGCATGTCAGAGTTCTTAAACATGTCTCCTGTGGTAAAACATTGTGATATATTCTCCAGGCATGGTTTCATGTGAGGTCGGAGAGAAAGAATCCAGTCTTGCAGAGACTGTTGCAGATGGACAGAGAGCATTATTTTCTTGAGCTTTTGTTGTTTTCTTTTTTCTTCATTTTATTTTTGTTTTCTCTGTGTATGTGTGTTGTGTAGAAATAGGTGTGTAGATGCATGTAAATGCATGCATTATTTCATATGGAGGCCTGGGATCAATGTCAGTTGTAACTACCTTGGACATTCTCTACCACACATTTTGATACATGGTCTCTACTTCAACTTGGGGCTTCAGATCCTGCTAGCCTGGCTGAGTTGTGATTTGTAGAAATCTTCCTGCCTCAGTCTCCTTCCTACCCTGACTACTGGGGTCGCAGACCTGTACCATATAGTACATAGCTTTTACCTGATCCTGGTGTTTACATGACAAGCATTTTCCTGAGACACTGCTCCAGCCCTGTTTATTTTTATTTATTTATTTTTCTTATACTGGGAATAAACTTAGGATCTCTTAGGTAACCAGTTAACACTGAACTATATCCCTAGGACCCTGTAGTTTTTGGTTTGCAGAAGGGTGTTACCAAGAAGAGGAGGTTTACAGATAACATAATGGAAAATAACTGTATGTTTGGCTGATGTTATATTAGTGTTCATTTCCATGTAGTCTGTATCTGGGAAATGTAAGGTGTTAATTTCCCTGTTCCAGCCAGATTCTGTTGACCTTGCGTGGACTAGAATGCTTACTGTCTCTGGGTAGTTTCTGTATTTATATCTATAATCAGGACACTAAAGATGGTATAGCTTATTCAGTTAAAATATGACCTCTACCAAAATGAGATATAATAGAGCAAAAAGCATCCATGGGGTGGGAGGACAGCCATCAAGGTCTAAATAAGGTCAGAATTCAATCCTAGGTCTGGTGCTGATGCAAAGGTTACACAGGCACCTAAGTCTGCTCTTTAGATCAGATTGCATGCTTGAGAGTCCACATTCTCCCAAAATTATATGATACCTGATGATGTTTAGGGGACAATAAAAATTGCAAGCCATAGAACCTGATGAGAATTCTTAATACACAATTGGGTGGTAGGTTTCATGCTACCTTGTGCATGGACCTTTTAAGGAAAATTTTATTGATTTATTTCTTGCTTTTAGAGTTAGAGAACATTTTCTTATTGTATTCTATCAAAAGACTTGGCACAAACTTCTCCTCTACATGTCAACGGCCTCACAATAGAAAGCACACCATCTACAACTATGACTGCTGAGTTAAACAACAGTTTTCATGAAAGAGTTGATACACTCAGCCTGGAAGAAGACAAATGTTGTTAACCCAGAGCTGTACTACTTACAGCCCCTTAGCTTGCAGTCCTCATCCCCATCCCCCAATAATGGTTTGCCAGTAATAAAAGGATACTCTGATCCATATGTATTTAATAGAGCTAGATAGTTACTTATTCTGAATTAAAAATAATCTCTCCTTGAGAGGGAGGGAGAGTCATAAGAATCAGGAAACATGAACCTCAGAAAGTCATAAAATTTACAGTTGTCTGTATGCAGGCAGTAAACAACTAGTAAAGTGGAAGGAGATTATCTGCTGTGGAGCTGCATGCCTTTTGGGTAAAAAGCTCCAGATACGTGGTTTTCGTGCGTCATCTCCCATGCTGGGATGAGATTTTTCCATCATGCAGCTGCATTTGAGTCAGCCATACTCCTATTCATAAGCCCTCATGTACACTCCTGTAAGTAACCCCAGTGAAATCATCATCTCACCAAACTAAAGTCAAACAGAATAATTTACTGATGCCCTGTCTGGAGTAAACAGTTGTTCCTCTCTCCTGGGGGTGTGGGGAGATAAAGTGAAGGCCATCTCTCAACTGATTCTGAGCAGCATCGCCATATTATTTCAGGTCTCTAAAATCATGGCATCTGTCTCGCTTCACGCACAGAGTCACCAATGTCAACAATGTTCTATTCATTGACTTAACATTCACTAAGCATCTAAGCAGGATGGGGAGAGCGTGGGGGAATGGGATGGTTGGGATAAAGCAAGGGTGGATATGGGAGCAGGGAAGTATATATCTTAATTAAGGGAGCCATTTTAGGGTTGGCAAGAGTCTTGACTCTAGAGGGGTTCCCAGGTGTCCAGGAAGATATCCCCAGCTAGGTCCTTGGGCAGCTGAGGAGAGGGAGCCTGAAATGGCCCGATCCTATAGCCATACTGATGAATATCTTGCATATCACCATAGAACCTTCATCTGGCAATGGATGGAGATAAAGACAGAGCCCCACATTGGGGCACCAGACTGAGCTCCCAAGGTCCAAATAAGGAGCAGAAGGAGGGAGAACATGAGCAAGCAAGTCAGGACCGCGAGGAGAGCACCCACCCACTGAGATGGTGGGGCTGATCTAATGGGAGCTCACCAAGGCCAGCTGGACTGGGACTGAAAAAGCATGGGATAAAACCAGACTCCCAGAACATGGTGGACAATGAGGGCTGCTGAGAAGCCAAGGACAATGGCACTGGGTTTTGATCCTACTGCATGTACTGGCTTTGGAGGGGCCTAGCCTGTTTGGATGCTCACCTTCCTAGACCTGGATGGAGGGGGGAGTACTGTGGACTTCCCACAGGGCAGAAAACCCTGACTGCTCTTAGGACTGGAGAGGGAGGGGGAGGGGAGTGGGGGGAGAGAGAGGTAAATGGGAGGCGGGGAGGAGGTGGAAATTTTTAATAATAATAAAAAAAATCTAAGCAGAAAGTCATCCCTCAGATCAGACGTTCAGGCAATATAGAATCTAGAAATGAAGTCATAGCTCCTTTACTTTAGTAAACATAATAATCATGTGATCACAGCCTTGTAGATGACGATCAGGAGGGGAGAGAGCTTTCAAAGCATAGAACAGAGAGTAGTCAGATTCTGGGTTGTTTCACTTCTTTCATGCATTCCTGGAGACAGTGTATGGGGTGTGTGGCTACTGCTGCCTACGTGTGATCAAGCACACTCCATGCAGTTGGTTTAAGCAAACTTGTTTAGGGGCATGAACATGTAGCTTGCAATTTCCCAAGATCTACAACTCGCAGCATTTTAAGAAGTTACCTTGTCTTGGAAAATTGGGGTTTAAGAGGATAGCTTTGGCTTCCACACAAGCCCTAGAAAGAGTGGTAGTTTGCAGGTGTTATGTATAAGCAGGAAAAGGCAATTGCTAGAGTCATCAAGCAAAGTTCCATGCATGAGATGACCATTGTCTGTAACACTGATTACTCATTATAAAAGAGAAATATGATTATATTTTAAAATTTGGAAAATTCAGAGAGTATATATGAGATTGTTTGTATTCTCTTTTTATACATATTTTATAGAGGCATAAACATAGTTTGTGCTGTAAGTATTCAGCTTTCCCAGTGCAGCTCAGAAGGGGCTGTAGACAGCATAGAAGCAAGAGTTTAGCTATATTCCAGTACTGATTAAAACACTGATAAATGAATTTTGTACAGTTTTCACATTTTGCATATTTTTATTCTTTTGCTATTGCAACCATTTATGTTTTAACATCATTATTTGCTGAATGACTCCCTTAACAACTGTTCATGTTAGAAATATTAGAAGAAAAATATTCCAATACTCGAAGGAATCCACTCTAATTCTTGTACCTGCCCAGATATGCAGCCTCAGAAGAGCGGGTTACAGGGATAGTGTGAATTATCTTCATTATGAATTCACACCGCTCTTAATTAGCTAGAAAAATCAATGTAGCTTGTTTATCATCAGATAGCTAGAGAGGCTCACTAGCAATTAATGGCTTAGGTAATTTTAAACTATTTTCTGACTGGTTGTTTTGTTGTAACTATAGAATGTGGTAGTATCATAGAATAATTTCTGGAGTTATTCTGAGAATTAAATAAGACAACATTGGCTAAGCTTTTGGAAATATATGCCAACTAAACTTTTCAAATGGAAGACGTGCATCAATGTTTAGGTACATCCACATAATACAATAAACAAATGAAAAATCGTTGAATGGATATCTGAGTTTGAAAATGTAATGAGAAAAGACCATGATGATAGAGTGTGCAGAAAATTAAGTTCTATCAAAGAGAAGATCCAGAGAAATGTTGACTGCCGCTGTTGAATCCTAAGGATTTATCATTGTACCCACAGATTAGTGCATTTCTCAAAGCCTCACCAGAGAAGGTTCTATTTGCAGTAGATGGTGATTAACACAGAGACCCACAACTGGCCAAGGTGACAGAGAATAAGAGTTGTATATGGAGTATATATACCTCCAGAGATGGTAGATAACTATAGGAAAGAGTATTTTCCAGATGCAGTGGGACAGTTGCACATATGAGCTCAGAATGGTTATGACAGCATTCATAAGCTCAAACCAGACCACATACCAGCATGGACAGGGGAGCTGAGCATACAGTCCCACTGTTAGCTGAAGAGTCATTGACAGCTAATAGCTGCCTGTGAGGAGGTGTTAGCTTTCTATACGAATTAAGTTGATCATGCTCCAGTGGAAGGCCACATATCCAAGAATGTTTGGGCAGAACAAATTGAATTTGATGGGTTAAAAAAATAAACAAGTAGTTGGCTGGGCAAGGAATATTCTGGGGAACGATGGGGGTATATAACAAAAATACATTGTACAAAATTCTCAAAGAACCCATAAAATACTAATAAATGGGAATATAATTCATGATATACCTTCTATCTTTTCCAACATTTAGAATATGTTTTATTTTTCAATAATAATCAACCAATAAAGGTTGCTTAGCAACACCTTTAACCCAAAATACTAAAAGGTGCCAGGTAAAAGTGAGCTTTTCATGCCAAGATTCATTCCCAGAGGGAATAATTTTGAGGGTGATGCCAAATGCTAAATGTCACCCAACCCCAGGAAACTTAACTCATAAGGAGAAGGGATGAGGCATTTGATTGGAACGGCATTTCCTCTAGTTGTCAGGGAATGATGATTAGGTTCTCACAAATGAGGCCTTAATTGGACCCACTCAAAACTGATGAGCAAATCGTGGAAATGCAGCATGCGCCTCGCAGGTGGATCTGGTCATGCCTGGGGAAAGAGTAGAGGTGACCCTCAGCAAACCTGTCCCAACTTCTCCTACTGACACATGTACAATGCAAAGGTTCTGGGAGGCGTGGTGTTTATTGTTTTCCAATGTAAAAGCAAATCTCCTTCAGATCAAATTAAAAGGGTATGCCCTTGGTTTTTCTTGTGTAAGTTCCATTCATGGGAATTAAGGACTAAAGGGCCAGTTCCTGCTTTTGATAAATATTTCCTCTTTAAATAAACAATGAAAACTGAGAAATCGTGTAAGCTTCTTCACGATAAGTCAGAAAAGGAAAATTAGCATGAAACATAATTATGAAGAGAATCATCAAACTCCCTCTCACCTTGACAATCTAATTGTGAGGCACTGTGATCTGCATAGGAGACCCATTAGTCCTGGTCAAGAATTTCAGTCTTCTCTGAAGAAGTGAGCTAAAGATAATTTTTAAAGCTAGGATTAGTGCTACATGGAGCCATAAATCCTCACCAGTGTCTCAGTGATTGTGGGCTGCTTACAGTCACATGGATTATGGATTGCAAGCTTTGCAAAGCTGTTGACTGTGGTCCAGTCCCAGTTACTCGGCCTTGAAGTTGGACACAGTAGCACCTGTCAAGATAAAGGATCATGCTTTTCTATGTAGCAGAGGCTCTGTAAATTCCTCCAGACTTATGTTCATTATAAGGAGAAGGAAAGAGGGAAGAAATAAGAATTAGCAGAAAAGGGATGTGAAAAGAAGGACCACAAAGGCAAGAATTACACATGAATAGGCAAAACTCAATTTGCAATTCAAGATCATTTCACTTGCAAAACATGGTTTCAGTCTGCAGAGCATGGTTAGAGGACCCCTAAATCCAATGTATTGTCAGCATCAACCTACCTCTTCCATTGTCTCCTTTAACTCTCACGAATGGTCCAATGAATAAGGCTCTGCTGTTCTCATTTTTTTGCCAAAGATGAAACTGTGAGTCAGAGTCTTGCATCTTGAATAATGCTTCCTCTAACAGGATTTGGATTTGGGGATGCTTTGTTCCCTTTTTAGACACCATATTGTTTCTTGCTGGAATGTGTTGACAGGGACTCAGCGCTGTAGTGTGAAGAATGGGCTTCTCAGAGAAAGTGATCAATGTTCTCAGACCAATCAGTGAACTGAAGTTAGAGTGGGGACCAGAGAGCACAGAATCCTGGCTCCACTGACAATCTTTGTGTTAGCTAGGGCAATGGCTCATTACACCCAGGCATCGACATATGCCACAGAATGTCCATGAGAGCCACAGGATTCTCAGGCAGACTGCCTTATCGAACTTGGCTGGTCCTGCTATTATTTAAAGTGTGAAGTTTAATATAACTTCCTTAAGCAAAGGAAAACATATTTTTTCCAGAAGCTGTTGAAATAACAGCTTTGAATATTGCCAGAAGCTGGCTGAGTTCCAGGAAGAACAATACAATTCTAATTTGGTAGGGTTTTAAGTTTTCTCATATAGATCACTGGGGGGAAGAGGCTCTATTCTTCCTTTTCAAGCATGAAGTGCATATTTGCCTCATGAGATGAGAGGTCTAGCAATTTGAGATCAGTTCATCGCCAAATAAACCTAATTTTCAGTATCATCCAACTGTCAAAATTCATTCTTTTGGACCATTAAAGCAAAAGCCAAAGACCATAAGCTTCATAGCTTGGGAATGTTTGAAATTGTTGGTATGGACAGAAGAGGGCACTAGAATGCAGCAGGTTGGTCAGGCTTTTCCATCCTTCTTGGCATAGCCAAATAGAGGTGTGGGAAGAGAGCCAGATGATGTAATAGAAACAGGCAGAGGACGCCCGGATAAATTGAGAAACTTGGTCTTGAGTACAGCTTTGCTTTTTAGCTAATTCAATTCACGTCATTTTAACTCAATTCATTATTTTCAACTAAACTTCCCATGTTGTTCTACAGTAAACATAGAGAGAAAACAAAGAGAAGAGCAGAAAAAGAATTGCTTTATTGGATCTGGATAACTCAGCCACACATAAACTGTATGTGCTTTATAACATGTGAAGACTTTTATTTATTCTCAGGAAACTTGAATGAGTCCATCTGCGTAATGCTCCTGGAAGTCCTGCCATAGAGTTGAGACAAGTAGAGTATATAAGCATGCCAGAGGCAGAGCAAACATGTTATATAATACCACTCACTCTTACCCCTCCCAGGGAAATAGAATATAAATGCTTTCACAAACTTTAAGAAAATACCACCCTTCTACATACACAAAACAAACAAACAAACAAAACCTCCAAACAAACAGAAAAGGACACACCTGAAAGCTTGATCCAGGAAAGTTTTGCGAATAGTGGAGATCTGAGCATCTTCTTGGTCAATAAGGGAAGTTTCAGAGGAAAAGAATGTGACTGATGGTGGAGGCTGACTGAGAAGCCAGGGACAATGGCGCTGAGCTTTGATTCCTCTGCATGGACGGGCTCTGTGGGAGCCTTCTCAGCTTGGTCGATCACCTTCCTGGACCTGGGGGGAGTTGGGAGGACCTTTGTCTTAACGTAGAGTAGGGAACCCTGATAGCTCCTTGGCCTTGAGAGGGAGGGAGGGGAGGTATGAGTGGAGGGGAGGGAAGGGGGAGGAGGAGGGGAGGAAAGGGGGAGGAGGAGGGGAGGAGATGGAAATTTTTAAATATAAAAAAATAAACCATGAAAAAAAATAAAATAAAAAAAGGGAGGGGGGTATGGGTGGAGAGGAGGGGAGGGAAGTGGGAGGAGATGGAAATTTTTAAATATAAAAAAATAAACCATAAAAAAATCAGTAGCAGGCACCATGGCAAAGCAAGACCCTGTAGAACCTGCATCAGTAAGGAAATTTAGGGATATTCTGAGCTAAAGACATAGTATGGGAAGAATGTAGCCATTTGGTTGGAAAAGATGCCAAAAGAACATGGCTGAAGAGGCAGGTACCGGCAAATGTCTAGGGTCATTCAGTGCGAACAATAGGAAGATCCGTGTGTTCTGGGAAGTGGAAGCTGGGTTTAGAAAGCAGGAGCTGAGCCGGGCGGTGGTGGCGCACGCCTTTAATCCCAGCACTCGGGAGGCAGAGGCAGGCGGATCTCTGTGAGTTCGAGGCCAGCCTGGTCTACAAGAGCTAGGTCCAGGACAGGCTCTAAAAATGCTGCAGAGAAACCCTGTCTCGAAAAACCAAAAAAAAAAAAAAAAAAAAAAAAAAAAAAGAAAAAAAAAAAGAAAGCAGGAGCTGAAGGCAGATGATCTACAGTAGTCTTGGAGAGTCTGGAAGACTTTCCCTCTTCAAAGTGTACTCACTAGGCACTCATTGCTTACATGTGAGCTGTACTGGGAGCTATTGAAATAAGCGAGATGGGATCATATTCCTCGCATTTGAATTTTTTTTTAGCAACAGGCAATAGACATGTAAATAAATAGGTCACCTCAGAAAGCAAACCAGGTTATTAATGGCTGCTTTTTGCTTGTTTTTGTTTTGTTTTGTTCTTCATTACAGGTTTTCTCTAATGGCTCCTTCTAAAAAGTAGAATCCCAGAGACCATGTTGTCAGAGAAAAATGGAAGACAGAGAAGAAAAGGGGCAGCTGGGCGATGGGTTGTTTACAGATGGAGGTGTTAGAAGTGGTCATGGAGGGGAATGCCACTTTTGGGTCATTTTGCAGATGTAGGAGGCACCTCCATGGTGGTCTTGGGGGGAATGTCATTTCTGGGTCCGTTTACAGATGAAGCCTGCATGACTAACTGATGAATGGTTCTCGTGCTATGGTTCTATAGAGGCGATGGGATGGTGTTAAAGGAGATGGGTGGAGTTCGAAAGGCCAGGAAGCGATATTTGATCATTTTTCTGATACTATTGCTACTCACCTCAAATTTACCAGCACTCTGAGATGCCACTCTCTCAGAGTCTTTATTCAAAGCATGCATGATCATACTTATATGGAGGGTAAGTCCTCTGACAGAGGGCTATTGCTCATCTTATTGCGACAGGGAGAGAATTCATTACACACAAACTCAGAAAAACTACAAATCATTATATAAAATGTATCAATTCCCAAAAGAGAATAATGGGAATAAGCGTGGTTTTAGAACTGGTAAACCCTGACTCTCCCAGCACAATCTGCCAGAGACAGAGACTTGCTTTGGAAACTGCTCTCTTCAGGAAAAAAAAAAAAAAAAAAAAAGCTTTTAGTTCAATTTCTTTCACCTGTGAGCTGCGGTTTGCGGTACCTAAAACAGCCAAGACTTTCTTGGAGAACTAAATCAACAAATTCCTTTTAGCTATCTAGTTCAGTATTTAATACTCAGTTTCTTTCTCCTCTTACCTTTCTCTAGGAAAGAATGAAATAGAGATTTGTAACTCAGTAGTATTATGTCTTTTATATGGCTCATGTCAGCAGAGTTAAACTCCTTACTTCAATGATTATGACTAATGACTTACATAATGGCAGTAATAATGATGCTAATGATGATGGTGATAAAATTATAATAAAAGGGTTTAATCAAAGGAAGCGTATTTCCCTGCGGAATTGCAAACATCTCTATTACCAAGATTCAACATTTTCTTGAAAGTAAATCTATCAAAATGCTATAATAATAATCTTAACTAACTAATAAAAGGTTTGTTTATAAACCTAGTATGGTGGTAAACTTTCCTCCTCAACTTCAAACTCTGCAAACTGCTTTTAAAGTTTTCCCTCATTGTATGAGACAGAGATTAGTTAAAGAGTCCCAGCAGCATGATGATGGAAGTCACTCCTATGTTCCGACTTTGTATACTCTATGTAATAACATGTCCCGGTGTTAGTATGCCTCGCATGTGGTTCACTCACACACTATGCAAGCATCTCCCAACATCCATTTGGATGTGAAGCACACAGCTGAAAGTTTATCTATAGAAAATCGTGTTCTTATGTATTTGGAGACTTAGAAATTTCAAAGCACAACTGGGGATACGTACACTAAATGCGTTTGTTTCATCAGTCTTTGGTCATTGGTAGATAACAACATTCTCATTTTTTTCCCTCTCAAATGAGAAACATCTGTGGAGTAAAAATAGAGGAGACAATGACATGGTTGGCTCTGTTATGAAAAATGTCCATGTGAGAATGGAGTTGATTTCCTTTGTTCCAATAGAAGCAATGTTTAATTTATTCAGCAGGCATTTGATGAAGAGTGGGGAGATGCCAGGAGTAGGGTAAAAAACAATAGCAACAACGAAACCACACCCTCCCTCAGTTTTGAGGACCATCTTCTTGCTTAAGGGAATTGAATTTGAGTGGTTGGAAGCCTGGGTCCCCTAGTCAGTGGGCCATAGGAAGAGGCATATTACACAAACACATCAATTTTCTATTTTGAGTTTTATTTTTTTTATTTCATTTTACATACCAAGCACAGTTATCCCTCTTACCCATCCTCCTGCCTCGATTTCGCCTCTCCCCCAGCCCACCTCCCACCTACTCTACCCAATGGGTAAAGGCTCTGAAGTAGAGTTAACAAAGTTTGGCACATTAAGGTGGGACAGCACCATGTCTATCCCCTGCATTAAGGCCGAGCATGACATCCGACCATACGGAATGGGTTCCAACAAACAAGTTAGTTCATGCACCAGGCATAGATCCTGGTCTACTGCCAGGGTTACCTGGCAGTTTGAGTTTTTCAGAGAATCTTATCCATGTAGTAATATTAGAGTAGCTGAGTTATTATCTCTATTGAAAAATTAGTTTTTATCCCAAATTCTATTCCTGTATGAATTCTGTTAACACATAGTTTATTGTCTGGTAGAGTTTTCCAGCATAGACTTTGTCTTGTTGCTATCAGAATGTCCAATTTTCCAAAATAGGTATATATGCTTTTCAGAAAGTGGCTATTCTTTGAATCCCTCTATTTGGTGATAATAAAAACCCTGTACAACTTTGAGAAAACAGTATGTGTTCAGGTAAAACCTTACGTGACCCATGTACATTAAGTTTTCAATCTTTGAGTCAAGGTTAGAGCTAACATGTTGCATTTCCTGTTTGCTTGCACAACCATATTTATTGTAGCTACTCACAATACCCAATACCCTAATTTTAGAATCAGGTTACGTGCCCATTAGCAGATGAATAGATTTTTAAAAAAATGTGTGGAGTTTTATTTATCCACAAAGAAGAAAAAAAATGTGTAATTTGCTAGAAAATGAATCCAACTAGGGATTGCCTTGTTAAATGAATTAACTTAACACACTCAAAAAATAGATCTCATATTTTCAATTATATGTAGATACTAGACTTCATATAAATGTACAAAATAATATATAAGTGATAAATAAATGATAGAAAGACAGACAGATAGACAGACAGACAGACAGACAGACAGACAGCTATTTGACATGAAAATAGAAGTGAGATTGTGTTAACGGAATGGATGACAGGAAGGGGAGAAAGACGAAAGAGCATGTTAGGTGAGCACAGTACTATACTTGATACAAGTGTATAAATTGATAAAATACTTCACATAAAATGCATAAATACCAAAGAAATCAATATGAACTGTGGAGGCCCAAAAATGTAAGACTATTTCCACCTTGTCTGAAGGTCAGAGAGTTTCAGCTTGCTCAAAGTTGTTGCCATTCCACCCTGACCAAAGGACAGAGAGTTGGAACTTAATCTGTTCCTTCATTGTTTCTACCTCAAGCAAAGGGCCCACCTAGATTAAGATGCAGAAAGTTCTGTTCTCTCGAAGTCATACTCAACAGGTGTGGCTAATATCCAGACATTGTATTTCAGGAATAGAGAAGTAGGTATGTTTCTACCCCAAACAAAAGTCTAAGGATCTTACTAAGTTCCTACTCCATTAGGAAGATAACAATGGATTCCACTCAGAGAGTGGTTTGCCTACAGAATAGTTTGGTCTACGGTGTGAGCATTACTTACCTTGTTCTAGCAACAAAATGTTAACTAGGAATGTAGCCCACAGCCTTCAACAGGTGTGTCTATTTCCTTGTATCATGTTATTGCAGGTTTTTTATCTGACTCCGACCTTTTGGGGTTGGGGATATTTTAAGCGAATGGAAATTAAACAGATGATTTCAGTATTCGCTGGAGCTCCCTTCAGTGCTATTCTGACTTTCCTGTTTTATTATTTGTACTCTCATCTTTCTTCTTTTTACTACTTTTCTAATTCCCATTCCCCTATCCTGGCCAGTGGTATTTTTGTCAAAGCTGGTCTCTGACAATGACCACAACTATCCTATCACCTCCTAATCATAGGTGTTGATAAACCATCAGTCCACCTCCCATAGGCTGACCATGCTTCACTGGATTGCCCCACACCCAGGAGTGAATGGGCATCTCTAATTAGACCTGGGGAATTATTTTAAAATAAGAAAAGGAGGGCTTGAATCTGAGGGTGGGTGGGGGCGAAGCAGGGAAGATTTGCAGGGACAATGGAAAGTACTGGAAGTAAGATAATTTCATATGAACAGACGATGCCAGGCACAGCAGGAGTCAGTGCCTCAGACTGGAAGTTTTCATTCATGTCCTGTGGCGTGGTAGCAGAAGAGCAGGATTTAGGACATGTTTGGGTTGCAGCTTTCGCTGCCTTGGGACATTCTCTCCCTCATTTCTCCCCACTTCTAATTTAGACTAGATCCTCCCTCTTCCACTTCAAAGTCCTTTTCCTCCAATATCATAAATATTTGCCCCCTTTGCATCCTAAATTAGCCTCTGAGGACCATTGGCTCAGGAAAGGAATCTGAACAAAAGAGAATGTATCTCTCCTAGGGTCTTGTCAGTCATTGACTTTGGATGTACTTTCTGTGGTTCTCTAATGACTTATAAAAAGAAATTGAAAGAAATTTAAAGTGAATAATTCCATCCTCAAGTATTTTTCATGTTTTCTATGTGAAAGGGGTTAAGGACATCTCTTGTAGAAATTCAGGGCTTGGGTGCAGCCTTTGATTTTCATGCTTAAGCACCTCAGGGTTTTGTGTAAAGTGCCCCACTGTAGCTTCTTCTTCTTTTTATATTCTTAGCTTCTCATTTAAACTCAGTTTGAGTCAGTAGTGTTTGAAGGGAGGCCATACTGCATGTGAAGGCTGCTGCCTCTAATGTATTGGCCTCTAGATGCAAGCATCCCTTGTTATCATCCCACATAGTTCTCCAGAAAAAGAAGCATACTCAAGACAGGAAAATCACTCGGCAAGAAAAAGTAGGACCTGGCCTCAGTCTTGTGTATGGACACGTCTTTACTTGCTGATTGCTTTTTGACAGACGATAACATTGCAAAGATAGCTGTGACACTCTTCTTACATGTTTCAAAGCCATTATTTTTAATCATAAGAAAGGTCTGACAATGAAGTCAAGAAAGTTAAGGGAGGTTAGGCAAGGTTGAAAAACCAGCAGCATTCAGAATTTGAACCTCTGGAATAAGCCTTTATGTGGTTCAACATGCATGAGAATAACTGTCTGAAAATAACCAAATCTTTTCTTTTTCATTGTATTTGATTTGTCTATGTGTAGAGAGAAAAAAGACAAAATGAAATGCTTAAAAATGAGAATGAGAGAAAGTAGAAAAGCATAGAACAAAGAACAAGTTGGGAGAGAACAGAGGAGAAAAAAGTAGGGAGAAAGGAGGAGAACTAGAGGGAAAGCTTTCTAACTCTTTAATAAAGGAAAGCACACCTTTACATCCTGAAGCCCTCTACCTTGTTGTGCTTCGTATTTAGGTAACTGTCTCAAGTCATTATCTTTAGTTTCCATGTAAGTTTGTGGTAAGATGAAACAGAACATACAAATTCCCTTTTCCCTACTGAGTGATCTCAGATGCCAAGTCATTGAGTTTATGGAAAAGACTTAGAAGCTCACACTGTTTATTATACAAATAGAAGAGTGTCATTTATCATTCGTATATAGTTAATTTTCCTATCAAGTGGGTGTCACAGACTTCCTACAAGGTGAGCATCAGTCTCAGACACAGGCTGTTTGCACTAAAGACATGCAATTTAGTGAATGGAGAAGCTAAGCATCTTGGTTCTGCTTCTCTGCCATCCCCTAAGAAGTTGATCAAGCTTAACTGTCAGCTTGACACTACCTAGCATTACCTGGAAAGAGAGCCTCAATGAGAGACTGCCTACATTGGATTGATCTATGAACATGTCTTTAGGGAATTAGCTTAATTAAACTAATTGATGTGAGAAGACCCTGCCCTCTGTGGGAAGTACCATTCAGTAAGCACAGCTACGCACAGCAAGCTAGTATGAAATCTCTCCTCTACCCAGCAGCGAAAGTGTTTCACATGCGGGAGAGAATCTGGACCAGACCCCGCTCATCTTTTCTCTTTTTTTAGGTGAGGCAGACATTCAATCCCTAGTTCTGACTTTTTCCAGCTTTCTATGTTGTTTGCCAAACTGATGAGTTTAGGAAGGTACCAAATCCCACTTGTTTCCAAAATAGATTCCATGTGGATCCCTGACACCTTCAAGGAGAAAAAAAATCCTTTCCTATATAGGGAACACTATTACTTCACACTTAACCTGAGGTGCAAAATGCATTTCTCCCTGTGACGAGAGGCACCTTATTGGCATAAATGCACTCAGAGGGATGAATAATTGAGTATCTGTTTCTAAGACCTGTATATTTTGGGAGAAATGGTAGAAAGCTTAAATTTTAGAATTGCAATAACATAAAAACCATAACAAGGGCAGAGAATCCAAGGACATGGGGAGAAATCTCACTCCTTCTAGAGGCTCCCTGAAAGAGATTGATCTGGTTTTGGGCAATAGCAACCTTCAAGTACAGAACACATAAGAGTTTACAGGGAACATCAACACACATTATCTTTAATTTATGAAAACTGTTATGACCTGCTTTAATGAGTGCTTTTTAAGGACAGACTATTCAGAAGATGGTGGAAATAAAAATATAAAGAAGTCAACCTCTATCGCTATAGCGTTATATATTGGCCCAAGAGGTTTTTTTCAGCTTGTCACAAAGGTTTCTCCAGGTCTTTATCCCAGAGTCATGTGACTTAACCCCTTGCCCATCGCAATCTTCATGTTCTTGTATTTTATCGACTCCAAGGAATTCCCTCTCTCCCTGTCTATCTCTTTTAGACAATGCTCCCTCATTTAATTTTGGTCAGTTTCATGTCCCTTTCTTCTGAATACAGGCTCTGGGATAAAAGATACTGGTCAGATTTTTCTCTACACATTGAAAAACATCTGCTTGGGACAAAAAAAATTAGGCATGCAAAGTATTGATTTAAGAAATGCTCAGCTATTAAATGAAAGACTTAGAATGAATCCAATGTATGTTGTTTGGTTATTTAACATTTGTTAATGTCCTGGACAGCTTACAAGAAAATGAGGGCACATTGTAGCAGAACTGGGTTGCCCATCTCAACTGTCTTTGAGTTCAGGCACAAAACCGTATAAATTTGCAAGAACAAAGTAGCATACTTATTGTAGCAGAAGGAGGAGGGTGGGTGGAAGCATAGAAGAAAACATTATGTCTTTCAAACCCTGGAAGAATCCCAGAAAGATGACATCAAATCAGATGCTGTCAGATGTATGTGAGGGTGAGGAGGTCTCTGTGCTGATGAGCGGGTTCCGATCATTCCAGGGAACAGCGTATAGAAAGCTCTTCATGTGGGAAGGTTGTTGCTCATGCAAATAAATGAAAGTAAGTAATGGTGTTCAAAACATTTGCAACAAAGTGTCATCATCAAAGGTCAGTCACAATCAGCTAAGCCTAAAATCAATGGAAAAACAAAGATCAGGATGACAAAATGTGACAGCATAGCCATGGCTTGGGAGCAAGATTCAGTTTGCCCAGAATATCATGGTACAAAGTAGAAACTGTTTGCTACAAAGTAGAAATTATTTCATGAAATTGTTTTATTATTTATGTATTTATTGCTCTCTCTCTGTCTCTCTCTCTCTTTCTCTGTGTGTGTGTGTATTCTTACCCACAGTACACATGAAGGTCAGATAAAATTTGCATAAGTCAATTTTCTCTTTCCATAATACAAGTTCTCGGTATCAGGATCATGGCAACAGACTTAGCAGCAACCACCCTTAAACAGATCCATCTTACTGGTTCCTGAACTTTTTTCATTACAGAAAATAAGAATGTCATAAATAAAAGCATATGTTCAGAGACCCTGGTGGAAACAACAGGCAGGCCCAGTTACAGCACAACAGAGAAGTTCTTGTCTTAAGTTTCACTTGCTCTCTGATGGTTTTCTTACTTTTGGGTTGGTGGAACCTTGTGATCTGTCAAATTAATACATTTTTAAACGTTTTAGCTGATGATAACTAGGATTCTGGGTCAGATACAGAAACAGGATAGCTATCAAAGGTACTAAAGTTATTCCAAGATAAATTAATCCCAAATCTGCAACATCCCAGTTCTCCACAATCATCATTGTCTAACCAGTTAGTCTCCTTTATAGAATATTGAAAGCTGTTGCAGCTGCTTTCTCTGAGAACTTTAGGTAACACTGCCACATCTTTATCATCTAAAGAGGATTCGTGCATTTATTTCCATGCCACAACCTGCCAGAAATTTTTTTAAATGTCTTATTCCTCCCTTCATTTCAGCTGAAATGTTGAGCATGGTAATTATCAGAAGTGAGGACTGAGACCACAGGAGAAGAAGGTTACTAACCACAAGGGAAATATTTTTAGTTCTACCTCTGACTTTACTCAGATCTTGGCCACATCCTTGTGTCTTCCCTGCATCCCAGTCTCCTGAGCTTGTAGTAACAGAGATGCAAGAACACACATTCCTCAGCTCCTGTCCAGACTCTTATATTCTAGAAATTAAAGAAGAAAATCTTAGATGCTCCTGGAAAATGTGAACGTATGGGATGATGCCTGGTCTGCTGGGTTAGGAGTTGTCTCCTTAGTTACCAGGCAGGGTGATCGTGTTACCCAGGACGGCACAGATGTCTCTGGTATTCATTAGGCAAACTACTAAGATAACAAAGTCCTTAAAGCTTTTCAAAATATTATACTCTAGTCCACCTTGAATCCTTTTCACTTTGGTTTTTCAATAGGTTAGGATAAAGCGTATTTCTGGTTCACTCTTATATCTTAAATTAACCCATTTCTATTAATCTGTGTATCACCATGTGGCTGTGGCTTACCAGCAAGGTTCCAGGGCTTCTGTCCTCACCAGTGGCTAATATGACTTCTCCTTTACTCTGCCTTCTTGCTCCCAGCATTCAGCTTAGTATTCCTGCCCAGCTCCACTCTGCTAAGTCACTGGTCGAAACAGCTTTATTCATTAACCAATAAAAGCAACACCTATATTTTTATATTTCTCACAACAAATATTTCTTAAAGAAATATAGCTACATGAGTTGTTTTCTCCCAAACATCTGGCCAAGGTGAATTCAGATTGAAAAACATTAGTGTTACTCACTATGTGTCTAGGTTCCAATCAGATGCTGGGGAGAGACAGGTTGGTAAAACATGGATTCTATCCTTCAGGATCTTATGGTCTGATAATGAAGGCATGCCAATTGATTAGCATCTAAGTAGGAAAAGGAAGGTAGCCATGCCTTGGTGATTCCCAGTAGCCCTTAGCTTTGTTTCCTGAGCATCTCTCAAGACTTGGACTATATGATAGTTAAGATGAAATAAAAATGTTAGTTGTGCATAAATATTCCACAAATATATGATAAAGGAAAGGCTTTAATCAATGGCTACAGTGTCAACTTTGCAAGTTTTCTAAAGCATAAGAACTATGTGAACAGATTACCAAGGTATTAAAGTATCCACTTAAGATGATGTAGCCTCTACAGTAAGTTTTATTACTCTTTCAGTAATTTTTAAGACCTTACCTAAAGTGGCTATATGACTTCGGGACCAGTACAAAGTGAATATGCAGTATCCCCTTTTCTCAAGTGTAAAATCATCAGTGAACATATCCATACCACAAACATCAGGAAAAATCCCTGGAAACACCGAGTCTGTGTTCATGTGTAATGGCAGACAAGATGTTGTAGATTTAGAGAGGTCTCTGTTGCTTTGTTTTTCTGACTATCAATTACGCTATTTCCAAGGTAGATTTCCCAGAAGTGGATAGGTAGCTCTGCAAAAAGTATGACTGTTTATTGTGCATTTCATTTGTTTACCCTATTATCTGACTTTGAACTGTCCCCTCCATCTACCCAGACCATTTTTGAATCACACAATTATATTAGGCCCATAGCACATAAAAGAATAATTCAATTAAGCTGTAACACCTAAAACAACCATAACCAGCTAAAACATGAGAAATGTTCATTATTCAGTGACAGAGGCCAGGCAACAGAGCTCATCCTACAGAGAGTTACACACAAGTGTTTCATAAGTGTTAAGAAATGGAGTTTCATGTTAATTAAATGATGCCTGGGGTATATATAGCAGCAAAGTTGGATCTGGGTCAAATTCCTTACATAGCATTTGTCAACTAAAATTTGATCTTCTGAAATAACTCTTAAATCACTGCTGTAAAGATGATGAACCTGATTAGGCAAATGCATATAAAAGTATATGCAGTCCCAGTGTACCAGTGAAAGCAAAGCCAGGCAATGAACCCAACAACTGAATCAGAGGTCACCATATCCATGTGATTGGACAATGAGTCTTCATGAATGGTTCTTCTTCTAGGGAGACTAGTGGGAAGAAAGATCAATACCATCCTCAATTCCAATTTAAATGGAAATCTTAGAATTCTTGATGTAGGAGAGTCATCTGTCTATGTGTTACTTTCATTGGTTAATAAAGAAACTGCCTTGGCTTTTTGATAGGGCAGGATTTAGATAGGTGGAGTAGACTGAACAGAATGCTGGGGAAAAGAAGCAGAGTCAGGCAGACACCATGAAGCTCTGGCCCGATATGGACATAGGTTAGAATCTTCCCTGTAAGCCATGACCTCGTGGTGATACACAGATTACTAGATATAGGTTAAAGCAAGATGTGAGGGTTAGCCAAGAAGAGGCTATATATAATGGGCCAGGCAGTGTTCAAATGAATACAGTCTCTGTGTAATTATTTCAGGTGAAACCTAGCCAGGGAGCTGGGCCGCAGGAACTCAGCCTGCTCCTCTTTCAACAAATTCTAAGCTGGATTATGCACCAAAATATATGTTAAATAATATTTTATAAACTCTGGATGTTTTATTTGTAAGCATCTTGGGGCTCCCGAAACAAAACAGCATTCATTCATCAATTGCCTAACTAATCTGCCCCTGCAGATGTTTTGTATCATTACAAACTCTAGACATTGAAATCTTGACATCCCTACCCAACTTCACGGTCACAATGTCTTAAGAGAGAGCTCAAGTCATGTAGGGCACACCTCCAACATCAGGTAAGTGCTTTTATGAAAAAGGTTTGAAGAAAACTACTTGTCCTTTCTGTCATGTGAGGCACATGGGAGAAGCCAAGTATAAATTAATCATCTAATCACCAAAGATAGAATCTGCTAACTCCTTGTTACGAATTTCATAATCTTCATATCTGAGAATTATCAGTGTGTGGTTCTCTTCATACTCTAAAGCATTTTGTTATAGCATCAAGAGTTGACTGGCAAGACACCATAGACTTGGTTGCTAAAGCAGCATAAATTTGTTCCTTATGGTTCTGGAGGCTGTGACGACAAGATTAAAGTTGCTGGCCAGGTTTACTTCTCCTGAGAGCATTCTCTCTGACTTTTTAGAAGTTGGTTTCCCCTGTGTTAAGGAGAGAGAGTGAATGTAGTCAGTCTCATCTTTCAGTCTCATCAGAGTCCATCGCCCTCTCATGGTTTAATCTAGTTAATTCCAAAGACCACCCCCTCCCCCACTGTCTCCTATAATATCCCACTGGGAGTCAGAATTTCTACATATAAATTATAGAAGGACACAAATAGTCAATTCATAAGTTCTCTCCATTCATGCTGCTCGAAGTTGTGCTCCCCAAGCTGTAATCTGCTTTACACTTCCTAGTTGCATGTAGATAGTTAAGCTCTAGTTGGTCTACGCTATGCCCCTGAAGTAATACCAAAAGAAAAGTCTCAGGATATAAATGGGACCAGCAAGGATTAGAGTTAGAGGTCTGGCAGGATGCGCCTTAGACCACAGGTTGCTGTAGATTTGAATGAAACAGAAGCAGAAAAGGCATGGAGGTTGAGGCTATAGCCGCTGTACTCAGAACAAACAGCTACACATTGTTATGTAACTATTATCTATTAAATCATCAAAACAGTGGAATCCGTGAATCACAAAGACCTGAATGCTGTCTTCCTTCTTTGTGGTTCTCTGTTCTCTCAAGATGCGTTTTTATATTTCTGGTAATTACAGCCAAATGTTGTATGAATTTCCCTTAGAAACATGCCTCAAATATTTACAAATGATAGAATCAAAGGCTTCAGGTAATTACAAGACCTATATAGTTTATCCTTTTAAAAGAGTATTCTAATAATCACTACATCTGCTGAGCTTTAATAATTTTCCAATAGCTGTCAGCCCAGGAGCCATTATTAAAACCACATCACAGTGGGCTCTTCTTCATGAACACTCTACACCTCAGTGAGAATGCCTTTAATCCAATTAGTCTGTGCCATTTAATTTGCTCAATGCAAATTACTGACATTTAATTGGATTCAATTAGACACAAATCAATAGAAATCAATTCCAAGTGATTAGCCTTAACATTCATCAATAGAATAAATTTAAAAGGGCTAGGAGAAGACTTACCTGAGTTCTTGACATGTTTTTAAATTCCACTTTCAATTGTTAAGATATAATGCTATTGGGAAGCATTTTGGAGGTTATGTGTTGATCCTAAAGAGGCCACTACAGCTATTGGAACTGAAGAGTGATCATGAAAAGATGTTTATAATTTTTTGTAGATGATTTAACTTCCAAACATCTAGAAAAAGTAGTTTGAAGCAAAATTTATCTTCTAGTATGAGGCCAACACTGTGCTAATACTGAGTGACTTTGCTATTTATTGTACTCTTGCTTGCTAGGGTGTAGATGACCGTCTGGCATAACCACTTCTATCTATTTGCTGTATGGGAACTGTTTGGAGCCATTCTCCTTCTCGGGTCTGCTTTGCTGTCCATCTATTTATCCTTAAGAGCAAAGCCAGGTGAGCTTTTCTACAGGGCAGTCATGATATTTCATTTTATAGGTAATTTACTGTAAGGCAAACTGAGCTTTGCCTAGTATTATATATTGTGCTTCTTATGAGGTAGATGCTTCTACCTCTCCTACACACAGTTAGCAAAAGTGAAGTACAAAGAGGTCATAATAGTCAAGGTTATCTAGAGAAATAGTTCAGCATTCATTATCAGTACATGGTGGTCTAGTCAGCATAAGGTGTAAAGTTAACTGGCATGGGATCAAACAAGTTAGCTAAGCTTGCAAACCAAATGGATGTCAGAACTGGGGTTTGCCTGCAGGCCCTTTAATCCTGGGGCCTTTTTACTTGTTCTGTGTACGATAATGCTAAGGCTTGGTGCTGAAGTCTGGTTTCATGTTATTACTGAGACTGGAATCCTGACACCTCAGAAAAGGCACCACAATTACCTGGCGCACTTCTTCATCCAATCCCCTTTTATTATTCACCTCTCTTTATATGGACCAGTCATTAAGCCTCTCTAAAATTGCTCAGACCTTCTAGATTCTCTCTAGACCGTGAAGTGACATTTGCTCAAATCCAAGTGGGGGCTACTCAGGAAACCATGACATAGACAATTCATAAAAGATAAATCCAAGTCGGGGCTACTCAGGAAACCATGACATAGACAATTCATAAAAGATAACTGAAAAGAGATCTATGGAGTGGCTATTTACACACTTATGGCTAGATTATGGAAAACCAGAAGAGCCAATGGATAATGCTAGAACAAGAAAATAGAGTAGCTCATTATCCTCCACTGGTTCCATGTGGGATAGGAATCCAAACCACCTCTCCAATTTGTTAGGTAGAGATTATGCTACTCATCAGCATAGAGGAGAAACAGAAGATAGATTAATCATCACTTTTCTGCTCTCCCAGGTATTTGGACCACAGCTCTCAAGAGTAAGTTGTGTCAGAAAGGTAGTGTTGGGAAAATAAAGGGAATGTGCAGACTATCATATAAAACAATCCATTTGGAAGAAGAAGACTGTAAGCCTTCCCCTACCTGGGGTTTATATAGCAAATGGCATATCATTAGTATTTATTTACATTTTTAACAATTCAAGCAATCATACCTCTAAGAACAGGCTACAGAGGTTGGCTCTCCAGGAACAAACATAGCTGTGATACTCTTGGGAGTCATGTTTTCTGAGATTATTAATTGACACAATAGTGTTATTCTTGCAGTAAACACAGATTTCTCAGTCCCATCTAAAAGAACTTATTTCAGTATACTTCCTGTGGGACTCAGAGAGCCCAGATTTTGTGAACTCTACTAAATATGTCAATAGTATTGGATGGGCATCAGACAGTCCAGCAAAGTTAGGGATAAGCCATTATCCTACACACTGTGACACTCCATATTCCACTTTTGTTAAAAGTTAGCAACTCAACTTTTCAGGGACTGGAAGTTCACTGGCTTTTGCTGTCTTGTGTTTTCTGGTATTGACTTGAGCACACTCCAGAATTTCAAAAGGTGTAGTCTTAGTTAAATAAGATTTGAGGTCTGAGCTAATCCAAGGCTTTCCCTGTGGCCCCAATGAACAGGAGAGAAATGTAGTTCCTTCTCTAAAACCAAGAATATGCTTGGCAGAGCAATGATTTACTTGGGGCCAGGTCTTGGGAGAACTACAGCTTCAGAGTCTGAGAACCCAATTCTTTCCACCATACTAAGATTATCAGTCCAAAAGTTGCCATGGGATCTGTCTGTAATGTTCTTGAGATACCCAGTGTGCCCCTTGAGGAACATTGTTAGATGAGCTTCCTACTGAATTTGTCCCACTGATGATAGTTTCTTCTGACTTCATCTCATTTCTCTACTGGAAATAGTACATAAATTGCTGTACATTTTTATTAAGATTTTCTTTGAGAAAGAATAAGGAAAAGTATAGGGAGGGTTCAGAGAAGAGAGGGGTGGGGAAAATGTAATTATATTCTTTCAAAAGTAAAAGAAATAATTTTAGAAAAAGAAAATAAGAAAGCAAACTAAGCGCTAGCATACATTCTGCTTCCTGACAGCAATGAAGTGTGACCATCTGCCTCTGGGCTCTTGTGGTCAGGCCTCCCTGCCATGACGGGCTATGTCCTTAAATGTGAACAACACAAACTTTTCCTTCTTTGAACAGTGTTTATCAGGAATTTTTCTGTAATAACAAAAGAGACTAAAATAACTAATGAGCTGAGACAAGTCCTAATGCCATGTATACCTATTACAAACATTGTGTTTGGAAAGGAATTGTGTACAATCTTTGGCAATTTAAAATATCTAGGACTGTGGTTGTTATTAAGAAGTAGTACATGTCTGTAGCATGTGAGACTCAATGGGAAATTCCCCAGAACCACCCAGAGAAGGTAAAGTAAAACATGAGACTAAGTAAGAACTGGACATGGGAACTAAGGAACAATGGAAGAATACATACATCCTGAAATACCATTAGTGTAAGGGTTGGAGAAGGCACTATGGGTACTTCCACAAAGTATGTTGCTTTCCTACTAGGGATGTTGTGACTTTGAAAAATCTTCCTTGTTAAGTCTTTCCTCCATCCCAGTGATTGAGAACACAACAATACAATAAGATATGCACACACAAGGCAGAGTGGACTGAAATTGCTTTGTCTATAGCATTCATTTATTGTCCTAATTTAGCTTTCTAGAGCTATGCATCCCATACACAATTCTCAGATATTTTCAAGTGCTGTCATTTCTAACTAATTGATGAAATGTCTACTGAGTTTGCACCACTCCTTGTAGACTGTTGCCACATGCCTTCCCACAAACATTATTACCCTCAGATTTATACTGAGCAAGACCCCAAGACTGAACTCCAAACCCAAGGTAGAATATAAACAAAAGAAGATAATGAGTTTCTTGCTTGGGATCCTGCTCACATGGATCAGATTACTTCCACACATCTGCCATGCAATTTTAATTTGGAATAGAGAAAGCAGTGGAATGTTAATTATTTCCTAATATTGGCAGGTTTTCCATAGGGAAGAAGAGAAAATCTTTAACTGAAAGTTATATAATATGAATCCAAGTCATATTGTGATCCTTGCACTGAAATGTGAATGTCAGAAGCCATACCATATATGTTGGTCTTACTCCATCATACACACATAACTCATACCCAGGTAGGAATTTTAAAAAATGTGTGTCTTGGGCCATAGGCAAAGCAAAATATACTGCATGGCTGTGTGTCATGACACATGGCTGTTACTACAACATTCAGGAAGTTGGGGTAAGAGAATTGCTTCCATGAGTTCAGGGCCAGCTTAAAGCTACATAGTGAAAACCTGTCTCAAAATGTATTTTGTGCATGCTAAGTGATTATTTCTATGAAGCTACAGCTTAAAAACACAAGTAATCACTTTTAGAGAATAATTGTAAAACTACCACAATAAAATGTGTGTGATTTAGTTTGTTTATTTATTTATTTATTTATTTATTTATTTATTTATTTATTTATTCATTCATCCATTTATTTATTTATTTAGTCTGCTTAACATCTGAGAAGAGGGGATGGTCAACTGAAGTACTGACTCCATCTCATTGCTCTGTAAGCAAGTCTGTGCAGAATTTTCTTGACTGCTGACAGAGTTCTGAGGTTAGAGCTCACTGTGGGTGGTGTCACTACTGGGCTGTATAAAATAGCAGGCTGAGGCTGGGCGGTGGTGGCACACGCCTTTAATCCCAGCACTCAGGAGGCAGAGGCAGGCGAATCTCTGTGAGTTCGAGGCCAGCCTGGTCTACAAGAGCTAGTTCCAGGACAGGCTCTAAAAAAGCTGCAGAGAAACCCTGTCTCGAAAAACCAAAAAAAAAAAAAAAAAAAAAAAAATAGCAGGCTGAGAAAGCCATGGCGACCAAACTGGTCAGCGGCATTCCTCTATGGGCTCCACTTCTGCCTCCAAGTTCTGGCCATGAGTTCCTGCCGTGACTTCCCTCAGTGATGGACTGCAACTATAAGGGAAATAAAATATTTGCTCCTCAAGTTGATTTTGGTCATGGTCTTTATCACAGCAATAGAAACCAAACTAGGACAAAGATGAAGCATTCTTCATACAGAGTTAATAATAGTATGTTTAGACAACTCACACTGTTCCAGACAGATGCAATTAGCCATAGCTTTGTATTCCTGAACCTTTCCATATATATAGTTTTGTATATACCCTTTCTTCTTCCCCCCTCTCTCCCTCCCTCCCTCTCTACACCCTTTCCCCTATATCCATCCATCTATCTGTCTGTCTGTCTTCCTATCTGTCTGTCCATCCATCCATCCATCCATCCATCCATCCATCCACCCACCAACTAACCCATCCATCCATCCATCCATCCATCCATCCATCCATCCATCCATCCATCCATTCATCCATCCATCTACACATTCATCCATCCACACATTCATCTATCCACACATCCATTCATTCTTCCACATACCTATCTAGTTGATGTCCCAGAGATGGTCCTAGGCAGCAACCTGGACCCAGATGTCTCCATTGTCTGAGGTCACACTGCAGGCCACCTGAACAGGCATGACCCCTGTGGCAGCATTGTTCTTGGACACCAACAGGGTCAGAAGCTGTGGTCCAGACCCCATGTATTTGTGTGGCTCCTGGTAGCAACACTGGCCAGGAACATTAACACAGACCACCCTGTAGCAGAACCCAGACATGGTTCTCAGGAGCAGCATGGGCCAGGATGTCACCATGACCCTAGATGACTGTGCAGGCCTCCAAGATTGGCATGCCCCAAGGGCAATGCAACCCTCAAACACCAAGGTGGCCCCAGGTGGCATCCCAAACCACAGACCTCTCCACATCTTCCAGTGGCAATGGGAGCTGCAGACATCAACACAAGCTCCTGTGACTGCTCCAGGCTCCTGAAATGACTTCGCCCTTGGTCATAGCCCAGGCCTGGACATGGAAGGCCATCTGGCCATTCTCATCAGCCCATTTCTCACCGTGCTCCCTTCTCCAGATCCACCTCCCTCCCCAGTCCATGAACCATTCTGCCTCTCCCTCTGTGTCACTTCCCCACCCTCTACTCTCTCACCACAGTGGTACCTGGATGCCCAGCACTAAAGCTCTTGGTTGGGTCATAGGTGGTACTTTGTTGAGAACTGCCACAGTCACTAGGAATGGTATGGAGCTGTTGCCTTTCCTTTCTCCCGTGCCCAGGCCTAGAAACCTCGGATAACACTTGGTATGATGGTACCCTGTCTCCTGGTTACTTTTGTCTCCTCACCACCAAAAATTATGGTAGGATACCTTCAGTGTCCTGCCAATTCAGGCCTGGATTGAGGCGAGGAGCTGGGACTTGACTGTGACTTGTGTTTGTTGTTATGTGTACACCCCTGTGTGCATATATACATGCCTGTCTGTCTGAGTATAAAGGCCAGCAGTTCACATTTGCTCTTCCACTTATTGTCTCTGGCTGAACCTGAAATGCAGCCATTTGTCTAGGCAGACTGCTGAGCAAACCCCAGTAATCCCCCCATCTCAGCCTCTTCAGCACTGGAGACGCAGGTCTTCACTTCCATGTCTGTTGTTTTTACATTTACATGGCTAAGCATCCAACACAGAACAAACAATTTATTGACTGAGCCATCTCTCTAGTTATCCCATCAGGAAATTATCAGTGGATAAGAGGCAAGTTATACATTTTGTTTATTAAAGAAAATTGTCCTTTACATGCTAATAAATTGCAGGTGTTGGCACTGGGAGAGGAAGGCATTAGACCAATGGTGCTAAGCATGCAAAAAAGGTAATTTTGACTAGAGCAAAAGTAATGGAGCGGATGCCAACATAGGATGCCATCATGGAGGCATCGAGCAGATTCTTAGTTCCTACTTAAGAGATTGACAGAAAATTGAGTCATTTAGTATGATTGGTAAAGTCACAGGCATAGGGTAAGCAACAGGGATGATAGACGGTTTAAGAAAATGTTTTAGTTACAATGGATAAGTGAAATTAAAGTGATATTAGAGCGAGTTGAATAAAACCTAGGAAAGCAGGAGTCGACTAGAAATAACCCTTTTATGAATTGCGCCTTATTACCGAGAAGATCTTAGCAGATCATTCTACAGAAAGAGAACCGCTATCTGAAGTCATTGTGAGTCACCAGGGAGGATGAACTTGAGACTCAAGTGTAAGCTGACTCGATGGCTATGGATACATTTTCACAGCTTCTTTCTTTGTTTCCAGTTAGCACTAGAGCACTGGATGAGACTAAGCACATGGATTCAGACGTCCCAATTTTTGTAGATACACCAAAGCAAGACGGGTGGACCACTCCCAGTGGCTCTTATCTTTGAGGCCTGGTTTGAGGACAGTATCTGCCATGGTGAAATGGAGAGCTAAGGGATGCTGCAGATGGAGCAGAGAACACATGCCGTGTACTGTCTCCTGAGTGGCTGTGACGAAGAACTCAGGAAAGGCAATATTAAACAGGCGTTGGAATTCACAGAGTAATTTCAGGCATGATTACCTGACAAAGCTCTGCACCTTTCTCGAATGAGATACCTACTTGAGTACGGGCATAAGAATGTCCGTTCTCAGGTCAGCAGTGCCATGTGAGACAAGGACACATGGGCCAAGGAAGGATTTTTTAACAAGATGGATTGTTCAAACAACAGATAGGGGGTCACTCAGACAGAAGGAAATGAGAGACAGTAAAATATATTGGAGTCTCATCAGATCTCATACTTGCCTTTGCATTTCAAGACACAGACTCCATGGAGTTAGTAGAGTTAAAATAGGAGGTTAAAAAAGATGATGGAGTAGATGCTGACTCTATGATAATAAGATCTATAAATGAATAAAAATAAAATTCAAATGTCTATCTGCATACATAGATATATGTGTATAAATATGCAATATATACCCATACACATTATATGTTCATTTAATATTTGTGGCTAAGATTACAATTTTTACTGCTCTAGTTTGTAACTTACTGTCTTAGCTTTTTTCCTTTTATTTCTTTTTTTCAGACATTGTACCTAATATTATGGATCTGAAAGTTTGCTTTCTTCCTTCTCTTTTACAAAAATTTTCCTCTCTTTTACAATTTTTTTTAAATTTCCTATTTCTTGAGCTATCAGGACCATGTATTCTTAACAATATTTCTATTAATTTTATTTTTTGCGTACTAATTCCAGTTTACCCTTCCTCCTCTCCTTCTCCCATATTAACAATGTTTTTAAATCAGGATTTTAGCATGGTTTTTAAACACTGAAATATTTGAGGAAACTAGATCTTCAGTAATTCCCAGAATATGTATTTTCTTCATTAAAGGGCAGAGAAAATTAATAAAATAATTGATATAATGGGAGTAAGTGATTTAGAGAAGTATATATGCAAGACACTTGACATGATAGAGACACACTTAGAAACCAAGATTGTGCAAATTACAGCAACTGTCAGATACACTTTCCAATTCACAGGTAAAAAGGGAAAAATTAAAGCACTAACATTTAGTAGAGAAACAGGCTCACTAAAATATGTAAGTCTCATATGTGTCTTTAAAAATAATAGAAACATCTTTTAAATTCAAAACATGCTTGTCTTTTAATCTACAGCCTTTCTCATAATTGCTGTACTTGACGAACATCCAGGCATCTCTATCTCATTTCCACTCCCCCTTTTTCTCATTGAGAGAGGAGGAGAGCTAAGAAAAGATTGAAAATTATTTCTAGTTGTCTTTGAAGGGGAAAACCTCATCCCTGGGAAAATTATCATTATGATGCACAAACTGTAATTTGCACTCAAAGGGCCGTGAATCAAGCTCTCTGGGTCTTTTGTGTTTATTTCAATTTGTCTTAGGTGTGCTGATCCTCTGCTAATAGATGCTGTCAGTTACTCCTCTAAAGAATTTTATATGGCACACTGCCTTCCTCCGATCTGTCGCTGGCATACATAATGCTGCCTATTAAACTAATTAGTTGTGCTCCTTTGGTATAATTAATAAGCAATAACCATACTGCTGTTTGAGGATGCTAAAAATTTAATGTCCTCTCTTAATCTGTCTCACTCCAATCCTGAGGACCATAATGGTTCCATGGAGTCATAAAGTAGCCAGGACCCTTTTTAACTTTATTGTTATTGCCAACTCCAGCCTTTTTCTGACTGTGGGATTAAGCCATTTCAGATAATTGAGATAGTTACAGTCTCTGCGTAGGAAATAGCTATAACAGGGATGTGAATGCAAGGTGATTACATTTATTGTTTACATTTTCACAAATAGAATAAGAGATTAAGTATATGGAATTGTCCTGAGCTCAAACTTTTCTGGCTGTTCAAGGTAATTCAAAGTCCAGAAAGATCCTGTAATTGTATTTGGACATTCAACAGTCCTTGGGTGGATATTCCAGTAGTTACCTATCCTCTAATAGAATACAGCAGTCATATCCACATGTTCAGTATGTGAACACTGAGTACCTGAGTACATAGATGCCCTGTGCTGGTGCTTGGGTGTATAGTTTCTATTTTCATGTAACCTTCAGGGAAAAGCATAGCTTCTGAAGCAGTATGAAAAGCTTTCCAGTTTACCTGCTCCTGAATACCTGTATTACAAAACAGCAGCTTTGCTTATCTTAAGAGATATGAATTATTAAATTTTTGGAATACAGAACCCCTATGCTAGCCATGTCCAGCTTTTCTCAGCTTAACTTATTAAAAATGCTTTAGAACTTACCACTGTACTTTGGTTTTAGCTTACTGGGATTTCAGTTAAACTCACAATAGGAAGCTACCTTTCTCCTCCTGCTCCTTCTTCTTCTTCTTACAAAAGGAAAAAGGAAGTCTTGGATCCACTTGCTGTCGTCACATGTTGAAATTCCAACCAGTAGTGGACATTTTTGTGGCTACTCAGGTAGGTAAGCTTCATTAAAGAAGGACACGGGGCTGTGCTAACTAATTTTGATTTAAATTATACCCACAAACCTCAACACTTACTTAATATTGTCTTTCCTGCATTTACCATTTCAGCCTTTCAGGAGATACTACATTGGGTGAGTTCAAATGATTTAATTAAGAAAATAGTCCCTCACAAGTATATTCAGCTGCTTGGGTTTTAGTTAATTCCAGATGTAGTCAAATTGACAACCGAGAACAGGGTATAATGATAAGTCACTAAGACTCAGTTTAATATTGTATTTATTTAGCAGAAAAAATATTTGTGATCTCTCCTAAGGTCTATGGTCTGTGTAATCAACTCTTAAGGAAATTCAAACAAACAAACAACACAAGGATTTTAACAAGTGATGTAAAAATTGCCCCATATGAGGGTAACCTCATCGGTACCCTGAGGAGATGCCAAAGGTGTCACTAACATTAGAAATATCTCCCTGAAAGTTTTCATTTTAACTCGGCTTTACCAGGAAGAATGCACTGTAAAAGAACCTTTATTATAAAAGATGCAAAAATGTCTAACATCAGATTCAAAAGTAGAAAGAAATTTTGCTTTATAAAAGATAACTAATTAAAATCAAGATTCACTAAGTCACCAAGGATGTAAAACTCCCCTCTTGGAAGCCATGCCTCCTCCTGAAGTTGGCTAGTCCATGTCTAGCTAAGAAAACATACAGGAGAAGACCAGTAGCAGCCATTGTCATTATGACTACACTGAGGTGTGTAATTCTTCCTGGAAGGAATTGGGAATAGCTTCTCAGAAAATAAAATAGAATACACGCAACAGATAAAATATGTTCTACACTGTGCTTATCAGCCTTGTGCTGAACAATTTATGGTTCCTCTTCCCTGAATGGACTCTAATAGTGATAGTAATTATGTTACCCCTATTGCTAATTTACAGATAAGGTTGGTGATGTTGAGAGTGAGTGTAACTTACCAGAGTCTTAGAGTGAGTCAGTGGCCTTGCATAGTAAGACTCAGGGAGCTTGAGTAGGGAGTCACTACAATAGGATGCTAATGCTGTGTTATGCATGGCCAATCAATAACCACTGGTTTATATGATTGCTGTTAACTTTCAATTTAGCTGAAATTAGTTTTGACACTGAATCATGGCTTTCAGCTGATGGGGGGATTTCTGCCAGCAGAAATGGAATCCCTCCAGAGTTTGATGAAGTGTGCTCATGTTGGCTCACTTGACTTATGTGCTATAGAACATTGAGACTCAGTGTTGCGAGAATCACAAGCATCAGCATTTCCTGGGAGCTTATTAGAATTGCAGAATTGCACACCCCACCCTCCCCTGGTATACTGAATTAGGCTTTTTGCTCTAGTAATATCAGCAGGTGTTCTTATGTGCTTTTAATTTGAGAAGCACTGTTATATAGAAAATGTGAGACAGTCCATATTCTGACGGTATGTGTGTGTGTGTGTGTGTGTGTGTCTGTGTGTCTGTGTGTGTGTGTATGTTACTGTCACATAGGTTCAACTCAGCAGGCCTCACACCTAAGTTAGCAAGTCAGGATTCCAGCAGACAGAGAAATATAGATACCAAGATTTAGCTTAGTTTCACCAAAAGAAAAGTACTGAATTTAGGATAATACCACTTAAGGTGCTAGTATTAAGAAAAGAATGACAATTAATTATACTATGCAATTAGCATGTTCCACTTACCTAAACTATGGTGAGGATGCAGAGATACATTAGGGAACCTCTCTGCTACTTCAGAGTTTGTGATAGTGTGACATTGCTTTCTATTATCTTTCTTGGCCCACTGATTCTTTCCAGAAATTCAAGATAGGCGTGATGGAAACAGGAAAAGGCGAGAACAGAGTGACAGTTACGGGCATTGGGGAGAGTTTTACAGAGATGCCATATTTTACTTTGATACTGAAGTATGAGAGAAGTTAGCAAAGATGATACCTGCATGCCAATGAGATTTTAAGATCTGACACTAAATTGGTTTCTTCTATCCTCCAGCCTATCTTCCTCTCTCCACCCCTTTCTCCCTTTACTCCTCCTTCTTCCCTCCCTTCTTTTTTTTTTAAAATTCTTTTTTCTCCTCCTTTCTACTCTTGGCAGATTTTTACAAACTAATTTCAATTAAGATTAAGACAAAATTCTAGTCTGTAATAATTGTATCAAGATAAACATAAAAGTGCGGTCTTTTTTGAAGTATTCCGCCTAGTAAAAGTGACAAAAGATGAACAATGTAATACACCCAAAATACTCAATTGTGTTATTTATAGAAATGGAGCAAATGGTGAATTTTAATACAGGACTTGCACAAGGTGAATGTTAAGGTGAGACATTTGGAGTGGTTAGCACTTAAATGATAAAATTAAGATTAAACGGGAGGGTACCTGAAGGAGAAGGAAAGAGGCTGTCAGGCAAAGAGAATGGCAAACCCCAGTGCCAAACTTGGAGCTGCCTGAATCCAGCTACATACACTCAATGTCCACGCTTCGCTCACCCGAGTCACTGGAGGGAGGAGATAAAATTGCGCTGCTTGTGGCAGTAAACTCTTCAATCTCAGAGCACTTATCTCCCTATTAGTCTTTCTCCCAAGGCTAAATAAAGAAACTGGGTTAGTAAAAGGCACACTCTTTATCGCCAAAGGTCACAGCCCCAAATCTTATCTAAATTCTTATCTTAGCTTCAATGGTGCCAGAGATCAGCTGCAACCAAACTCCATTTCCCTTGGAAAAGTGTTCACGTCTATTATGAAAACAGAATCAGATCCATTATTTGAGGTAACTCAAGATGTCGGACTCTGTGAACATACGTGTATGCGTGGGACAGAGAGTGGAAGGTCAAAAGCGTTTTGCATCATTTCTTCTAGTTCAAAGAAAGGACACACACACAACCTACACACACACACACATACACACAGAGAGAGGGGGGAATTAAAAAGAAAAGTAGATTTCCATTCCAAATATGAAATTATTACAGGCATGCCAAAGCTACCTGGCATCGTATGCAGGGACTGTTACACATTAGATTATCCAACTGATAATTAGATGAATGCCTTCTGTGTATGTGGTGGAGGAAGTCGAATGTAATCTTGAGTTTTACATGTAAAATTGGGGAAGTCTTATAACTTAGTTAAAAATCGCCATTACCAGAATCTCTCTCTTATTTAGAAAGAAGAGCAATCTTAGGTTAAAGTATTTTTCCTCCCTACCCCATAGCACAACTTCCCTCTCTTACTCATTCGGGCACCAGCAAAGGCTGTTGAATCTCCAACATCTGGCATTATGGACAGTTCTGTGCCATCCCGTGGGTGCTGGTAGTTTAACCTGGGTCCTCTGGAAGAGCAGCAGTGCTCTTAACTGCTGGGCCATCTCTTTGGCCCCACCTCTAGTCTTCCCAGGGCAGTTAGGTGATGTGATTTTCATTTGGTAAAGATGACTCCAGCTGCCCAGAGGCCCTTCTTTCTTTCACAAGGATCCCCTTCTTCCCTGGCCTAGAAGGCCTTTCTTTCACCTGCCAAAACTGTACACCTAAAAAATTCCAAGTGTGCACCTAAGAGATAAAGTTTCCTCTCTAAGATTCCTTAACTTCATGTCTTTCTATTAACATATATTTGTTCTACCAAATTTATAATCATTTAAAGTATTACAACTTGCTCTTCCTCTGGCCATGACAACTGCCTGGCTTCAGCTCCTCCCCACCACACCACCCCCACTCCCTAGTTCCCACTCCAGGAGGCCCCATTGCACTTTCCAGAACCAGCACTCCACTCAAAAATCACAATCCCAGAGAACCTAGACAACAATGAGGACCCTAAGGGAGACATACATAGATCTAATCTACATGGCTAGCAAGATCTCCTGAGTAAATTGGGAGCTTGGGGAGCTTGGGGAGCTTGGGAGAGGGTTTAAGGGGAGGCGTGAGGCAAGGAGTGAAGCAGAGAAAAATGTAGAGCTCAATAAAAATCAATAAAAAAATAAAGAAATTCAGAAAGCATTTGCAAAATGTCAAAGTCCAATGCCTTACATTTGTCTGCCAGTTGTTTTTCACATTGTACTGATGTTCTATGAAAAGAAATGGCTGCCTCAGCTGTTAGTAATGCCATTTTTTTTAATGGCAGATCTGTTTTTCTTAAGATGAATATCATACCAAACATGCTTTCTATTTTATCGTAAAAAGACATACAATTAAGTATTTAGATTTAATAAAATGATTCAAGGTTCATTCAAAACAAACAAACAAACGAACCAAAATCCAAACACCAAAAACAAAAAGCAAAAAACAGCTCTCCAAAGCTACTCACAGGTCTCATGAAATCTGAGACAGCCTGCTCTTCCACGAAGTCCCAGAGCTCCAGCCTTCAAGACAGGACCTCCAACTTTACCCATCAGCAGAAAGCAATCATGTGAGAACCCTACACCCTACATTACCTTTTTTTTTCTTAACATATTGAACTCTATAGTCCAGGGACTTGACTGCCTTTAAAAACGTTTTATTACTAATTGTATAGATTTTGCCCATGCTCCTGTAATGTATACATTCTTAAACAATCTCCTTATTTATTTCTGGCAATTCTTCTGATATAAAAATCTTGCTATATATGTTTTGAGACAGTTTGTAACTGCCTTCTCATAGCTAAAATGATTTATTATTACCTTAATTACAAATTTAACTTATCAGGTATACTTTCAACTGTAGTCCTGGTCCTACAGATGCACACCATTAATAAGGTAAACTTTATCTAACAATGCTTCATCAATATACAGTCTATTAATCAAAGGCTAATAGATAATATTAACATTTTACACTAACACTCTTTTCCTTTTATAACTCAAACTTATGACTTTTAGACACACTTAACCACATCATGTCATACTATTAAAGATTTTTATATTACCCTTTTGCTTTTACTATAGATGAGAGATACTTAAAATCACATACAATTCCTCTACAAGGTGACCAGACTAGTTTCCAGCTTGCCATCAATAGATTATTGGCTATTAATTAAAAACAAATCATTATTCATTGCCCAGCGAGATATACACATGCTGCATCTACTAAACAAAAGAGGGGGTGATGTTGGAGCCCAAAAGAATATACAATAAATATACATCTGACAGACCAATAGGCAGATCCACCGGAAGAGTGAATGTACACGTCCACATGGGATAACTCATTTTGCAGAGCTATGGGAACAATTGTCTTCTGGAAAGTCGTCATTTCTGCAAAAACTTTGTGAGGCCATGATTCTCCCTTCAAAATTGGATTCATTCCCAATACACTCCAGCAGTGTTACTTCTCCTGCAGGGGCAATGACATGATCTTTCCATCCCCCACACCATGAGGCCTTAGAGCAACAGCATTGTCTCTTCGTTCTAACAGTCAAATTTACATAGAGTCAGTACCACAAAATTACCTGCTAGCAGACTACATAGAAATGTCTAAAGAAGACAGACATTGAGTAGGAAGGTAGTGTGCCCCACCTTTGCTGACAAACAAGTCTGGGTGTCCCCAAAACTGGTTATCACAAAAGAGACTGGATGAGGAGAATGGGTGAATCCAGAATTCAGGGACATTTAGTAATGGTTTGGAACGTTAGGTATTTCCCCTTGGATGCTGGCTCTTTCCTGGGTCATGTCACGTGTTCTGGAGTACTGCTTTGTCAGGTTCTATCTGCCCTTTCTGTAATTTTGATACACATATTATCATTGTCCTTGCCTGTGGAATTTTCCAACTATTTCTTAAAACCTGGAAACCTCACGGCACCCCTTACTCTTCTCCTTCTTCCTCTCCATGCTCCTTCACTTCTTCTTTTGCCCTAGCCTGAAAAATAAAGAACATGCATGTAGAGGTAACATGCTTGAGTTAATTTTTTACCCTCAGATCTTTATTTGCCATAGACATCCTATTCTGAGCCTTGAGGGGCACTGAGGCTGGTACTCAAGGCCCCCGATGTGTAGCCATGCACACACCCAACAGGGGCAGTGTCTGGGTATTTGCTTCAACTTCCATCTAGATGATATTAAGGGCTTGCGCCACTGCTGTGTCAGAGACAGAAACAACACCATATTTTTGGAACATATTGAATTTTTCTACATCTGGAGAGATATATTGGATGGTAACAATGAGAAACGAGTTGTCATTGCAAAAGACATTGTTGAGATTGTTTTTCTCTGAAGCCACTGAGGCCATCAGGCTCAGGGAGTGACTGCCTTAAGCCAGAGGACCCACCTTGAACTTGGGCCACATTAGGTTGACAGACCAAGTATCCTAGAAAGGGGTTTCTTTCTGCAAGTGACAGGATAGTCTATCCAATGCACACAGGAAAGGCAGCGTGACTGGGTTTAGAATCTTTCCTGATGATAAAGAAGACCCCTTCTGGATGCTTTAAGAAACTGTGGTAGGCAGAACAATGTTCTTTTCTGTCCACAAAATGTATTCAATGTTCTCATCTCTTTGTGTTCTCGATTTTCTCAAATCTTCTAGTTTTAAGCATTTCATATATGAATACTATTGCTTTATCTCAGGACTTGTTTGGGTAGCCAAATTGTTGAGATTATATTGATGCAGGTTCCTTGTCATTTATAGAGGCACTTCCTGACAGCAGATGCCTTGGTTCCCTGTCTCTCACGATCTTTCCATTCTCTCTTCCCTGATGCTCTCCAAACCTTTGGTGTAGTAATTGTATTATAAGTGTGCAAGCAGAGACTAGGAATCCCACAGATAGTTTTTCTCTGTGTTTTTTACCAGCTGTGGATTTCTTTACTGGTCTCCTTTGAAAAACAAGGTCTTTTGGAAAAGAATAAAGGCTAAACTATAGGTATAAGAATAATTATTTAGAAGTTATGTTGATTGAAAAAATTAGTAAGTTTTAAAATCTTCTCTGGTTTCTATGGCCTCACCAGCCAGAGGTGGTGGGCTAGGTTTACCATATCAGGAGTGAATTCCCTGCTTTTGAGTAGGCCTTAAGTCCGAGAAGATGGATGCTGGCTGCCCTCAAGATAGAGGTCTACTACTTCACTTTTCAGAAGATCTTGCCATTCCAGCCATCACTTTGGTTCATAGGTGTCACAGCTGGGTAAGACTAATGACAGATTTCCTTGCTTGGTATCATGCACAGCTCCTTCCAGCCCTAGGAAAGGTAGTCCCACAGGGAGGAAGCTTAAAGACCAAATACGGCTTGATTCCTCTAGGTTCTGTGTGGTGTCTTAAGCAATACGGACTCACCTCCAAGTTCTGGGAGAAAGCCCAGAGCAATGGCAATAGCCTATACTCTTTTGGGATCTCTTGAACACCCACCAGGACCAATAAATGTGGAAGAGGACCCCACATTTAGGAGTGGTGCTTTAGTCTGCTGTTTTGAAGAAAAGTTGTCCCTCTAAGTGACATAATTATATTTAAACCACACACACACACACACACACACACACACACACACACACACGCATGCATGCATGGTCGTGCACTCCTACCTATGTGTGAATGTGCATATATTCATGTGTGTATGTGTGTGTGTAATTTTAAGTAAGCATAAAATAATATGATTCTCTATGGACTTTCTATTTGCTATTTATCCCTTCCCCTATGTGTATCACCTTCCCTTCCTTCTTCCCAGTTAAGGTCTCCCCAAAATGATTTTTCCAATTTTTCTCTTCATAACAGATTCACAACAAAGTGGAACTTATTTACAGAGTCCTCTGTCCTGTCCCTTCTGCTCTGCTCTCACTAATTTCATTTTGGCTCTAGAAAAGGCTTTTATTTTCCTTACTCATTATGAGCTAAAGTTTATGTGTTGTCAGTGGAGATATCAAGAGATTCTATCACAATGATGCCAGGGGGATGCTATTGGTTGCATCAGGTGGCAAGACACCCAACACTTTTTTGTGGTCCTTATAATTTCTGTCTACCTTATGGAGCTTATATAGAGGTATAAAGCTCACAAGGCAGGTTTTTATTGAGCTGGAAATTAGATCCAAATATCTGTGGTACTTTATGTATACATCACAACTGAAACATTTACTAAGAAAATCTGCAGTGACTGAGCTGACTGATTTTTGCAGTATGCTTATTAATAATTAAATTCTGTCTCACGAAGACATACAGCATACCTCTCAATTCATCATGAAAAAAGTTATTATCTTGGCAAGATTTAGAGCGCCTTGTAGGGTCTATCACTGGGAAATTGGGGACATTCTTTTCCCTAACATGTTCATATTATTGAGTGGCTCCATGAACTATATCTGTCAGGCTCAACTCTAATTTACAAATGTAAATTTTAATTCTCTTATGGTTCCCTGAGGTAGAAGTTCTGATTATTGTAACTTTGTGGATGATAAAGAAGTTTAACTGTATAAAGTAACAGATGTGGCAGCAAAGCTGAGCTGTTCTGTGTTTATAGCTAATGTCTCTGATAGGTAAAGTGAACAAAATAGCCATGAGCATGTGAGACCTGCAATCTCTTACTATGTAAACATAGACGTACATCACCTACATCAAGGCAGAGCACACTCCGCATTGAGGCAATTACTTGATTTCCACGGATGGTTGTTGTGACTTGGCATTTCTAAACTTAGGTTTTGTGAGTCAATAGCATTTACAAACCACTCTACGATTCCACAATAATTAAGCCATACAATGATCATTACTCATGTCTCCTTGATTTTAATTTCTTCCTCTTCTGTGAGTTTCCACAGGCATCAACCCAGCTGAGCCCACCATCATCGTAAGAGGCACATATGGTAGGCATGACTATACCCATTAGACTGATGAGTCCACTGATGCCAAGGGACATTATGGAGTAATTGCTTTATTCACGGATAACAGATAAGTAGACCTGGAGCACCCATGTGCCTTCTTCATTATGCCTCTTTCCCCATGCACCTGGAAGACATCATTGATTGATCACGACCTTCCTCTGCTAATCCCAGATCAGCTGCTACATTGATTGTTTTTCTTGTATTGGATGCTTTATTTAAGTAATGCTGCCCCCACATTACAGTTAGTTTGTGGTGTGTGTGTGTGTGTGTGTGTGTGTGTGTGTGTGTAAGCATGCATGCATGCATGAATGAGAGGATATGGGGAAAGAGAATACTGAACAGAGAGGCAAAATAAACATCTATAACTTCAAATATGGATTTATAAAATTGAGTCGGTATAATTTAATGAAGAGATGACTGTGGCTAGCTTTGAAACTACTTGCATACAAACAAGAATGGATGCAGCAAGATAGATAGAGGGGCACACACAGACACACACACATTTGTGTATACACATACATATGTGTGTATATATGAGTATGTAACAAATACAATGAAAGAAAAATAGGCTATCAAATTAAAAATGGGAGAGATGGGAGGACTTTCTGGGAGGATGGCTGGGAGGGTAAAAGGAAGGAAATAGACGGTGGAACTGATATAATTCTAATCTTATTAAACGCATTAAGAAAAGGCTGTTATTTTACCAAAGTACCACAATAATCCTTTGTCAGAAGAACAGTGACTATATATATATATATATATATATATATATATATATATACACACATATATATATATACATATACCATATACATGGTTCATCATAGTCTATTTCTATATTGTTTAATTATTGTAATTTTATGATTTTATATTTTTAGGATAAATTAATATAACTTGATTTTTGACCTTTTAAAGTTGTGATAATCACTTGGTGATTTTGTTATTTCTATGTTCCCATAAATGTATATGAACACACACACACACACACATTTCCTGATGGGTTTTATGATAATTGAATGAAACATAAAAATAAATTTAGCAATGAACTTTGTATATAGTTTAGTTTCTTTGAGACCCTTTACTCTCTTTCCAAAATGTTTTATATCTTACATTAAGAAACTTTTGTTCATTTTAGTGACCAGTTTTATATGTCAATGTGGTCATTGGTTATCACTGTCTGGTTAACTACTATTCTACATATTGTTATAAAGTGATGTTTAACATGATTAACATCTAAAGAAATAAATTTTTAGTGCAATAGAGTTAAAATATTCCCAATTAAGACAGTAGAGGATATTTAAACATTGATTCCCGCCTGAAATTTGAAAAAAAAAATAGAGAATTGAATAAAAACATAGCTGATAAAACAGTAGAGCTTTTGCCAATGAAACCTGCATATGATTGCTTTAGCCTAGATCACAGTGTAATGGTGGCTCTTTCTGTTCCTGCTTCAGTATCCACAGCTGAGAAGGTCAAAGGAAACTTTAGCTAATGCATGAGCACCTACTGTGTGTTAGTATGTTGCCTCTACTTTGCATAAAACGACTTGGACTTCAAGACGCCAAGGATGGAGAACATACTTTCCTTCTCCAGTGAATATTTCTACTCTCCAACACACTCATTGTGCCTGAGGCATGCTGAGGGTGACGTCATGACCTGTAGTCATGACAAGGACTACATCAGATGAGTATAGAACGAATGATTTCAACGGTTCAGCACCAACTCATCAAATTTCAGCTTAGCAAGGCACCAAATTAGGATATACAGAGAGCCTGTAACCATCAGAATCAAGTGTTGCAGAGAATTTCTGTCATATTTTTTTAGGTGAAATCCATAGATTCTCTGGAAAATAAGATAAAGGGTTTATGATGTGGCCTTGCAGCTGTCTGATTTGATCATTTTTAGCCAGACAGCTATCATCTCTACTGTAGGACTATAGAAGTACAGGAGTTGAATTTCCAAGATGATTTAATGGCAGTTGCAGAGAATTCTTTGCACTCTAGAGCCCACTGAAGTCCTGCAGCCCTGCTTTGATGAAAGAAATACTCAAATGGAGGGAATCGTGATTAGATTGGGGGCCAGGCTGAGTGGAGTGATGCTCTAGAGTCTAACAGTATGTGGATGATCGATGGTTACTCTGTGCTGTTACTCACAGTTTGCATGATTCTGCCAAATTGCTTAATTATTTTATGAGGTTAAGTTCCATCTGTAATGGAAAGTAAGATTAATGTCATTGTTGATCCTGGAATAGTTATGTATATGAGGATTGAACTTTTAAGACCAGAAAGTACCATTTTATAAGCAATCACATTGTCAGTACTTACTAAGGCTTAGCAAATATGAACTAAGCAGGGTCATGTCTTTAAACTTCCTTGTTTACAAAGTGAGAGTGTGTTTAACTATCTCACAGAGATCTAATATTTGTTGCAATGAGAAGTCAATATTCAAGCAAATGTAATTACTTGGTCAATGACAATAAAAGTAGTGATGAGAAATCTGACAGACACCATCAGGTTCTTGTTGGTCACACTTCTTGAGGACACAGCTTTCAGTTCCATTAAAATGAATTTCAAACAATAAAGCTTTCTTACTTCTAGTGCACCATGGATGTATTGAGACTCAATTCAAAGTCAGTATAAATTTTTAAATACCCACTATTGCTCCATAGTAGAATCCAGCACACATGAAACACAGTAACTGCTAAAGTATCTGCAGTACCCATATCCATGTTCCTTTCCTGAATTCCCAGAAGTTATAAGAACAATCATGCTGGATGTACTATTTCTGGTTTTGCATCATTCTGCACATAATTTCTACTTATGTTTCAGGGAGTTACCAATTAGCTAAAGTGCAAACAAACTACTTTATTTCTGCCCTTAAATGTAAATGAGGGAAGGACACTTTAAAGACTAAGGAGCCGTACTGACATTAGTGAATGTTCCTAAATTCCTACTACAATCACTCAGTGATCTTTAGGATGTAAACATAATTACTCCTCACTGTCAGGGAAGCACCTAAGGAAGTCATTGCTAGCAACAATCCACCTCCTGTCAGGTTCCAGAGGTCTCTTAATCAGTTCACCCAAGGCTTTCTTTGCATTTACCCCTTTCTCGGCCGTGTCAGTGGCTGTACTGAGTATCTACTCAGTACTTAAGAATATATGGTAGGCAGAGGATGCTACCTGAAGCTAGACAGTGGCAATTAGACCTTCCATGAGCTAGCTCTGAGAGCCTTGGAACTCTTTTTACAGTTGTAGAGAGAATTAAAATAATCAGTGCGTAGACAGCACGGAACACAGACTCTGGCCTATAAAATGCTCAAGTTATAACTCATCTTAAAAATATTCCTTTATATATCGTTGCATATTATTTTCTTCTTCAATGTTATTAGTTTTTGAGAATTTCTTACAATGTACTTTGGTCATATTCATCCCCTTCCCCTAGCCCTTCCAAGACCAAGAAGTCCAATGTCCCAACCACAACTTTGTGTCCTTAAAGAAAAAAACAGTCCAATTTGTGAGCCCCATACTTTCTTGAGTGTGTGACCACTAAAGCACGGTAGACACATCATGAGACACACTCTTTTTTAATTTCTTTCTTTATTGATTTTCATTAAGCTCTACATTTTTCTCTGCTTTCCTCCCTGCCTCTCCTTTCCCCTTCTACCCTTCCCCAAAGTTCCCATGCTCCCAATTTACTCAGGAGATCTTGTCTTTTTCTAGTTTCCATGGAGATTAGATCTATGTATATGTATCTTAGTGTCCTCATTGTTGTCTAAGTTCTCTGGGATTGTGGTTTGTAGGCTGATTTATCTTAAAGACCACATACTCTCCTGCTATAAGCAACTCTCAATTGCCAATGGCTCCTCTTCTAGGGGTAGGATTTCCGGTTCACCTTCCCTTTCCATTCTAATAATTGGCCTGGATTTAGTTTAGCATACTATGTTTCCTGATCCACAGATATATCCTTCTCAACTCTTCCTTTATGTAAATTTATGATTTACTTTATATTTCCTCAATCTTCTAATAGGTTTTTCTCATCTATTATTACCAACCACCATCAATTCCAAATGCTAGAATGAAATTTCCAAATCTTCATGCCAAAAGTTTTCTTCATAGATGCCTATGTTCTGAAGCGTTCTTGCTTTTGCCACATAGCCTTAATTTCCATCTGTATGTGTATAATTATGTTTGTATGTCTGTGTCTTCCTTTCTGTCTGTCTGCATTTTTGTATGCATTTCTCTATATGTAGATAGATACACAGTTATATACAAACGAATAAATAATTTTATCAGAAATATAATTTTTCACTGTTGATTTATATAAAATTATTTGTTCGTTTATTCAATATTTCCTAAGTATAAATGGTGTGACTTATTGGAGACCTCAAATGAGTAATGAATTGTAGATTTCAACCTGAAAAGACTGAAAATAATAGAATGAAAAAATTCATCAAGGATTATTCATATTAATTATATGAAATTGTGATCAACACTAGAAATTATAGGTATAGAATTCTTGAATGATATTAAACAGCACGAACAGCCCAGTAATGCTGTGTATTTTCTTGCAGATCTAACAGAACTTTTGGAATTTGAATAGGACTGTGTCCAAGTCCAGAAGGTGAAATACCTGAAAAAAACTGTCCCAGTTACTCTGTGTGTGCATGTGTGCATGTGTGTGTGTGTGTGTGTGTGAGAGAGAGAGAGAGAGAGAGAGAGAGAGAGAGAGAGAGAGAGAGAGAGGGAGGGAGGGAGGGAGGGAGGGAGGGAGGAGAAGACGAGGGGGGGAATATTAAGGGGGTGAGATGGAGGAAGTGCCTTTTCGGGCTGTGCTTGGCCCAGGAGACCCCGTTTTATGAATGGCAAATAGAGAAGCAGGGTGAGCCGAGCCTGTGAGCACACAGGTGATGCCTTATAAATTCACCCCCAATGAACTAGAACCATGCGAGCTCATGTGAGTGGATATGAACAATATCTCAGGAAAATCCTGGCCAAGGAACTTACTGGACACACCAGAGCGAAGGCCGCCGTTCCATCATCTGCACCCGACCAACAGGATGACAAGACTGTGACGGTCATGGCCTCCCCTTGGCCCCTTGTCCAAGCACCTGTTGAGTGTAAAGACTGTGATGGTCATGGCCTCCCCTTGGCCCCTTGTCCAAGCACCTGTTGAGTGTCAAGGCAGATAACTGATTATCCCCGGGGCTTCAGCTGAGTATCACACCCATCATTTGGGTGATTTGCTTTATAACTGATTATTCCCGGGGATTCAGCTGAGAATCACATCCATCATTTGTGGGGTTTGCTTTCTTGAATTGCCATCTATCCTTTGCACCTGCCCATCTGATTCTGCCATGGATCTGTCCACTCATTTCTCTCAAACTGCTTTACCTCTTAACCTCTGTAGCCTCCATGACCCAGAACCTTGCTTCTGCATCTGAACTCAAACCTGAGGGTGACTCAAACTTGTGACCCTAGTGGCACCCCCAGAACACTTTCAGTAGGCTTTCTTATCTCTCTCTTTTTTTTTTTTTTTTGGTTTTTCGAGACAGGGTTTCCCTGTAGTTTCTAGAGCCTGTCCTGGAACTAGCTCTTGTAGACCAGGCTGGCCTCGAACTCAGAGATCCGCCTGCCTCTGCCTCCCGAGTGCTGGGATTAAAGGCATGCGCCACCACCGCCCGGCGCTTTCTTATCTCTTCCTTCCCCCAAGAACCTAGCTTTATATATCTAACTTGCTTTCAGCTAGATTTCATTGCAAGTTGTTGAATTCTGCTTCAGCCTTTTTTTACCTCTTTGTGCCATTCTGCAATTATGATATCACACACACACACACACACACACAGAGAGAGAGAGAGAGAGAGAGAGAGAGAGAGAGAGAGAGAGAGAGACCATGCCCCACACTTGGCCTTATCTTTTGTTTTAAGATTTATTTTATGTTTCTGAGCATTTTGCCTACATGTATATACTGCATACATGCCTGATGCTTGAGGAGGCCAGGGGAAGGCATTGAATCCCCTGGAACTGGAATTGCAAACATTTGTGAGCTGCCATATGGGTGCTCAGAACTGAGCATGATCCTCTGCAAGAGCATAAATGTTCTTACCTGCTCAGACATCGCCCTACTTCTAAGTTGGGGGCCCTGACCCATCCACCTCTCTAGTTCTTTTCCCTTCTTTTACAATTTAGACATTTGATATCTGCTATACTTAAGCAAATATATGTATTACCATACTTAGGCAAGTGAATATGTACATACAAATCTATACTTAAGCAAGCGTGTGTGTGTGTGTGTGTGTGTGTGTGTGTGTGTGTATGTTTTATTTTGTGGTGTATAACTTATGACCTGAGAGTTGATATTAGTAACTAAGACAAGGTAAGGGAAAATCAGGATGACTTGGTAAACTAGACAATGAATTTAACACAGCTTCTGAATTTATTGTTACTCAATAAATTCTGACATTCTTGTCTTTCTATTTTTGACATAGAGAATTCACTCTAAAAGGTCTGGTTAATTCAATAAGAAAGACTTCAGGGATGGCTAATGTAACTTGCAAAAACATTAAATAAAAAACACTTTATAAAAGTGCAAAATTGGTTATTTGACATTCCATTCTGTTATTTGATTTAATTTTTTTTCACTTTGTGGAAAATATTTCAGAGCCATGGGCTCAAATTTGCATAACACATGCAAAGAGACCTTGAAAAACAGAGTTAACAGAAAAAAGGGGCTTTAATGGGTATTCAGTAAGGTTACAATTTTCTTGTGAAATGTGTTAAGTAGCATGTGTAAAAACAACTTCTTAAAACAGAGAGGGATAAAGCCATCCAGGTGTTCTTGAGTGCAGCAAAATGACACATTACCTAACAAAGGTGATGCTTAAGATACTCCAGGCTTAGGGACATTAAGAGTAAGATAAAATTAAAATAAAGACACTCAGAATGTACTGAGGTAACATGCCATAAAACAAAGAGAGGTTTAATATCAAAACTAGTACTAACAATGGTTAATCGAATATGACTAATGGAACCACAGTCACGTTTTATTATAATTGAACAAATAGCTGATAGACTCATGCTAACTGGTAGATTATAAGTTTCTCAGAGACTCCTGTTTGGAGGAAAACATTTATTCTCAACTTCCTGAAGCTTGTGGTCTTGATGTAGATTTCGCAAATGGTTAGAGAACATAGAGATGGACCCTTGTGCACAACTGTAGAGAACTCTTGGAATTTCATCCAAAGGCAGTGAGAACTCATAAATAAGGTACTGAGGTGGTGCTTCTGTGTTTGAAAATATACTCCTAGCTTCAGAGTAATGTGCTTATGCTATCGGAGGAGGTTGATTCAATAGCAGTGAGAAGCAAGAGTTGAGGTAAAATTTATACAATATCTCTAGATCATTATCTCAGGAGGAGAAGAGAGAAAGCATGGCAGCTTTGCTATCTGGTCCAGTCTTAGAAAGAAAATGTTGGCTCTACAGCTATGTCTGAAAGATGAGTTCAGAACCCAATAGAACTCCAAGAGGGAGTCCATGTCTACCACTTCCTGTATGGCTAGGAAAAAGAAGACGTGATAGCCCAGAGACCTGTTACTCCCTTTGGAAAAACACTCAGGCAGGATCAAGAGAGTCAAGTTCACCAGGGAAACAAATGGCTATTCAGTTCAGTCATGGCAAGAATTGGGATTTCTCATTTCCCTGCCTAGAGTTTTGTCACTGTGCAAAGGTTTTCTTAATATTTAACATGCACAGTTCATGTGTGGTACCAAAAGCAGTCTCTGTTCTCTCCAAATTTAATTTACTCAGGTTTTTCCAGGTTTAAGTGATTACATAGAAAAAATAGAGCCCCAGTGTGGGGCACTGGGGACCCAGAGGCCAGGAATTCAAAGCCTGTCGAGCTGCAGCATCTTCAGTTTCACTCAAAGGGAGTCCTGTTAGAAAAATTCCCTCCACCACCACCCTCTGTCTTACATCTGTGAAGGAGGATTCTCATTAGCTAATAAACAAACTGCCTTGGCCAGCCCTTAGGTGGGTGGAGTAGACAGAACAGAAGAAGGAAGTGAGGTAGATGGCTCAGTCAGATGCCACGCCTCTCCTAAGTTAGTCAGACTGCCGTGCCTCTCCTCAGGGAGGGAGATGCTATGAAGCCAGCCGCCAGGTCAGACATGCTGAATCTTTCCGGGTAAGACACCATTCATGGTGTTACACAGATTATTAGATATGGGTTAGTCAAGATGTGAGTAAGAGGCTGAAACTAATGGGTCAGGCAGTATTTAAAAAAATACAGTTTGTGTGTTGTTATTTCGGGTGTAAAGCTAGCCATGCCGGAGCCCGGTGGGATGAGAAACAGGCCTGCCCGCAGCTCTGCACTACACATCTGTGTGATCTCTAAGATCAATACTTGCAGAGCTGGCCAGCTGTTTGCTCAGGTGGGACGTGGCATGACTCAGGTGCGAGGGCAGAGAAAGGTAAAGACATGGAGCAAGGAAGAGGGAGCAACCTGTCCATCTTTTCGGAGAGCCCCATCACCAGGGGCTGCTGCCTGTAAGATCCCTGTCAATTACAGATTTCAGTGTGCAGCATCTCCTCACCACCTGGTGACAGGGAAGTGTTAAATAAACTGATGGGAATATCTCATTTACATCTATCACTGGTATTATGGCTGGTTTTCTTAATATATTAGGGAAATTGCCCATCCTACACCTGTCACAGGTGAGAAATCTGCATATGCATGCATAATTCATGAATTTGTAATCCCAAGGAGAGAATTGAAAACTCTTCATATTGCTTAGATGCCAGTTATTATGGAACAGCTCAGATATAATTGAAGACACAGGGAAAGGGACTCATTGGAAAGAACTTTTGCATTTGGCCCATGCCCAGTACTCTGCACTCACTGAAGATTCTTGGTGTCTGAAGATTCTCTTTCTGTCTTCCCCAGCTCACACCAAGAGTTCATCGGAGCAAATGTACTTTTTGAGTGTAACAGATAGGAGGAAACTTGAAGAAATGAATAATTAATGGATGGGAGTTGATGGGTAGAAGACTAGGGTGAACACTCAACCATAGCATTTGGAAGCTTTGTAGCATAAAACAATGATGCCACTTTCTTTCTTCTCTTTTAGTTTCTTTTTAAAATTTAATTTATATTTATTTTCTAAAAGAAAACAAACTTTTTTATTTTACATATCAATCCCAGTTCCCACACCCTCACTTCCTCCTATTCCCATTACCTAGGCCCCTCCACATTCCTCCAACTGCTCCTCAGAGAGGGTAAGGAACATTGCTTTAGGGAAGGTTCAAGGCCCTCCCAACTATATCTAGGCTGAGCAAGAAATACATATAAAGAAAATAGGTTCCCCCAAAGCCAGTACAAAGCAGTAGGGGTAAATCCTGGTGCCACTGCCGGTGGACCTTCAGTCTACCCCAGTTATACAACTGTCATCCACATTCAGAAGGATTATGTTGGATCTATGCTGGTTCCTCCCCAGTCCAGCTGGAGTTGGACTGTTTCAGTGGGTATCCCCATCCTGGTCTTTACCTTTTTGTGCATATTCTCACTCCTCCCACTCTTCAACTGGACTTTGGAAGCTTAATCCAGTGCTCCACGGGGAATCTCTGCCTCTGTTTCCATCACCTGCTAGATGAAGGTTCTATGATGATATTTAAGATATTCATCAGTCTGACTACAAGGCCAGTTTGCCCCCCCCCTCTTGTCTATCTCTTCTATGCCTTAGGGTCTTAGCTGGGGTCATCCTTGTGGATTCTTAAGAATTTCTGGAGTGCCAGGTTTCTTGCTAGCCCCATAATGGCTCCCTCAATCAAAATATCTCTTTCCTTGCTCTCATCTCTGTCCTTCCTCCATCTAGACTATCCCATTCCCTCAAGTTCTCTTCTTCCTTTTTCTTTTCCCTTACTTTTTCTCTTCTGCTCTCTTTTCTCACCCCTAGCCACATGCTCCCAATTTTGTCAGGCAATCTTGTCTATTTCCCTTTTTTAGGTGGATCTATGCATGTTTTTCTTAGGGTTCACCTTATTACTTAGCTTCTCTAGGATGATGAACTATAGGCTCAATATTCTTTGCTTTATAGCCAGTATCCACTTAAGAGTCAGTACATACCATGTTTATCTTACTGGGTCTGGGTTACCTCACTCAGGATATTTTTTTCTAGTTCCTTCCATTTGCACGCACATTTCAAGATGTCATTGGTTTTTACTGCTGAGTAGTACTCTAATGTGTAGATGTGTCACACTTTCTTTATCCATTCTTCAGTTGAGGGGCATCTAGGTTGTTTCCAGGTTCTGGCTACTACAAATAATGCTGCTATGAACAGAATTGAACAAATGTCCTTGTAGTATGATTGAGCATCTTTGGGGTATATGCCCAAGAGTGGTATTGCTGGGTCCTGAGGTAGGTTGATTCCCAATTTTCTGAGAAACAGTCATACTGATTTCAAAGTGGTTGTATAAGTTTGCATTCTCATTAACAATGGAGGAGTGTACCCTACACTATATCTTCTCCAGCACAAGTTATCATTGGTGTTTTTCATTTTAGCCATTCTGACTGGTGTAAGATGGTACCTCAGAGTTAGTTGTTTTGATTTGCATTTCGCTGATGGCTAAAGATGTTGAAAATTTCTTTAAGTGTCTTTCAGGCATTTGAAATTCTTCTGTTGAGAATTCTCTATTTAGTTCTGTAACCCAATTTTAATTGTGTTGCTTGGAATTTTGATGCCTAGTTTCATGAGTTCTTTATATATTTTGGAGATTAGTCCTCTGTCTGATGTGGGATTGGTGAAGAACTTTTTCCATTCAGTAGGCTGTCTTTTCGTCTTATTGACTGTGTCCTTTGCTTTACAGAAACATCTCAGTTTCAGAATGTCCCATTTATTAATTGTCTGTTCTACTGGTATTATATTTAGGAAGTAGTCTCCTGTGCCCATGCAGTGAAGGCTACTTCCCACTTTCTCTTTTTTCAGGTTAAGCCTGATCTGATTCATCTTAAAGTGTTTAATCCATTTGGACTTGAGTTTTGTGCATTCTTCTACGTGTTGACATCCAGGTAGACCAGCACCATTTGTTGAAGATACTTTCTTTTTTCCACTGTATAATTTTAGCTTCTTTGACAAAAATCAGGTGTTCGTAGGTGTGTGGATTAATATCTGGGTCTTGATTATATTTCAATGGTCAACCTGTCTGTTTTTATGCCAATACCAAGTTGTTTTCATTACTGTAGCTTTTTATAATGGAGCTTGAGGTCAGGCATGGTGATGGCTCCAGAGGTTCTTTTATTGTACAAAATAGTTTTTGTTATCCTGGTTTTTGTTTTGTTGTGTTTTTCCATTTGAAGTTGATTATTATTCTTTCAAGGTCTGTGAAAAATTGTGTTGGGATTTTGATGCGGATTACATTGAATCTGTAGATTGCTTTTGGTAGGATTGCATATTTATTAAGTTGATCCTACCTATGGTTCTTTTATTGTACAAAATAGTTTTTGTTATCCTGGTTTTTGTTTTGTTGTGTTTTTCCATTTGAAGTTGATTATTATTCTTTCAAGGTCTGTGAAAAATTGTGTTGGGATTTTGATGCGGATTACATTGAATCTGTAGATTGCTTTTGGTAGGATTGCATATTTATTAAGTTGATCCTACCTATCCAAGGGAAGGGAAAGCTTTCCATTTTCTGTTATATTCTTCAATTTCTTTCCTCAAAGACTTAAAGTTTTTGTCAAATAGGTCTTTCACTTCTTTGGTTAGTGTTATCCCAAGATATTTTATGTTTCTGTGGCTATTGTGAAGGGTGATGTTTCTCTGATTTCTTTCTCAGCTTCTTTATCATTTGTGTATAGGAGGGCTACTATTTTTTTTTAGTTGATCTTGTATCCTTCCACATTACTGAAGGTATTTGTCAACTGTAAGGAGTATTCTAGTAGAGGTTGGGGGCTACTTATACATAATATCATACCATCTACAAATAGTGAAAGTTTGTCTTCTTTCTTTCCAATTTGAATCCCCTTGATCTCCTTTTGTTGTCTTATTGCTTTAGTCAGAACTTCAAATACTATGTTGAATAAATATTAGGAAAGTGGACAGCCTTGTCTTGTTCCTAAATTTAGGGGAATTGCTTTGAGTTTCTCTCCATTTCATTTGATGTTGGCTGTCGGCTTCCTGTATATTGCTTTTATTATATTTAGATATGTTTCTTGTATCCCTGATCTCTCCAAGACCTTTATATAATGAAGGGGTGTTGGATTTTGTTAAATGCTTTTTCAGCATCTAATGAGATGCTACTAGGATTTTTCTTCTTTCAGTTTATTTATATGGTGGATTACATTGATAGATTTTTGTATGTTGAACCATTCCTGAATCTCTGGGATGAAACCAACTTTATCACAGTGAATGATTTTTTTGATGTGTTCTTGGTATTGCTTTGCCAGTATTTTATTGAGTATTTTTGCATCTATGTTCATGAGTGAGATTGGTCTGAAATTCTCTTTCTTGGTTGAGCTTTTGTGTGTGTGTGTTTTTTTTAATATCAGCGTAACTATAGCCTCATAAAAAGAGCTTGATAGTTTTACTTTTGTTTCTATTATGTTGAACACTTTGAGGAGTATAGGTATTAGCTCTTCTTTGAAGTTCTGGTCGAATTCTGTGATAAAACTTTTGAGCCCTTTTTTGGGTGAGAGACTTTTGATGAGTGATTCTATTTTCTTGCAGGTTATAGGTCTATTTAAATTGCTCACCTGCTCTTGATTTAATTTTGGTATGTGCTACCTATCCAGAAAAAATTGTCCATTTCGTTTATATTTTCCAATTTTGTGGAGTACAGGTTTTTGTAGTATGACCTAATATTTCTCTGGATTTTCTTGGTGTCCGTTGTTATGTTCCCCTTTTCATTTCTGATTTTGTTAACATGGATGTTGCTCTCTGCATTTGATTAGCTTGGATAAGGGTCTGTTTATCTTGTTGACTTTTTCAAAGAACCAGCTCTTTGGTTCATTGATTCTTTGTATTGCTTTCTTTGTTTTTATTTTATTGATTTCAGTTCTCAGTTTATTTCCTGTCTTCTACTCCTTCTGGTTAAGCCTACTTCTTTTTGTTCTAGGGCTTTCAGATGTGCTGTTAAGTCACCAGTGTGAACTTTCTCCACTTTCTTTGTGTGGGCACTTAGTGCTATCAACTTTCCTCTTAGCACTGGTTTTGTTGTTTCCCATAGATATGGGTACATTGTGGGGGTGACTCCCTTCAGTGCTGCAGCTAGTGGGGAGCATGGCCTGCTCTCCCACTCTTATGACATCAGGGCCAGCTCTTACATCTGTCACAGGTGGCAAGGTGTAAGAATTGGAGGGAGAGTATCTTTCCCTCACCCATGCTACCACATGGCAGTTTGGGGGGCAAGACCCACTCTTCCACTCTCCTACACCCCGGAAAACAGGGTTAGTTCTATTGTGCTGCCCAGGTGAGGTATCGGACTTGCTCTCCTGAGTCCTGCAGCTGCTTAGGGGTGGGTCCAGTTTTCCCTAGTGTTGCAGCCATTGAGGAGCAGGGCCATCTCTATGCAACCCTGTCTTCTCTGCTTTCGGTGGTGTCAAGAGCCATGGACATCAACACAGACCTAGACTGCAGCAGGATCATGGAGCCAGACATGGGCCGTGAGAACAGCCCAGGCCAGGTAATGATCATGGCCCTGGGTGGCAAGCAAGCCATCCATCTCAGTCCAATCCTCACCAATTTCACCTCTTCAGATCTTCCTCGCCCCACAGGATATGATCTGTTCTCTCTCTCTCTCTCTCTCTCTCTCTCTCTCTCTCTCTCTCTCTCTCTCTCTCTCTCCCATACATACCATACATTTGCTCACCATAATAATAACAACTGCCAGGCATCTTGCAGCACCAGTGGGCCCATGCTTCTCCTCTGTGTCCGAGGCAGGCTACCCAGAGCATGCATGTGGGGCTCTTTCCTTGTCCTGCTCAGTAGTGATGGCAGGGCTGAGACTTCTCCTTGGCATCTGAAGCAGTCAGGACACCCTATTATCTTTCTGCTCATTTTAGGTGTGATTTACCTATATTTATTTTGTTATTGTACTTGAATTGACAAAACATCAATGTGAGATTAAAGTACCACGTATTGAGAGGATACTGGGGAAGCTGAAGGGAGGAACTGGAGAGAGCATATATGATCATGTATCATTGTATACATGTATGAAATTCTTAAAGAATAAAATAGTAACACACTGTTAATCCTTAATTTCATAAGTGTATATGTTCATAAATGTATGGATCTTACACATACTTGCACATGTACATATAAACATACACACACACATATATATAATCACATGATCACATATTATGTAATATCCACTATATTTATTTGGTAACTTATTCTTATTATTGCTCTCTCACTCATTTTAATTTAAATGCAGTTATTATTGAAGAGAAGTTTCAGAATTATAGACATGTTGTAAGGATGACTGGAGAACTCCCAGGTGCTACCCACTTCATTTCCCCTGCCATTAACTCCTTGTATGGTACATTTGTCACAATTAATGACCCAGGAACAATGTATTATGATTAACTGAGTTTTATTTTTTTCCCTCAGAGTTAGTAATTTTTTTCTAATGTCCTTTTTATCTTCTACTCTCATGCCAACTTGCCTGGAGATTACTAGGATGTGCATGTTTGGACTTCATTTCAGTGGTATGAAAATATTAGGGTCACCCTGTAGGTTGGCTATTTTAAAGTACTGTGGTGTATTGTACTATATGGTTTTAATTATAATTGAACTATGGATATTCTATGTATATAAATATATTGTTTTCCCAGTAGTGTTAGCATGTGTGGAAGGAAAATCCCTGTTGCTTTGCACACATCAAACAGAATACCTATAATCTATAGTCAGCTTTTTCAAAAGTGGCTATAAACCAAAGTCTTTTGACTTGAGAGCATATAAATAAAACTCTCTTTGGACTGTGTAGACTCTTAAGATTTGTGTGAAATTTTCGAAAATGCTATATTTATTCTATTCTTTGGACTGGATAGTATTATTAAAGATAACAGTTCGGTTCTTCCTTTTGTTTGCAGTCAACAAATATCAGCGGTGTGTGTCTTCTGCTGTAGCGGTAACACAAGATGAAGGAAAAGGAGAAATGCCATTGTTGTTAAAGATGCAGAACACTCTGGCAGGAAGAGAAAGTACAGGAGGTGTGCTGTGCATGAAGCTCTAAAGCTGAAAGCCTGGTGCACATTTGGTGTGCCTGAATCTTGTGCAGCTGATCTTTGAATCAACAGCATCTTATAGCTGATGGTGACTGAGGGAAAGCTATTTTACTAGACTACAACCAGCTCATTTACTGGACTGAGGCAGGGATTTGAGAAGCAGCTCCTGATGCTTACAAGTGGGTATATGAGAAGAGTCGAGTAGATGTAAGCACTGGCTTCCTGAGACTGACAAACACAAAAACGTGTTGATTGCTGCCTATATTAACAGGTATCAGAGCATATCAGAGGAAACAGAGTTGAGTATAGCAAAGGAAGGACATTGTATCTTAAGTATCGTTAAGATCTGCCTAGTGATAACATATCCATCTTGTCTACCAAATGTGGGGCCCACTTCAGTAACCTGGGAGGACTTAAATGGAGGTCAGTGTTTGTTTCTTCCAGGCCAATGCTCACTGCATTTATTGCCTGGGTTTCAGGACCCCTCTCTGTTCTGCTTTGCTTGTTGGCTTTGCTTTTTGTTGTTTTAATGGTGTAGGCATTGCCACCTCAGCATCAAGCTGAACTCACTGGAGGATTTTTGACATTTCAGATGCTGTCAGTCCACATCTGTCTAGCATGCTGGGATTCTTTCTTTGCTGATTAAAGTTTAATAAAACAAACAAACAAACAAACAAAACCCCTGAATTTTGACACAAGCAGAAACCACCTATAATTATGCTTACCTGAGGTTGAGAGTGCATGGGCATGGAAGAGAGAGAGAGAGAGAGAGAGAGAGAGAGAGAGAGAGAGAGAGAGAGAGAGAGAGAGAGAGAGAGAGAGAGAGAGACCTTATGGTATCATATTAAAATTAAATAGAGCACATAAGCAGGAACTGAAGCATGGTAGAAAAGGAATATAGATGAAAGTTGATACAACTTAATTTCTTTCCCTACTCTTCAGGCAGGCTGGCAAGTTGTTTAATTAGATTATTTTTGTCAATAAAACCCAAGCACAGCAATGTACTAAACTGAATGATTATATGAAATGATTGTTTAATTTTTCTGGTGCACAGCAGAGGCACAACTAATTCCTGAATAATTTTTCTTTCTGCTATATGAGTTTCAAATTTCTATTGATATTTCATTCTGATCAATTTCACTATATCTTATTCCTGCATTTCCATATTGAGAATTCAAGTATTTGCCATAAGCATCATCTCTGCAACAAAGGACTAAAGATGTAATTGCCTGACAGAGAGTGAGCTACAAGTTTGGAAATTACGTTGCTAATGTCGATAATGAGCTTTTGATATTTAAGTAGCTCCGTGGCAGTGGGATACTTGTAAACTTGTATATTGCATCATAGGCCAGAGAGCTTTGCTTTTTACCTTGAGAAAATAGATGAAGAAACTAAGGCTTAGAAATGTTGGATCCTCTTCCAAAACCTGCAGAGCCCAATCTAATACAAACCCAGTATGCATCACAGAACTTGCATGCTCTCTTCTATTTAGAGACAATTGCAAAATAGATAATTGCCATGAAAAAAATTAGCATCCAAAATTTAAAAAAGGAGCCAAATACAAAGCAAAACATTGCACTTGGCAAATTTAGCTCTGGCTATTTCAGAAAATTGGAAAATTTGGGAAATGCAAGACCCCACTGTTAAGGACTGAGTCTTGAGAGACTGGAAGTCATGTTCATTATTAGCCCAAGGGAGCCAGGCTCCTCTGGAGGGCAAAGCTGAAAAGGAGGGACAATAAAGGAGGCTTGGCTTGATAGTGTCAGGAAACTCATAAATGTTTCATAAGGACTCCACAGAAGGAGAAGATAAAACTTCCCCAAATGGCCTTCTTTGATTTCCTTTTAATGGGGAGATTAGAAATCCAGATGAAACACTGAGCTGGGGTGAAGGCTTGCCTTTTGAAAACCTGAAAATGCCTTGTCAAAATCCATTCCCCCTATCTGATCCTGTGTGCCTTGCGGCTCTTTTCACTTGGAGAAAGGTTATCAGATTTCCACACAAGGGCATAGCGGAGTCACCAATAGGAAAGTCCTGCCTCCCCACTCTGATGGGCCTACTGTTAGAATTGGCACTCATTAGTGCAGCCCCATTCCAGCAGAGGGGAACTACACTCCTTTATAGGATCTGGGACTTTAGCTGCCTCCCTCCCTCCCACATTCTTCTCTCCCACCTCCTTCTCCTTACCTGTCTCTTCCTGCCCCCCCCCCCCAACACACAACACACACACACACACACACACACACACACACACACACAGGCGTTTTCCTAGAGAGTATAGACTGACTTAGATCCAGGATCTTCCTGTCTTAGCTGGTTTTACAAGAAGGATATGCTTTTTATTTATTTTTCTTTTTGGTTTGGCACCCACTAGGTTTTCAGTCATGGTAGATTCAATCCCAGGATTTAATCTCTGTTTGAGGAAATGAATGTTATGTACATTAGGTAAATGGATATATGCTGAAACAGTACGTAAATTGTATGATAATACATGGAAATGGTTTTAACAAAAACACTTTCCCTTTATTTTCTGCTCTTGGTTTTCATTGTATAAAAAATTAAAACAATAAACAAAAAGAAAACCAAATTGTCATTTTCCTAAAAAGCAGGAATACCTTTTTTGGTGCAAGGAAAAGAGATCCTCAAAATTTGGATATTTTTAGGGGACAGCTTGTTAATTTTTCCTAAAACTTCCTTTCTCTAGCAATTTCTGTTTTGTTGGGTATGTCAAGACTCTGATGGACACAACATTCTCCCATTTCTACCATTATCTGGTAAGTCTCACAACTCCTTTAAGGTCAAGCCTAAGTCTGACTCTCCTACAAAGCTTTTCTGGATTTTCTGGGCCTCAGTAAATGCCCTGCTTTGTTGTTTCTTTAACACCATGTATAGTAGCAGAAACCACAGTGTTTCCTTCTGCTCTTGCTCCTGGTTGTAAACATTATCTTCCCAACTGTGTTCATCCTTGAAGGCAGGAACCTGAAAGTTGGGTTTTAATATCAGCACAGGATCAGGAATAGGATATTTAGCACATGAAGAGGAGTCGATATCAAGATACAAAATTTAACCTTCCAATGAGTAAGACACATGAGTTTGCATTTTTATCATATGAACAACCTTCTGGCATTAGTGGAATAATTTGACCTTCAAGATTCTAGTCTTATTTTTAATTCCTCAGATTCAGCAGCTGAATTAATTCTATCTCGCATTATTCTTTGTGTTGAAGCTTTCATGATTGGGAATATCTTGCCCCATTAACATTAGAAACTTCACCCATGTTTGTTAGTGTGATACATACATGTCAGTATTTACTGAGCAAATAACTCACTTTCTTAAATTTTAGCTTACCTTGATCTTGATATGATACTAATTTGTTTTATACCTAACTGATCTTAAATGCTTGAGGATCGTTATAAATACCCGAGGATAGCTATTTCTTATATATTCTATCTTCCCGATTTACATTCTAACGCCCATTATTGAGCACTGCTTCTGGGTCTTTCTACTTTAGAGGCGACATCTTCTGTGGAATCCAAATTCCAATGGCCTGTTAATCTGTTTTAACTCAGTTCCAGTTCTAGGCACTCTTCTGCCCACCCCTTTTTTGTCTTCTAGCTGTATGAATAAATTATATTTCTCATTGCTGATCCAAAAATCCAATCAGTTCAGTTTCAAGCCCGAAGAGTCCATTTCGGGTAACAGTTCAATGAATCTATAATGTTGGGGGAAGGAATGGCAACAGAAGAGGGAGGCAGCTGGTCACACTCCATTCACAGCGAGAAAACAGGGAGAAATTAATCCTTGAACTCAGCTTGCTCTGTCCTTCTTATTCCATCTTGAGATCCCAGCTCATCAAATGATACCAGTCACAATAAGTTCAATCTACTCACCACAATTAAGCTAATCTTGACAATCCTTCACAGATACATCCCAAAGCTTGTATCTTTGGAGAGTCTTAATTGTAACTTGTGCATGTGACAGAAAGAAACTATTTCACTTGCTGTTTTTATGGATATATATCTATATTGATTTTAAACATTTATCTATAAGATGTTTTATGATGTATCTGCTGAGTAATAATCTTCATTCGTGAATACAATGAGAGTCTTTCTGTAAGACACCTACCATTTGGGGTCCATGAACTCTGTCTTGGATACCAGCGGTATTTGCTTTATTACTCATAATACTAGCAGTAAGTTACATAGAGTCCAGAAAATGAAGGCTTAGAAAATACAATCCTAGAGTTTAGCTTTTACAGGAGGGAAAGAGTGTTATGTATCCACCTTCTAATGGTGGAGATGATTGTGGGGTTTGTGGTCAAAATCCTCATAGACATTGGGGTGTAGTAAGCTTATCCTTGATATAAAAATATCCTGGGGCATGAACTGCATATCATCTAATACCAAATGCCAAGTTCCTTATCCACGGCCTTTACACTTTTCTAATGGGAGACAAAGTGGGTGGTGATATGCTTAGTAAATCCAAGCAGCCCTAAGTGGACTCCTTTGAACAATATGAAATTATACTAGAAGCAGTTATTTTGTGCTAACACACACTGAAGTTAAGGTCATCAGATAAATCATAGGATATCTAACAATGTTTCATATTCAAATAAATATTTTAGTTCAATTGGTTTTTGATATTGAATATATAAATCACCAGAATAAATACCTGCTTATCTAAAATTCAAACCTAGTTGGAAACACTATAGTTTATTTGCTTCATCGGACAGCACCTTTCCCAGTAGAAGTAAACAAATTATTACATTTTGTGATATTTAAGGTCGAAGGAATGATTGGACATCGGCTATCTCATCTATGAAATTATTGAAAGTTAGAGTGGTAGAATCAGATGAGCATACATTTTAAAGAATACACTCCCAACGCACATTAAAATGTAACGTTTGAGACATATCATAAATATGCAAGTGGCAGTGGAGTCTTGGGAAAGGTGACCTAGTTTGGATCCCAGAATCCATGTAAAGGCAGGTGCATTAGCACAAGTATCTGTAATTTCATCTTGCCCATGAGAGAAAGAGACAGGAAGATAATTGGAACTCCAGGACCAGAGTGTGGTATGTCCGACAGTGGTGAACTAGAGAGACCCCGTTTCAAACAAGGGGAAAGGTCAGGACTGCCACTTTTGACCTCATCATGCACATGTGTGCAAACATGTACCTACACACACACTCACATACACACACCCCACATAATACATCTCCACACACATGTTCCTAACATACAAACACACATATACATATGTCTCTGTTGTGTGGTGTGTGTGTGTGTACATGCATGCATACATACACACACACACTACATGTGGTTCATGGATTAATGTGCACATACATACCAATCCACACAGAAGTCATACACACACACAGTAAGTGCTGTTGGTAAAAGCATGTTTATATTCAGAAACATAAACATAGGCTAATTGTCTAACCAAATGTAAAATTCAACTTTAAATGAATCAAGCTTCAAGACTTTGAAAATATTTGGGAAAGATATAGGCAAAACATTTGGGACATTTAAATGGTGCAGCTATTTCAATCAAATCACTGGTTCTTAACCTTCCTACTACTGCAGTTAATACAGTTTTTAATACAGTTGCTCAAGTTCTGGTGACTGCCAAAAAAATTATTTCGTTGCTCCTTCATAACTGTAATTTTGCTACTCTTACGAATCATAAGGCGAATATCTGATATGCAGCCCACAGGTTGAGAACCAGTGGATTAAACTTTTTCACTCATTTTTGTCTGGTTTTCAAAAAGCTGTATTAGAGACAAAGTTCTGAGGCAAACGGCCTTATTTGGAAATGAATCTCATAGCCTTAGTAAGGGGAGTAATACAGGGGTGGGGCTAGGTGGAGGAGGAAGCCAGCCTTGCTGTGAACAGTACAGGATCAGTTCTTCTGGCACCTGGAGAAGCAGTGTGACAATGCTTCCAAGTCACCCACCTTGGCTAAGACTGCGGAATGGCTGACCTGCAAGTTTATTTCTTCATCCGTCCAGAGTATATGGCTCAGATTAAAAGGAAGATCACAGCAAGGAAGTTGCTATTATTTGGATCTGGGCAGCCTACTCAGGCCCACCCATCAAAAGCTTAATCTCATGCTTGGTGTCATTGGAAATGGCGGAAAGTTGAAGTTGTGGGGTGAGGTGGGAAGTTTTCAGGTATTGGCATGTTTTTCAGAAAGGAGATTGCAGATGCAGACAATGTTCAGAAAGGGCACCATGCAAAGGAAAGGAAATGAAGAAAGATCAAGTTATTAGCCTTGGGCCTTAAGTGGCTGAAGGAGAGAATGTATTTGATGTCTGCTACATCTTTGCATCTTTCAATGATGCCTTTGTCTACGTTACTGATCTTTCTGGCAAGGAAAACTGTCTACCAGTGGAATGAAGGTAAACGCTGACAGAGATGAGTCCTCTCCGTATGCAGCCATGTTGGCTGCCCAGGATGTGGCCCAGAGGTGCAAAGAGATGGGCGTCACTGCCCTGAATAACAAACTCTGCACCACAGGAGGAAACAGGACTACGATACCTGGACCGGGAGTTCAGTCAGCCCTCAGAGCTCTCGCTAGCTCAGGGATGAAGACTGGACAGATTGAGGATGTTATCCCATTCCCTCTGACAGCGTCTGAGGAAGGGTGGTTGTCCTGGTCACTGTCTGTAAACGGGACTTCTAAAGTTATTTTCTATTAATAAATTGCTTTGTATAAGCTTTTAAAAAAAGAAAGAAAAAGAAAGAAAAAAGAAAAGGAAGGAGATCATGGGATCCCAGTCTTTCCTCCTCACTTCCTGTCACTTTTCTCCATCAGCTGAGAGGTTTCCTCTATGTCATGCCCCCCATTGTGATAATGATTCTACATCATTACACCTCAAAAGCAAAAGATATATTTAATAAAATTATGGTCCAAAGTCTTCAAAACTGTAATAATACTGTGAAACCTTTATAAGTGGATCCAATCAGATATTGTGTTAAGCTATGGGGAAAGTGACTCATATTAAAGTTATGAATGGTTAGGATATAAAATTGTAAGAAAATAAGGGATATTTGTTGGAGGGATGTTAGTTAGCTATTAACATCATCAGCTACAAAATAAAGACAGCTTCTGATGTAAGCTTTGTTTTCTACAGGTGTATAACCCCTTCATTCTCCATTTCTTCCTGTTTGACTCTTCTATTGAAAATTTTCTCAGACACCCAAGAGATTCATCTAAGAAATTGCGAGTGAATTTCACGGGGTGATTTTTACGGGAAAAGAACCATGTACAGAAAAAGTGGCTAAAATCACTTCATATGAAATGTCAGAAAAGGCTATTTTTATATTCTAAGAAGAAATCAAGAAAAATAGAAATATTAGTGATCCACCAAGAAATGGATATAATTTAAAGCTCTGGGTCTAATGCTTATCACAAAAGGTTTTTTTGAGTTAAAAACATATTACTATTCCAGTTCATAAAAAAGGCCTGTATTAGGCTATATTTGCCAAAGACACCAAGCCATAAACTGTGGTGTTGATGAAACCCACAGTGTTTTAAAGAAGTACCTTTCACAGATGTACCCAGGGCTCCAGTGGGCCACAAACACTGTAATTAGTTACCAAGGTAGTTTTATAGAAATGATACTTTTTATTTGGAGGAAAACTTTTACTCCCTTTAAGAATCAACAAACAGTACAACATCAAATAAAATTGGTTTGTTGTGTTGGACTTCTTGCCTTTTTATTGCTCAGTTACTCCCATCGGAAACTCCAGGCAGTGTTTTGTTTGGAAAAGGCTATAGCCCTGACCAGTAACTCCTGCAGTGGTCTGGAATGTGTGCTCACTGAGCAAGGCTAGAGAAGGGGAAGAGACCGTTATTGAGAGGCCCTTTGACCTGAATACCTAACTGTGCTGCTGATGACTTCTATGGGTTTGAGTGAGACCACAGAGACATTCCGGTGGCTAGTGGAAGAACTTTATGAGGAAAAAGAAAAGGTAGCTATCGAGCCTTAAATTTTATAACACTGAGAAGGGATAATTGAAGGGCTCAACCTCATCATTATCCTCGGGCCTTCCTATTCCTATTTTGTACTGCTAAACTTAGTATTCTGTATCAGTATGCCGCATCCTTCATTTGTGAACCCACCCAGGAATCAGGATCTGGGAGCATGGAATCTTTAGCTGCTTTGGAAAATCTGCCACAGATCTGGGAGGTATTCCAAAGACTGCGTTAATTTTCTCAGTAGAATATGTGCATATATATTCTGTTTCAGTGTAGTTCTAATTTGACGCTCTTCAATTAATTCTACATATTACTTGCTTTGCCAGTTATATCTCTTTGTTAAAGACACACACTGAGTTTTGTAGGGAGGTTCTGCCAATAATTTTTTTTGGTTATCTCCACGCCATTTTTCTTTGGGTTTTCGGATGTCTTAATGGCAGTTTTTATTGTGGTGTTCAGAGATATATTTCTTAAAAATCATAAAAAATAAGGGTTAAAAAAACAGAAAATACTGTTGCTTCGCCTCTAGTTCTGATGACATCCCCCCATAAGATAATATCCAAAGAGTTTTGCTATTTCAATGTTCCACACACATTAAAATATGTAAAAAAATTCTAATTGATGATAAGAATCAATTTTGCATTCGCCAAGTTCAGTTGTAGTGCACATGTGAGATTAGCAGGGAAATCAAGTATGGACTGAGGTAAGGAAGCTTGAAGTTCAGAAAGAAACCCCAGTAAGAACTGCAAATGGGAATCACGAACAGGGAGAGCTTTTAAACCATGGGGAAGAACAACAGTATCAGTGAGATTTGTTTTAGTTATCAACTTGATGCTACCTAGAAGTGCCTGAGAATGGAGACTCCCCGAGGCATTGTCTAGGTTATGTTTGCCTGTGGCCCTATCTGTGTGAGTAAACTTGCTTATGCTAGTGAATGTGGGAAGACTCACTGTGGTTGGGACCATTCTTTGGGAAAGTGATTTAGAACTGAAACAAACTAGAGAAAGTGAATTGAGCACGGCTATCTCCACATTAATTCATTGTCCTTAGCTGTGGATATAATGTGACTTATAAACGGAGACTGAAATTTTTTTTTCTCGGCCATTCAGACCTGAATAATCACACAGAAACTCTATTAATTACAATACTGTTTGGCCAATGGTTCAGGCATATTCCTAGCTAGCTCTTACACCTTAAATTAACCCATTTCTATTAATCTATGTATCATCACAAGGATGTGGCCTACTGGTAAGTTTCCAGTGTTTCCTTCTCCTTTTGCAGCTATATGGTGTCTCCCTGGTTCTGCCTTCTTTCTCCCTGCATTCAGTTTAGTTTTCCTGTTTAGCTCTATTCTGCCTTGCCATAGATCAAAGTAGCTTCTTTATTAACCGATGATAATAAAACATATTCACAGCATACTGAGGGGAATCCCACATCAGTTCAAGTTCCTTCTTATTGCCTTGACTTTCCAGTAATGGTGGACTCTAACCCCAAATTGTGAACTATAGATTCCCTTTCTCCTTTAAACTGCTTCTGTCAGGGTATTTCATCATGGTACAGAACACAGAACAAAGACAATGTGTAAGAGAAGAGACTCCAACAGAATGAGGATATAAAGAGCTGAGTATGGACTGTTGAGGAAAGGTGGACCACATTCATATAACACATAGGATGAGCCCATTGTCAGATCTTTTCTCGGATCCCCATTGATTCAAATGTGGCCATGGAATTCTTAACTCCTCCTTTATTACTTCACCTGTTTCAATGTGTGAATTTCCAGATTTTCACACTGCCTGGTACTTCACAGATTTCCTAACAGTGATAGCTAAGAGGAAGGACCCTGCTTTGCACTTCTGTTTTTATGACCCATTTCCTAAATTACAGACTCCAAAAAGCAATGGTTATATTAGAGGTAGCAGATCCCAGTGGCAGACACAGTATCAGCTAAGTCTCTCATTGGTTCTCTGTATCACTATGGAAACCAGAAGACAGTCATCCTTAAAACAAATGTGCCTAAAAGACAGCCAGAAGATCATAAGCATTCTAGAGCCTTTCAAATTGCTCATTACTCTTTTCCATTTTCAATACTGTAAAACTTTTAGTGAGACTCCAGGAAATATACTTCCTGGTGCACTAATTGTGTTGTTAAGGGAAACGTAGTTATATCTGCCTTAAGTTTGAATTATTAGAATTAAAGGGTCCATTAGAGTTTCTGTGTAAGCCCTGTAGGGAGAAGAAACAAAGCTCACTGTGAAGTTACCTCTGTTCAAATCATTCACTGGGGTTGTGAAGGAACATTGCCTAGTTTATGACGACCGTTGTAAGCATCACCCTGGAGTGAAATAAATGGTTTCCTTCCTTGACCTCTCTCTCCAAATCTGTCTCTATCAGATTTTTCTCTCTTTGGAGACTATCAACTTACTGCAATTTATTTCCTTTGTGTTCAGTCTACAACTCTTTCCTATCCTGAAGGAGCAAGGGACATCATCAAACAAAAAGTCTGTCTGTACCTTCCCTAATCCTTATATTGTGCTAGAAGTTGGAATCGACTTAAACCACAACTCTCACTTCAGAGGTAATAAAGGTATAATGCAAATGCATCAGATATGAATAATATTTCAAAGGAAGAATCACAGTGAGGGTAAAGCTAAGGAGCTTTTACTTACGTGCTGAGGTAAACAATACCGTGTGGGAAGAGAGAGGAAGCATGCTCTGGCAGTCTGAGGCTTAGGTCATTTGCCACTATTAAGAAATAACATGATAGAGAAGTCTTTTAGAAAATCATGTTCTCAAGTCTTAAGTATGAGAATCTATTAAAGGAGGAGATAAAATCCCCAACTCTGTCCATTTAATTAGCATGATTAAACAGCATCTTTGTTTCAATTAAGCACCAAAAATGGTGAGGACGTGGAGGCAGAGTGGGATACAGCAGGTCTTGAGCACCTGAATTTATACAGAATCTGCTGTTAGCTCTCTGGCGAGGCTATAGCAAGTATGCCATATGCCCACTGTAGAGGGAAACCAAAACCAAGGGTGTGGAGAGACTTTGACTGTCAAAACCCATCTTTTGTGTTGGGATCAATTGAGTCCTGGCCTTCAGCTGCTCTTCCCTGTCTAGAGCCTTTTAATTGAAGTTACTAAGAGCTGTGCCTTACCTAGATGATCAGAGGATGGGATTTTCACCTGTTGGCCATTGACGGCCATGATGCTATTAAAGAAGGGCTTTTGTACCAGCGATTGGAGGTCCATGTGTCGGTCTATCTCTGTGTGTGTTTCCTCAACCTCCAGTCCCTTGCCCGAAGCACACTAACTGGATTCTAGCGCATAGAGCACAGACGGGGACCCACAGTACAATAGCCCAGAATGTGTGTGTGTGTGTGTGTGTATCCTCCCCAGGGACCACAACAGTCCTTGAAAGTTGTCTGTTAACTGTCATTCTGTCTAACACCTTCCTCTCTGGTGGCAGTGCCAATCTCTCAGAGGTATCATTTGATATTGCACCATCTAAAGCCTTGCATATGGAGGGAGTTTGGATACTCACTGGATAGGGTGCCTAACAAAAAGAACTATGATACCCTGAGAAACATATGATGAATTAATTAATGTGAACTCCCTGAATCATCCCATTTGAGGACTCTTGCATCTCTAAATATTAATGCACAAAATATTTCAAACAGCCCCGCACCACTTTTCAACTGACCCAACTATGGTCTTCAAGTACTTCTTTTTCAAGTCCTACTCTTTCATTATGGTTCTATCATCTGTTACTCTCCATTATCGCTATGTTGTCTTGGGTACTCTCTCACTATTTCATATTTCATGAAAAATTTCTGGTCCAACCAATGACTTGTTTATTCTCACATATTCCCTGGTTCACTTTATCAAAAAAATATTTCTCTTCAGTGAACAGAACCTGCATTTAGAGCTTCAATTGCCACATGTTTTATTTCAGTCAATGGTGTATGACAATCCTTGATCCCTTTTTATGAGACTCTATGCTTCCAGAGGACATATTTAGTTTGGAATGGGAGGATTCTGCATCAGTTGAATCTGTTTACCTCTCAATCTCTGGCCCATGAGCTTTCATGGAAATGGTGTAACTCCCATTGAGGAAACAAACAGAACACAGAGATCATAAGGATTCATGAATAAACGTTAGCTTAGAAATTTTTACACCATCCGTTCACCTTACACCTCACATCAATGGAGGAGCTGGACATGCAGAGATCAAAGCTGAAGTCAAATTACCTACCATGTTTTAGCCTAAGTTCCTCTCATTGTTGATAACAGCCTTAGGGAAATATAAAATACTGTAGCTTTTAAAGTAACAAGCAATTATCCTGAAATAGCCACTTGCTACATGCCTTTCCATTTCATGTAGTATTTTTGGAACATGTATATTAGGGACTTATGACTGAGCATATTTTAATTGAAAATAGCTTCTTCTCTTCATATAATATATCCTGACCTCAGTTTCTCCTCGCTCTACTCCTCCCAGCCACACTCCCCATTCCACCACCCATCTCTTTCTCCCAATGGCCTAGCACTGTTTAGCCAAATCGCACACACTGTATCATAAATAAGAACTGAAAGTCAGTAGATACAAAGAGCCATTGAAACCATAACTAAACTACTACATAGTAAGTCACTGTATGCATGTACCTTTTTAAAAGTTATTTCTATATTCTCTTTTCCTGGTATTTAGACATTTTTGTTTTCTATTTGAATAAAAGACTTTCTGATAAGATTGAAACTTTTGTATATGTGCAATTTATATCATATTATCTTAGATTAAATTCCATAATTTATTTTGTTTGATTATGAGCACAAAGTTAAACATTTTATTGATTCAACTAATATATGTATTCTTCCCTATTGTGTTTAAGAGGAAAATAGAGCTTATATAACCACACCTTTGCTAATATTGGACATCTTATTCTTAAGACTTGATCATTCTGACAACGGAATTGGTGATTCTGTATGAACTCTGTCTTGGTGCCATTTCCTGTGGAAAAAGAAACACTCTAACAAGAACAACTTAAAGTTTGGATTTTATCTCACTATTCCAAGTGAATTTGATTCCAAGTGATTGTGATTCCCCTACAATCCATCCCAGTAGGGGAAGCCACAGAGGCAGGTGCGCTTTATATCACATCCAGTGGAGAACACAAAGCAAGGAAAGCATGTGTTTATGCTCACCTTGCTCCTTGTAGACTGAGACTGCTCCTTCATTTCCCGACTTCTCAGATCAGAATACCTGCACAGAAACTATACTAAATGCAACACTGTTCAGCCAATGACTTAGGCATATTTTAAATAGCTCTTACATCTTGAATTAATCTATGTATTGCCACGAGGCCGTGACCTACAGGTAAGTTCCGTCTGGCGTCTGTCTCCTTCAGCAGCTTCATGGTATCTCTCTGACTCTGCCTACTCTCTCTATATCTCTGTTTGGATTTCCTGCCTGGCTTTATTCTGCCCTGCCAGAGGGCCAAAGCAGCTTCTTTATTAACCAATGGTAATAAAACATATTCATAGCATACAGAGGGGAATCCCACATCATCTCTCTATCTTCAGCCATTCCTGGCTCAGCCCACAAGATAATGTTGATCACATTCAGAATGAATACTCTCACTGAAATTTACAATATTAAGAAAAATCTCCCAAAGGCCAGCATATTCTATACAACTCCTCATGGACACCCCCTTCCTATGTGATTGCACATTTTTCAAGTAAAAAAAAAATCCAACGAATAATCATAAATGCAGATACAAACACACATCCACAGACACAATCACATGTGCTGACACACATGTATGACTCTCATGACACCTCTGCACCTCAATACAGATTTGTCACCGTGAGTCAGAAATTTGAGTGGGTGTTAAGCTTACAGAGTAGGAATTCCAATGCAGTTAAAGTCAAGGACTATAAAATTGGTGAAAATTGGCTTTTATGTTTCTTATTAATTGTGTGGGCCCCATAAATTATTTAATTTGTTTTCTCCATAAAATAAGATCCATTAAAAAATAATGAAAAAAAAAACAATTTTACAAATCAGTGAGATCATCCCATCTTGTGAGACAAGTAACACAGAGCCCACTTCTAATAGGTTTTGCTTTACAAAGAGAGATTAAAAATAAAATAATGGTTCAAAAGTTCATAAGAATTGTAATTCATAGAAATATTATTTCAAAGATGCAGACTATGGAAATTTGAATGAGGATGATCCCCATTGTCTTATATACTTGAACATCTGGTTCAGTTGAAGGATTAGGCTGTATGGCCTTATTGCTGTAGAAGGTATGTCACTGGGGGGTAGATTTTGAAATTTTGAGAACCCACATCAGGCCCACTCTCTCTCTCCTTCTCTCTTTCCTTCCTCTCACTCTCTTTCTCCTTCTCTCTCTTTCCTTCCCTCCCTCCATCCCTTCCTCTCTCTGCTCCCTCTCTCTCTGCCTCATGACTGTGGATCAGTATATAAGCTCCCAGCTACTGCTCCAGCACCATGCCTGCCTGGCTGCTTACCCCCACCCCTCACCATGATGATGGATTAACCCTCTGAAATTCAAAGTAGGACACTAATTATATGTTTCCTTCCATAAGCTGCCTTTTATGGGATCTTTTCACAGCAATTGAACAATAACTGAGACATGGTTGTGCATGTGTCTTCTTTTTTTCATATTTGAGCCTGGTATCTCCGGGTTTCATCTTCATTTTCAGATTGTGATGGAGCGGATGCTAATCTCAGTCTAATCTGTGATCAAAGAGTCAAACCTTCTCACAAACCCAAGCCAATGCATGATTGGACTATTTAGTATTAAACAGTCACCCCTGATCAAGTGGCTGTAACCAGGATGGAAGGATGCACTAACCGAAATAAAAATGCAAGAACCAGAAGTGACGACTAAGCTTGCATTGTGGGATAGTGTGAATCCCTGTCTTGATGACCACTTTTATTATCCTCCCTATCCTGAAAATCCCACCCACAGTATAATTGTCACTTTCCAACATTACGCCTTATCTTGATGATCCATCTTCAACCCTTATCCTGCAGAATTTGCTGTTCAATATATTTGTTCTCCTTAACTGTCTGCTTTCCTTGATGAAGCAGCCTCGAAAAATATTAGCTATCTCTATAACAGAAACATAGGAGAGGAAATATTGAAAGTCATTTTTTTTTTCTGATGAGTTTATACAAGTGGACCAGAACACTGCTTTGTGTGTGTGTGGGGGGGGGGGACAAATGTATGGAGACATTCAGAAACAGTACTCAGCCCTCACGCAGACACAAATTGTATTAAACAACTATTATTCTTACATTAGTAGATTAAGTTACTTTAAAAGCAAAAGCAGATATGGTATCCTCCAAAAATTTTATTTTATTTTATTTCTTTTACATTCCAAATGCAGGTTCCTCCCTCCTCTCTTCTCAGTTCTCCCCACCTCCCCTCTGAACCCCCCATACACTCCTCCTGTTTCTTTTCAAAAAAGGGCAGGCCTCCCTAGATAATGACAAAGCACAGCATATCAAGAAGTACCTCAACGTGTACTAAGAGTGGACAAGGCAACGCAGTATGAGGAACATGGCCCCAAAAGCCAAAAAAAAAAAAAAAAAGAGTCAAAGATAGCTCTTGCTTCCACTGTTAGGAGTCTCACATGAAGACCAAGCTACACTACTGTCACATATATGCAGAGAGCCTAGACCACTCCCATACAGGATCCCTGGCTGTCAGTTCAGTCTCTGTGTGCTTCTAAGAGCCAAGGTTAGTTGATTCTGTGGGTTTTCTTGTGACTTCCTTGACTTCTTTGCCTCCTACAATCCTTCTTTTCTCTCTTCAGCAGGATTCCCTGAGCTTGTCCTAAAATCTTTGAAGGTATACATTTGAAAGTACCTTAGTATATCCTTTTTGTAGTTAAATTTATTTGTTTGTTTGTTTTTTACATATCAACCCCAGTCTGCCATCCCTTCTTTCCTTCCTATCTCCCCAATCATCTCCCCACCCAACCCCCTATCTATTCCTCAGAGAGGTTAAGACCTCCTCTGGGAAGTCAACTAAGTCTGTCCCATCACCTCATTGAGGCAATACCAAGTCCCTCCATCCCCTCTCCCATGCCTTGGCTGAGCAAGGTATCTTTGTGAGTTCAACAAAGTCAGTTCATGCTTTAGAATTAGATCTGGTCCCACTGCCCATGGCTCCATATACTGTCCAAGCCACACCACTGATGGGGAAACCTATAGAATCAGCTAACCCAAGCTAGTGGGAGATCACTGACTCTGGACTGACACCTGGGGACCTGGCATAAGACCAAACTAGGCCCCATGAATACAGTATATCTTAAAATAACCATAAAGAGAGTTCTGAGGGAATTATACAAAGTATATAAAAAACTTAGATCTCATTCATTAAACTATAGTTTCTTTTTATTGACTGAGTCAGGGTCTCTCACTGAACAAGAAATGGGCCAGTGTGGATAGTGTGGATATTTTATCTAGCCTTCTTTCCCTGGAGATCACCTATCTCTTCATCTGCAACACAGGGATCACAGGTGAGCTCCCACACCCGAACAACGTTTATCACAGGTGTTGGAACTGAAACTCCAGTAGATATGATTTATTTACTTCTTTACCTCTGATGCCCTTAATAATTAGAGCCGAGTGTATCTTTTATTGAGAAGTGTGTGGTCTGCGGGAAATAAAGAAATAAAGAGTTGAATTGCATGGTATGATAACTGCCAAGTGGAATCATATCTAGCAGATGTTAAGAGAACAGAGAAGATTGAGCCATATGGGAAGGAACAACAGATTCTGTTCGGGAGCAACTCTGGAGAGGGAAGGGTGAGTGTGTGAGACACATCGCTCAGCAAGAATCCCTTAATTCAAAGGTCATGTCCTTTTGTGTGAGGAGAAGAATATGTTCATCAACTGTAAGAGTCTTCAATGGTACAATGTTAATTCTGGCATCTGTGACTGTGTTGGCCCGTGCGTGAGGGTGTTATGTGTCTGAAGACCAAGACATATGATGGAGAGGTATCAGTGTTGGTCCTAACAGATTTTTATAACATTCTAAGACATTTAGATCTTAAATGACAATGAACCAAAGAATTTTAGAATACATTGGGCATACTTGCAGCCTCAATGGGAAGGTTAAAATAAAAAATTATCTGAAAATATTTTTGCCTTGGGCTGGCTTTCTTCACTATCAATAATAAATAGCTATATAACTTTAGACAATTTGAACAATTTAATGGATTTATTTGTTCCCCTTTTATCTTTACAAAATTGAGTAAAAAAGGTCTTATTTTTTCTATATTTTACAATGTATATAAGTATTCATAAATAATTTATTTTTATTAACTTTAACAATGTATTTTGATAACATTCTGCCTCACTCTGATGCTTAATTTTATGGACTAATTTGATTGGGCCAGAGAAACACAAGCTTTTTTTTTGTTCAATATAACATTGTTTTGTTCAATATAGTTCTAGTTATCTGCTGTAGTGTGGTTTTTGTTAGTATACTAAAGCACTCTGACCAAAAGCAACTGGGAGGAAGGGGTTTTATTTGGCTTACACCTGCAGGTCATAATCCCTCACTGAGTGAAGTCACGTCAGGAACTTAAGCAGGAACTTGAATCAGAACCAGTGCAGGGCTGCTGCTTACTAGTTAGCACACTGGCTTTTGCACGGCTAGCTTTCTTACATAATTTGTACAGTGATTGTCTAAGAATCTTACCACTCCCAGTGGGCTGGGTCCTCCTACATTAGCCAGCAATCAGTTCTGTGCCCCCGTAGACAGGCCCATAGGCTGACTTGATTTAGGTAATTCTTTAACAGACATCCCCTCTTTCCTGATGACTCTAAGTTGTGTCGAGTTAATAACAAAAATTAACCCAGAAGGCATGTATGTGAGGGTAGTTTGGATGTGGTAACCCCTAGGCTTAGTAGACTGAGAAAAGTTAGATTTCTTTGTAATCACCTGAAAGTCTAAGTAAACCAAGCAGGCTGAGAAAGAAGACTCTTTCTATCTTTTTTGTTCTTTCTATCTTTGAACTAAGACTTTAAAGGGAACCTAAATTACTTGCTCTTCTGTTTCTGAGACCTTAAATACATACACTCAAGATTAATGCCATCTGTTCTCATGCACCTCTAGCTTGACAGATTTAGATTCAAGGAGTGCTCAGTTACTTCAATAGCATAAACTAATTTCTTATAATTAAGCAATAAATAGAATATAGATGATATAAAGATAGATGGTAGATGATTGATAGATAGATCATGTCAGTTCTGTTTCTCTAGAAACTTGAATTATATATATATACATATATATATGCAAATATATATAATATAGAAGGATTTCTATATTCCTATGTTGAACTTGGGTTCTCTATGAAGAGTTCTCACAAATACATTCATGATGCCACAGTGGAAAACACTGAGAGAACTAGAAAGCATGCTGGAAGGAAAGCCTGAGCACCAGTAACTGACTGAGTTAGCCACTGCACAAAGCAATTAATATCAAGTTTCACTGGGACCATATACAACACCATTGAGATTCTGTCTCAGAATGAGCAACATGGGGGGGGGTGGCATTGGTCCATGAAATTCTGTACCATTTTTAAAACATCTTCTCCAGGTTTCCCTTCCTCCTCATCGTCTCTCACATGTTACAGTAAGTACTTGATGGTTAGGACAAAGTGGGCATGACACAGATGAGACAAGGAGCCATCAGCCTTTGCGCATGCACAGAGGGTTGTCACCACAACAACTCCTTCAGAAAGAGAGCCCATGGAGGCAGGATGTGATATTTTTCTACCACATTCCATTAAGAACTTGCAGGTTCTGCACAAAGATGTGTGACGCAATATAACACCAGTGCCTTTTAATATGTGGCTTCAATTTGAACCTCTATTTAGAGAAACTGCAGGGAAATAACAGCCAATGGGAGCGTCTTTTCAAGTGAGGGTAAGAGGTTGTGTGATTTATATTGCTTGCTGCTCATGGGCTCATTTTAATTCTACTTTTCATCCAGAGGACACATACAAAGCATTTCAGTATCTACCAAGAATTGGCCACATTCTATCATTAGGTATATCTGAAGTCTTCCTACATATGTAAGATATATAAGAGAAAGCAATGCATTTTTACTTGTTTATTTGAAGTTCTGGGGATCAAACCCAAGACTCTGAGATTACTAGATAAGAATTCTGCCATGGAGTTACGTTTCCAGCTAGAGACACACAGTGTATACAAGGCAGGCTGCACTAACACTCAAGAAGAGCCAGGAATCTAAACTCCCAAGACGTTTGCTTGCTCTGCTAACTACTAGATCGGTAAGCTCTTTAACTCCTTGTCCTCTCTGAGTGTCACTTTTTACACTGTAAATAGAAAGACTTTAAAATGTTCTGTTCTGCCACGGTAAGAATTAAGTCTACAACAGAGTTATGGGTCTGAGGAGGAGCAGTGCACACCCCCTGGTCTCCTTTGTATGCTGTGCATAGTTCTAGAGTCTTAGGTCCTAATCACCTCCACAAATGAATCTGCAATCTGTCTTCCAGCTCCTTAATGCAGTCCCTCTGAAGAGGAAAAATTCACTTTCACACATTAAAATTGGAAGCACAAATGAGCCCTTTTCTCTCTGGTGACCAGACTGTTTATTCAGTAAACATTTCCCCCATCAGAAGTCTGTTTCAGAGTCCCTGCTGTGAGTTGTCTTTCTGTATCTTATTACCTGAAGTTTGAGCAGCTATGACTCTGGACTAATGGGGTTACAGCTGATCTATTTTGAGGAAGGATTCATTAGATGCTAATTGTGCAACGAGTGTCCAAGTGAATTCCCACCTCTTCTGTTTCTATTATCCTTATTATCCTTACACAGAAATAGCTGAAACCATCTGTCTCCATAGAAACAAGTAATGCTATAAAGGACCAAAGAGCTTGACTGTACTAGAGAGCATGTGTGTATATAGGTAGAGGGCAATTGAATCTTAAAGAACTGTCAATTTTCAGAGTAGCAGCTTCATATTCAGACTGGGAGAAGATCTTTCAAGACTCTGAACATAAATACCAGAGTTTGGTACCCACTAAAGGGATTGTTATTTGAGGGTTTGTAAGCTAATAGGCCAGGTAAGACAGGCAAGTGATAGGAAGGCTGTGATCTGGGTATAGTGGTAATGCCTACAATCCCACCACTCAAGAAGCTAAAGTAGGATAGGGCAGTGAGTTCAAGGCCAGCCTAAGCTACATAGTGAGATCCTAATGAAACACACAAACAAACAACAATAACAAAAGAGCAAGACAGACATGCAAACAACACAAAAGCAGAGTCAAAAGTTTCAGAAACCTGGATTTCCTAAATGTTAATAAGAACTAAAATAGCATCCATCCACTCAGCCAGTAAGTCCTGTCCACACTGCCAGTTACTTATTAATAATAATCTGCCCAGAGACAAAGCAAAAAGAAAGACAGGCCCACTTGCATGGTCCTCAAAAAGCTTACATTATTTCAGAGGAAAAAGACAAAGCAAGAATTAAGAGCTTAATAAATGGGGACTGTTTTTCTCCAAACTGCCTGAGAATATCCACAGTTCAGCAGACAGAAGATATTACCACTCTGCCAATGTTCCAACAAGGGATGTTTTTCACACTCATACAGGATTGACTTCTGCTATATGTCACAAAGTTGAAAAACTTTGAAGGCATTGTATCAACTGAAGTAAGTCAATAAAAGAAGATTAGAACCCACAGAAGCTGCTGAATCAAGGTGTCATAAGTATTCAAACTCACAGAGAGGGAAAGACAGCAATGGTTGTCAGGGACTGAGTAGAAGGCGCATGGAAAGTAGTTTGCAATGGGTGGCCATTTCCAATCAAACATGTTGAGAAGGACCTACAGACCAGCCACAAGATGGAGCACATGCTGATTGGGTCTTTATCTTTACTGGACATTTAAATTATTAAGAGAGTTATATATCATGCCATGTGGAGCATTTTAACAGACAATCCATTTTTAATTATGTATACATCAATGAATCTATGTGGGAGTGTGTGCAGGTGAGTGTGGTGCTTGAGCTGGAGTTCCAGATGGTTGGAAGTCACTAGATCTGCATTCAGAGAACCAAACTGAGATACTCTGCAGTTTTTCACCTCTCAACCTTCTATTTAGGGTATTTCAAACCACAGTATTAAACCATAGATCCCAGTGTGTATTTAACACAGTTTTATCTAAGAAGCATCCACCTTGGACAAAAAAAAAAATACATGATGGCAATTTAAAACTCAGTAACTTAAGGAAACGACAGTAGAAAAGAGAAGCAGGAAGGCAGCCAGAAGTAATGAGGAAGGTGATCAAAACACTTTTACGAAGCAACTTCCTCTTCCAGGACAGCAGACCAAAAGCCCAAGGAACAGTACAGATTGTACTATAAAAATTTCACCCATTGAGACGGTGAGACAAAACTAACGGGAGACCACCAAGTCCAGTTGGAATGGGACTGAAGGAACATGCGACCAAACCGGACTCTCTGAATGTGGCTGACGGTGGAGGAGGACTGAGAAACCAAGGACAATGGCGATGGGCTTGGACTCTACAGCATGGTCGGGCTCACTGTGAGCCTTGTCAGTTTGGTTGCTCACCTTCCTGGACTTAGGGGGAGTTGGGAGGACCTTGGACTTAACATAGTGAAGGGAACCCTGATGACTCTTTGGCCTGGAGAGAAAGGGAGTGGGGGTATGGGTAGAATTAGGAGAGGGAAGGGGGAGGAGGAGGGGAGAGAAGGGGGAGGAGGAGGGGAGGAGATGGAAATTTTTAATAAAAAATGAGGGAAAAAAGAAATAGGAGTGTTTTTGTGAACATGGCGAAGCAAAAGAAAACAAAGAAATATTTGATTTTGTAGCGAATGTTATCTTCAAAGACGAGAGACTTAAAGGGGCAAATTAAAACCTAAAATAAAGAAAGATTCCAGTATGTTGAAGGAAAGAGAGGTCTCCTGCCTTGGGACAATGTTCTTGTACTCTGTAAAGATTTGTCACTTGTACTGGTTTAATAAAATGATGCTTGGCCAGTAGTCAGGAAGGAGGTATAGGCTAGGTGACCCAAACAGGGGAATTCTGGGAAGAGGAAAGGCTCAGACTGCATTTGTCACCCAGACATAGAAGAAGCAGGATGAGAAAGCCTCACTGATAAAAGGGACCAAACCATGTGGCTAACAAAGACAAAAATTATGGGTTAATTTAATATGTTACAGTTAATAAGAAGCCTGAGCCAATAGACCAACCAGTTTATAATTAATGTAGGCCTCTGTGTATTTCTTGGGACTGAACAGCTGCAGGGCTCAGTGGGAAAGAAACCTCTGCCAACAAGTGGCACCAATGTGGACAACTATATCCACATAAAACCTGAGAGAATGTGGGAAGTAATTCTAGAAACAAAAGAACAGAGTTAAGCATGGCTTCTTGATAGTAACATTTTCTCGGGTGGGCTCTTTTTGCTAAAGGCAAACATATCACATTTAAGAGAGGCTTCCTGCCTCAGCTTTAATGGAAAAAAACTGTCAGTTCTTTTAAGGGGGCCCTACCACCAAACACTTGTAGAAGGAGCGGTGGGCTGTGTCCCGCCACCCCGCTAGCTTTACCCAAAATAATTACACGGAAACTGTATTCTTTTAAACACTGCCTGGCCAATTATTTTCAGCCTCTTACTCACATCTTGACTAACCCATATCTAATAATCTTTGTAACACCACGAATGGTGTCTTACCGGGAAAGATTCAGCACATCTGACCTGGTGGCTGGCTTCATCGCATCTCTCTCCCTGAGGAGAGGCAAGGCAGTCTGCCCCAGAGAGGAGAGGCAGGGCAACTGTCTGAGCCATCTACCTCACTTCCTTTTTCCTGTTCTGTCTACTCCACCAACCTAAGGGCTGGCCAAGGCAGTTTCTTTATTAAAACAGAAGACCTTCCCACATCAAACATTTATTTGGTGTTTATGAATAGTCAACAGCATGCTTCTTGGTGGTGGCAGGGACCTTGAAATTTCATAGAGTTGTGGCAATAAACATGAAGCTAGACTCTCAAAAAGTCAAGGAACTGTATGGATCCAGTTGTCAAAGCCATGACTTTAATCCTAGCCATATTGCTTAGCACATTAAAGACTCATGTGTTCAGAAAAAGAGAGATATACAGTAAAGATGGATTCAGACAAAAAAACACTCTAAATGGCTTACAGTGTGTTTAAAAATATGTGTAGGCTTGGGAGATATAAGAAAAAAGATAAAGTCCTTTAAAAAAGAAAAGCGAGTAATTGAGTAGTTGGGTGTAGTGGCACAAACCTTTAATCCCAGGACTTGGGAGGCAGAGGCAAGCAGATCTCTGTGAGTTCATGGACAGCCTGGTTTACAGAGTGAGTTCCAGGACAACCAAAGATAGACAGAGGAACCCTGTCTCAAAAACCAAAAATTAAAAATAAAAAGAAACAAAATAGAGTTTAAAATAGAGCCAAGTAAAGAGGAAAATACACCGAAAATCTGGATACTGTATATTATTGTGTTGTCTTTGAATTGTTTGACAGCTGAGGAATGAGCAACAGCTGCTAAAAGACATTTGATTATAAATGCTGCTGGATTAATGAAACATATATATTTTTAAATGCTTTGGCTTCCAAATTTAAATCAAAAGATATGTTACTTTAGAGAAAAGGTTTTGCTTTTTTTCCCCACAGGAAATGAGAGGCTGTTAATTCATTCTGAGTTAAGAAAAAATCAGGTTTGGACTCTCTGAACGTGGCTGACAAGGAGGGCTGACTGAGAAGCTAAGGACAATGGCACTGGGTTTTGATCCTACTGCATGTACTGGCTTTGTGGGAGCCTAGTCTGTTTGGATGCTCACCTTCCTAGACCTGGATGGCAGGGGGACCTTGGACTTCCCACAGGGCAGGAAACCTTGACTGTTCTTTGGACTGGACAGGGAGGGAGACGGGGATGGGGGGAGGAGGAGAGAAATGGTAGGAGGGGAGAAGGTGGAAATTTTTAATTAAAAAAAATAAATTTTAGCCAGGCGGTGGTGGCACACGCCTTTAATCCCAGCACTCGGGAGGCAGAGGCAGGCGGATCTCTGAGTTTGAGGCCAGCCTGGCCTACAAGAGCTAGTTCCAGGAAAGGCTCTAGAAACTACAGGGAAACCCTGTCTCGAAAAAAAACAATAAATAAATAAATAAATAAATAAATAAATAAATAAATTTTAAAAAAAGAAAAGAAAAATCAGGTTTGATTAGGGAAGACTCCCTGAAAAATCTTTAATAGGAGTGGCAGGCCCAGATGATCCAACATTACAGAGGACCTCTGTTGGAGCTTTCTCTAATTTCTACATCCAGAACAGCCTAAGGACTGCTGGCTGAGAAGATCAAGTGTTATGAAATATTCCAGTCAGCACTTGACCATAATCCTAAATTTTTTTTTGGTCCCCATAAGATTATTAGTGTCCCCAATCAGCAGGAAGTATTCTAGAAAACTATGCTTATATTTCCAAAAAATGGATTATAGATATTTGTCTTTGTTTAGAGTGTTGGTTACAAGTTGTTATGAATAATGGTCAGGAATAAAGCTTAAAGTAGATTAGATTCCATGTTCTTGTTTTGAAAAAAAGGGGAAGTGCTGTGGGACAATGTTTTTTTACCCTGTAAAGACTTGTCACTTGTATTGGTTTAATAAAATGCTGATTGGTCAGTAGCCAGGCAGGAAGTGTAGGCTGGATGAGACCTGAACAGGAGAATTCTGGGAAGAAGAAAGGCTCAGTCTGCAGTTGTCACCCAGATACAGAGGAAGCAAGATGAGAATGCCTCTCAGATAAATGTAGCAAGCTCTGTGGCTAACACAGACAAGAATTATGGGTTAATACAACATACAAAAGTTTATAAGAAGCCTGAGCTAATAGACCAACCAGTTTATAATTAATGTAAGCTTCTGTGTGTTTCTTTGGGGCTGAATGGCTGTGGGACCAGGCAGGACAAAAAAAACTCTATCACCAGTGTTCCAATATCCTTTCTACTTATTCTTTTAGTATAATACATAACTGATGAATCTTACCATATTCTTGTTGATAATCAGCTTCATCAACTTTCCCATTTAAGCCAGACTGAACTTGGTGCAATCAGTGTTGGACTGTCTGTATGCCAAGTGCATCCCTTGTATAATTGACTTCATAATGGCTGAAACTAACAAATTGGCACAGAAGTATCAAGAACACTAGGATTGCCCAGGATCCACAATTTGATTGTCCTGTGCACACAAAGGGACCAATGCTGATGACAACTTGATACAGAGTGCAATGCAACACTGGTGTTACATTGTGGCCACAGCTTACCATGGTTTAAAGGAAAGAATCCAGGAGATCCCTGAAGTCCTGATCATGTACATTTCTAAGCATAGATACAACATCAAGTGGATGCTGAGTGATTGTGGAGCCTCGGGTTTCTCCTTTCTATAAGACAAAATTTGTCTATCTTCTTTGACCAATTTTCTTTGTTGCCAGTTAATTTAACACGCTTTTTAATGTCTAAAAATAAAAGATTGCACAATGTAGCCCTCCTTCGGGATGCTTGTCATTCCTTAGCAACAGTGGGCTACTCTGGGCTGCTGGGAAAACAGTCCATTATAAATGGAAGGATATGGCAGTGAGTGGCAGGCATGGGCATTGTGAAAGTGAATGCTAAGGCACGTGACTGCTCCCCGAGACCGCTATGCAATTAAGTGAACAGTATGCAGTCTGTACTCCCTACATAGTTTGGAAACATCCACTGAACACTGATTATGGTGACTATGTCCATGGTAGCCTGACGTCTGGGCAATACAGTTATTTGTGACATCCTCCACCCAACGTCCTCGTCCCTTTTCATCAGTTGATTTTAGTCAAGGATTACATATGCTTGGTTGCTGTCTGAGGGAATCCTTAAGATGTTTCTGGCTTGCTTTTTAAAATTTGGTAAGTTAATTGGTCAGTTATGTTCCCTCTGATTAATATTTCTCTGCAAAAATATTTCTTCTTTTCTCTTTTGAAAATTGTACTACTTTCCCTTCTTAATCTCAGTACTTCTTGCTCATGACCTGCACTTCAGCACAGCAACACAATAGAGCTTCTGTTTCATAATTCAGTAAGATACTAACATTGCCACAGACATAAAAGTATATTTCATATTTGGAGATCGTTTCGTTAACTATCTGAACAATTCACTTAGTCTTGGCTAAATTATAAATTCCATAGTCAAACATACAGTGTCTTTGTAACTACCACATCCTCAAAAGCATGCATAGACAAAGGAAAATACTGACAGATGAAGAAATTGTTCCAAGTTCCTATCTCAGTCTCTGTGGTGAAATAAGATGTTGATCATGAGCACACTGAGCAACAAATCTTCCCATTAAACATTTATTTTAATCCCTGTTCTTGGCTTTGGCCTTGGTCTGGGGCTCAGTATAACTGGTGGAATGTTGGAAGGATGGAGTCTCTGTAAGGATTAGTGACATTTGACAACTTCTGTTACTTCTGTTTATGGCATAGACTTCACAGACACTTGAAGACATATGAAATATGTCATAGACATGTCATAGACTTTATGAAGTAAATACTGTGCCTCAAGTTCACTCTCATCTAGGAGAAATGGCCATCAAACCTCTTACCGCTCTAAATTGCTAATTTAATTTTCTTTATTGTATGTCACTAAGCTTCATGTGAGGCTTTATCAGTAACATATGGAGGACTAATGTAGCAAGCAATGAAATAATTTTATAATAGTATTTGGCATTAATTCACAGATAGCATAATTTTAATTTATTAAGTGATTATTGCCCTGCATAGAGTTTTAGCTTACACACTTTCAAAATTGTCCTTTGCATTTGAGATGATGGATTGCTTTGACTTGCTTTAGGAAAAAATAAAATCTCCTTTTAAAATGATTTTCCTAATTATTATCAAATTCCCTGGAAGATTTTCAGGTTATCTACATTTCACTTTTTTGGCATGAATATAATTGAGCTTTCACCCTTTCTGTAAAAAAGATACAGCCCGGTGGTTCAGGGATAATGTTGAAAAACTGGGAGAAGTCCTACAAGAATGGAATAATTGCTGACAAAGTGGAATATTTTCTCAATAGCATTCAAGGAGCCTGTCTTCCTGTCCCAGATTTTCCTCTAATTAAGTTTTAATCATTGAAAAATTCACAACACTTTTTATTAGTTTTTTTTTTAAAATTTCAGCATACTGTTCATTGATGATTTGAAGACACCTTGCTATAAAGAAGAGATAGAGAAGAGAAGAATGGTTTGAGGGGTCCAAGTTTTGAAAAGTTAGTCTTTTTTTCTTTTAATTCAAAATAAGTTCTTCTCTCATATAATACATCTGGACCACAGTTTCCTCTCTTTCCACTCTTCCTAGCCCCCTGCCTTCTTTCCCTTTCCCATACTTACCACCCCCTCCGCTTACCTTCGGAAAAGAGTAGACCTTCAAGAGACAACCACCAAATATGCCAAAACAGTACATAAGACAAAGGCAAACATTCTCAATTCAGCTGCTTGAAGATCCATGTTAATTTTTTAATATTACAACTATGACTAATTTGATAACAAGCATGGATAGCTAAAACCACCAAACCCCCATCATCAGCCTTAGTAATTTCAAACCTTCCTTCTACACTGAAACCCAGATGGATGCAAATAGAAATACATTGAATGCTCTGAATTTGAAATTCTCAAGTTCTCCTTTCAATGCTTTATTTTCAAACCAGCTTAAATTTTACTTAGAGCAAATGGCAAATTTTTATCCTCGCAGCAATCTTTCTCTTTTTGTTAGGCTTGTGATAACAGCTCTCTAGCTTAAAAAGTTAATGGTATGCTCCAGAAAATGATGTACAGGTATTATTGTTTTATGAAAGTCTCTAAGCAATTGCAACTACAATTCATGCTATACCTTAAAAGGTAATAACGGTGATTCATTTTAGAAATGGATGTTATAATTCTACCATTAAAATTCCATAACATATTGCTACTCACAGCCTTTATAGTGGAAGAGTGCAACCTAAGAAGATTCTTCTTAATAGTGTAAATTGTTGTGTGAGCCGTTTGCTCTGTTGAAAGAACATTAAACCTTTCTCTGACAGGTTCCTACAGAGACACGTTTCTCCTAAGTTCATAGTTTAATCAAACATATGCGAATGAGAGAAATATTACTTTCTTAATTAAAAGTCATTTTAAAGATACAGAATGTTCAAAAATATATACTAATGTATATTTAAAAATCTGTTGATGGTGATGCATCTAATACATTTCAGTGAAGTTATGCAAAGTCTTTGTTATTTTTAAACAGCAAAAACAGAACATACAAGTCCAGAGAGTGAGCAGCCAACACCACAAGGAGAGAAGAATCTCCTGTCTTATCTGTTTCCTTTTAAACCTTGGAAAAATACCCCTTCCTTCTGAATAACAAGTCTCCCACTTATAAACTTAAGCAATTAGACTGTGTGTCTTATGAAATGCTTCTAGCCAAGAACTTGACATATGATAAAATAGATTTTAAAATGAACTCAAATTCTATGGTGTCGATGTCGTATTAAAAAATCAAATTAATATGGCTCCTTAAGTAGGGACTAAACTCTTTCCTGGTGTGTGTAGCCCTCTGGACAGCTGGAAGGCTTGAGAAAGAGAATCTTGATATGCATTTTTTATGTGTAATGTAATTAATCTTCAAATATACATTTGAGCAGCAGGAGAGTTAAACCTTGCTTGAAGATTATGTGTGCATGTGTGTGTGTAGAATAATTGAGTTGATCCAAAATGATATGCATGTCATTGGTTCTCAATAATTAGTTTAACTACAGGCTTAATTATATAAGAGATTTTGACACTGTTTCCGAAATATATTCCGATACTGTGGCTGTTGGAATAAATTGTTTAAGAATTAACAGGACTCATTATCTGAAATCAATAAAAAAGAAACCCTAAATATGTTAAGGGTAAAACAAAAGTATGTTACCCTGTGTAGTTGTGAAGAGTCAAGAATATCTGGAGGTACTCTGATGAAGGGACCACCACCAACTGTGATAATACCTGTTTTCCTTCTTTGAACTATCATTTATTAGTTTTATCTTTTTTTTTTTTTTCTCATGGTTTATTTTTTTTTATATTTAAAAATTTCCATCTCCTTCCCTCCTCCTCCCCCCTCCCTCCCCTCCTTCTCCCCTTTCTCTCCCCTCCTTCTCCCCCTTCCCTCCCCTCCCCTCCACCCATACCTCCCCTCCCTCCCTCTCAAGGCCAAGGAGCCATCAGGGTTCCCCACTCTATGCTAAGACCAAGGTCCTCCCAACTCCCCCCAGGTCCAGGAAGGTGATCGACCAAGCTGAGAAGGCTCCCACAGAGCCCGTCCATGAAGAACAATCAGAGCCCAGAGCCATTGTCCTTTGCTTCTCATTCAGCCCCCGCTGTTGGCCACACTCAGAGAGACGGGTTTGGTCTCATGATCCATCAGTCCCATTCCAACTGGAGTTGGTGATCTCCCATTAGTTCTGTCCCACCGTCTCCATGAGTGAACGCACCCCTCTCGTTCCTGACTTTCTCCCTCATGTTCTCGCTCCTTCTGCTCCTCATCGGGACCTTGGGAGCTCAGTCCAGTGCTCCAATGTGGGGCTCAGTCACCTTCCCCATCTGTCGCCAGCTGGAGGTTCCCTCACGGTCCTGACTTTCTTTCTCATGTTCTCTCTCCTTCTGCTCCTCATCAGGACCTATCATGACATTATATGCACAGATTAGTTTATCTTGTTATCCTCACTTCTTAAGCATCTTTCTGTAGTAAATTGTGATGAATTCAGAGATCCACAGTGGTCAACATGCAGAGCACTCATTCCTAAATGGGGAATCTGCATTACAGCCTGCTTCTTAAGGCTCAGAAACTGTTAGGTTGATAGAAGACTCCAGAAAACTGTTAATGAGACACATGGCAGTTGCACATAAGAACTTGCAGAATACATAGCCTTCATCATTTCAGGATGGATACTATAGTCCTAATCATTTCAGGATGGATACTAGCACTCAAGTCATTAGTGGAAGAGTGGGGGGCTATATGCACACCACTGTAACGTAAAGACTCCATTGCACAGAAATTACACGATATCTGTAATAAGAAATTGTTAATCCTCTCCTTGCATTGTACTTTCAATGCCTTACCCAAAAAACATCTCCAAACTGCAAGGTAAACTATATACTCTATTTGTTTCTGCCTAGGCTTCTTATCATCTAGGCTATTGGTTGTGATCTATTCTATGCTAATTTGTAATGATGCATATCTGTGTCTTATTTCCCCCTGCAGGTGGTTGTGCCATTGTTCCAGCACAATTTGTTGAAAAGACAATCTTTCATTCATTGTATTGCCTTTGTTCGTTTGCTAAGGTTAGTTATATGTATTAGTTATTAGCTATTATTATTATTAACTCTGGGATTTTATTTCTCCTGCATCAATCTTCTTCCTTAAGTTTTTCACAACTACCATACACTTTTCAGGTATGACGCTTTATAGTAAGTCTAGACGCTCGAAGATGTCAGAGTTTTTGCTTTATTACTCTCCTTCAAAATTATCCTGGCTCTTTTAGCTCTTTTGTCTACATAAACTTTAGAATGAGTTTGCTGATATATTTTTTGAAAAGATGACTTGACAGGGATTTGAATTAAATCACATTGAACCTTTATATGAAGCAAATGAGTACTAAAATTTGAAAATATTGAGAATTTAAGTCTGCGAATATCAAATATTTTTATTTATTTTGTTTTTAGATTTATTCTTTCAGAGATCTCTCATGTTTCTCAGTATAACCTTAGAATACAGATAACATTTCTTTTCTGGGCAAATAAACTGCCAAGCATATGTTTATAATTTTAGTTTGTACTTGTTTATTGGTGGCAAATGGGAAGATGACTTAATTTTAATATCAATACAAATAAGGTCAATTTTGATTTGATAGTCCTACCCAAAATATATGTTTAATGAAGGCACTTTGTATCTCTAAAGACACATAGGAAATAAGCCATGACTTTGGCATTTTATGATATATGGCAGTTTTAAGCAATAGGAGTTGATGCAACCATTTACCAAGAAGCTTAATATGATACCAAAGTGCCACATTTCTGGGGTCACAATGGGATAAAGCCCACAAATTTTAAATACTTTTTTGAGGACTATGTTCTAAAAGTATATTTCTGTTTATTTGGAGCTATATATTTGATGGATTTAATTTCATTTATGAAAAAAGTATTGAAGTGCCACTAAAATGAACACTCATAAAAATTAATAAGCTATTTCCCCTATGAAGTGATCTTTATTATATCGGCTTAAGTTCAATTTATTAGACATGACACAGTAAAATTACATGGTAATCCCATGCTTCAGTGGGTATGTTAACTGTGGTTACTATTGCGGAGTATGTTGAAGATCATGGCCAGAGGGACATACAGTAGAAAGTAATGCTGTATTAGTTATATTTATGTCTCCCTCTTATCAAGTACTTAGAGCCATCATTTCTTATCTATTGATAATTAATCCCCATTCTATTTATTTGGAGCTGTTTATACTTAAGAGTTGATTAGACAAAAATTCATGATTTCAATCAAAACAATTCTTAAAGGGTATGACAGTTATCCATGATCTGCTACATATCTAGTTAGACATGAATGAAGCCACTTTCCAAATTCACAGATGCTGTGGGTTTCTTCTGACTTGAGAGTTAGAAAGAACAATTATAGATATCTTAACGTTTTTTTCCTGTCCTGAAATGTAGCCTTACTGGTGTTTGTTGCTCTGCCAGACTTGAAGTCACCTAAATTGAGAGGCTCTATTCTCATGTTCATCCCCCCCAAATACTTCAGTGCTGGAATTACTTCCTCAGTCCCTCCTTTTCTCCTCCTTCTCTCTCTCCAATAATATGGGGGCATGAACACATAAATATTAATTTGGAATAGAATCTGTGGAGCTTCCCATTAAATTTTCATTATCAAATGTATTTGATGTATGCATCTTCCACCAATAGCCAAAATACCCTTGACAGAATTAGCACTAGAGAAACCGTCATCTTCATGTCTTCTTTCAAAACTTGTGTCCACTTGCTGTACTCAGTCATTGCCTTCATGCTATACTACATTTACATTTGTGTGTGTGTATATATATATATACATATATATATATACACAAATATATATGAATAGATTTTGAATATGAGAGCATGCAATTTATTTTCTTCTATATTGAGATTTTGTGACTTTGCTTACTCTAAGTTCATCCATTGGCTTGGGAATTTTTGCACTTCATTTTTTTTAAAGCTGAGTAGTATTACACCGACACCCCCTCGCAAACACACACATGCACATACACATACACACACACATAAATTTTAAAATTCATTCATTAGTTTATGGTCAAAAAGGTGGATTTCGATTCATTGCTACAGCGAATAAAGCATCAATAAACATGGATGTGAAGGTATCTTTGCAGTAAGAATATTTATATCCAGGAATGGAAGAACTGGGCCATATGGTAATTCCATTTTTAACAGTTCTGATAAATTTCCAAGTTTATTTCCTCAATGGCTGTATTGACTGCCATCCCCAACAGAGAGTAATGGTTGCCCTTTCTCCATATCATCTCTAATATTTGTTGTAAGAGCCCAGTGGTGATGGCGTAGGCTTTTAAGCCCAGCACTCAGGAGGCAAAGGTAGTTGGATCTCCGTGAGTTCAAGGCCAGTCTGGTATACAGAGGAAGTTCCAAGACATTTAGAGCTGTTACACAGATAAACCCTTTCTTGAAAGGCAAAAAAGAAAGAAAAAAAAGAAAAAAATAAGAAAAAAGAAAAGAAAAAAGAAAAAGAAGATTCTCATGACTTCATCTCAGGTCGGATATCTCAGTCTTAATTTTCAACTTCCTGGCTAGGGATATTGAAGACATTTTAAAAACTTACTGGACTTTTGCCTTTTGTGTAATTTTCCTGGAAAACTTTCTACTCAATTCATTTTCCCATTTGCTGAATGGCAGTTTTTGCAACTTAGTATTTAATTTCTGCAATTATTTGTAAATTCTGGATATTAGCCCTTTGTCTGTAGCATATCTCAAAAATATTATCTTGAAAATATTTCCTCCGATTCCATGGCATGTCTGTTAACTCAACTGCTTGTTTCCTTCCTTGTGCAGAAACTTTTAATGTTTATGTATTTCCGTCTAGTGATACATGAAATTAGTTCCTGTACTGTTGTTCTATTTAAAAAGACTTCTGCCTATCCCAATACCTTGAAGGGGATCCCCCATGTTTTCTAATAAATATTTCATTGTTTCAGGCATTACACTAAGCTATGTGATCCATTTGAAATTTGTTTTGCACTGGGTAAAGGTAAAAATCTAATCAGGTGGATGTCTAGTTGTGGAAGAACCCTTTTTTGAATAGGCTAACTTCTTTTACTTTTTATTCTTCCTAATTACGGTTTTTCCTGCCATTGTCAGAAATTAAGGGAGCAAAGTTTGGCAGTTTTATTTTCAGGTTCTCTGTTCTTTTCCACTGTCTTGTCTAGTCTTATTTCAGCACAAAGCTGAATTTATTACTATAGCTCTATCGTAGAATGTGAGATGCATATCTTAAGATCACAAGCAGTGTCCTTATTCCTTAGGATTGCTTTGAATGTCCACAGTCTTTGTGGTTTTACATGATTATTGTACTGTTTTTCTAAGCCTATGAAGTATGACATAGGAATTTTAATACTTATTGTGTTAGTTTTGCAAGTAAATTTTGCTAATGCAGACATTTTTCACAGTATTAATTTTGCCTTTTTGAGAACATGGAATATCCTTCCATTGTCTATTATCTTCCTTTATTTTTTGTATTTTGTATTTTGAAATTTTCACTATAGAATTCTTTTACTTATTTGTTTAGATATATTCTTAAATACTTATGATTTTAGAGTTATTTTGAATGGAATGCATTTTTCCTTCAGAGGGTAGAATGTTAGTACAAATAAATGCTACTCTGATTTTTTGTATTGATTTTCTATCCTTTAATTTTATTGTAATTGTTTATTGGGTCTATAAGTTTTTGAGTAGACTTAATAGGGTCTTTTAAGTAAAGACCTCTTTCTTTTCTATTATTATCCCTCTTATATCTTTCTCTTTTCTAATTGTTCTAGATAAGACTTGGAACACTATATTAAATAAAAGAGGGTAGGGTATACTTTGACCGACTATTTCTTTATAAAACACATTGTAATCAAGATTCTAGTTTGACATTTCCAGGGGTGAGTACTTCATTGATGACTGATATAACAAAGTTAATTTTAGAACCACTTGAAAAATTAAAATATATTTTATTTGAATTCATCTCAACTCATATTCCATGAAGGATCTCTAATTCAGATCTGCTTCACATTTGTTAGAAATAATAAAACTTCAAAAGCAAAACTATGTTATAAGTTGATGCCTCTATAATTTTTTCAGTAGAAAACCCTAGAGTCTAGCATTGCTACATTTAAAAGAAAGAAGTTTTTCCCCTTAATACTTAAAATAAATACCAGAGTCCATTACTCCAATCAATTACCCAATTGATTCTTTCTTTTGTCCTGTTAAATGGTAAGAGCAGGTGAAGACGATTTCACATTTGGCTTCTCTGTGCATGTAATGGTCACAGCTCTACAAATCTGACTTTTGAAGTGCGCTGCTAGATGGGAACGAATGTATAATTTAGGCTGCATAATTTGATAATAAAAATAAAAAGTCCATTTATCGATAGGCAGCCTTTGTTCCCGGGGTCCATTCTTCAGCAATGATTGCAAATTTAGGTCCTGAAGATTGGCATGTACTTTCCTTTTATATAAATCTGAGAGAGAAAATTGTCTTTTGCCACTTCTAAAGTGGTCACTGTCCTTTTCTTACACTCTGCCGTCTCAATGCTGGGGCTCTATGAGAAGGAACTATGAGAAGAATAAATTGTACAATTGTTTAGTTTTTTAATGTGCTTTGCAAGTGTTCCTCTTTGCATTGAGCAAGATATGAATATATTTTCTTACAGTGGTGGCTGTTGTATTTTTAGGGCCCATTCAACTACTACTGGAGTGATTCAGTTACCAGATTCACTTCTGCCCAGTTCTGAGATGACATAGTTATCTGTAGCCAGTAGAGGGGTTCAACATTACCCATAAATGGCATTAAACACAACATTACATTCTGAGTCACAGAGTTGAAATTAAAGGTATAAGGACTTTTTATTAAAAAGCCTAATACGTTTGATGGCATTCCTGCCCAGAGCTTCACTCAGTGATTCTGGGTGAGCACATTGAGTTATACCAGGCCAGGTGATGGAGATAGGTAGGAGTACTCCACCAGCAATGTGTATCTTGTTTCCCATAGTGTCAGAATTGACTGTGTTATGCTCTACTGCCCGTTACTCAGGTGATACAATAGTATAACTTTTCGGTGTCCAAATGTAGCTGACTTTGTTTGTAAAAGGATGCCAATCCAATGTCCCTTAAAAAAAAGACAATTCCTGAGTTCTATACCCAGCATCAAAGGTATTAGGGAACAAGTACACACTTTTAGGGAAAATGTGCAAGCAAACATCACAGAAAAAATGGGTGACAGAGCTACAGTGTGCCTTTAAAAGTACTATGAAATAAAAGTGGCATCTGCGATTCTTCCAGGGGAGAGATGTGAAACGAGACAGCTTCAAATGCCAATGGTCTCTTTGTTAAAAATGATGATTTATCAAAAATAGAGCAGTTCTTCTCAAATGCTGCAACCAGGTGAGCTAAAAGTTTGCAGCACATTCTTTGAGATCAGTACTATTCCATACCACATCAAACAAATGTATTCGATTACAGACAATAACAGGCATTATTCTCCTGAAAGTATCCCCACTCTCAGGAAACAAATTAAAATATTCGTAGGAAAATGTTATCATGTGGAAACAAAAATGCATAAAACCACACTCAATCATGACATTTATCATGTCTCTAAACACAGGAATAGTTACAAGAGCAAAATATGAGTTTATATCAGATGACTGTAAAGGCATTAGAAAACATGCATGGTTTTCATCTTCTCCTGGTGAATTATGTATCCAACCTGAAGAGAATATAGCTTCCTTAACTTGAAAACCAACAACAGTCAATAAAAGAAAGTACTTAAAATGAGATCGCTTACTCTATAATCTATCTATTATCTATCAATCTATCTATCTGTCTGTCTGTCTTGCTTATGTGTGTGTTTGTGTACACTCATACATCTTTGCCTTTGTGCTCATGAAAAGGTCAGAGGAGAACCCTTATTTTTGAGAGAGGGCCACTTTGTAGTGTGTGCTAGGCTAGCTGGCCTGTGAACTTCTAAGAACTTTTGTCTCTGCTGCACATCTCTCCCGGAGTTCACTGGGATCATAAATATGCACTACCCAGCCCACCACTGTAGGAGTTATGACAACATAAATACAGATCTCAGGCTTGTCTGACAAGAATCTTAAGCACAAAAATACCATAACAACCCCCTCCCCAAGTTTAAAATTTATTGCATGAAAGGAAAGAACAATGTGCCAGTTTGTGTTTCGAGCTCCATGTTTAACATTTCATTGGAAGTTAAAGCCAGGGCAACCAGGATAGGCAAAATAAATACAAGTTATTCAAGTTGGAGAGGATACATGAGCTCATATTAGTTACATAGTCTATAAAAGTCCATTTGAAAACAATGAAATAAGTAACAAATGAGATAGGCCTCGTGTAGGCCTTTCTGCTTAGAAGCTGAATGTGAAGATATTAAGCCCAATATGGACTTTAGTGTTGCCTTGAGGAAATTAAGAGAGACTGTGTCCCAAAATAAACAGGAAAGAGAGTTCATTGGTACAGTGCTTTTTCTGCCCTGTGTGAGGCCCTAGGTTCATTTCCCAGTTACAGAAAAGATAAAATAATAATTTTGTTTCTGCTGAAAACATTTAGCTCCTGGGAAAATTAAGTAGGAAGTATAGAGAGCCCCATTAGTGCCCCTGTGCTGACCCTATGAGTTCACGGATTGTGAAAATCTCATGTTGATGGAATGCACTTTTTATTATTGAATTCTTCTGCATTCCAGTCACACTCTTGACTTTGCCCATAACCATGAATTTACTAAGTCTAAAGACATGTAGCCATCATCATAAAGATCCGTTTCTTTTATCTAAAACCATGTTGTATTCTACCTTTCTATTCCTCTGCTCCTTCCATGCCTGCTCACTAATTGTTTTACTCTCCCTGTGGTATGGCCTTTTCATAATGTCATGTTAGGAGAGTCATGTGATATATAACCTTTTTAGTCCAGCCTCCTTTAGTAGTATGCAGCAGAGGTTCTTTCACGGATTTGGGTACGTTAGTAACTCGCATTTTCTTACAGCTGAGTAACATCCAACTGCCCGAGCACATCAATGTATAATCATGTAGTTTTCTCCTGAAGGACTTGCAGGTTGCTTCTCAACTTTGATAATAATGAGAACAGCTGCTCTTATCGCCTCTATGCTGGCATATATACTATAGCAAGAAGCTCAAGAGCGGAATCAAATGCTGAGAGAGAAGGTGTTCAAACCCATAAGAAGATCTCAGACTATCTTCCTATGTGTCTGTTTCATTCTGGACTCCTGACAGCACAGAGACAGCATTCCTACCGATGCTGGCCAACCATACTTCACGCTGTCTGTATGTGAGATTTGGGGTGCACTGGTGGGTCTTCAGTATGCCTGGCTCTGGCTTTAATTTATGTTTCCATAATGAAGGGTCTCAATTCTCTTCAACTGCTTATATGATTATCTTGTATCTCTGTTTTCCATCTTTGTAAATATCTAGTGAGCTTTTTTTCCCACTACAATCTGCATTTCTAAAAGTCAGTTTTATTTTGATAAATGAGTAAATAGATATAAGCAATTTGATTTAAAATATAATGGAAAGGGTAAATCATAGCGGTAAAGTGTCCCAAAAGTCTTCAAGGCACTGCTGTTTACCATCAAGTATTGTTTGAATTTTCTGAGTGTATGAAAAGGTACATTCTTCATGTTATGAAATAAGATTTCTAAGGAATTATTTCTTCTCTCCCTTTTTTTTTTTTTGGTTTTTCGAGACAGGGTTTCTCTGTAGCTTTTTTAGAGCCTGTCCTGGAACTAGCTCTTGTAGACCAGGCTGGCCTCGAACTCACAGAGATCCGCCTGCCTCTGCCTCCCGAGTGCTGGGATTAAAGGCGTGCGCCACCACCGCCCGGCGGAATTATTTCTTCTCAACAGATCTAAGGCTTCAGTATAATGCTCTACTAGGTCATTTGAAAAAAATTAATGTGTAAGAAATTACACAAAATAAATATGTGTAAGAAGTGTATCAAATAGACAAGGAAAACGTGAACAAGAAAAACAATGACATAAAGTTCATTTTGAGACATAATTCAAAGTTAAAGCAAACATTATCTTGTGCTATTATAATAACAATAGAAATTTGAGTCAGTAAGAGAAAACAGAGGGTCCAAAAATGGGCTTATATGGTCAGCAGATTAAGAAAAGTAAGAAGAACAACTCAATAAACAAACACTTTACACTATCCACAGAAATTAACTCATAGTGACTTGAAACTATATGTATAAAACAAGAGAATATAGTTCTCTTGAAAAACGTAGCCCAAACTCTTTATGGCCTTTGAGTATTCATTCATCTTTTAGATACAGCATCAAAACATAATCCATGAAATTGACAACTTTGATTTTCTCAAAATCAAGAGCTGCTCTTTTTCTAAAGTTATTGAGAAGAAAACCACAAGGGTTGCAAAAAAAATATCTGATAAGGGGATTGTATTAAAAATGTAGCATCCTTTAGATGTATACCCATAAGTGGTTTACTAGGTCTTGAGGAAGGATGTTCAACCATGCCACATCGATATGTGCTCAGCTATGTTCATAACAGCATTGTATTCATAGCCAGAACCTGGAAACCTAAATGCCCCTCAGCCGAAGAATGGATAAGGAAAATGTGGTACATGTACACAATGGAGTACTACACAGCAGAAAAAAAAAACATATTGAATTTTGCAGGCAAATGGATAGAGCAAGAAAACATCATTTTGAGTGAGGTAACCCAGACCCAGAAAGGCAATTATCACAAAGTACTCACTCATAAGTGGTTTTTAGACATAAATCAAAGAAAACCAGCCCACAAATCATAATCCCAGAGAACCTAGACAACAATGATGACCTAAGAAAGGCATACATAGATCTAATCTACATGGGAAATAGAAAAAGACAAGATCTCCTGAGTAAATTGAGAGCCTGGGGTCTGCGGGGAGGGTTAAAGGGGAGGGAAGAGGCAGGGAGAAGAGCAAAGAAAAATGTAGAGCTCAATAAAATCAATAAAAATTGTAGCAATTCCTTTCAAAATTCAATTAGAAAACAAAGTCAATAAAATGTGGAAATTTGAGAGTAGAAGATGTATGCAGGATTTCATTAATCATTAATACCAAATAGTAGTTACAAAACGAACAATAGTAATGAAAATAACAAAATATACTCCCAGGTGTTGACAACTAGGCCAATTAACTTCAAATCTATTCCTGAGAGTAAAAGAAATCATGGGTAGAGAACAACTTTATAGACTTAATATGTAAGCATGTATGTACTGTGTGAGACAATCACTGATAATACAGATTTATCTAATGGATGCTACTTTATATCATAAAGCATTCTTTATCCACATTTGTAGATGTGTCCTTTTATATAGTTAACAACTAACAACTAGAAATTACCTAAGCTTCTACCAGTAGATGAATGATCATACAAGCTGTGATATGTCTTTATTATGAAATACTACTAAGAAATGAAAATAAACTATTACTTGCTATAATGTAGACTGCACAATGGTTTGCCAAGCAAATTGGAAAGACAAATCATAGTTTATCAATAAATGAATACTGACCTCTAGAATATTCAGGTCATGTATGACAGAAAGCAAATGAGATTAGGGGATGCCATTGACATTTTGAGGATTTTCATGGGGTTTTGAGGGCTTTTGTTTTGTACACACAGACAAAATTAAATCACAATACATTTGTAAGAAAATGAATGAGACTAGAAATTATGTAGTCAGATATAATCCAGATCCAGAAAGACAAATTGCATGTTTTCTCTCATATGATGATCTGAGATACTATTTTTTACAAATATACATGTGTGTGAGTAAAGTAGATCACGAATCTAGAAAGTAGATGCAGAGAGAAGAAAAAAGATGTGATCTTAAGGGAGAGATGGCAGCAAATAAGACAACAGAATTCACATGCCTCAAAATCTGAATAAGGATTTCTGGACCAGGAAGGAGACCAGTAAAAAGGAACTCAGCAAAATGAGATGAGCAGAGGATAGAGTTCCACAAATGTAGAGATTTGAGAAAATGCCATAATTATATCCATCACTTTGCATCCTAATTTAAAAAATAATTAAGAACAAAACATGTGTGGTGGAGAGTTGTATTTGTATTCTTAGATGATTTCACAGAAAAAAATCTCACTTCAAAAAATATTCCAAACTCTACTTTAAACATGATAATTAAGTTGTTTCAATTATAGTTCAGCTAAGTGAACAAGGAGAATATGTTAATAAAAGCCTCAAAGTGGCATTGTATATTATAATTGAAGAAATAAATTACATCTCAGGTGACCATGCAATCACCGGTACTGTGGAGGTCCAGCTGTGTTCATTTTCTCTAAGCACCCCCTACCTGATACAGAACGTTATGATGCTCATTCTTTTCTTCAGTTGGTATAATGCAAAAGCAGATCCATTTTATGCCATTTATAATACTATGAAATTTTAACTTTATTGTAACTTCTTTCTTATGCAATGCATCTGCCAAACTTTTAGTATACTTTCATGCAAACGCAATTGTTTTATAACTAAAGAATTGGACAAAGACTTTGCTTTTCATATTGCACACCAATCATATTTCTTCTTCATGGAAAGACTACTTGAAGGAAGAATGTACTGGAAGGCCTGTAGCTACTGTTAGATTAGGGTCATTCTCTCATCATAATAGTGTTTACCATCCATATCCCTTAAGTTTTAGAGTATATTACTTCTAATTCTAAATACAACAGCACAGAGTTTTTCTTTCTTTTTTTTTTGTTTTTTCGAGACTGGGTTTCTCTGTAGCTTTGGAGCCTGTCCTGGAACTAGCTCTGTAGACCAGGCTGGTCTCGAACTAACAGAGATCCGCCTGTCTCTGCCTCCCGAGTGCTGGGATTAAAGGCGTGCGCCACCACCGCCCGGCATAACAGCACAGAGTTTTAAAAACTTGAGTGAACCCTTTGTTATTTGTTAACTTCAGGTTTCTACAATGAAATAGCAACACCAACAAAGACCTGCTCATTGGGCAAAGGGAGATGTATTTCACTCCATTTTAGAGCATTAGTTTCCACGACTGGATGGGGCCTGAGGGGTGGGTGGCCAGTGACTTAGCCTTTAGCAAAGATGATAACACATCATGCTGGTGGCAGGTGTAGAGCATGTGATCATAGAGTAATAAATTGCAGACAGAGCAAGGCTTGCTCCCTTATGATATCCCTACTATCACAACTACCATGGAGTAACAAGAAAAATGATTAACATCTTCCATGATTTAAGGACTCAAAGACTCTCAAAAGTCTACCAATTCCCAGTTGTACTTCTTAATGGACTCTTGAGTGATCAAAAACACATTCACCGATGGTACCCTTGTCTTTACAAATTCTTCCAGTGTCAGGGTGAACAACAATCATCTCTTTGATGTGCTAAAATCCCACCACTCAAATCATCTTCTCTGTCACATTCTTTATCTAAAATAATACTTTTTTGTTGAGCTGTTTGTTACTTGGACTTTTCTTTGTAAAAGACTAGCAGTTCTAATCAACATTCCATGAAGAACAGAAGCACCGAAGCACTCTATGTTTAACCTTAGCCCTCTCCCTTTGGCATTGTGCTTAACTTAGGTGTCCCAGCTATTCTCCTGAATTGTTTTGAATGCTTTTTGGTTGTAATAAGGGCCAAGGACTCCAGCTCTCCTTCCCACTGATCTTCTGAGGAGGCTGGCTGGTCCTTACTTCTTCCTTTTCTTCTCCCCCCCCCTCTCTCTCTTGCTCTCTCTCTGTATATATATATATATATATATATATATATATATATATATTTCTCGTTTTCTCCTCCCTTCCCCAATAAACTTTCTTTCCATGTAAAAAAATTAAGTACCAAGGATTCATTTATATACACATGCATACACATATAAATCACTTTCAATTTTATTCATAGAGTAAATTTCTCTCTGTTCACAGATAGAGCTATTCTGATTACACTACTTGCTTCTGGGATGCCCTGTCTCTTTGTTACATGTTCTGGAACTAAAGTAGGCTACAGTGGAACTTACATGGGGTCTGCAGATCTGAAATCTGGTCCGCATGTTTGCATGACAAGCTCTTTAATCACCAAGCCAGATCTTGAGTTTAGGAAAGCTTCTTTAAGGCACCCATTAACTTCATTAACACAGTCTCTTAAAAGAGTAGCCAAGGCTCAAGGGTGTGGTTTTATTCCGGATAACATAGGAACTGAGGCCTTTATCTAGTAGATAATACTGTCTCCATTTCTTTAAAATTGACACTACCTCCACTACTGTATTCACCATTAGTAAAACTAGTTAGCTTTTGCCCTAAAATATTTTCATCCAGTCTGTACTCTAATATTAGAGACTTAGTCAGCAATGTGCCATAAAATAGATATGATATAGCAGATTCATGGAGTTTAATATTGGACTCCACATAAGACAAAACATACAGAGAACTTATTCTCCAAAGTAAAAACAAAAAGAAAAACAAAAATATCAGTCAATCCCTTTCCATCCATCTGTGATTTCATAAGCCACTTTCAAATGCACTCTTATTAACCCAAAACTTTCCCTAGATAAATAGACCTTGCAAATACTCAGAATGACCCTCAGAGAAACTCGCTCTCTCTGCACACGCATTAGATCAATGACCCAGAAAGTCAAAGGCCTGTGCTTCTGTCATTTGATTGATAAGAACAATTTTCTCAGCATTTTCAACTGTCCTGATGTTTTCTTATTTGGCTTTTTAAGCACACACACACACACACACAGATACACACACACACACACAGAGAGAGAGAGAAAGAGAGAGAGAGAGAGAGAGAGAGAGAGAGAGAGAGAGAGAGAGAGAATTTTCTTTTCTTAAAGTGAAAACCAACCAACTGTTTTCTTATCTGCCCAAAGAAATCACAATATTTTCTATACAACCCCATCTTCTAAAGGTCTGGGTTATTTATTGACCCACGAAACTCCCAGTTCAGAGGCAGCATCTGGCTGCTCAATGAAGTCTTACATTTTGTACAATTTTCCACCTGGACTCACCAGAAAATACAAATCTGGACTTGATGTAAATGTCAACATTCCTTTATGTCAGATTAATTTATGTCCAAATTTGGTGAAGTCGTTAGGCTCCCATGTTCCTCTAGATTAGCTGGCTGTCTCATCACCTAAACCCTTCTACCATTCCAGTGTGGAGCCTGGATCAGAGCCTGGGGTCAGCTAACAACTCCATGTGAGGGAAAAAGTGATAAATCTGCCACAGAGTGAGAAACACCACACAAGAAAAACGAAGAAGCACATAATTCTCATATTTTTTCTTCCAGCCCCCCTTATACTAACCTATGTACATAGGTTCCCCCAATCCCACAGGCCTCTTGTTAAATCTATCTGCATAGGGAAGCAGAAAAAAACAGTGTGATATCTGACTACTGGTTCAGAATCTGAATTCGGGTGATGTGTCTGACACATGAGTCATTGTATTAAAATGAACACAAAGGTTCTTGCCATGGTGCTCTGTAGAATGAACTTTATCAAACCAGACCAACATCTTCCAGATAGTAGCTATGTGTGTACCTTTTCCCACTGCTCCACATGTAACACACAAACAATTCACCCAGCTGAGGTGATTGGTACCGACTTTATGTGCAGTGCTATGACAAAGCATTTGTCCCATCCTCCTGTTTCTAATTCTCCCTGCTATTTTAAGACTCTGACATATTCCTAACTGTACCTTGCTCATCATAGGTCCCTGAGCCCTTCTGGTCAGTCCAACATTGGGAAGGCTGTCTGGTTCGGCAGACTTGTCTGTGCATACTTGGAGGGAGAAGGGAGGATTGAGAAAAGAAGATTGACAAGAGACAACAGGTAGAGCTGTGAGGGAGAGAACATCCAGTAAATTCTGTAATCTTCCCCAAGTTTACTACTTGAAGTTATTATATACCCCCAATCCAAAAGGGGGGAAGGCAAAAGACTTCCTTGCCATGATACAAAGAACAAAGAAAATAATTTCCTCCACACATCTCTAAACATTAAGTAACCACACCCTGAGTCAAAACATCCTTTATGCTGGGCAAGACATCCTGTAGCCACACCTTAGTTCAAACATCTTGTCATTATAACCTTGAAGGAGCAGGGATACATCTGAACTGTCTGACCTTTAGTCGAGGTGGAACAGATCCACTTCTGTGGGCCTCCACAGAACGCCTTCCCAATGTTCTGGCTTTTTCAGTGTAAGAGCTTAGGGCTCTGAAGTGTCTCAGTCTGTGCAATGTCTATTTCTGTATCTCTGTATTTGTTACTATGTACTGCAAGAAATTTTCTGTTGGGGGTTGAGTGATGCATTAATCTTCTATCTAGAGAACTTCCTCATAATTCTCTAAGTCATATAGTGACAAAGTGGGTCTCAGCTTCTCTTTACCCATGACTGCCTTGATTTCCTCTTCATTACTGATTGGCAATCTTGATAGACAACAGATTCTGAGATAATGTCTGCCTATTTTTAGTACTTAACAAAATGCCCTGCAATTTGGTTCCATCTTTTCATGATTCTTGAGAGAAATATAATTTATTTATTATATTTTCCCTGTGGGCACAACTGTCATTTATTTCTATGGAATCTATGATTTTCCCTGGCTTTTTAACTTGTAGGGGTTTATCTAAGATGATCTTGGTATGGATTTCTTTCAAATTTTGCGTTTGCCGTTTTTCAGCCTTCAGAAATATGATCATATTCTTTGCCTGATCAGTTATTTATTTGAACAACCTCTCTTGTGTATTTGTAAGGCTTTCTCCTGTATTTTCCTTAGTATATGTTGTGTAATGATTTCTTCTGAAATTGAAATATTGTATGCTGCAGGGAAGTTCTTAAGCCTGAAGGTAAACAACCCAGAAAAAAAGTCCTTGAAACTAACCTAATTTCCTAGGCTCCCGCTTCTCAGAGTAAATAAGTCAAACTGCAAAGAAGACTCTGAGACCAGAACAGCTTCTCAGAAGAAGCAGAAGCCAGCCAAGCTGGAGTCACTTTTTTTTTCTCATTTTTTTTATTAGAGATTTCCATCTCCTTCCCTCCTCCTCCCTCTTCCCTCCCCTCCCTTCCACCCATACCCCCACTCTACCCCTCTCCAAGACAAAGAGCCATCAGGGTTCCCTTCACTATGTTAAGTCCAAGGTCCTCCCAGCTCCCCCTAAGTCCAGGAAGGTGAGCAACCAAACTGACAAGGCTCACAGTGAGTCCGTCCATGCAGTAGAGTTAGGAGATTCTCCAACCTGTTGAGATTCCTGAAGGCTGTCCCATGTATTCTAGGTTCTTTTGTGTGCCTTGCTATCCATGCTGGGGAGGGTTTTGGTAATGAAGCTGTCTGTGAGTCATTTCCACTCCTGCAAGTAACCTTTCACCCATATCCATGTGCATAATGCAATAAAACTTACTTGTTCACCCAGTTGGACTTGGTAGTATCCATACTTTGGTTTGTGGTGGGGTCCCTTTGTGGAGTCAGTAGACATGTGTGAAATCCTCTCACAAAAGTTTTGTCTCAGCTCATGTAATTCAGATTGAAAGGCCATTCTTATTTTAGTAGAGCATACTGATCATTCCTTCTGTGCCTTTCAACTGTGTCATAATTACAAATGTTGGTCCTTTTGGAGTCGCCAGCTAGCTCATAGCTCTGTTTTTTCCATGCATGCAGATATTATCCCGGCTATTTGTAGGGCAGATTAATTTTGTTTGAAGTGTGGCTATTTTGAAAACCATGTCCCACTCCACTAGGGATAAGTGATAGGTATTGTCTGATGGACAGATGCTGTTGTTCTTTTCTTGACCTTCATTGTTGGCAGAGTTGACAGAACTTCTTATGACTGTTGGGCTTAGATTGGAGCCAAAGCCTTCCACCAAATTTCCACCAGTACTATCAGGACTTGAAGGAGCATCTTTGGTGTGTTACAGTGTGCTTTGATAGCCCAACATGGCTTGGGTGGTTACTCTTTATTGCCCAATGGATTTAAAATCTAGGACATATACCTCTGTGTATGGCTGTGACTGTGTCTATAAATATGTTTATATGAAGGGAGAAAACCAAATCTGAGCATGTGTGGTTCCATTCCATGAGCTGTGATCCTAGACTGAACAGAAAGTAAAAGGAGAAAATGAGTCAAGTGTCAGCATGCTTCTCTCTCTCTGCTTCCCAACTGCATAGACAATGTGACCAGCAACCTCATCTCCCATAACCTCCGTCATGTACTACTTACCATGACACGCTCAAACAATGTGTCAGAATGAATCTATCTTACCTTAATTTGCCATTGTCAGATATTTTGTCACATAGAAAGTAAATAATATAATACATGTGCAGTCCTCACAGGGCAGTGGTGCTGCATGCCTTTAATCCCAGAACTTTGGAGGCAGAGGTAGGCCGATCACTGTGAGTTCAAGGCCAGCCTGGTCTACAAGAGCTAGTTCCAGGACAGGCTCCAAAGCTACAGAGAAATTCTGTCTCGAAAAAAAAAAAAACCAAAAAATAAAATAAAATACATGTGCAATTCTTATTGGGACTGGGTGACAGTCAAAGTCCTGACCCTTCCCAAGCTTCCCCTGACAAACAGATAGAGAAAGGGATGCTTGCTAATTGTGAATGATGATAGATGTATTTGCTTCTTATATGGCCCCCAATGTGCTCTGGGAAATAATTGTAACTACATAGAAAAAGATAAAACTCTGTGTACCCTATCAGACCTTTTCTCTGAACATCACCATTAAGAAGGAAGGTGAGTTTTCAAGTTCCTCATTACAGTTTCACAGGGATGGATACCTACCATTTGTTTAAATGGGCTTGAATGAACCTGTGATTTCTTTGGTAGCTTTTACATACATTACAGTCCTGATGGTACAGTATTTTTTTTTCTGTCTTGACTAGGTTGGAAGGCTTTGACTGATACTCTTAACTGTCTACCACCATTGCTATTTTTAGCTTGATGACTCAGCTTCAAAACGGGAATGAATACAATAAAACAAAACAAAACAAAAAATCAGAGGAGTTAGTTACTACCATACTGTTTCTTCATCCCCAAATCCCCAAGCTTATCTATTTTTCTCTCTTCACCTTTAAGAGCCTGCATATGTTTGCTTATCTATAATGCCAAGATGTATAGCAGTAATGAGCCTATGGCTAAAGGGAAAGACCTTTTCCCCCCTTTCTCTCAGAAGAATAAGAACAGTATATGAACTAATATAACATGACTAGATTTATATCAATAATTTCTTCCAGATTTTCTCAAAGGAAATTAACAATGTTGTGCCAGGAATCAATGTTCAGGACTCATGGAGTATGCGTTTTGCATTTTTCCCAGGCTGTGTGCCTGGTGCACTAACTCCAGTCTTTGGACAAACCATGAAAAGAACGTACGGCAATTTCTATTTGAAAGTTGCAAGAGCTTAAGTAACAGAAAAGGGGAAATTGGTATCCAGCGGTGACACCTATTTAAAATCCTCCCTTAATTACACATTTCTCACAGACGAGAGTGGAATCTGCACAGAGTAACTCTCATACCATTACACACTGATTCCAGTTTTATCCTCTCAGAATCACATTCCACTTGGAGTTGCTCATGTTTCTCCCCAAAAGTAATGAAGATAACATTTAGTCCTTTTTGTTTTCTATGTTTGTCTATCCTTGACTACCTAGATTCCAAGGCGAAGTCAATGGCTATGATTTACTCAGAATATAAGACTCAATTATTGGCAGTGGAAAGGCATACTGCCAAGGGACCTGATACATTATAAAAGAGGAAGTTAAGTGGAAAGATAATAGCAGGTGAGCACATACTTTCTCAGCAAAATCATCACAGTGGAGACATAAGAATAATAATGGTAATTGTACAAATAGCATTAAGGATGGTATGTTTATTGAACAATGTAAAATATGTCCTCCTAGATTATGAAATTTGATTCTTCCCTTAGGGACCAAGTAGATAGAAAACAGTTCTAGTTCTCTGCACATCCACCTCTGTTTATTAAATAACTTATTTTAATTCCATATTGTACCCTAAATATTTATCTCAGGCTCTTTGTTTCCATGGGCTGATATTGCTGAAGGATACACATTGTTTGTAGGTCTATTCCTTATAGATAACCTGTCTGAACTTGAACCCTACATCAATCTAGGGTTAGCTAGTTTTATGTTTTTGTTTGCACACAATAGTGATCATACATCACCGTTTGATGATTAGTTCCAAGAATCAAGATTCACGGTTATAATATTTTTGGCATAAAGTAAGTTGATTTTTATTATGTGTTTATGTGTAAACCAGACTTTATAAATGGGAATTTTCTAAACAGGATCTGAATAGACATATTTGTGTAGAAGTAATGTCTCACAGGATGGAGATCGAAAGGTATCTAGGAGAATTCCCTGCTATTGTATCTGGGTAGCTAAGAGGAAGGGAAGTCCTTCCTCTTAGACTAAGACAGAAAGGGTCAGCTGAAAGATTTGAACTACAATGCTCTGAGAAAATAAGCATCTTAAAAAATTAATCTTTCAAGGCTATCTGTAGAGAATGCATCTGAGGCAGAGGGCAGTATCATTCCAGTTCATTCCAATTCTGCAAAACTGACATGAACATCTTGATACATTTTTTTCTGTAGGTGCACCTATCATATTTGATAAAATCAAGCTAAATTTTCAAATAGCATGTGAAGGTTTAAGAACTCTTTGTTCATTGCAAATAGCACCTGCAATCAGAAGATTAATTTCTAGCAACTCCATATATAGTATTGTAATGTGTTCTTCTGAAATACAATTTTATATTATATCACTGGAGGGGAACAGATTGAACTCAATTATTGCATTCTCTAACCTATTACTGAAATATTAAGACACAACAAAGACAGATTTCTCAACTAATTACCTGATCTCCAGCTGCTGAGACATTGCTGAGCCTCAATTTTGTGCTAATATTGGTAAAAAAGTCTCTCTCTCTCTCATATATATATATATATGTATATGTATATGTATATATATATATATATATATGCTTGTGATGTCAGAGATAAAGAACTTATGAGAGAACAAATAGTAATCAGAAATCTCTGATCACTGCACTCATTTAACTGGAACAAACTGGTGAAGAAATGAATAATAGCAATTGGAAGCTTCAACTCTTTGTAGTGAGCATGGATTGGTTTTTTGTGGGTCCATTTGTAATGGTAGTTTATTGTAGGTCCATCCATCATGGCGATGGTGGCAGTCAGGGGCTTCTGAGTGGCTGCAAGGGACCAGTGATTTGCAGACTGCCACTGGCCTGTACAGAAACCAGAACTCAGCAGAATCTCCCATGCGATACATTTTGCAGTGCCTGAGTAGCAATTGCTGTGGTGAAGGGAAAAAAAATGCCAGCGCATATTTGCAGATCAGTTTTTCTAATGTGGCAAATTTCATAGAATGGCATACAGCTTAGGTGTGTTTATAAATATGAATAAAGAAGTTAAGGAAAGGGAAGGTCAAAGAGGCACAGGAGGAGTGGAAATGAAGACACAACTCAAACACAGACTCACTTGGGATTGCCAGTTATTCATATACTGTCTCATCACTCACTGGCTGTAGTCTTTATAAATTATAGACCACATTTCTTCAATGTCCCCCTGTCTTTCCCATTTCGTTAAAAATAGCCAGCAATCCTAAACATGAACTATAAGTGACAAGTTATAAGGATATGAAAATTAAGTTCAAAGACATTATGTCTATGAGAAATGTTTAGGGTTAATGATTTACAAAACCACTCCTGGCGGGGGGTCTTTTTTTTTAGAATGTAATGTTTTCCTTCTTTTGAAAAGAGGACCACATGTGCCAAATTGTGGTAGGTATAGAATCAACCAAGAGATGATGGTTTCCTGGCTTTGTAACTCTGTCTCCATTGCCAAGCAGTTATTTCTTTTATACAAAAGAAATTTCCCTTCTTCTTCACTCTTTATGTGGATGGATGTTTGAGATTTAAAATTTTTAATTAATTTTAGCATTATGGCTATAAATCACCAATTTTCAAACTTCTAATTTACCCATGGTATGGATTTCATACTAGATTCAATCAATTGGTCCATATTCTTTCATATCCTCTGTAATTCATGATACGAGAAGCAATTAGGTTATCTTATACTTTTCCTTCCTTAGGTGTGAGCCAGGCTTTCTCAAAGGTGACTGCCTTTACGTTTATGGCAAATGATGACTAGAATTCAATACCTGGGCTCAAGTAGGCTGACCATTCCGGGACTGTTGTTATGGTGCCAAATGAAGGCTGATGCTTTCCCTTCACCTTCAGGTTTTTTTCCCATATTGCTCTATAGCCATAAATACATTTTGCTGTGTAACATTTGATGAATGCATGTTCAATGGTAAGTTTATTTAACATTATGACAGAGATTAAAACTTTGCCTCCTTGTGACCGTATAACTACTCTTATGTCAGTGTATGGAACAACACACATGTATTGACATCAATGTGGTCACATTGCTGGTAGTCATAGATATATGGCACATGCAATTTTATACCATAGACACATAACAATGATTGCAAAATATATGTTATAAGCCTGAGTATTTACTATGGCATCTGATTGTCATCTTGGATTATGCATATGCCACTTAGAAAAGGAAGAATGCTCACTCTGAATAAGTGTGTTCAGTTAGATCATTGAAAGTTTGGACTGTCTTATGTTTTCCACATCTCTGGATTGTGTCAAGAAGCCATATCTGGTACTGCCCCACACCATGCAAGTTTGAGTAACACATCCTCACCAAACAGTAATAATCCTCAGTGAATATGGAAGAAGAAAGACATTGGCACTTTCTCGATTGCTTTTGCTGATCTTCTATCTCACTTATTTGCAACTAACAGCTTCTGAGTCACAGAATCCCAATGTCTTAGAGTCTCCTTCAGCTGTAATAGGTTTGTGTCAAACTCATATACTTAGAATTGTGACAGAGGTCCCTGAGAGTTAAAAGAATTCATCACCAGAGTCAGAAACAACAATGCCAGACATATGCTTCTGTCTGTCCTCATGGAATTGTGTCTCACACAGCAGAGCTCAGGCATGTTTATCTGAAGTTCCCTTCAGACTTGTTTCCTATGGATTCTGCTCTCCAGCATGGGGCATGGAGAGAAACATGCTGAAGGACACAGCATTGTATGATAATCCTTAAAGCCTTCCCTTTTAGAGACCCTACTGGTTCTGGGACTGTCACTGACAGCTGAAGACCATAGACAGTGGTAGATAGCTGGTACTATAGCCTCTGAGTGAAAACTATGTCAAAATCAAGTTGTCTCTTCCTAGAGTTTCAAGGACAGAACAATGAGAGATAGGGTCAAATTTCAAAGAACTTTCCAAGTTTAGTAATTTTAAAAGAAACCGTTCCATACCAGGACACTACAGAGATCCGTGCACTTCCTAGATACCAACAAGGCAGCTCATTCACATGGCAGCTGGCAATTGCATAGTCAGGTTGAAGACTCATCTCCCATCAGGCTGGAACACATATAAAGCGAAGTGTCAGATTCCACAGCTTCACCTCAGGTCCACAGAAGTATTGCTTTCTTGTCCTCTATCTGTTGGAGAATGGAGGTAATGTAATTTGTAATGGAATCTATAAATACCACATTCTCTAGAATCAAGTTGTCAATCACTAGTTAAAAGGTTAAATTTCCATTATCAACAGCAGCTCAGTTAAACTGCTTGGGACCCCTGGGGCAGTTAATTTCAGATAGTGGACTGTTTCTGGTCTTTTATAATTAAGTGCCGATCTTTTCTTTATTGTGATATTATCATTATCCCTGTTAATGCTACGATATAATTCTGGCAATTCAGAATTACCTAAAGAAAGAAAATTTGTATCAAAGATTCTTAGGGGCAATGGGATATTTAGATGCATCACTCTTAATTAAACCTTCACTGAGGTTTTTATCTTTGATTGATGGTTTACCAAATATCTTTAACCTTTTAGTATTTTTTAAAAGCCTAACATCATCATTTTTCATCGTAGAACATGGTTGTGGGATAAATGTATAGAGCAATTATCCTAAAAGGCCACATTATCAAGAGATGGTCAGACCATAACTAGAGGTTGAGATCCTGCTAATATACAAATGAACTCAAGTGAAGTGAATGCACACACACGAAGAGTAAATGGATTACTCTTGCTTCAAGGTTTCTTCAATGCAGCCTATCAACAAACATAGACAGTCACTTATGGAAATCAAAATTTTTTCTTTGGCTTAACAACCAAACTCATTTTTGATCATCTGTTGTGGTACAAGAATATGTCTTGCATTACAGAGAAAATTTCTCAGTTCTAGAGTAGAAAGAATGTTTTAAATCCTCAATAAATAAATAGAAATTCACACTTAAAAATCCTGTTAAGCATCTTTGCAGTGGTTCGAGGTGTCCCCATAGTCTCAGGTATTTGAATGCTTGGTTCCTAGTTGATGGCACTGTGATAAGGCCTGGTGGGAGACACGGCATCACTGGAATGTTTGGAGGTTTCAAAAACTCCAACCATCCCCAGTCTATTTCTGCCTCTTGCTTGAGGTTTAGGATCTGAATCTGTAGCTTGCTGTTCCAGTTACCTGTGTGTTTCTATACTTGCCTGTTGTGTTGGTGATGGGCTCATCCCTCTGGAATTGGTAATTCCAACAAATACTTTTTTCTACTAATTACGTAGGTCGGGGTGTTTCATCTGAGCAATAGAAAGGCAACTAAGTTAACCCTTCTACAATGTCTCAAAGTATGTTTTCCTCTAGCTAACTCCAACACCTTTCTGGAACCCAGTGTGGAGATTATAGGTGACAGACTAAAATTGCCTTGGTTGAATCAAAAGTCTAATTAGATCAGTGACAAGACTGTGTGTGTTCAGTGGTTATTCTTGCCCAATAAATTGTATGGTGCTCTATGGGTATTTCCTTGTAAGTGCATTTTGGGTCATTATAAGAGCCTAATATAATCAGGACAGTGACATGTTGTCAACTCCTGGGTGCATCACTATTTTGATGTAAGGTTAACCCTGACAACATTTTTGAGTCCGCAAGCTATAATGATGATAATTAATCTCCTGTACCTCAGGGGCCTACCCAGAAGGATGAAGGAGTATTTGAGCAGCATACACTATGCAACTGCCTGGCACACCACAGTGGTAGAACTTTCATGAAATTGTCATTGCTATTATTTCCTGACATATCTCAGTCCATGGCACCTTTCCACTCATGCCCTAGTCCTACAGTATTCCATCCCTGGGCATAGAAAGGACTTAGCTTCTACCGCTGTCTTCCTCTTCATGCACTGATACTTAAATGATATTCTCACATTTACCATTTCCCCATGCTTGCTTATAATCTGTTTTGACTTCTATTTTGTTTCTTGGCTTTAGTTTTCTCTTACAATTATGAGTTTGAAACTTGATTATAATGGTCATTTTTGGCTATATCTACATTTTTTGGTTTTTTTTCCCCCATGATAAACATCTCTCATCACCTAGCATGGTTCTCAATAACTTTTATCCTTTTATTAACTCTTTATATTCCATGTCCAACTTTTGTTTTCAAGACTTTAGAACAGAAACCAAGAAAAGCTTCTGGTGACCTTGGAGATTGTACTGGCTGACTTTGTGTCCACTTGACACAAGTTGGTATCATCAAACAGGAAGGAACCTTAGTTGAGGAAATTTCTCCATGAGATCCAGCTGTAAAGCATTATCTCAATCAATAATCAATAAAGGAGCAGAGCAACCAGTTGTGGGTGGTGCCATCTCTGGGCTGGTAGTACTGGGTTCTATAAGAAAGCAGGCTAAACAAGCTAGAGGAATCAGTAGGTATCACCTCCTCCATGGCTTCTAGGTCAGCTCTTGCCTCCAGGATCCTGCCCCGTTTGAGTTCCTGCCTTGATTTCTTTGAATAATGAATAGAGGCATAAGCCAAATAAACACTTTTCTCGCCAACTTGCTCTTTGGTCACAGTGTTTTGTCACAGCAATAGAAACCCTAACTAAGAAGGAGACCTAGCTTAAATATCAACCACTGGTCTATGGCTAGCACCTGTCTCTCTACACTAGGACTTCCTGTTTAATTCTAGGCTACTTTCTCTGGCTTACCATGGCATCAGGTCTTTGGCATTTAACCGATTTCATAGGTTATACATGAATATTCCTAGATAGTAATCACACACACACACACACACACACACACACACACACACACACACCTGAAATTCACTACTAAAGGAAACCCATGATCAAGAAGCCCACGGGAGGATTCGCGAGTGCAGCACTTAGAATATTCCTCTGTGAAATTGATGACTTGGAAGAAAAGGGGTAAACTAAGAGTGTCAGGGAATGTACATGCTTCAAGCACTAAATGGTAGAAATTACAATGAAATAACTAAAATGCAATATCCACGCATATGAACTCTAGGTACAATTTTTTTTCAGTGATCAATTATTTTTTTTTTATCATTTGGGATAAAAATTTTATATTCTCAGCTAAACTTGAAGTAATACAATATAAAAGTGTAATGATAAATCTATGCAAATCATTTTATTTCTTTACATAGAATGGAATTATCCAGCAAGTAAAATAACCAGAGATTTGAGAGAAAAACCACAGAAAATGTAGAAGAGACTTGCAGCTCACTATTTTTTATCAGTCCTCTTTCCTGCTGCTTGAACAAGGGATCCATCCATCCCACGTCTTCATATTTTTCTACAGCAATCCACAAATTGTACTTCTGATCATGAATCTAGGTCTGTGGATACAGTTTCTATACATCTTTCAGGTAAGACATCACTTCCCCAAGGAAGCCTTTTCTAGGCAGGCAAGTCTGTTTTATTTTCTCTTCCTTGATAGTTCCCAGGAATATTACAGATGTGTTCCCGTCCTAATAGTTACTTATGATTTATATGTTTCTCTTCTGGGGTGTAAATTCTTCTAAAGCAAGGTAACTTCAGCCTCGTTCCCATATACCTTATTGAGACTTGCATGTGTTACACAAATTTTGTCAAAAATAAAATCAGTATAATATACTATACAATGAAAAGTCCATTTTAATTTTTATTTGAAAGGGCGATTTGAAATTTAGAAAGATATACGGGGAGATAAGATTGTGTAATTGGGGATAGACTCAAAGCCCTTTCCATGTTGGATATTCAGTATGAGCTTTATGTAGCTGTCAGTTTGTATGTTTGTTTTTAAACAAATGATTTATTCACTTTGAAGCAAATGTTTATTGAGGGTCTACATCAAGGAAGGCACAGGACACTACTAGCACCTGGGATGCACAAGTGTGAGAGTTAAACTTGTCAAATTTACAAATATATAAGGTTTAAAGTATCTAGGACACAGACTTCTCTCATGTCTTTATGGGCATTTCCAGAGAGATTTAGCTTCCATGAGAAATCCAGTCAGCATGTGGGTGGGGCAGTTCCATGGGCTGGCTGGGATCTGGAAGGAAGGAAGGAAGGAAGGAAGGAAGGAAGGAAGGAAGGAAGGAAGGAAGGAAGGAAGAAAGGAAGGAAGAGGAGCATTTTTGTCCTTTTTTTTTTTGCTGCTGTCTGACCAGGGGACATCATGACCAGCTATGCCATGCTCCTGCCATCAAATCTACCCCACTACAAATAATTGTGTCCTTTCTTAAACTTATGGTATTTTCTCTTTCCTTGTGGACCCCTGGTGAGCCTTACACCACTTCTCATTGATAATCTTCTCTTCTCAGTTCTAATTTCTTCTTGCTCTTATATCTGTATCGGCACACCCTCCCAACATAAATCCTTCCTTCTTTCCTTAAGGCATTTTGTCAGGCACGTTGTTCCATGAAAACAGTAGCTGATGCAGTAAGTGAGTCAAAAAGGTAGCTTTTCTGCTGGTTACTGTGGAATAAATATTGGAATAATATTTTCTAATCTGTGTACTAGAAAGGAAATAGAGGTGTAATGATGTGTCTCACTACAACATAAAAACACTGTTACACTGAGATCCCCTTCAGTAAAACATTCCTTTTTTGGTTTTGGAGACCACAAAATCCCCGTGTCAATCAAAGCTGGCCTCTTATCCTAAAAATCTTAACATTGATCTTGGGAATCAAATATCTTGTCACCAAATTAATTACTTAACTGAATTTTCCTTTTGTATCTTCAAGCAACGTCCACTTTATCTAGATTCAGGAGACAGCTTGCTGCTCTGTGATCAGCTCTCCAAACCCAAACTGACAAGTATAGATTGCCAGGTGCTCTTGGATAAAAGAAATGCAGGACTTGAAAAGAGAATTTTCCATTTCCAGAGGGAAATGAAAGGGTAGAATTCAGAAGAAGTAGAGTTTGATGTGTCTGCAGAGTGAAGACCCCTGACCTCGTACTTGCAAGCTTGGCACTCCTCACTGTAATGCTCCTTGACTCTCTTGATTCTTCAACTCCCCAGCCATTGGCTGAGAGGTGACAGGTAAAATCACAAGAGGGTCTGGAGTCATTCAGCATATATATTATTACAAAGAAAAGAAGAAAGTTGGACAAGTGTCAGAGGCAGGAGGGATACCTGTTTCCACAGGAGATGCTGAAAGGAGTAGTGTCAGCAAAGGAGATCAAGCGCATATGCTCTGTGATGTTTGGAGAAGGCAAGTCTTTTGGAATATCAAAGGAATGGGGGAGCTGACTGTGGTTTTTGTTGTGATTTTTGTGGATAAGAAATAGAATCTTAAACTCGTAGTTTCTTAAGTTTCATATACTCAGATTACCCAACCAACCTTGCTCAAGGCAAGGTTGCAAGTCAAAGAATTCATATTTTAAAGCTTTCTAGAACTCTGTCATGCAATTATTAATATGACTGTATTATTTTATTTTCTCTCTATAGAAACATAAATTAGAGTCATGATAAAATAATGGTAGACCCTCTTTGGCCATTTCACAGTTGACACAGAACACAAAATGTAACTCCAAAGCCAACCAGGAAGGGGTGTGTATTTTCTCCTTAAACAAAGTCACTGCAGATCAAAAGCAAAGATAAAACCAACAAAATATCTAAATATCTGATGAAAATAGATTTTTATCAGAGAGAAGAATGTTTTGTGACTGTATCAATAGTAAATTAGCACAGGTGGCAGGTTGTAATGCAGAGAAATCAAGATATTAGAGAGAATACAGAAGGTGAAAGTCATAGATAATTACTTTTTTCTGTAACTTTTATTAACTGGATGAATTTCCACTCACAATGCATTTCCAAGAGAACAAAGAAGCAGGCTGTGCTTTCAGATAGGATTCATTTGTTTGTATACTTGATGACAACATGGGATGTTGACAGCTATGGTGTGCTCTATGTAAGGCATGGCTAGTCAGAGGCAGGATTTATGGACTCAGGCAAATTATTCTATTTGTAGCATGAGATCCAAAGTCACAGAGGAAAATAAGCTCAATGATCCTCAGTTGCTAGGAAATACTTTCACTGTCCTCAGTTTTTGATTTCTCTGGAATCATTTCCTTTACCCAAGTATCTTTGCTCATAATTCTTCAGGTGGTTATCATCATTAACAAAATATCTCATATGAGTTTCCTTTGTGTTGCAGGAAGCTCAAGATCAAAACTACAGCATCTGAAGTAACAGCCTTCCTGTTCTTCATTTCTTGTCCTCTGTGGAAAACAGAATAGGTCTTCTAGGATCTAGAGTCAGAAACCAAGGCATCTTACTGACTGGTTAGGTCTGTCTCCAGGGACAGATAACTTCTGCTCAACATATTTCTTTTCTTTTATCTATCCCATAACTGCTTCTTCCACTATTATACACATTCATTTTGGCTTAAATTTTAAATGTATCTTCTCTGAGATCCCTCCAATAAAGACATACTTTTCCCTACTATAAAGAAACATACAAATGATAATCCTATGAAATTTTATTTCTGTACCCCTTCTGTGCATGTGTGTGTTTCTGAGAAATGCAGGACCTTGTTTATGCAAGGCAAGTAATCCTAATGCAGAGTTATAGTCTCAGCCCACCAGTCACATATTTCTGAAACTGAAAATAGGTTTTTATATTTTATAGTTTTATATTTCCAGTTGACTCAAGGTTTATTGATATCTTAACTCATATGACACAGATATTTTTCTGAATTCATGGATAGTAATGTTAAGAAGAGCCACCAAAGAACCTAAGTACTAAGGTCAAGGGATAACTTCCCTTTTCCTGAAGTTGTTATTTAGACATTCTTTAAACATGACATGTAATTTTTATCTGTTTTTTGAAGATGATGAGAGGTACATAGACAAATTCTTTAGCACTTAAAATGAAGCTAGAGGCTCAGAATGCTAAGAAGATAAGGGCTTTGTCATCAGGTTTATGTAGGCACAGGGAGACTATTCCCAACACCACCGAGTACTTAAAACAAATGTAGTTCCTGTGAATTCTGAGACAGAATTTGAGGATGAGTTGCCTACACATTTAGAACAACTAATTCAGGAGAAATTATGACATAACTCTAGATTTCATGCTTGTACCTTTGAAACTATCATCTTGTTATTCTTGATACCATCCAGATTTTAATAACAAAACCCAGCTCTTATGATTATAATTATAACACCACATTCTTTACTTAACTTGTAAAAATATTTAGGTCGATTTACAATAGTTTTGTTACATCTTAAAACCTATTAATTGTATGTTTTCACATTGAGTAGAACACAAGGAAAGTCCTTGGGTTGCTTGAAGGACAGAATGAAAGTCCGTGTGTTTTATTATTGATCTTCTGACTTACAATACTGCTTTGAAGCAGAAATGACTCTATTGACTGTTTTCATTCATGTCTTCAAACCTTGTGACAGAGTTCTGTGTGTTTTTAAATGTAACAAAGATTATCACAGTCTGAAAAATGTACAAGTAGCCCTGGACAACTGATGAGGATTTCAGTCTGTGCTCATAGCAACCCAGTTGCTAGTGGTTCCAGCTTATTTTTGTTCTCTCCCACTTTACATCTTTCTTCTTGTGACTTCATGTCTAATGTGATTTGATCCTGTGTGCAAGAACTCTGCCTTACATATATACAGTTTTTCAAATGATTGACGACCTTAAAATATAATTCCTTTAAAACAAGTCTCTCTCCTCCCCTATTCCTTCTTTTCTCCCTCTCCCACCCCATAGAGACACATGCACGCACACACACACACACACACACACACACACAGAGAGATGCACACACAGAAACAGACACATACACAAAATGCATAAAGTGACACTAATTTTCTGATTGGATTCTGAAAAACACAGCTTATTCATTTTCATTTGATTATTTAAAATACTATTTTTATTCTGAACAAAACCTTCATCATCTTTAGTATTTTGTAACAACTTTGAGATCACAGTTTACTCTCTTCTCATTATGTTCTATGAATCTTCATACCCACTCCATTTAATAGTGATTATGGAAATAACAAATGAGCAAAATAGCAATGATGGAAAATAGAAATATTTCTTTACAGAATTAACAGGTATTCAACGGAGAACGTTCATTTCTCAGGTTGAAATATTCTTCATATGTGCAAGTTCTGGCCTCAATTCCTAACATTATAAGAAAGGTGTTTGCTAATTACTTGTTATAAGAAATTATTCATGCTTGCCCATAAATAAAAGATCTATTTAATGAAGAACTGGGAGAAAAAGGGATCTTACTTCAATGAATAAATTATCTGCAGTTTTGTGGTCCATATACATTAACTCCTCTCCCCATAGGAATTAAATGTTCTATATAATTATTAAAACATGTGTGATTTAGTAATGTGAGTACATTTAATGTCCCCATCATCCACAACAGATTCTTTTGCACAGATTTAGCATTGCTCCCATATAGTCCCAGTTACTTGAGAAACTGGAATAGGAAGACTGCTGGATCTCAGGAGTGCAAAGACATCCTATTCAGTCAACATAGGAAGACACCATCTCGATAAAAAAAAAATGCTTTGGGGATACTGAACCTAATGGAAAAGGCTACCCAATTTGTCATTCTATGAACTAGAATTCTTTATCTTATGTTGACTTAAATTCATACTCTGATAACATGCATGGAATATATTAGATTCCTCTTTCTGGATGTCCAAAACTAAACCTATATCTTACTATACATATAGGTATATTGTTAAGAAATATTATTCCAAGGTGTGTTGCTTTTTTATGCTACATTTGTTTAACTCTGTGAAGCTGTCATTCTTTGCCTATCTAAAACACCTGATGATCTATAAAAGAGCTTAATGGCCAATAGTGAGGAATGAGGAAGGATAGGCAGGGCTCACAGGCAGAGAGTATAAGTAGAAGGAGAAACAAGGAAGAGAAAGAGCAATGAGAGAACCAGGAAAAGGGGAAATCAGGGGCTGGGACAGATACATAGCCAGCCATGGAGTAAGAGAGAAAGTAAGTAAGACATACAGAAGTAAGAAAAGGAAAAAGTCTGGGAACAAAATGTAGATGGGTTAATATAAGTCAAGAAACACTGGCAATAAACAAGCCAAACTAAAGTTGGGTGATTATAAGAATAAGCCTCCACGTGTTTTTTCTTGGGAATTGGGTCACAGCTCCTCCCAAATGCAAAAAAATAAAAATTAAACATCACACAATAGTACATCAGTCACCTGAGGGCTGTGGAGTGTCTTTTCTGTATGCTGTGAATATGTGATGCTCTTTTCGGTCGATAAGCAAAGGATAGCGCCAGGCAGGAAATTCAAGCAGAGATTCCGGAGAAGAAGCATGTAGACAGAAAAACACCAGCAACTGTCCAAAACCAATATGCCAGAGGACTGGTAAAAGCCACGGGTACTTGAAAATACTTAGAGATTAATAGAAATGGATTATTTTAAATGTAAGAGCTAGTTAGTAATAAGCCTAAGCAATCAGCCAAATATTTATAATTAGTATAAGCCTCTGAGTGGTTATTTGGAAACTGGAAGGCAGGAAAGAATTACATTCAATTACATTTGAGAACATTTATTGTGATCCTGGAGAGTATCTATTCTCTCTGGTTAATAACACTAGATCTACGACTTCTCTAGCTAGTTAATTAAGTGCTGTAGATCAGTTCTAATTCTTTCAGCCCTATAAAATAAGTTGTCTTCCCCTTTCTAAAACAAGCAGCCTAAAATGACCCCATCCTTCATAGACTCATCACTTAGAGAACACAATATTAGTACCCTAAGGTTTCATGATACATCATTGCAATGACTAAGAGAATATGTTCTTTTTTAAGGTTTTTTATTTTCTTAAATTTCTTTTTTATTACTTTATAAAAAATAGCAATTAAAATTTCCACTTCCTCCCCTCCTCTCACTTCCCGCCCTCTCCCCCACACACCCTCCTTCCCACCCCCTCCAGTCCTAAGAAAGGACAAGGTACCCTGCCCTGTGGGTACCTTGCCCCATACATCTAGGCTTCAGAAGGTATGTATCCAATGAGAATAGGATCCCAAAAAGCCAGTACATGCAGCAGACAAATCCCAGTGCCATTATCATTGGCCCCTCAGTCTGCCCCAATTGTCCATCACATTCAGAGGGTTCAGTTTGATCCCATCCTCGTTCAGTCCCAGTCCAGCTGTATTTGGTGAGCTCCCACTAGCTCAGGCACACTGTCTCAGTGGGTGAACCAACCCCCCGTGGTCCTGACTTCCTTGCTCATATTCTCCCTTCTTCCTCTCTTCAACTGACTTTGGGAGCTCAGTCCAGTACTCCGATGTGGGTCTCTGTCTCTCTCTCCATCCGTCACCGGGTGAAGGTTCTATGGTGATATTCAAGATAGTCATCAGTCTGACTATGGGACAAGGCCAATTCAGGCACCCTCTCCTCCACTGCCCTGGACAGTGGAGAATAAGTTCTATGTGCAGAATTCCGGATCCCCAATATTATGGTGGTTTATCTGAGATGCACTTTGAAATTAAGTTAGGAATGTATTCTGATTGTGGAAGCTCCCAGGCTGGTCATAAAGAATCGTGACAGCTCCTTGGAGAGGCACAGGGTTGATTTGTGGCAACCTTGTTGAGTGTATAGTCGGTATTATAAATAATAAACTCCCCAAACATAATGAAGTAGTAAATGACAATAGAAAATCAATAATGCATGAAAACATGCTTATGATTTAATGATATTTAAGTCACCCTCACACTGTAAGGTTCAAAGATTGCCAGAAAACCACTTTCAATGACCAAGAAATGATCACCGATAAGATACTATTGTGGGGGATGAAAGGCATTAAATAAGCTCATTCATGGCTTAATATTCACGCAGATTCCTTGGTTCCTGTGGGAAGGAGAGTTAATGGAGACAGGTCAGTTAATTTAGAGGATAGCTTTTTAATTGCACCAACATTCTTCTTCTTTAAATACTGCTTTTCTTAAGGGAAAATACAAGCGAGGAAAGTGCTTCTGCCCTTGTCTTTAGTAATGCAGAAGAAAAACAAATCTTCCAAGTTAGCTCAGGATGTAGACTCATGGCTGCAAGCAACTTGCAAAGTTGAGAGGTGATGTGTGGATTTCTAGAGTGGACTATGTGTCATTCCCAACAGGACATGGATTTTGTAAAGTGATTTAGGGAACCCTGGTTAGTTAGTAAGGATGTAGTATCTATGAGATAAACACCCAAACAAATGCTTCTTACCTTCTTCTGCCACTTCCTTCAGTGCTGGATTATTTTTCTCCATTCATAAATTAGAATTACATCTAGTTTAGCAGTCTTGAGCCATAGTCTTACATTCATTTGGCCATGCGTGGAGCCTCTTTGCATTATTGCTGACTGGTGTCCATTTCATTGGCTGCTACCACACTGCTCCTGCACTCACCACTTGTCCTGTGAGATCCCTGACAGTTTCATGACTACTGTATTGACTTTGAGCAAACTTCACCTGTCTGCTTGAACTTCAACTCTTTGTGGTAAATCTCATAGAATCATTGACTGTGTCTAGACAACCCAGGGTAGTTCCCAAACTGCCCCTCTCCACTATAGATTAAATTTTAAAATTTCTTTCACATCGTTGTAATTTTTTCTCAGATATTTTATTTCTTTGATGTCTCCCAGGCTCACCTGAATATTTCATCTCCTGTTCATTGAGAAAGTTAAAATGGCACACAAGTGACACTTCTTAGTAATAATGTCTTCTGTAGGTGAACTTTGCTTTTGATTCCTGGGACCAGATTTTAAATTGCAACAGGGGCCATCTTCTGCATCCCTACACCTGCCCTTTGCTATACTCAAGCGGCTAATGACTTCCCATCTCCTAATCTTTCTTTCTTTTTGCATTTCAGATTCATTATATTCAGCTCTCTCAAGGACCTACTGCCACCTCCAAAATGCTTCCTACAGCTACAGATGTTTTCATCTTCATGTTGACTTTCTATCCACATCAAAGTAACATAGACATTCCTAGATGAGGCCTGCAAGGCTCTGCTGCCAAGTGTTATGCTAACTTGACACAAGCTCGAGTTATCTGAAAGAAGGGGATCTCAACTGAGAAAATGCTTCTATAATTTCTGGCTATTTCTTTCCAGGCTGGGAGAGAAAACTGGAATTGATGACACTGGGGGGGGGGCATTGATATCGAAACCTAATTTAGTATAACTCTCAGGATTCTATGATGTTGACCTAAGCAAGAATGATTAGTAATTGAGAATCTGAAGCCTGAATAAAAAAGCCATCCTCTTTAATCTGGCAAGGATTCCAGAGTTGGGACTGGATCACAAACCCTTCAATCTATAGATTATAGATTATCCCACCTGGAAGATGCACTGGAGCAATGGAAGTACAGAACCTGTGGGGGTGCCCAGCCAATGTCTGGTCTAACTTGAGGCCTACACCACACTGAGGCCCATTCCTGAAACTGCATAGAATCAGAGGCTGGATCTCCGGAGACCTATAATAGAAAAAAAGTCAATAAAATGTCCTTATATACTCATAGATTAATGTCTGCACCAATATTCATTTATGAGGCCAACAGCAGCAGCTGATAGAAGCAGATGCAGAGACCCACAGGCAAACATTAGACCCACAGAGGGAAGCCAAATTAAAGAACTGCATTGGATCCTCCCCCTTGAGCCCCAAGAAAGAGGAAGAATAAGAATAGGAAGAGACAGAGGACTCAAGGATACCAGAACTGGGCCCATACTCGTCAACTAAGTAGGGATCATGGGTCCCACAGAAACTGAAGCAACAATTATAGAGTCTGCATGCATCTGTGCTAGGTCTTCCATAAGTATGTTATGGTTATTAGCTTGATATTGTTCTGGGACCCCTAGCTTGGGACTGGGAGTGTCTCTGAGTCTTCTGTCTGCTCTTGAGACCCTTTTCCTCCTATTGTATCGCCTCACTGTGCCTTGATATAAGGGTCAGTGTCTAGTCTTATCCAATCTTGTTATGTAGAGTTTGATGGATATTCCTGAGATGTCTGCACATTTCTAAAGAGAAAAGAAAGAGGAATGAATTCGGGGAGAGGGGATGTAGGGGTGGATGAGAGGAATGGAAGAGGAGAAACTGCATCTAGGATGTATTAAAATCTAAAATTAAAAAAGGAAAAGATCTGGCTTTAGGGAATTTGAGGGCCTAGCCTATTATAGGTGGTGCCATCTCTGGGATGATGCTCTGGGGTTCTATAAGAAAGGAGGCTGAGGAAGTCATAGGGATCAAGCCAGTAACCAGCATCCTTCCATGGCTTTCGCATCAGTTCCTGCCTCCAGGTTCCTGCCCTGTTTGAGTTCCTGTCCTAATTTCGTCCAATAATAAACTATGATATGGAAGTGTAAGCCAAATAAACCATTTCTTTCCCAACTGTTTTTTATTTATGGTATTTCATTTCAGCAATAGAAACTAAAACTAAGACACACATCTTAGAAATATTAATAATAAATGAAATTTAGAAAGATAGGCTGAGGAAATGGCTCAAGTTGTAAGATGCTTGGTATTCAGATATGAGGTTCTGGGTCTGATCTTCAGAATCTTTAAGGAAAAAACATAAAAGAACAAAACAGCACATATTGCAATCTTAGTGGTTTGTATCCCCATGGTTTGGAAAGTTTGAATTAGCAATTCCAGGTTTTTTTTTCTCAAAAACCAAGATAGAAAGCAATCAAAACAAACAAACAAAATTAAACAAAACAAAAAAACCTCCAGTGATCGCAGACTTCTTACCTGTAAACAAAAGCTCCCCAGCCCTTTCACAGCCTTCAAAAAAACATAGCCATCATCACCATAAATTGGGACCTATCTGAAAAGGGGACCCTGTTTTGGGCTTTTCTTTTCCCTTATAAGTCAAAGATGTGTGCTTATCTGAAGTTCTCATCCCCCACCTTGCCCAAGAAATGCCTGAGTTTTTAAGGTTACAAGAGTCCCTGATTATATGTTTCTGGCATCATTCCTGAATCTACTTTTGCAAGTATGACTTTGATTTCCAAGTGTGAACTAGGTACAGATGGGGAAGATGCCATGAGAACCTAGAAAATTTGGACGTATGTTCAAGTGAAGCCCAACATAGAAGGGCTCAGTACAAGACTCAGAAGACACAAAGGGCTCCCCACACTGCTCTGTCTAGATGAAAACACTCAAGATCTTGAAACTTCTGTATTTGGGACCTAGAATTGAAGGTTATTATTTAAATATGCCTATTAAAGGAAGAAGAGAAAATATTTCATTATACATTTGCTTGGCTCTATCTTTCACGTATGTTGCTCTAGGGAACCTGGATATCCCCAGGCATTTGTAGGCCAGCATTGCAGGTATCAGTGATGGAACAGTTATGTATATACACACAAAGATGAGTAATTATCAGGCAGATCTCTGAGTTCGAGGCCAGCCTGGTCTACAAGAGCTAGTTCCAGGACAGGCTCTAGAAACTACAGGGAAACCCTGTCTCGAAAAGCCAAAAAAAGATGAGTAATTTTCCTTCCTGATTTCCCCTCCATTTATTAATTTCTATACTTTTGTGTATTGACACTACAATTTTATTACATTTATGTTTATAAAACATTTAAAATGTTTAAAAACAGTCAAAACATTAAATCTATTGTATAATCCAGCTACAAACAAACAAAACACAATGTTAAGACAGCAGTCAATAACTGTCAGTATTGAGAGAAGGTGTCTTTTCAATGTTTGGTGATTTTTTCCACTTTAAAACAAAAATATAAATTCTACAAAAACAAACAACACGGGGGAAATGAAGTAATTAACAAATACAAAAATTATTGCCAGAAGGCTGATTAAAAAGCCTTTTCAAGGTCCCTGCCTGAATAAATATGATTGACGGGGAAGCGTTCACAACAGTAATGAGCAACAAAAGTAACCAGCCCCCAATTTTCAAGGTCATGGATCTATTAATGCAGGGACAATACTAAGGGAATAGAAAATATAATAGCTTCAATTTACTTGTCCCAACAATACACTTCATTGTGTCTTTCTTCCTTTAGCCAAATGAATTCCTCCAATAAAAAGCATTCTAAGAAACCACACAGGCATGAAGTTAGACTTGAAAAGGCTTTCCATTTCCCTTACAATGGGGGCCTTACTCCTGGGTAAGGTGGGGGAGATGCAGTTAGAGGCAAGTGAGTCAATATTTAGAAGATGCTCCACCAAGTCGCACAGGAGAAGGTCAGTGATCAGATAGTCTCTGTCACTGTTCATTGGACACGGACTTAGCAGCGTCCCCTGGGAAAAGGCCAAATCACAGATGCATTGGAGCCTTTGAGCCCCTGGTCTTATAATAGCAATATCACATTCAGTTCCTTATTTTTGAAACTTATATTTATGTGCTAATAAAATTTCACTAAATTGCCTTTCTTGGCCTAGAGTGGTTTTCTTAATCTCATACATCTTCTGGAAGCTCTGATGGGATTACACCCTTTTCTGGACGGTAGCCTTCAGTTTTCTAACACAGATAAGATAATTCTATATTACTTTCTGAGCTAGAGAAGCCTGTTCGTCATTGCATATTCCTTCTAGGTTTAATCCTGTGAAACCTTACATCACTCTGTTAGCTAAGAGAGTTCTCTGAGGCCTGGGCAGGTTCCCATATGCAAACCTCTGCTTAGGACATGTCTTGAACCCTTCCACACCACCTTCACATCTTAGCTTCTTTAAGGATGGAAATATTAATAGTTATTGTTTTGTCATTACAGAAAAATGCCTGACCAAAGCAGTTTAAAGAAGGAAGGGTTCATTTTGTCTTGTGATGTAAGGGTCCAGTTCATAATGTGAGCAAGATGTGGCAGCAGGAGTATGGGCAACTGGCCAAATGGAACTACAATCCAAAAAGGGAAAGAGAAGAATACTGGTGGTCAGCAGGTTTTCACCATTTTCTTTTATTGAAGACCCCATTGAATGTGGTTCCCCACAGTTAGGTTGGGTATTCCTATCTTAATTAACTAATCTATAAACTTACAAATAATTAAACCCAGTGCTTTGTTCTGGTAGTGAGTTTAACTTTCGTCACATTGACATAATGAACCACCCCAGCACCCTTCTGAAAATGCTGCTTCTTTTGTGCACCTGCTCACTGCTCATTCATCAAGGGCTCATCAGCATCTTTGGTGCTGTCGTATTGAATGATTTTACTCTAACAAATTTAGAGATGTCCCATGGCTGCATTACAAAGTTTTTTTAGGACAATTAGATAAATATTTGTTAAAATGATTTTTGTCTTTCTGTTTTCTGATAGACTCATGAAGTCCTAAACGTCTTTAGTCCTAGTCCCAGTAGCGTAAACCACATTTAAATATCATAGATATAGAGACAGCTATTTTTACAGAACTGGAATTTTTCATGACACTAGTACATTTCTTTTGATAGACATTCCCTGGTGTCTTGTATTGTATAGCAGAGAGCTAGCCCCTTAATACTGTAATATTTATTAATGTAGTAAAAATGTTAGTACATGTATGTACACAAAGGGAGAGATATTGAAAAGCAGATTGTGGCTCCATTTATTACACTACTTTAAACATATATTGTATCTGTATCGTTAAAAATAATACCAAGCTGGGTGGTGGGGGTGCATGCATTTAAATCCTAGTGCTTGGGAGGCAGAGGCAGGAGGATATCTGAGTTTGAGGCCAGCCTGGGCTAAAGAGTATGTTCCAGGATAGTCAGTGCTATTACACAGATAAATGCTATCTTGAAAAAGCAAACAAACAAACAAAACGAAAACCCCCAAAGTCAGGAATATACACTCAGACTAGAATCTTCCCATTTCTCCCTGAAGTTTGCTCCTTTCCCACTCAATGCAGTCACTAACATTATTAATCTGTTAGTTTTTGTCAGCTATTTCCGTACCTTGTTGTTCTGTGTGGGAGTATATGGGAGTGTGTGTGTGTGTGTGTGTGTGTGTTTGGGTGTATCTTTGTGTGCATAGCTGTATGTATGTATGAGTGTGTGTATCTCTGTCCATGTTCTTGCAATATTTTTTTCCAAGATACATACGCAAGTAGGCATGGATACTCTCCACTTTATGGTGATAGTAGCAATTTACACACATTACTTAGACCTTGTTTCTCCCACTTGACAACATAGCTTGTGATGTTTCCTATAAAGAAAGACTTGTGCCACTGCCTTCGTATTTCAATGATATTTACCTGAGGCCTGGTAAGAATTGTGGGCTGTCCCTCTGTCAGTGTCTGTAGAGACCATAGATGGATGTCAGTTATCCATTTCTTTCATGAACATTCCTGTGCACTTGAGTGCAATGCTGTGAGACACTAATATAAGGCCATGGTACTGTAAACTTTCCCCTTAATGAGTAAACTATTTTCTAATCTCTGGATATTTAGATATGATTGTATCCTCAGTGCTACTGCCTGCAGAGAATATTTTCAAAATGTGGGGAGTTTTCAGATTTTTTAAATAGAAATTTCAATTAGAGGTATACTCATTTGACATGAATTTGTAGAAATACAGACATAAATTGATACATTTACTGCTAATTTGAATTACCTATGTGTGCCCATAGATATGTGCATATTTTCTTATTCAAGTTTCTCTATTACAAATTATTTTTTTTATTTTCTCTAGGTTTGTTTTGACCTCTTATAATAATTTTATTTGAAAAATTAAAAAATAATTTCATTTGAAATAAAATTTATAATATTTTATTGTCAATTTTTCCTTTGTGTTTTAAAATTACTTGTGGCAATTTTCTTTCCATCGGGCATTGATAGCAATGATGTTACTAACTTCTGCATTTTGAATCAACCCAAGATAGAACTCACCTAAACCTATAAGGAAATTTATCATAACAACAGGCAAGCAAACTAAAACACCACCATTTTTTTTCCGTAGAACTTAGCTAAATACCAGCATGAATAGTGTGCTCTGAGAGCTAACCACCTCTGCAGCTGCTACCACATTCCATTGTCTCATGCAAAATTTCCCTCTCCTCTTGCCTCTACCAGTATTTTTTTTAGTGTGTTTGATTCCTGCTTCTCACCCCAGAGTAAAGATGTTTTTTACCAATAACCAATGTCCTCCATTCCTTTGGCCCTGTAGGAACATTCAGTTCAAAGGCACTTGTTCAAGGTGGACTACTGAAGGAAATACTGGAAGCTTGAGACACAGACAAGAGAGGAGACACAGTCAAGAATGGAGCTTCCACTCTCAGCCAAGACTCCAACGCCATTGATTAGCAGGCATGCTGGTGGGAAGGCGCTACAAGGTACTAAGAAGCCAGTGGCTCTCATGGAGCTCAACTCTCTCCTGGTCCATGGACGATGTGGGTAACACTGCAGGCTAAGAAATAAAGCTTTAACATTTTGAATCTTGATATTCAAATGAGATATCAAAGAGTCATTTTCAGAAGGTGTGATTTTTTCTTAGCTGAATAATGCCTCCACCTCCCCTTTCAATTGGTATCTTAGAGGCGCAGTTTATGTACCAACTATCTAAATAAAATCTCCCTGGTCCTTCTAGAATGAGAGTCTCAGATATCATCTTTATATGCATCCTATCCAGTGCTTTCTTATTATAACAATCTTTGTAAAATCTATCTTTAAAAATGTCCAATTCACATTGTACCTTTATATTATGGCCAACATCTCATAGAACCTTACAAGACTTTCAATTAATGATGGAAAGACAAACAAAATAAATGAACATTTATTATAGTTAATATTCACAAAGGTAGCACTGACTGGCAGACCTGAAGAATGAGAGTGCAATATTTATTCTTAAATCAATTTCTGTTGTAAAGGAGGATGTTGTGAGCTGGTACTTTAAAAATCAGAAATGTAGCCACAATGTGGATAATTTCAATTTTAAATCCTATCTCAACTTTATATTACTTTGATAGCATTTTAGCCCAAGATAAAATTACATTGCCATGTAAGAGGTTTATAACTCAATGGTATCTAATAAATTGAGAAAACCCACAGAATTATATTACTTTTGATCACTCTTATAAAAGATAAACTACTCTAAGAATAGCTATTCAGAAACCTCAAAGTTCTCCTGCATTGCCTTCATGTTTATATGAGTAAATTATTATATCAAAATGTTTCTGTTTTATGACAGTGATGGGGTTTATTAAATATTCTCAGCCCTAAGAAACACACAAAGGAGGAAGCTGTTTTGATGGATGACTCCATTGTTACAGGAAAATACACAGAACCAGATGGACCCAGAACATTACACGGCTTTTACAGTTCTGTAATTATAACTAACTACAAAAAAGCAGGATCAATTATTCTCTTAAGTTTTTTTTTAAACATCTAACGAAAGCTATGTAGAGAATTACATTAAAAAGAAATGAAGACAAATGAGAAATGCTTGCTCCAACTAGATGCCAAGGTTAAAGGAAATGTAGTTAAACAAAGGAGAGGCCATGCAGGACAACATCACAGCTAACACCTTATTTGTATTAGTTTGTTTTACATGGCTGTGGCAAAGAACCCTACACCTACTACTTTGTAAAGAAAAAAAAAGGTTTGCTTAGCTTACAGAAATTCAGGGCACAGTGCGGGCTTCACAGTGGCTACCATAAACAGCATAAACTCCCTACCCAGGCTTCCCAGAAAAGAGTGGAGCAAACACTCAATATGCAGCTAATTGTAGCAGAGCTCAAGAGTGAAAATTTTGAAGTTTTCCTCCAAAGATCCAGAAGCAGATGACACTGTCCACAGTAACCATCTCTGGTCATCACAGCACTGAAGTGCTGACTAGGAGACCTAGGGAAGAGACAAAACAAGAGCCTTCGACTTGAAAAGCAAGCAGTTAAATTATCCCTGTTCACAGATGAGATGATCTTTACATATAGAAAAATCAGAAGATACCAAAGCCACACTGATAAATCCAGTAAAGTTGCAGCAGGCAGACACAGCAGAAAAAGAGTTTGTATTAATGACAAAATACTTTTAAACTTCACACTTGGTGATTAAAAACAGGAATAAAGTACAAAGCTGAAAACATCCATTCAATGAGACTATAAACGTTGATAAAATAAATTGAAGAGGGCACCACTAAATAAAAATATATCATAAGAGCATTGATTGAGGACACTTCACTTTCCCCATGGAGTGTCCTTGGCCTTTCATCAGATATCCATTGATTCTATATGCATAGCTTTATCCTGAGATATCGATCTTGAACCTCTGTGCCCCCATCTTCAGGTTAGCCTGATTATCTTCTCAGTTCTACAACTTTGGTGCATATCATGAATTCAGGTTACACATGACTCCAGCGCACAGCTTTTCCTCAAAACTGCTTTGGCTATCTGGACTCATTTCTTGATCAACATTTCTATTCATTTTTCCATGATTATTCAATTACTATTGACACTTTGATTGGATACAATTCTTTGAATGACATGAAATTTCAATAATATCAATCCTTCCAGGCCGTGAGCTCCAAATATCCTTTATAACCCCCCCCCCCTCAGACACACACAAACATACAATTAAAAACAAAAATGAAGCTCTTCATTTACATCCTTTGCTCTTTGTGTATCATCACTTATAAAACAATACTTCCAAATTAAAAATAAATGAAAACTGCTTTCTTCTTAAAACTGTGTTACAATCTTGAAACTTGGTTATCTAACTTGAGAGCTGAGTAGACAATGCAATCCTTGTCCTAATCATTAAAATTCTCTTTTCCTTTTGGAAAAAAAGTTCCTTGGCACCTCTCAGTTATCCACTGTGTTGATGTGGGAGTTTCTTCTGTGTGCTGTGATTACCATTAATGAATAAAGAAACTGCTTTGTACCTATAGCAAGGCATAACTTAGGTGGCGGGGGGAATATGGAACTGAATGCTGGAAGAAGGAAGGCAGAGAGAGAGAAAGACACCATGGTGCTGCCAGAATCAGACATGCTGAAACTTTGCCGGTAAGTCAATGCCCTGTGGCGATATATAGATTAATAGAAATGGGTTTATTTTGGTTCTGGGCAGCCAAGAACAACAAGTGACCTCCTTGCAGCACTGTGGTTATGACATGTCATATCTACGAATTACTAGGTAAGCATTCTGTAAACTTATGCAGAGGGGAAAGTTGCAGTGGATGATCTATATGCATGTTTGAAAATGGTTCTTGTACGGCATTTGTATGACTAAGGATACATGTATTTTCATTACTGAATAGTCTTGGGGTCTTAACTTGTTTGTTATCATTTGGCTTGCTTGTTGCTTTGGTTTTCTCATTCTGTGACAAGCATTGGCGAAAACATCTTAAGGAAAGAAGAAGTTTATCTGGGCTCACTGTCTGTGGGTCCGGTCCATAGCATGTTGGGGGAAATCAGGGCACAGGACCTTAAGGCTGCTGACCACATTGCATTGCCACTCATTAGGTAGAGAGGGAGGACAATGAAGCCCAGCTCATTTTTCCCTTTTATTTAAAATAGGAGCCATACCCATGGAATTGTGCCCCCTCCCCCTACGTGTAGGGTAAGTCTTCTTATGTCAATTGTCATGATCCAGAAACTCCTTCAGAGGTCTGTCTCATTGGTTATTCTAAATTGTATCAAGCTGACACTCACTATTAACCATCATAAAAAGTAGACTTCCACAGTGTAGATGGATGAAGAACATAGAAGTCTATCAAAGGTGGATGACTGTGAAGAGTTCAATAGACCAGAAGAATTCTTCTCTTCCAGTGCTAAATTTTGTGTAAACTTGTGATTCCATTGCCTTTTCAAAATAATGTTATAAAAAACATGGTTTGAATAACATCAGAGTAAAGAAATTTTCCAGAAGCATGAAGCCTGTGAGGTCTCATCGAGCAGCACACACAGTCTTGGTACATTTCTTTCTATGGAAACTCTAAGTGTTTTGGATTATAAACTGCTCTGCTCAAATGAAATTAATGATCAGGGCATGAGTGGTTCCTATTAGTATTCATTTATACAGTGAGAAATCTTCATTACCGTGTGAGTGTATGTGTAAGTACATATGTATGTATGTATGTATGTATGTATGTATGTGTGCATCTATTTATTTGGAACAAGATCTTGTTTAACTTCAAACCTGCCATCCACCTGTCTTGACCTCCCAAGTAGCTAGGATTGCAAGTGTACACCACCATGCCGCCAACCCAATTCTTTCTTTTTTTATGTTCCCACACTGTCTCATTTATCATCAAACTCAGGCATTATCATCATTCTCCATCCAGCGGGATCCCTCCCACGTCTTTGCCCATTGTAGTCTCAGAGTGACCTTCTACAATGCCAGCTTGCTCATTGTGCACCTTGGCAATGCTTCTCAATCACCTGGAAGGAAAAATTTCAGCTCCTTATCTTAACACAAAAGCTCTCCAGTCCTATTCAGAGCACTTCATTTTAAAAAAGGACTTTAAAGATAAGAGTGCATCTAAAGCACAGGATAGGCCTTACCTATAAAGACACGGAATTCCTGGCAGGAAAAGATGTAACCAAGTGCTGAAATTCTTTAAAGGCCGGGGTGATTTGCTGTGTGAGCAGCTGTGTAGTGTGGAGGAGCCTGGGACCTACTCCGACGGCACAGGGAACAACTTCCTATGGAGGCCTCACTTCTTCATGGGTAAGAGGGTCCAAGTACACACTAGCTATTAATTCTCAAAAGTTTATTTCTCTATGCCTCATTCTATACATCTTTAACATGGTATAAAAGTGCTATTTCCCAGGGAATCAAAGACACATGGGCCACTTAACATTCCTTCCTATTGTTGCTGTCACTGAGGCTGATGGTGGTGGCTCTCCCGTTGTATAGTAGAAGTATTTTTAAAATGAAATTATATACCCGGAATGGCTTTTGTCTGTCATTAGAACAAAAGATACCTCTGGAAATTTTTCCATTTTTTTTTATTAAAAATAAAATTGCTAGTCTCTGGGTTATTAAAATGTGTGCAACATAAAGAAAAAATAATGTTTTTGTTACTTCAGTGAATGAGAGTTATATCCTGACAAGGTAGAAACTCCATCCCTTAAAAGCCAAGGAAAATTAGAGATTTTTTTTTAAAAAAAATGTTTTCAGCTGTTTGTATTTCAAAACATGGTGGGGCTTAGAACTTCAGGGTATTTTAGGACTGTTTTGCTAAACCTTGAGTTTTTCTAGGCCTACTCAAGTCAGAAGCTAAAACATGAGGGTATCACCCAGGATCCCTATTTATGTCTCTAGAGAATCTTTCCTTTCTCTCCTTGCGGGACTGCGTCAGTTGTTTCTGTACTGCATATGTAGAGGTTGACACTCCCTTGTTCCCTTTTTGCCCACAGAGACACAGCTGTCACAACAGAGCTTAGATAGCAAGAGAAGCTGACATGTTTATCATTTACTATAAGGTGAATTAATAAGACACTCATTTGGGTTTCACAATCCCATCTGTGCACACAAGATACCATTAATAAAGATGAAAATTAAAGCATTGAGCACACGTTGATAATGACAAAGGAAACAAGATGTAACTCACTGAGGGACACAGGGGAAAAAGTATCCACTCTAAGGTGAATACAAGGTTCGTGTGGACATGTGATATGTTCATTTATTACAAATGACTTCTTTGGAAGTAAAGAGAAATCTGAACCTAGCATGAGGGGCTATTAGTGAACGCATGAGACAGCAATACAAACGGGACTGTCCGAGGATTAAAAAATAAAAGCAGCTCCCGTAGCTGCTATAATTGTGGATTGGAGATGGAGGGCACCTGCTGTAACTTCTATGGACTCATGTTCTGGAACCAAGGACGATAGTGATAGATATACAGACATTTGTTAAGAGAACATTTACATGTTGGAAGTGCGCCATGGATATGGCAGACATTAGAAGCTCAAAAGCCTTGGGCCTGAGGGTCCTGGCCCTGCTCTTCATAGTGTATTTATGTAGCACCCACCTCCTTCTGTAAGAAGACGTCCTTGTATTAACTGCACTCTCCAGATAGTCCGACAGGAATCATCAGCATGCCTTTATAGAACTCCATTTTCACAGGTCTGTGATGCTCAGACGTCTTCTGTTTTCTTGGCCATTTTGCCCCAGTCTTACAGGAAGTGCTTTCCATGGCCGTGACATGAAACACTGAAGTAAGGCCTTTCTAGCATATAGTGTGCTGTTTTCCAAATTGTTTCCCATCATAAGCTGCCATATTTTCCTATTGTTTCTTTCCTCTGATACGTTAAATAGTATATTGCTCCAAAATTATGTATATTTAAGTTATCATTTTAAAACAGCCTAAGTATAGCTATAAAATTTATTTTAAAAGTGATGATGGGCCTACCTGATATTGTTTAGTGGGTAAACCGTTTTTTGTTTTGTTTGTTTGTTTTTACAAAAGAAAGGACCAGTGTTCAAATACACAGTTCCCCCATAAAAGCCAGGTGGGTATGGCAATCCATCTGTAATACAGAGCATAAGAGGCAGAGACAGGTGATTCCTAAAACATGCTGGCTAGATAGTCTACCTGAATTTCTGAGCTCTTGGTATAATAATTTGCCTCCATATATAAGTTGAATAGCAATTAAGGACAAAATTGACATAAATATCTGCCACACACAAACACACATACTCACACACACATACACACACATATATGTACCCATGCATATAAATGTACACAGGAGCACATACACACATACATGCAAAAGTAAACAAAAATTAAATGAAATTAAAGAAATAAGCCAAAGAGGATGATGTAGGGTGGAGACACAACAATCTGAACACTCAGAGCCAGCAGTATAAGAGTAAGCGATTATTTCTCAGAATGGTTTTGAAAGCACATTTCCCCAAGTTATGCTTCAAATCTGTTAGAAGTTCTAGAATTACATTATCAAAGGAAAGAAGAAATTTAAATTATTTGAAAGTTTATAAGTGGAAAATGGATTCAACAACTATAAAATCTTAGAGAATATATAAATACATAGAAATTAAATAAGGGAAAGACCAAAAAGTAAGACAAGTTTATCTCCTAGGCAAGGCTAACTGAACAAAATGATAATTTTGATTGATCAGTGAAAATTTTCTTGATCAAAATTCTGAAATGAAAAAGTGCTTGCTTTTGATAATTAGAATAGGATTATATCTGGGCAGTAAAGTGTTTGAGAAGAATAAATGAACTAAGATTCTAATGGTGATAGATGGCTGCCATGCATGGTAATGCATGCTTTTAATCCTAGCACTTGGGTAGCAGAGGCAGGAAAATCAAACTCCAATTTCAAGGCCAACCTATGCTACAGGAGGTGGGTGACCTTGTCCTCAAAGCAAGCAAGCAAGCAAGCAAACAAACAAACAAAAAGCCAACATACAATAACAAGGAAGGACAGGGGATAAACTTCAGTGAGAAAGTACTGGACTGGTGTATATAAGGTATTGGACTCATTCTCCAAGAACACAAATCACACACACATGTGCGTGCACACAGACACACAGTGACTTCTGATTCACTGAAGCATAAACTTCCAATATAAAAATAACTCTAATAGCAAAATAAACTAATTAAAGGGAGTTTACCTCTAGGAAGAGAATAAAAATAACAAGGGAGAAGGGCATTGATTCCTGAATTCACTGTGTCAGAGACCTTAGTATTGGTGTGGGAGACATATTATTATATCAAACATTTTATATAAATAAAAAATCATATTTAACACATAATTCCAAGTACTTATTATATGTAATTAGCACACCAATGCTTCTTCTTATTGAATCCCATCCCGTTTTCTTTGTCATCAGAAACTGAGTGTGCTTTCTCAGAAGCTAGCACAGATAGCCCCAAAGTGCCCCACTGAGGCAGAAGCATCTCCCCTGTTGTGGGGTTTGGCCCCATCATGATCTCTTAGATGAGTTGTCCTGGTCTCATGAATTATCAATTCCTAAGCATTTGATGTTTGAGGGAAGCTGTTTAATAATATGTAAACCATTTCTTTGGAAAGTAACAGCTACCTATGTAAGGAGGGATTGAGTATAGACTACAGACATCCTCTTGAAGCCTCGTATGACTTTTGTCAGTGTGATGTGCAGTTAGTTCAATAGTAAGAGTTCCTATCATCCTGGGTATGTATCTTGGACTTCATGAAGCAATCGTGTGCTACCCCAGCTTTCTCACCGAAGAGCTTATAGAGTTTAGAAAATCCTGTAAAGAATGTTGAAGAACTTGGCGCTGAGCATCATTAGACCTGGATGGATGCTTATTTCTTTTTACCCTTCGAGCTGTGCACATTTTGAACAAGCTATATAAACTCAATGCGTTTCATCTGCTGATAATTATGCAAATCTCAAATAGACTTTAATGAAAATTAGGCAGTTCATGGGTTTTCTCAACCTTCATGGCTAACACTGTGAACCAGACAAATCCTATCTAAGGAGCAACGTGGAAGGTCTTCAATTTTCCTTAAAGCACATCTTGACCGTATCTGCACTAGAGGTCATGCACTGAGCCGTCTGTCTTCTCTGACTAACTCCGTTCTCAGTGATCTGAAGGGTCACCTTACTGTTTTTTCTCATTGGTTGCCCCTGTCAAATCTGTGTATTTTTCAGGTGTTACAGCGCCACATGCCATGGGGTGGCACTGTTTGCCGAACGAAGCATTCAGCTATGCAATTCGTTTGAATCCATAAGACACACTTAACTTCTTAGAGCATTTTAATCATTCCGTACAGCATCCTTTTTTCTTCTATTATTTTAAGCTTTCCTTTCCTCACTTCTACTCTCCTCTTCCTCTCATATCCCACTTCTTTCTTTTTTCTGTCCCCCATCCAGAGTTTAATGTAATAAAAGAGGCGATATGTCAAAGTGATAGCTTCCATTTATTCATGTGAATATTTTGATCATGTTTTTCTGCTCCTCTGTCTCTTCTCAGATCCCCATCACCTCACTACCCATCCAGATTATGTTTTCTCTCTCATTCACTCTCTTGCTCAGCAAGCAAACATATAATAAACAAAATAAAAACATAAACAATTAAGAAACAGTGTTCCAAAAAAAAAGAAAACAAAAAAGCCCACAGAACAATTCGTGGAGTCTGTTTTGTGTTGATTAACGGCTCCTGGACATGGGTCCTGGCTTAGAATGTGGTTGATATGACCACTGTTACTCTGTTAGAAAAAACTGATTGTCCCTTTCCTAGAAGTTATCAATTCCCAATAGTTTCTTGAATAGGGATGAAACCTTGTGTCTACCTTCCCTTTTTGTGCTGGGACCCAGGGTTTCCTGAATGTGTGCTGATCTTGTGTAAGCTGCTACAGTTGCTGTGTGTTCATAGGTCTGTCAGCTCTGCTGTGTCAGAAAGACAATTTGTTTGAATTCCTCTATCACTTCTGGCTCTTGCAATCGTTCTTCTTCCTTGTAGAAGGCAAACCCCCAATTAAGTTTTTTATAATAGGATTGCCTTTGTCATGATACCTCTTCATAACAATAGAACAGTGACTGAGATATTCCTCTTCTTCATACGTCCTTGACCTTGAGGGGAGGGGTGAATAAGAAAATGCCACTAGAACTCCAGAATCTCTCACTGTCTGCAAAAATGATTCTAAGTAAGAGGTAGTGAGTGGTATAATATGTCCATTTTGAATGATTCATCAAAAGAATGGAACTGTTGAGACAATGCAGTTCATTCCAAACTATCCTTTAATTTGGTGGAAATATAAACAAAACTAAGAAGTCACAGTGTTCAATGTAGAACACAGCAAGGTTGGGGTAAAATACAAAAGTGCACCTCTTTTAAAATGCTGCCCTGATGCTTCCATTTTCCCAGAAACCAACGTGGGAATTGGTATACAGATGGAAGGTTATGGAATTGCTTGAACAACACCTTTTTCTGATGTTTGAAGCTGGATTGCCTTCAGATGTGGAATAGTCCGATGGTCAGGCTTGCTTTCATGAAAGAACATTTTGGTCTGTGAGAGTACGGGGCAGATATTGGAATTTTAATTATATACTTAACACAGAGACTCTTCACAAATGAAATACTTTGGTTATTTTAAGGATATGTTTTTTTTATTAAGTCTAACTGTGTGAAAAGTCAGCTTGAAATAAGGAAACCAATCCCATGCAAGAGAGGAAAATCAGAGTCATATATTTAAGGACATGAGACATTCTCCATGATTCTAGAATCATTTGTATGATCTAGGTTATGGGTTAAATTGTAGACTTTCAAAGCCATATTGAGTTCCTATACTCAAGAGTCTGTGAATGCAATTTTATCCATGAGCAGGACATTTTTGTTGGTTGAATCAAATTAGGAGATCATATTAGATTACCATCCAAATTCTATGACTACTGATTTTTATAAAAGGGGGAAACTGGCTAGAGAAGAGTCACAGGTACATGAGGAATATCATGTGATCAAGATACTGAATACACATATAAAGTTACGAAGATGCTAATTTTGTACGAAACACATGACACCACTTCTCCCTTTTTCTCTCAGAGGAGCCGACAGTGCTGTCTTCTCGATTTCACATCTTTAGCCTCTGAAACGGTACAAGAAAACTTACTACTCCATTGCTATGTAAGTTTTGGAAAATTCTGATAAGAAAGCTTAGGTTCTCATGTTGATTCAGTGAATGATTTTAAAGACCTCTTTGATGTTAGAATCCTGACCATACACACATAAATTCTTGGAATCATCCATGCATGTCCCTCAAACACTGACAATGAATTTGGAACAAGTTTTTATTGACTCAACAGTTAACATTCTACACAAATCTCATGCTCCAGATCCTGTGCTGTGAGATAGGAGGACAAAATAGAAAACACATTCTTATGAATGGTACTACCTGCACAGATTTTAATTTTGGTCATGTTTGAAGAACATTCTTCTTAAGAAAAAAAGAGGGGGGGAACGTGCCTCTGGAAACTTACTACTTGGCTGGAATTCAAGGAAGGCTCCAAGGTGAGGTGACTCCTGTGACCTCCAGGCTTCAGGGTAGAGCTTAGGTGACATAGTATACATCTAAGTACTATGAGAACGAAAAGATCAAGCAATGGGCCTCCATGGATCAGAACCTGATGATGTATAATACTTCAACAACAAGGGTAAGAATTTTCTTTGATTTTTCTCTTTCTGTCTTTCTGATCCAGGTTTTCAGTGGAGAACTAGTTCCCTATCTCAAGGATCGAGCTATTGGTGAAGACTAATGTTCTGACTAATCTTTATTCTATCAATGTTTGAGATCCACTTAGTTGAGTTCCTGAGACTGTCATGGTTTCAGAACTTTGTTCAAAGAACTCATAGCACATAGAAAGAAATCTCTTGGACTGGGGAGATGACTCAGAGGTTTTGAGCAAAATACCATTCTTGCACAGGACTTGAATTCAGTCCACATCAGGCAGCTCAAAACCATCTGTAACTCCAACTTTAGGGGGACCAGAAGACTCTGGCCTCTGTAGGCATCATCAGTCATGTACACAAAACCATGTATATACATAATCAGAAATAATAAAATACACATTAAGAGACTTCAATTCATATATATGTGTGTCGTGTGTCGTGTGTGTGTGTGTGTGTGTGTGTGTGTGTGAGAGAGAGAGAGAGAGAGAGAGAGAGAGAGAGAGAGAGAGAGAGAGATTTCCTTCTGTATGCATTTCTGTTTTCCTTAAACTTCGAGGGAGCCACAGATATCTTATTTGGTGGCCAGAAAACTCTATCCAAGCAACCACAAGCCTTTTGAGGTACTTTCTGGTCTACAGCCACATTAGTGACCATACATAAATCAATTAATAACCCGTTATAGTCATACCTTCCTTCTCCCAATAGTCTAGTGATGTGGGAGTCCCCTCTGTATGCTGTGAATACCATTGATTAATAGAGAAACTGCTTTCAGCCAATGGCTTAATAGAATATAGCTAGGCTGCAAAAGATATATAGGCAGAGTCAAGGAGAGAAGCCATGTAGCCACCAGAGAAGACAGATGCCTGGAACCGTGCCAGTAAACCATGAGCCTCATGCTAAAATACAAAATAATGGAAATGGGTTAATTTAAGATATAAGAACTAGCTAGCAATATGCTTAAGTGATTGGCCAATCTGTATGTAATTAATATAATTTTTGTGTAATTATTTCAGATCTGGGTGGCCGGGAACAAACTAGCAGTCTCTGTCTACATAGTGGTATATACTAAATTTTGTTTTCTCATTTTTGGGTTTCTATCCTTGTGTCTTTGATTTGTTAAAGCCTCCATCAGGATTATTTTAAAAGTTATGGTCATGATCACATTCCATGAATATTAGTCAACAGATGGGGAATATTTGCAAACAAATACATTTTGAGGCTAGAGATAAAACTCAGTAGTAAAATATTTGTCTAGCATGTGGGAGGTCCTATAATTAATAACTAGTACTATAAAAATGAAATCTTAAATAAAATATTTTTTGATAAAAGCAGCATGTTGCAGAGTGATCATTGTTTCAGGTGAATTTTGGGTGCCTTACTAAAACATGAGACACAGCTAGTGCCTCCTTGTACTTGTATCTATAGACACAGACCTTCATTAAGTTTTTTTCTTGGTCTTTCTTTAATTAAAAATAACCAGAATGGCAATTAATAATAGGTATGTTGAAGATAGATTGCAGTTCTGAATATATTTTTTATTTACTTTGTTTTCTATGATAAGAGGTGTTCAAATAAGAAAGGGGACAGACAAGCATTAAAACAGAAGGGATGATAATGAACCTCTCTCTAGGACATCTGGATTTTAGTATCTATTTATTTTGGCACTTCAAAAATGTATTTATACCCCTACATTCTCTGCTCAATCAGTAATTTATTCAGTATGCATTTACCAAGAACATATGTGGTACCTATCAGGCTTTGGTCGGGAATAGAGAAAATAATAGGATTTCAGTAAATGACATTCATAAATGTAATACATTGCTATTTACACAAACAGCTTTTTTCTTGAGTTATCTTAGCCATAATATGTCTATAAACTTGCAGTTAATATGACTGTCTGCATTTTATTAAGAGGAAGCAAATTCAAGTAGGTAAATGAGATTCTTAATATTGTGCTGTTGATTTCACATCAGAAGTGGAACTTAACTTGCAATTCTATACTGTTCATTTATTGGATGGTGTTCTGATTGATTTGCAAGGTATTTGAGATATCTACTGATGAGGTAGATATCTCATGTTATCCAGTGACGTTTGCTCTCATTCATCCTTTCCATTATTTTTACCCTTCCTCCCTTCATTTCTGCCTTCTTCTAGTTATTCTGTAACTTTATTTTTTATTGTGTGTTTGTATGTGTGTGCATGTATGCTATGCCATGCAAAGGCTGCTAAATCCTCTGACCTCCAAGCTAAAATCCCATATTACAGTTCTATTCAGGTTTCAGTTGCATGAAAAAGATTAGGCAATTTCTTTAAGTGTCTTTAGGCCATTTGAGATTCTTCTGTTGAAAATTATCTGTTTAATTTTATACCCCATTTTTAAAAATTGGATTATTTGGAATTTTGATGTCTAATTTCTTGAGATCCTTATATAGTTTGGAAGTCAGTCCTTTGTCTGATGTGGAGCTGGTGGAGATCTTTTCCCATTCAGTAGGGTGCCTTTTTGTCTTATTGACAAGCATTGGACCAAATTATTTTCTCTGAATATAGTTGGCAGTTGCATGACTGGGGCAGACTGAGGAGCCACTGGCAGTGGCACCAGGATTTATTCCTGCTACCAGTACTGGCTTTTTGCAAACCTATTCTTTTTGGTTGGATACCTTGCTCAGACTACATATAGAAGGAAGGGCCTTGGACCTTCCTCAAAGCAATGTGCCTTTCCCTCTCTGAGGATTGGATGGGGGTGAGGTAGGGGTTATGTGGAAAGAATGGGAGGAAGGGAGAGAGTGGGAACTTGGATTGGTATGTATAATAAAATAAGATAGTTTTCTTTTAAAAATAAATTTAAAAAGATGAGGCAAAAGCATATCTTTGAGGCTGAGGATAAATGTGGAGAAGATGGGTGTGTATGCATGTGCGTGAGATACACTTGTTAGTCATAGAATACAATGCCTAGAGAAGCCAGCATTCTGCAGTGCTTTGGTAGGAAAGATAAACAGACCAACTTAAGAGTAAAGACAGGGCATTTCCCTGCACCAACATTTCTCTATTACCATGAAGAAACTAGCAGACATGATGTGTAAGGAGTGAATGAATGAGTGGGTCACCTTCTTAGGAAGAGCATGGGCTGAAATTGATGCAAGGGGCTTGGCTAGTAAAGTTTCAGTTTGTGTTGAATACTAATGACTTATTTTCTGGAAACTAAAACACCTTGATGCCAATCACAAACCGTGAAGGAAACTTCCCCCATGAAACCTATTTCCCCCATTTCTTTTCACCACAGACATGAGTCAAACAGAGGCAGCACTTAGATCATCCAAGTCTGTCTTTCTTCTGATAGCGAACATGCATAGGAGGTGGCAGATGGCTGGGCAGAGCAGATGTGAGTTCAGGACATAGCTGATATGTTGTGGACAATATGTAGAAGATCGCACATCAAAACCAGGACTCAAACTGCACCAGCTGAAACTCATATTTGCCTCAGTAGGCTCATACCATATGAAGAGCAGTGTGACAGAAATACGCCATGGGTATCCTATAACCATCACCCAAACAATGGTTAAATGTGTTGAATGCCTATTGATGGGCCTCGAGAGGAGAGTCTCCTGTGAAGGGGCATGGTCGGTTGGCAATTGGAATTAATCGAACTAGCTTTATTATAAAATACTCAGCTTTAATAAAAGGAGGAAAAGGGAAAAACTTACAAAGCCAAAGTTCCAGCGAAGTGCAGGAAACAAAGAGAGCGAAAACAAACACACACGGATTTTTTAAAGGTATTTGCGACCCCCCCAGCCCCACCAACAAGGGGACACAGCCCTCAAACAAGGGGATTGGTTAGCTCCCCCATCACTCCTGTGTCACAGAAAGAAAAAAATGCCTGGAAGTTGTTTTCTTACGTGTAAACAATGGAGAAATCTATCAAGTAATATATTAATATGTTTATGGGCATTTTTCTAGTAACCTTACAAAATTCGTTTTTCCAGGTGACTAATATTTGATATTATTAACTGAAATTATTGCAGAAGTAGAATTTCCTGAAGATTCTAATTTAGTAGTCTAACAGAAAAGAAATTTGGTTGCCATGCAACGCTTTGTCTGAAGTACTGCAAACTTCCTACTGTGCATACATAATCAGAGATAATTGGGATTCTCGTGATTTTATTCTGCAGTGCGTCGTCCTCTGTCATCTGTTCTGTCTCAAGTTGGTGGAGAGTTTTGATTGCTGCTATTTTGGTTGGCATTAATATATATGGTGGATCATGGTTAGGTGTGATTTTGCTGATCATTTTCCTCTTCTATAATTACTGTTGCTCTGAGGGTTTGCATCCGTTTTGTTCTCCCCTTTATCTTTGAGTCCCTCTTTTCTCTACATCAAACTTAGACAAGTGTATGGAAAGTGATAATCAGATCTTCTCAGGAGCACAAGATGAGTAAAGTAAAAGTAATGGACAAAACCGTATTTTAAAAGACGGAATTCCCACCACTGGGCTTTATACCAGTCAACAATATTAAGAACACATTAGAAGATAGAAAAGAAGAAGCAAAGAGGGAAAAAGGAAAGAGAAAAAGAAATATTGGTGATACGGAGTTGATATGAGCTGTGATTTTAAGTTACATTTTCCTCTTTGACTTCATATTACTGGACCTTTGAAGGAAAGAGCTACCAGTGAACGGCAAGACTCAGTCTTGATTCATGGCTTTATCATGCAGTGACTTATGACTGGGTAAAAAGTTTACTGTAGTCTGCTTCTTATGCTTCAAATGACCATATTAGTGAGACTTGCTGCCATGGTTTACTCTAAGAATAACTACTGTCTGTTTCGTGCTGCTGTAAGATAATACTAGAGACTGGGCAATTTATAAAGAACAGATTTGTTAGCTTATAGTTTATTAGGGGGTCTGGGGAGGGTTGAGAACTCCAAGGAAAAGTTCTGGCATTTTCAACATCTATAGAGTGCTCTTCTGTCCTACCATGGCGGGACCTCATAACTATATCCTCCAGAGGGTGTCTTCCAGTGGGAAGGCAAGGTCTCCTTATTAAAATGGTCTTATTTCCTCTCAATGGGTATGGAGTGTAATTATCAAATATTCTCTAAGCCACCCATGTATTAGTATCATACGCTGGTGATACATGAGTTTTTAGAAGGAACACATTCACACAGCCATAGCAAGGATAGGGAATGACTCAGGGTCTATAGAGCTGAAGGATTAGACCAATTGCCCTCAGATTCACCATGTGGGAAATTGCATTCTCTGTTCATAACCTAGAGACACTTATCAAATCACCACATAAGTGTGCATTGTATACATAGAATCTTACAAATTTGGGCTATTCAAGTTGAAAGGATGGCTTGAGAAAAAAGAAAATGTCTAACTTGTAAGTCTCAAAGCACACATTAGAAGGCTATAGTTGTAGGGAGCTACAAAGAGGTCCACGTGACAGGAATTAGATGATAGATTTCTTTCTCTGTACTTGAAGGTGTCTAGGCGGGAGTAGCCTTGCATACCTTGCTCAGCTACGTGCACTTCATCCTTTAAGCTAAAAATACCCTAAAGAGATGTGAGCCGAAGAGTTTGGGGATTACCTCATTCTCTCTAGTCTGCTCAGCAAAATGTTTCTTAATGTGCTCAAAAGAGAAAAACCGACAACACAATGAACCAACTTACTTCTTCATTCTATAGAACAAACATATGTAAATTCCTTTTGTATTTATCATGCATAGAAGGTCTAGGGTGCATTTGGGACATGTATCCCATTCTGAGTGCAAGAATGGTCGAGCTTGAAAATAAAGATGTTTGGTGAATGCTGCAGTCTATGAGGTTTCACTGTTAAGTCCTTCCTACTGGAAGAAAAGCTCTCCTTGGTCTCCTTCTGGGATCAATAAGCCTATGTGAATTTAAGGAAATCAGGTAAGGATAACTGGAAGTCACAGGAGCAGTGATGTCAGGGAAGGCACACAGCTTCCAGCATAAAACAGTCTTGCAATGTGCCCCAATGTGGCTTTATTCCACACTGTCCATCTCTGCTCATGACTTTGCCTTTCCTTCCATCCCTCAGTCAGACCCTTTCAGCTTCATTTCATCATCTTACGGGGGTCACAGTACTGAGACTAAACACAGTAGTGGGCACACATTCAGGATTTTTTCCTCTCTCCCCTCTTCTTTATCTCCAACTTAATTCCCTCTCCCCAATCTTTCTCTTCCTCCCCCCCCCTTATTCTCTTCATTTCCCCACCCCTCCTCCATTTACTCCTCTTCTCCAATTTCTCTATTCTCCTTTTCCTCCTCTATTTCTTCCTCCTCTTCTTCCCTTCTCTTTTCTTCTCCCTTCTCTTCCTGTGACCCATTTTTTTTCTTATTTTCCTCTTGGTCTCTTCGTAATCTCTTTATTTTTTTCCACTGCTTCTGGGATGCCCGGTCATTCTGTATACAACGATTAGCCAGAGGCATCGAGTAGGACTTAACTCTGGTTTTACAGAATTGGGCAGCCAGTCCCTTACTGAGGACAAAGTTCTGGAGAGTCTCTTGGAGGCAGATGACCCAAGGAAATGAACACTGAGAACCAAGAAAGTAGTAACTGTTGTTATTCTTCATCTTGAAGCCATAACATTGTAAAGTATCTATGGCACGCTTGCATTGGCTACTAAGAGAAACATGTCTTATTTTGTTCTATATCTTTTATTTGGTCATATATCATGTGTATTTGAAGAAAGTTCACAGAGACAGTAAAACTGCTCTCACTATAAAAGCAATTGATCTTCAGAACCTCTGGGTATTGTACTCTCTACCAAGCTCCTTTCAGCTCCCAACTTTCTTCCATGCATTTGTTTCAAACTGACTTGGTGGCCATTTTGTTCTGCCTAAAGTAGGTAGTGCCACAGCCTGGAAAGTGTCCTCAAATTGACAAGAATGCACTAGCAAAAATTATTGTGTAGAATCTTCCATCATTTTAAGAAAGAGTAAATTATTTGGATATGATTATTTCTTAAAATGTTTTATTTGTGGTTCTGAATAAAAGAGAAAGAGGTCAAGGAGAAGCATAGAATGATCTTTGGACTGAAACTGTAATTAGTCATCAGATAGTTTAAGAGACATCTGGGCAGAGGGTGACATTTCTATGATAAACCCTGGGAATCATGTACCTACCCTTCTGTCAAGAACCAGAAGTCATCTTTGGGGCATCACACCTGCTTCCTTCAGTGATTGTACAATAAAGATCCCAGAGTGTTTCCCCTGTTTTTGCCGGAATTCCCCAAAATGCACCAATGCATCAGACAGTTATTCACAAGATTTTCTTAGTCCTTTGTAGATTTGATCCATGAAACCTCTTTCTTTAGGAAAAAACAAATTTGCTGAAAACACCATCCAAGCATAGTTGCCCACCATCTACCTGTCTTACTCTCTTGGATTTTATCTAGTTTCAGGATTTTCTTTATTTTTATAAGCAAAAAACAACCAATGATTACCCACATCTTCCATTATATAAACACAAAAACGCATGAACAGCTTCCTAGTCATAATAAAATCCATTTATTAAGGGTATGAATTTACTCTACTGCAATCATTTCTGTGTAGCTTTCGGTAACACCTTATTTAGAATGAAGTGCTTATTTGTGTAACATGTAACAACACTTATTTTCCAGCGCCACATTTCTTTGACTGATGTGATTATTGTCTGTTGATGCAACCAAAGCCAAGGGGTTTTCTCTTTGTTTTCATAGCACCTGCCTCATAAGGCAGTTGTGAGCACTGAGCACTTATAGACACTGGCTCACAAGAAGCATTCAATAAACCTGTCCCTTGATGCCCCAGTGTTAACAATTGTTGGCAGTCATTATCTCTGCAAAGGACATGTGCTTCATATTGCTCCATCCTATGTCTCTGCTGATCCTCAAAGGGATCACGGGTAAAGATGCTGCCCCTTTCTGACATGACAAATGCTCAGCCATTAGAAGAGAAAAAACAACCTCCCCTTTGCCCTGTTTCTTTTGCTGTTACTGCTTCTAAAAGGAAATCAATTTGTGTGAACAAGGAGGGTGGAGACAAACATTTATCGAGCTCTAGCTGCATGCTAGACACTGCGCTGTTTTATCTTCTTAATGCATTCATTTTCTCATTGAAGCCTTTCCACTGTCCAATGAAACAACCACTACAACACTGCAGAGAAATGAGCCAGAGCAATGTGAATCCTACGGGTTTTAATTCACGTCTGTCTGATGCTCGCTCCCATGATCTGTCTTTTGTACAGTGACAGAAAGCAACAGGCAAGGGAAGTTGTCTGTGTTGTCCCATTTATCACAGACAGGCACACATGCTCAACAGAACTAGCCTGTGCAATGCCCATTTAAAATTTTATTTCAGCTGTAGGGAAGCATAGCTGGTGCAGAAGAGGTCAATTCAGGAGAACGGATGAGGCAAGCATTGCCTGGGATAGTTTAGAATGATAATTAATCACCCTTAATATCATGGCCATCTAAATATTACAGGCATTGGCTCCCCATCCTTATTTAATTCTGATTGCTTCTCATAAAGAGATTCATTTTGAAAATGACCATTTTCTTAATGTAGTGGAAATACATTTTCAATTTTCTATGTACATCAAACATATCCCCCAATGAATTTGAGATTTAATTTAGTCAGTAAGTTGCTGAATGGGATAACCAAGATGAGCAGGTTCCATAGAATATCTCTTTCATCTTCCCTTTACTCTTGCTCTAATTATTAGACTTAGTCATTATTTCCACAAAAAAAATTATCACAGGGAAATTTGCTCCAGGTCTAAGAAAAATCAGGCAGTATATAAATGGACTCTGGCAGCAGTCCAAAAATTCCTACAATATTGAGAAAGTTCCCTGAAGACAGGAAGAAAATGCTCAGAATCACAAATATCAGCTCTGATTGGGATTTTCCAGAGATGTATTTCACATCTTCAACTTCATGACTGTGAAACTTTACAGTCCCTTTGCTCTCATTTCAAAGGTTTCCCCTAAGAAACTGGCTCAGACCTCTCCCATGGCAACATAACCTTATTCTTTTTTTTTTTTTTTTTTGGCAACGTAAGTATAGAATCTATTACTTAGACTGTTGGTCTTTATGTGCTAATATTGTTAGTCAACATAATCTTTGCTTCTCCCACTACATTGCCTGGTGAATAAAATGTACAGTTCTTCAGCTGTGTTCCTTAGAGATCAGTAGGGTTTTAATTCTTTCAACGGGAGCTGAAATGATTTATTTAGATGGTTATCACTGCCTCCGACTTCCTAAATCAGCCTATAGGTTTCTGTATGTTCAGTCTTCCTAAAACTCAAATGAAAAGTCCATCAAGAAAAAATAAGTAGGGGCCACAATGATCAAATAGGTACTGTCAAAATTCTCCAGTCTCTAGATCCACGGATAAGAAGACAAACTTGAAGTCAGTAAATGTATTCTGTAGAAGATCAGAGAATAATTGATTTGGATCTTGTGGTTGTTAAGATCTTTTCTGTAACTACTCAGATGTTCTGCCATGGCAAAGGTGGAGCAAAAGCAACTTATGAATATTGATGTACTCCGTATTCCTATAAAGTTGTATACACAATGGCAGAAAGAGGCCATAGTTCACCATAGTCTCTTTGCTAGCACCTGACTTTTCGATCAATAGTGTCCTGCTGTTTATGGTTTTTAGAACTTTCCCCCATTTTTAAATAAATTTATCTAAAATAAAAATATAATTACAACAATTTTCACTTCCTTTTTCTCCATCCAACTCTTTTCTCCCTCTCAAATCATGGCCTCTTTTCCTTTATTATTGTTACACACACACACACACACACACACACACACACACACAGTATAAACATAGCCTGTTCTACCCATTTAGTGTTACTTCTATGTGTGTGATTTTAGAAATGACCATTTGGTATTGGATAAACAATTAGGGGTAATTATCCTTGGAAAAGACTGTTTCTTCCTTATAGCTTACCTGTAGTTCTTGCCCAGAGGTGGGACCCTTGAGATTTTTTTTCCCTTCCATGTTATTATGTCTGCTGGTGGTGTCCTTGTTCAGGTATTGTTTCTACAGCCATATTGTTTAGGTGTTATGGATGAAGCATCTCTCTCTTTCATTTCTAGGAGACACATCCTTAGAGCAACTAGCTCTCCTGGCCCTCTGGCTTCCACAATATCTCCACACCATCATTTTCTATGTCCCCCAAACCTTCGGTGCAGAAGTTGCGTTTCTATAAAAACCTTAAAAGAATTTAAGAGACGAATAAAGGGGAGAGGGTCTGCGAGATGTTGTGTTGTAGACGGGAAATGAATGCTGCACACAGCTGGTATGGCTACCACCCAAGACTTGTACAAGATCAGGACATTTAAAACTTTATTATGAATGAGGGAGGAGCTCAAAAGGTCAGAGCTCTAGGTGAGGAATTTTTAGAATCTGATGGTGGCCAGTGGAGGGAAAATCATTTTTCTTTTGTGAAAAGTAGTTACTAGAAGTTCCTGTCCCAGGTAATGTCTCCATACTCAGCAAAAGAGGGCAATACTGATTGAATTAAGTGGGCCAAATTAATATTTTTTTTTCTTTTTGACGTGAGTTTAGGGACAGAATATGCTTAAAGAGATAGGGGAATTTGGAGGGAGGAAGTTGGTGCGTATGATTAGAATCCGTTGTACACAGGTAAGGGATTTTCAAAATTAAAAGTATCTTAAACATCTTTCATCATGTTTGCATAATAAATGTCTTATGCCAGTCTCAAGTGTACCGTGATAAACCTTAGTACTCTCTACCCTCTGATGCATATTTTGATCATCTTCATTTCTCTGAGAATTCTTTCTTGAATCTCTTTGATCCAGCTGAAGTGTAATTGAAAAAAATTTCTAACTAAGTTTTATTTATACTTCATACCTTGTGGTAGATTTTTCTCTAACACAGTGTTCCCAAGCTCTGGGGCCCCAGAAAGAAGGCTTGTTGTCTGCCTCCGGTAAACATCTAATAGTCTTTGACTTCAATTCTGAATTTTATGTATTCTTAAAGTTCAGTCAAATGAATCCTAAGAATTCTGGTATTTCAGTATTTAGAAAAAAAAGAGATATTTGGTGTCAAAGAGTTGTGGGTTAGGGGCAACTCTAGCAGTGGCTGGAGAAGGCTGTTGAAGCTCTCATTTCTTTGTGATCTTCTACCACAAGCATACACGAGCATACACAAGCATCCCCAGACCCTTGGAAATAATGGACATGCAGAAAATTTGTGGTCTATGAATAGTTAGTTGTTGCTTATGTTATAATGCTGCTTGGAATATTAAACAGATCCATTTATATAAAGCATCTGTCCTACAAGGAAGCACATAATATATGCAAAATAAATGGTGGTTATTAAGATTATTTTTACCTTCCCACCTGGAATATGTTCTAAACTGTCTAAATGTCAGACATTCTCTGTCTCGTCCTTGTCTCTTTGGCATCCTCATCCCTCAGTGACTTAAGTCCATTAGAAGTAAAGTTTGTATCCTAAAGCATGTGGCCCAGTGCCTGGCTGGGATTGATAAGTCCAAGAATGTCTTAAGTAGAAATTAACCAAATACCAAATCTATCCTTGAATCTATCCTTGCTGATTGATGAGGGGATAGTAGGAAGACACCACGCGCAGTGACTGGGGACATTCTCAGAGTAGTGTGGAACCCCTGAGCACATGTCTGAATTGTAACTTGTATGTTTGTTTTCATGGCTGACCATTTGGTATTAAAAAACCAAATGGTGACTTGGAAGGTATTTGGAATTAGATTGCCATCATGTAGACATGGTATATATATCACCTAGATCGTTAGGTCAGCTCCAAAGGCCCTAAGCTTAACCAGTAGGATCAGTTCCTTTACTTATGTAGTGTTTATCCTAATGGGACTTGATTACTCAAGCTTTAAAATTTCTAAAATTATTTAAATGCTGTATCATATCACAGTTGAAATTTACAAAAAATAAATATAATTATAGCTATAAAATCTCTATATTGTGAATGAAACCTCATATCTTCTCATTTGTACTACTTCAGAAATTTGTAAAGTTTCTAGTAAGTTTGATAACAAAATGAAATATTTGATTATCACAATGTTCTTTTAATGGCATCAATAACCACAGGAAACTTTGAGAAGTGGGCATGACCCAGAATTATGAAGCCAGTGGTGAAACACACATGTCATTTTGGGTATTCTGTCACTGTGCTAGAACTATTAGGTAGGAAGGAAACATTAGCATGGGGGTCAAAAGTCATTCTAAATTCTCTTCACATTGTTTCTCTGACAAACATCAGAGTATGGGTCTCTTTTGGCAGAGACTGCTTGTTTGTTTCCTGGCCGCCCAGACTCCCAAAATAATTACACAGAAGCTATATTTAAATCACTGCTTGGCCTGTTAGCTCTAGTTTCTAATTGTTTAGTTCTTACATCTTTGGTTAAAGATGGCATACATCTTTAATCTCAGCATTTGGGAGGAGTCAAGATCTCTATGAATTTGAGGCCAGTCTGGTCTATAGAGTGAACTCGAAGACAGCTAAGACTACACAGAAAACCCTGTCTTGAAAAACAAAAATAAAACAACAACAAAAAGAATGAATAAATAAATATTAATAAATAAATGAGATTATTGAGTAAATCTTCCTGTGCAAGGAAATTCTTTGAGTTGGGGATATAATTAATTAGTCAGTTCTTCCTTACTACTTGATACAATCATAAAGTGATTCATATTTAAAAAGACACTTTTAAATAATAGTTCATTGTCCAAAAATTTCAAAAATAGATACAAGTGGAAATAGTACAATAGTTTTCTCTTCTTAGAGATGCCCTGAGGTTCTTTCAGAAAACCTTCTGTAGAGGACATAGGAGGACCCAGATAGCTCAGCAGTATCAGGGAGTTCAAGGTGAGCCTAAGACAATAGTTGGTAGTACTTTGGTGTCTGTCCCTGTGATGTGCATCTGAGAGGCTCTCCTAGATCTGTTGTCCTCTCCCCCACCATCACCATGCTGGCTGCAATTCTGTGGGTAATTTCTTTTGTTCACATATTCTGAATACTATCACTTTTCAATGAGAATATATTTATAGTGCCCATTACATTATTTATCAACTTCATTTCACAACTGACAACCTATTACTAGCATTCATTATGCTAATTAGCAAAACATCTGCTATTGACCAAAATAAATAACTCAAACATTTCATTTGCATCTGTGATGTTCATATTTCTGATAAAAACAGATCATAGCTGGCATAGTCTAGCTTAAACTCGACCGTCATAAACATGATACCATACTATTGTTGCTAGGGCAGTCTGAGACAATTATAGAAGTCTCAATACTCCTTCTTGCTGGTTCCCTCTCCTTTCTCTTGCCATAGGGACTGTCTCTGAACAGCTTTAACCATGTAGCTAAGTGAGAGATATTTATAAAAGATTGCCAGTTTAATACTTTTTTTTTTAAGTCAGATAGTTTGGGAGTATTGGACTAGCAACTCAAAACATCATAAGGATAACGTGAGCTTTCTTCTCTGGGACTCTTCTGTAAAACACATTAATTCCTGAGAGTTTCCTAGTTTTTATCCTTTCACACAAAGTGTCTTCTCACCTTCCTTTTCTACTTCTGTGCTCTTCATGGGTGCACTGTTGGTTCTCAACACTTGTTGAGACATGGTCACATGTCAAACAGGAAGACAAATATGAAAAGAGGAATTAAAGGTAGGGTTTGTGAATGACAAATCCTTACTGGGAAAGATGCTAACATGTTTCTTGGTCACATTTGTTGTTGTGACAAAATACCTTGTCAAGGCAACTTAAGGGGAAAGATTTATTCTGGCTTTCAGTACTACAAGGGACACAATCCTTTTTAGTTTCAAAGGCATGGCAGCAGGAACATGGGACTGGCCCATTACACTGCATCTACAGATGGGAAGCAGAAAAGAATATAGGTGGGGCCTATCTATAAACTCCCAAAGCCCATCCCCAGTGACAATAATTCAACCAAGTTCTACTATTTAGAGGTTCCATAACCTTCCCAAACAGTGCCACCAGTTCAAATATACAAGCCTACCTGGACATTTCACATTCAAGCAACAGCAAAACTGAACAGTGACCAAAAAGATGTTGGTAGGATCCCTGCCTCCTGAAGAACACAGCCATGGGTCAACAGACTGACCAGGATGCAGAGAGGGAACTGGTCAACAAAGGTGTGGTCAGTGAAATGAACTCGTGTGAATTTTCCATGGAAATGTTTGTTCTCTGAAATATCATGTCTAGTTGAGAAAGAATGCCGTCATTAGAACCCCACCAGGTTCAAGCTTATGATTGAGGAATTAACACTAATTACTAGCATAACAGAGAATGCAACAACCAGAGAGGAAGTAAGACCTCCATGAAGGAATCTCAGGAAACCATCCTCAAGGTCATGTCAAATAAAACTAAAATAGAAGTCTTGTCAATTGGCTGATTTTCTGTATCAGTTAGTTAAGAGTAAATGAAGGAGGTAGTTGAACATGAAACAAGTTGGGACCACTGTGTCCCAACCACTAGTTACACACCATACCCTGTATCAGACAAAATAAAATAAGCATGGAAAGATGATGTTGGTATGGGAGGAACCATCTCAAATGGAAACAAAGAAGGATATCAGTCAATAGCAATATATGTATCTTCTCCGCTGTCTGATTCAAGGAAAGAGCCATTAGGTGGAGCTCAGGAAATACAACAAAAGAGGAGGAGGAAGGATTTTAGGAGTCTAGGACATCACAAGAACCACCACAGAATCAACTACCCTTGGCTCATAGGGGTTCATAGAAACTGAACTGACAACTCGGGAGCCTGCATGGGACTGACCTAGGCCCTCTACATATATGTTACAGTTGGGTAGCTTGGTCATCTTGGTCATCTTGTGAGACTCCTAACAGTGGGAGGAGAGGCTGTCTCTGACTCTTTTGCCAGCCTTTGAGACACTATTTTTCATACTGGATTGTCTTTCCCAGCCTTAATACGGGGGGATGGGTGTGCCTGCGACTTGATATTCCAAATTTTGTTGCTATCCATGCTCTTTTCTGAATAGAAATGGAGTAGGAGCGGAAAAGGAGGTGGGATAGAGACAGGGAGGAGAAGAGGGATGAGAAACTGTGATCAGGATGTAAAATACTCCTCCTCTTACTACTACTACTAATGATAAACCATTTAAATTTACAAGATCTAGGATTCCTCTAGGTTATATAAAGGGCATTAGAATTAAGAATGTAATAACTAAGTATTAATTTTTAGAAAATATATTAAGCAAACACTAATATGTATATATTTAATATACAAGCAGAGATAACTTAATTTGTAAGGTTGCAGGCTCACTTCGCAAGGGAAACAAAATGGCTTGTTTTGCATAGAAAGCATAGGATTTGCGAATGAAACCCACGGGTTTATAAAGGAAGCCTTAAGGGTTTTCTCCTTCAAGACTCCCTTTCATGACTCAATTAAAGATTAAATTGATTAAATTAATTTTAATCAATTAAAGATGCCAATAATATCTAAAGGGAGGCTAGAAATCTGAGGATAAATATTCGAGCAATAAGAAATCTACTCACAACAGGAATCATCTATCCACATTTCTTTATTCTTCTTCCTTCTCTTCTTTCTCATTTCTTTGCTCTCTCTTGCTCTTTCTTCTACATCATTCTACACTGCCCCTCATTCTTCTCATTACAAAAGTTCCCAGTCATATATATCCTTAAAGCAACACCCCAGCCCGAGCAAGTTCCAGGACCAGAATTCTTCTTCCATAGACTATCAGAGTTTTCGCTCATACCCACACAGATCCACCGGAGTAACTAGTACATGCCTTGTGTACTCCTTAGTGGAGTAAGATAGCTAAGAAAGGGAATTAAATCATCATGAAATTCTAGAGGGGAAGGGACTAGTTACTACACTTCATTTGTAGGTGGTTAGTAAAGAGCTAAGGAGTTTTTTTTTTTTTTCAGTAAAATTATCAATCTGGCGTGGATTGTTTAATTCAGTGCATCACTTCTTTTCCCCCAGTATGCATAGAGGCTGCGAGGTAACTAGGCAACCTAGGGGAAGCTGATGGCTCTTGATCAGATAGCACATACACCAGATGCTGCAGTTTCTACTGGCCCAGGTCTGGAGTTAAACTTACTGCTCTAGGTGGTGGAAACAAAGAAGGGACCCAGGCCTCTAAATTGTTAGTTCTTGCCTTTGCTCTTACCAGCTATTCTGGTCGTGGGGTAAAACCAGAAAAGCAGCTTGGACAGGTAGTAATTCTATGTCCTTGGAGATCTGTGAATATCTCAGATGGGATGCCCTATGCCTGGACTCTAAGTGTTGACCAAATGCCTGCTGATAAAGATAATTGCAGGAAGGCAGATCTCTGCACTTAACCTAGGAGAGAGGAACAAGGCTTGGTCAGTGGGAAACTGTTCTCACTAAACAATTCTGAACTGGGAGAATTAGTCCCCAAATAGGTAACAGAAGGAAAGTTAGCTACAGAGACAAAGACAGCCACTTGATTCACAAAGCAATAAAGACAAAAGCCCTTCCTTTTGCTTTAGTCTTTACCAGATTCCCTTGGTTCTGATAAATTGCTTGTGAAAAGATGACTGAGCAATTACTGTATAATGCTGCAGCTTGCAGCAGGTTCACACTGGTGAGTACTAGAAAGGCCAGAGGAGAAATGCATGAGTTAGAGATGGACAAGGAAGCCTGCCTGGGAGAAGCACTTACAAACCTACAATGTACTCAGATGGCATCCCATAGAAATGCATTTTTTTTTTTTTTTTTTTTTTTTTTTTTTTTTTGGTTTTTTGAGACAGGGTTTCTCTGCAGCTTTAGAGCCTGTCCTGGAGCTAGCTCTTGTAGACCAGGCTGGTCTTGAACTCACAGAGATCCGCCTGCCTCTGCCTCCCGAGTGCTGGGATTAAAGGCGTGCGCCACCACCGCCCGGCTTAGAAATGCATTTTTTGAGTAAATGCAGGTGTAGTGATTCTTGGGAAAGTGTCTATAGACATCTAAACTGTTTGTCTAGCTTACTGCAATTGCCTTCTCTTGATTTTAGAGTCCTATGGGATCCTGTAGCTCAAGTAAACTTCTTTATACCATGGAGTCAGTTGTATAAACAAAATAATAATGATAATTGGAAGTGAGATGTTAGCTTGCTCAATGCAGTGAAGCCTCCCAGCCCTGAGAATCTGTATAGCAAGGAACTAGAACAGTATTGTGATAACAACCACCTCTGCTACAATGTCTGAACAACTGTTGCATGCCCCATCCTTTCAATTAATCCTTAAGATACATTATTTTTTTTTTTCAAATTCAACCATGTTCTTGGATGGGAGGCTTTGCCAAGAGTCAGAACGTGATGACAAGAAAACAGACTCAACTGGCAGGAACTCTAGGCAAACACACACAAAATCAAGTCAGCCACAATCCTAGGACAGCGGACGTGCTCTCCAAGTTCTAACCCTAAGCTGAGAAGCTATTAGCAACAGATGGCTGCTGGGTTAAGGAGAGTCAGTTTTCTCCGGAAATGTGGTCCTTAAAATAATGTTTTAATGAATGACCCTGTACTCATGCACATAGAGGCAGCACTAACGGGACTCAGTGGGTCATAAAGCACATAAATCCTGGAGTGAAAAAAAATGGGAATGGGAGTAGGAGACGAACAAGAGGGAGAGAATAGGGTGGATTCAGCCTCAGAGCAAGTAGCATAAAAGGCCATATGTGACACAGGCCCTGGACAAGACAGAGGCATGAGGAATTTCTGCTGTGACTTAAGTCCTTCTTTGCAGTGGGGTCCCAATGAAGGTGCAACGTTTTCATAATTTCGGTTCTTCCTGTGTTAAGGACAGGGGTGCTAAGGCCCTCTCATAACAGATCATATCAACCAATGAGATTGCCCGCCCCTGCCTCTCATCTTGGGTCTTTTCCCTTGTGCACTCTATAAAAGTACACTCAGCAAGCACCTCGTTTAGAGACCGCCACCTCAAAGCCGATAACAAGCTGCTTAGGTCGCCACCTGAGCGTCACAGAAATCACATTCCCTTCAATTAAGCTAAGTGGACTCTGAAGTAGTGTCACGTGGCTCCGCAATTTGCCTGATTTGGTGGCGGTGGGGGAGGATAAGGGGAGAAGCACACTATGTATTCTAGCACTCCGGCCCTGCCATGTCACATGGTGAGAACACAAATAAGATGCTATTTTAGAAAGGTGACACTTGTGGTTCCCCCCCTCCCGCCCCCACGGCTTGCAGATTCCAGCAGGAGCAGCTCTGAAGGATCCTTGAAGGATCAGTCCGGACTGTGAAGGTGAGAGAAGTGGGGGAAATTGGGATGCTGCTGCAGAGGAAGGGGGGCTGCAGTGGTGAACACTCTGTCATCCTTATAGGGGGTCTGTTTTAAATGTCTCATCTTCCTCTTGTTGATCCACATCAAGTACAGATTGAGTCTTTTCTTGGGCAAGGTAAGAGAGTTTGAGGTCAACAGCAATCTGAACACTTTATACAAACATATGCAATTGTCAACGAATAGATTAATAAATAAAGCAAGCAAAAATAGATAAAAATCAAAAACTAAGCTAAATAGTGATTGAGAGAGATGCCAGGCTTTAATGTTCGGCCTCTGCATGCAGATGCATAATCATGCATGCATACCTACAGGCACCTGTAAAAATCCCCCATCCTGACCCCCCACCACAACAAACAAAAGGAAAACCAAGCACTTTATTTTGTCTTGGCTAACAAATCCTGTACATGAAGCCTATCCTGTAGTATGGTCTATATACCTAGTGACACTCCATTGGTGAGAACTGATTTTGACCTTGTCTGGCAGGTACCACTTGCAATTGGCTTCAGGGTTGGGGTTGAGACTTTGTACCCACTTCCCTTTCTCAGTGCTGAGATTTCATCTGTCTTAAACCTGTTCAGATCTTCTTTGTTTTTATTTTCATTTGTGTGTGTGTGTGTGTGTGTGTGTGTGTAAGAAAGAGAAAATATGAATATATGAAGTTGACTGGAGCGGGAGATGAGAATCAGAGTTGGATAAGAGGAAATAATATAATCAAAATAAGTTTTATTTTAAAAATTAAACAAAAATATGTTTTGTAGTATTCTTGGCCCTAAGCAAATATTAACTGTTTGTAGTTAGGATTATTTACTATGCTTTCTAGATTGATGGGTGGGGTGTTTAGACAGACTGATGAATTGCTGAATAGGTCATTGAACAAATCAGTGAAGAGAAAACAGGAAGAATAATCTAGGATGGATTATAAATATTTTATAATCCAATGTTAAACCATATACTATGGGAGAACAAGAAATCTGTTTAGAAAGAATTACAAAATATATTTTAGAGATAAAAAACAATTGCTATATTCAAACTAGGCATCCACTCTTCTAGTAAAACTATGGACACCATCTCCTGTAACCTTTATAATAATTCCATCTAACCCATAAAAATTTTGAAGCCCAGAGACAGTAAGAAGTCCATCTGAATAAAAATAGTTTGCCAATAACACAATCAAGCTGTCACTGCTCCTTGTCAGAGCCTGGATTTCATGCTACTTTTCCTTAGCGAAGGATATGGTTGCAGTTGGTCATGCAGATAAGCCATGATGCAGTATTGCATGGCTGTAGTTACATGCTGACTCATCTGAGATGCCTTCTCCTGCTTTTTTAGCCAAACACAATTTGCATGCTGTTGTGTGTGTTGGCTTGAATGAGCAATGTCCTCACAAACCCAGGCATTTGAATATTTGGTTTCAAGTTCACAGTACTATTTGGGGGAGTTGAAGAGTTGCATCCTTGCCAGAGGAAATATGCCACTGGGAGTGGGCTTTGAGAACTCAAAGCTTTACATAATTTCCAGTTTGCACAATGCTTTGTATGTGTGTTTGGAGCTGTTTGCATTCAGCTTCCTCATCCTGGTGACATTCCTCTTTGCCATGATGGACTTTTATCTCTGGATAAGAGTTTTGCCTATGGAAACATTAGCCAAAATAAATTCTTTCTTCCATGAGTTGCTTTGGCCATCTTATTTTATGAGAGCAACATTATAGAAAATAACACATTGGGGATGTGTAATTTAGGGGTGATTGATATTGAAATCAATGAGTAGAGAGAGAAGTTGATTATTATTTATAGGATGTATGGGTCTCAGTTGAAAATGGGAGACCTTAAGTCAGTGGTTGTCAACTGTGGGTCTCAGACCTTTTAAGGGTTGCATATTAGAGATCCTGCACAACAGTTTTTTTGCGTTGTAATTCCTAAACAGTAACAAAATTACAGTTATGAAGTAGCAAGAAAAAAAATTTATGGTTGGTGTCCCTACAACATAAGGAACTGTATTAAAGCAGCAGCAGGAAGATTGAGGACCACTGCCTTAAGTGGATAACTGAAGAAGAATGGATTCCAGAATTCTCTTCAACAAGGGCAATACAAAATAGTTATGATGATGATGACAATAATAATAATAATAATAATAATAATAATACAAAATAGAAACCATGTCTATGTTAAGTCTGCTACCCTGGAGAGAACAAACTCATAACGGAACAGCTATTACTTGAATTATCACCCAGCCTGCCCTCTTCCCCTGCAGGTTTCAGACACATCAGCCTCTACATTGTATAAGCCATTTCTTTAATAGTGGTTTCGTTTCTCTTAAGTGATGTGTATCTCTAGAGAACCCTAATTATACATTCCCTGACTCTGAGTTAAAACACTTCAGTGCAAATCCACATAATTTACTTTGGCATTAACAAGCAAAAGACTCCCAGGATATCAATGTTATCTGGTAAAAATTGCTGTTGTGGTCAGAGCATTTTACACTAACAGTACCTAACAACTAACATCCAGGCTTGACTCACAATACCTGTGGGTCACAACACAAGTTACGTTCAATGCAAACTTGTAAAAGTTCCAGTAATAGGTGGAGAAATATGTTCAAGGATTCAATAGAAGCTGAACTTTGTTGCTAAAATAATATTAGTCATGATGGTCATTGCCCGTGACCTTTGGATTTATATCTGAATAATGACGAATCAGCACGAAAACAAGAGTCACCTGGGGGTTTGCAATCAGTGAGCGAAGCAGGTTTCCATTCTTTCTTTTGGCACCTACAGATTAACAAGGCCGCCTTGAAAAGTGGCGCCAGTCTTTTACCTGCCGGCAGTGTGGCATTTTATGTCACAGCTGCTCCCCTCCTCACAACTGGAAGATCTCCAGGAAGGATGATCAGGGAACCTTCATAACAGGCCTCCCAGGAGACCTCTGTTTCTGGAAGTATAACTCTAACACTTGCTTGGTCTTCACACAACCCTCTCCCTGTCTTCTTGTGTTCATTTCTTGTAAGGTGGCCAGTTATAAGACCTAGGACCTATTCTATCAAGAATTACTTCTGATTTTTGCTATAATTATAGCCACAAAGATGTTATTCCCAAACAGGGGAACCAAGCAAGTGCCTGAACAACTCACTACAGTACATGTATGTACTCAAAGGTACATACATGGCCTGGCCATGAGAGCTTGGAGACCTTGAACTCAAAGAATTAGAATTTAAGCATTAGAATGTAACATGATTTTAGACAAATCAAGTTTCTTAACATACCCAGATAAAAAGGAGGGCTTATTTAACATTACTTCTAATTTAGCACTTTTGAATCTAATTCATTTGATTTACACTCAAACCTGCCTGTTTCTGGCATTTTATTTCTTTTAAGTGAGAGATTATGCTTTCCAGGTGCTGGGAGTCAAAATAATGTAGTTTCAGTGTCACCCTTGTATTCATTCATTCATTCATTCATTCAGTTATTCATTTGAAGCATAGGTGTTTTCTGTGATGTGTCATGTTCTCTCTTATCTTTCATTTTTTCATGAAAAATAATCTCATATTTTGTACCTTGGCTAAAATGATATGCTGAAAGCAGGAATTTCTATGTAAAATAAGGTTGAATAGTATTTTAAAATATTGATAATTGAAGCAAATTTGTCAAATGAAGTTATTAATATCCAAGGCATATCTCATTCATTAGTAATTAAATAACAATGTATGATACAATTTATTAAAGTACTGGAGTTTTATTTATTAGCTAGGTGACCCTGGGAAAGGTAATTAATTAATTTTCATAGCCTTCTTTTTAATTGACATATATGTTAATTGATTTTCTGAAATTTAAATAAGATTAAGGATATGTTCAATGCCAATAATAATAATATGGCCACAAGTTAATAACCCATTGTGTCATTTGGATGTGTCAAAGTGGCATTCCTCTATGCACCGAAAACTTCTTCAGTTGTGAAGGTTGGCGATTTTTTAAATCAGAACTGGTCGAACTTGTGCTAAAGACGGTCCTGGATTTACTCTACTAGAAATAATAGTGCACTTTGAGTGGCTCCCAAGTTTTCGATGTGTATTTCCTCATGCCATGACTACCACAATTCCCACATGGATGCTCCCAAGTGTATCCTGACTCACACACATGGACTCAGAGGCAACAAAGCCAAAAGATCATGGACTGAAACCAAATAAGCCCTCTTTTTCTTTCTTATGTATTTCGTCATTGTAACAAAAATGTTAATTGATCCAGGAATGATGGTCTGTCTTAATTATCTCACAGTGACAATGTAGTTGACATTTGGTGGGAGCGTGGATTGGAATTAAATAGTATATTCGTGAAAAGCACTGTTTAATAAAATATATACCCTAATCCGAGAAAGGAGCAGGAGAGTGATTGAGAGTACATTCATGGAATAGGACCCTCAACATGTTGAAATTTCAAGAGAGGTGTTAAAACAAACAAACAAAAACATTCCTGGCTCATAAGTGTGCCTAGATTTTGCCCACCCAGCACAAGTCCCATTTACCTCTGGCATTGGTTAGCCAACTAAGCATCCTGAAAGGTAAAGCTTTATAGAGGTAGGCATTTGGATTTATGGTTCAGTGTTTAGCAGAATTGCCTGGAATGCTAAGTCCACAGTTTCCCAGGATGACTTATGCATTTCGAATTGTGTTGCACTCCACTTCTGTTCTGTCAATAGAGCTTCTCAAATGAACGCACTTTTGTTTCCCCAGGTCACTATTCTACAGCATTAAATAAAATCTGTGCCAGAACTAATCTTGGCACAGCTTAGTCTTAGCTGCTTGTACTTTTAATTATTCGACTTGCCATTTTATTTTTGCTGAGCCTACATGGTCAAGAAAATGTGAAAACTGTTAAACAGCAAAATGCAGTCTTAGTACATATTTATGCATATATATTTTGCATGAGCTCACACACACATCACTGTAAGAAATCACATTATGATGAACCCATATGTCTAAGTGGAGTTCAGCTGTTGGCTTTATTCCTAAATTTGGAAATTTGAGAGACAAATATAACTAAGTATAATTGATTTTTAAAAAGCCTAAATCTTCATTCTTTTTAGCTACTTTTGTCTCAGAAAAAAATATTTCAGAAAAAAATATATTTCTTCATTACTGCCACTTTTACTCTACCACATCCTATTTTAATAATACATTTTGGAGTTATAATACAATTACATAGTCTTCCTCAAGAGGGCACCAGATCGCATTGCAGATGGTCGTGAGCCACCATGTGGTTGCTGGGACTTGAACTCAGGACCTTTGGAAGAGCGGGTAGTCTGCTTAACCCCTGAGCCATCTCTCCAGCCCAATATTTCTACACATAAACACAATTAAAAATAAAGATCAATCTCAAAAAATTGTATACAGACCGATCTGGTTTTATCTATTTATTTGGAAATATAAATGTATGTAATGTGTAAATATGCATGTAGCAACCATTTGTGATAAAGGAGACTGAATTTGAGGATCAGCGATGACGGTGTATCACAGGGTTTAGCGGGAGGAAAAGAAAGGGGAGATTGTTCTAATTATATTATAATTGCAAAAAGGTAAAAGAAATTATTTAAAAGTTACATTCCTGTCTAATAAAGTTTGAAAGAGAAAGAGAAAGTCTGTTGAGGCACATTAAACCCAATGATCTATTTCTAAAATAATAATAGTAAGTATAAAATTATGATTCACAGCTCTGTAAGTTGAAAGTCAGACAGTCCTCATGGACTAAAATTAAGGCTTGGCAGGGCTTTGTTTCTTTCTAGAGACCTGGGAAAACATGTGTATCCAAGTTTAGGGACTGAAAGAATGCAAGCCACTGTGATACTGGGTCTGAAGTCTGTGAGAATTGTATAGGCTATATACCAGGATCCTCATTCACCACTTCTAAAGTCCACATTCAACTTTTGTGTATATCTTCAAATCCGACAGAGGTGGAGCAAGTCCTTACCATACTTCAAGTCTCTATGCATCCACATCTACCTCTTTTACTTTATTTTTATTAGTTTTTATTTTTTGAAAATAAAATGTAAGTACATCCTTTTCCCCTTCCATCCAACTCCTCCTATAATTGTGCCCCCAACTTGCTCTCTTTCAATTAAACTCATAGTCTCTTTTCTTTCATTGACATATACAGGTATATGTGTATGTTTGTACACAGTAATATATGAAATATATGTTTACATATTATATTTATATATATTTAGAGATATATTCCTAAATAGGATATATTATTGGTATACATGTTACTAAACATATAAACATAGCATTCTCAGTCCATATAACATTAGTTGTATGTGTATGAGTTCAGGACTGACCATTTGGTATTGGACAACCAATTCTTTTCTGCTTTCTAATATTGCTGTGCTTCCTTATGATTGTCTGTAAGAAAAAAAAACACTACTAATGTCTTTACATTAGTCTCACTTGATTCAATAAAAGCAGGAAATAGTTCAGGCTAACTAAATCAGTTTCTGGTCCCTGCCCTTTATAAATCGTGAAGGTCTCTTTATCACAACTTCAGCTTGTGTCTTATAGACTCATCAGAGCTTCTGGTAGACATCTTTATAACGTTCTCGATAGTTAGAAGACAGGGCATGAAGTAGATTTCCTGGGGCAAGAAAAGTGAAAGAGTTGCTAAGAAGAGCTGGCCACTTCCTAATGACATTCAATCCTTGGTTCAAATGACGTGTCCTTGCTTTAGATCTTCAGCAAAGCATCAATACATTTTGTAATGTCATTCTTATTTGATTAAATTAGAAATATTAAAAGGTTCAATTAATAAAATGTAAAATATTTTAAGATATTTTTTCATTCATGAGGCTGCAGAAGAGAGTTCAGTGTTTAAGAGCACTTGCCATTCTTGCAGAGAACCCAAAACACATTGCCAGCACCGATATGGTAGGTCATAAAAATTTGTAATTTAGGATAACTAAACAATTTCCTGATCCTTGGCCCTTATAAGTCTCAAAGGAATCTTTAAAGCAACTCCAGGGGTTCTGATTCTCCTGTCTGACCTCTCTATACCACTAGCTTTACACACAGTTTACAAAAATAAATACAGCAAAAAAATACACATGAAATAAAATAAATGTTTTATAAAAATATTTTTAAAATTTTAATTGGGTGTATGAGTGTGTATCTGAATGAAGTTATGTGCACATGAGTGCAATCACTCACTCAGGCCTGAAGAGGGTATCAGATCTCCTAGAATAGGGAATACAAGAATTTATGAGTCATTTGACTTAGGAACACAGCTTAGATCCTCTGGAAGAGCACTACATAAGCACAATTACACACTAATCCATCTCTCTAGCCCCCACATAAAACATTTAAAAATACCTTTGTATAAGAATTCTTGTAACAAACATGTCTCAAAATGAAATCCTCATAAGAGCAAAGGAACCTAGTTTTTTTTGTCTGCATGGATTCAGAAGGAATCCATGTGTTCTTATCTGTGCCCCAGTGTTCTTATTTGTGCAAGCATACATAACACATGGGCTTTTAGTCAATATCAATGGGCACTATATAGAAAAATATGATTGCTGACATGTGATAAAGACAGATCTGACATGGTATGTCAATCAAACTTCAAAGTTTGTTTGCAAAAGTTATTTGGTCAGCAAGAATTCCATAAACCATACTCATCTCTCTAGGTTCTCAAGGCAGCAAAAGCCAATTCACATTTACAATATTTCAGTTTAGTATTCTATGAAAATAACTTCAACTGCAGCCAGATTCCATCTTTTTACATGCGGTCCTGACCTGGCCAGATCCTGTGAAGGAAAAATACAACTCCTCGAGTATAATATTATTGGCGTGATGATCATTTCATCATTTTAAGGAAAACAGAAAATGGCTCTTGGAGGTAAAGATTAGAAGGCATAGATTTGTCAGACATTGTAGAAATTGTCTTCAGGAATTAATAATCACTGCAAGCTGAAGGAAAGTCAAGCAGTATAAGGAGTGGAGAAAATGGTTAGAGCCATATAGGGTTGGTGGATAAATAGCCAGAAGTTCCTTGTTGGTGGACGTTGTTCTGCCCTGCAAACAGAGAATACAGCAAAGCTAGCTGATGAAAAATGAAGCAAGGGTGGAGTTCTGGTGGTCAGAGTGCACAGTGAGACTGGGAGTTTGAAAGAAGCATTTCCAGGAGAAGTTGGGTTGACGAGGGAATCAGAGTTTGCTCTAGTGCTGTGTTGAATAACAAGCACTATGGTCTACACTTGTGGAGAAAGCTTAGGTCTCTTTCACTTGGGGAATGAGTCGGAAATAACTCCCGGAAGCCCTAGGAGCATGATTAAGTTGGAGAGACTTGTGTAGGGGTGGGCGTGCTTCAGACAGGTGAGGTGTATTGGGATAGCAGTGGAGATCCCTAGGCTCAACTTAAAGTTCAGAATACAGAAAGCGGGGGAATGTGTGCTTGCGAGACACATCCTAGAATAACGTCTGCCCTTTCAGTATAGGGACATCATCTAGTGGACCACAGAAAGCTCAGAGAGACATAAGCAAAGTGCTGCGTGTATTTCTTGCCACTTCGTTTATCCATAGAGTACCGATTAAATGTCCATTATTACAAATACTATTTTCATGAAATTTATCCCATTTTTAAAGATGCGTGAATGATTCTAATATTACTTATTAAGGACAGTTTTGAATGGGGGACTCCTAAGCTCAAAGTGCTAGACAAATTCTCTTTTCAGTGATATTGGTGAATAATATGTAATGTCAACAGTCCCCTCCCCACAGCACTATAAAGGTCGAGTTGGAAGGATTTGGAGATAAGCACCCTGAGGTCAGAACCTGAAGCTTTAGTGTATATCTGGAAGAGCACCTGGAAAAACAGAGACAGGCATGGAAGAACCCCTGCGTAGAGCTATGGCTGTACGCTTTGACCTGTTTGCTCTTTGCTGGAGAGAAAGAAGCAGAATAACTGCAGGGGAAGACAGGAACGATCATACAAATGACTACATGTGTTGTATAACTAGTTCTTCTTGACTCGCGCAATTCCTATATGAAAACAGTTCAGTCCCCTCTGTGAAAACAGCCCATAGTTTGGATAGTCCTGGAGTTCTCAGAGAGGCCTGAGATCTGATGGGCTGATATCTATGAACCACTTTCTCTTCGCCTTAGATACTGTGGATCATTAAATTAAGACTTCCCAAGGAGAGCGGATACCAAGTTTATGCCAACAGATAAATTGAGTTTATACTAACAGTTTACAAGGCTTGGGAAGGCTGGTTTCCAAGCTTGCTGTGTCTGCTCGGGTAACTGGAGCTAATAAAATAGACATAAATCAGGAGTAATGGCTGTTCTCCAGTGGGTGCTTCTGCAGATTAAATTAATGCTAAGGCAATATTCGCAGTCATTTGTAAAAGGCTTTGAAGATGAAACTGTCGTAACTTGTAACCTTTATTGTTATATGAAATAGGAAGACCCATTTCTTATAACGTTTTTAAGACAAGATAAAATGAAAGAGGTGGCAAAATTATTATTTTTAAATTATTTATATTGGATTGATAGTATGACTTCTCTTATTGTTCTATTCAAGATTTATGGCATACAAACATTTAAACACCATGAAATGCAGTTTCACTATTTCCTCTCTTCTCATTCTATGTATGGATAGAAAGATATTCGTTATATATGGATATAGATAAATCAAGAGGGTTTTAATTTATATAATTATTTTCTTGGATATTCAATTCTTGTAAATACTAGTATCCAGGTGTGCATATTTCTCAGGGTCACAATTTAAACTTCCTCTTTACTGCCTGTCAGACATGGACATCGTGTTAAAATGGAGAGACTCAATAGTATGGAGATACTTTTGTCTGCTTCATGGCAAAACAATTCTAAAACACTCGATACTTTTCCCAAATCAACTATATTTTTTATTTATAATTATTATCATTATCATTTAATTTCACATAAATATATCAAAACCTAACAGGTCTGTGAAATGGCTTAGCAGGAAAAGACACTTGCCACCAAGCCTGAGGACCTGGGTTTGATCCTTGGGGCATCTGTGGTGGAACAAGAAAACTGATTTTCAAAAGTTGTCATCTAAACTCCACAGATAAACTGTGACACATGCACACGTACTACTCTATTACACACACACACACTCACACACACTCACAAAGTAGATGTCATTTTAAAAATTACTAAGTACAGTAGTATTATTATGCTGATTCTTCTGAGCTCTACTGTTGTCTTCCATGAAGATGACATCTTGAGGCCTATTATTTCAAGGTGTCAATCTAACTGAACTGATAACATTTGATGATCAAATGGTAGCTTTGTTAGGGCTCATATTTTTAATGTAGACCAAGTCAAGAGTCATGTGGAGAGGATATGTCACCCAGTCAATTTGTTTGCCATTTTCTAATCAAGGATATGTTTCCTGACCATCAACTGAGCTATCTATATTGTCTTCATTTAGAGAAAAATATTAAAAAATCGAAATGCCCCATCTCCTTTCTTCTCTTTCCCAGCCTGGGGACCTAGCTTTTTTCCTTAGCATGTGTCTGGGACATATTGTTCTCTTTGAACTTTGCATCAGAGTAAGAAATCCCTGCTGTTGTTCTTCCATAGATGCTACAATTTGGCCTGCTGATTCCTTTAATCCTGACTGTATCTTTTCAAATTATTTTTGATAAACTGTCTTCTTAAATGGGTCACTTATTTTCTGCAGAGATGTTAAGTAATATAATAATTACAGTTTCTATTTTTCTTTTATTGAAAATAGACTTTTTTCATACAATGTACACTGATTGCCGTTTCCTCTCCCCCTTAACCCGCTGATTCCTCCCCACTTCACCTTCCATTCAGATCCACAATCTTTCTTTCTCCTTAAAATAAGTTTCCACATTGTCCAGCAATATATCTTGGGGCTTTCTAGAACCACATTAATTTACCACCCTCCTTTGTGTCTAAATATAACCTGCAAAAAACATCAGGAGGCAAATAATGTTATGACATGGCAAACATTCTTAAAAACATGGAAATATAAAAATGTCTAGTTATGTAAGTCTAAGACACTAACCACAAACTCTGCTGCCCTTGGTTGGATTCATCCACCTGTCTTAGGATCAGGTGCATTTCTCTTGACCTGAGATGATATAGCCTGAGACAATTGGTTGCTTCAGACACGCCATGGGAAAGCATATATTCCTCCTGGTAGCATCTTACTGACACAGTCATATTTTGATCTTGTGATAGAAGAGGGCAAAGGTTTCACAGGAAATGTATGTATGTACTTTCATGGTCTGCTTGTGTTATTGTATTAACACCAGTAAGGCCACGTTGAATCAGAGTTCAGGACACCATCATTACAGAGCAGCAAAACCCATAGTGTAGAAGGAAAGATGGTGAGCATGAAATAATAGCAAACTCATTACATCAAACTATGCAGTAAAATGACTATAACAAAGGTCACATTTGTCTGAATAAAGATAAGTATACTTGACAATGCCCTAGATTCTTTAAACCTTACACTAATTTTTGTTAGCTGAATAAAATCATTTTCATGCAAATACACATTGTACTTTGATCATATTTTACCCCATATTCTGCTCTTATTCCATTCTCCATTTTTCCCTCCCTGTCAGTCCTCATTCTCTGAAAATTTTCATTTCTGCTTTCATCGCATCTGTACATAAATTTTATGTATCTATAGAAATGTAGGACTTACAAATTATGGGTGATATCTGTTACTGGGACTGATTTAATTTGCTTAACATAACTACCTCCAAATGCAACAATTTTCTTGCTAAAGATATAACTTCATTATTAAATTCTTCTTTCTGACTGAAAACATTTCATTGTACATACCACATTTTCTTAACCATTCTTCTGTTGATTGATTCCTTAACTTACCTAGAGTATACAGTGCTGTGATAAACAATAGGAAATACCCATGCATTCTCATTGGGAGTGCAAACTTTGGTATTTACCATGAAAGTGAATATGGAAGTTTGTCAGAAAATAAAAAAGTACCACCCAGCCCTGCAACCCTGATTTATCTAAACCTAACATTTCTGATTTAAAAAGCATACATGTAAAAGGTACTCTTCCTATATCACTGTCTGGGGTTGAAATCCCTATAAGTCCACCTCTGAAGCTGGAATTCAGTCCATCCTTTCCATCCTTTGTATTGTCTAAAACACCAGACTTCTGATTTTGTAGTGCAAGCATGGATCAATCACATCTTCCATTTATGCCTTTATAAAGAGGCATCTAGATTCCATAAAAATGCACCTCAAAAGCATTACAGTTTCTCAAAGCTTCCCTAAAGTGTGCTATAAAACAAATAAACTAAAAGCCAAATAAAAGAAAGAAAGAAGCAAACCAAGCCAATAAAAGCAAAGCTAGACCTCTCAGTGATGACTTTTACTCCTAAGTTCATCTCTGGTCTCCACACATCCTTTCTCTGCTCCACCCAACTTGATTTTTCTGTTTTACATCTATGTGGATTTTACCTCTCTGTTTTTAGACCTAATAGCTTTCTGATCACAGAGGACTTCCTCTTCTTAGTCTTGCTTCACTCCCCACATGTGTACTTTTACTTCCATGTCAGGAAACATCTTTCCATGGACCTTTTGTTTTGTTTTGTCTTGTTTTCTTGTTGGACTTAGAAATTGGACGTTTTTGTTCTAACGGTCCCCATGGTTTCACTAAAACTGCTCCTCCCTATGTTGTTAGTGTTAGTTTTCTATCTCAAGTAAAACATCTAGCAGTGCTCCAAGCAGAGGCAAAGCATCAGGCCCTCAGTGAAATTTCCAAAGAGAAGGAATCTCTCAAAGTTGAAGTCATGAGTTACAATATTACTCTGATTGGTGTGCTCTTTACTGGGGAAAGAATCTTTTTTCCACTCCCAGCATTCTTTAGTTGCATGTGGCTCTTTGTCTAGAGTTTACTGTTTTTTTTTGTCAGAAACAACAGGGGCAGAACCAGACCCACTGGATTCTCCCTGGGGCTGAGCCTGGGATGGGCCATGGGTCAAGGCAGAGAAAGAAACAAGGGCCAATAATATTCTACCACATTAGCGGTGGCTGGGCAGAGGCAGATCTAGGTCATGTAGCCAGAGACAGGTCTCCAAACTCGAATTAGGCTCATCAAGTTACACTAGGCCTCACCAAACTCAAGTTGGGCGTAGAAAGTTACACTGGGCCTCATGCCCAGGCCTCATGCGGCCCAACAAGAGTTGAGGCCTCTCAAGCTTTCTCCCCTGTGAACATTAACATGTCTATAGTTTCCTTTGTTCAGTTCTTGTTTAGGCAGCCATTTTGGTGAAATTTTATGGACGTAGCTTCTGACATTCCAAGATGATTCAATCTCACAGCAAACTCTCTATTCCTCTGGATCTTATAATCTCTCCAACCCCTCCTCTCAAACAATCCCTGAGCCTTAAGGGCAAGAGTTCTTTTGTAGATGTATCAGGCATGAGTAGGCCCCAGGATTCTGCATTTTGCTAGGTTGTAACTCTTTGTAATGCTCTTCACCTGTTAGAAAAAGATGAAGGGTAAGAAGTACACTTATCTTTGGGTAGAAGGAAAATATTTAATGTAGTTAAGAATTATGCTGGTTTAGTAGAGTGGCAGTTGTAGGTTCTCCTTCAAGATCCATGATTTCATTAACCTTGGGTAGTAGGTTAGGTTTCACTACCAGGCATGGTTTTCTCCTTGTTGGTTACCATGAAGGTACACATGCCACTACTGCATCTTTAGAATTATTGTGCCACATTGGACATTGTTGTTGCTCATAGGTAGGACTCCAAGTTGCTGAGTAGGACTACAAGTTGCTTTCTGTCCTTTGAAGGTCACATGGAGAAGGGGAGAAGTATTTTTCTCCAGGGAAGAGCACACTAACTGATTATTCACAACAAAATGGTCAATACTGAAAGCATTGCTACAAGCAACATTAAACAGACTGATCAAATTTTATTATGTGTTTAGGAATACACACACACACATATACACCATCATCACCACCACCACCAGCTTCAGCACCAGCACCAGCACTACTACCACTATCTCCACTATCAACACCACCAACAACAATTAAAAAAAAAGAGGCCATGAATCTGAAAGATTGTCAGTAAGGATATGTGAGAGGGTTTTGAGAAAGGACAGGAAAGAAGGAAATGATATGATTATATTAATCTAAAAAAAAGTTGAACATATAAATGTGAAAACTAAAATCTCTGTCCAGGTTTTACATTCTTCAAAACAAGCATCTTACCCCCCCAAAAAAAATAGGCATTAACAAATATCCTCAATTAAGTGGCAAGTATTTGGGGGAACCCACTGTGGAACTAATTACCATCCTTTGTTGGAAGAGGGCTAATGTACAGTCAGAGGGTTCTTTAGGAAACTCAGTTAAAGACCACCAGCTGGGTTCTTTACACAGCTTCATTGTGCTAGATAAAATACAACTTTTGAGAATGATTTTTCACAAACATGAGTAAAACTTAAATATCTGCTCAAAACTATGGCTTAGTGAACCTAAGCACAGTGCCATGTTATTCAACTTAATAAGAAGGCTGTTCTTAAAGCCCCAAGCTTTTTGTCCTTTTTGGTAATTAAGGAGTCGTGAATATTAAATATTAATTCCTTTTGCCTTTTAGGGCTTACCTTTATATTCCACTGAAATGGTTTTTCTTCCCAAATAGAATATTAGACAATGAATATTCTTTGGGGATTAATTTCATTAATTTAACTATTAATCTTCAGAGATCTTGGATCCATAACTTAATCACTATAAGCTATAGGCTTCTGTTTTTATTATAAAATAATACTAGTAAATTCCTTAAACTCACATTAATTTTACAAGGATTATCAGAAAATAAATATTAATAATAATACATTGAATTATATATTCTTGATACTAACCCTTTGTCAGTTATATAAGCACTGAAGACTTTTTTCTTACTCTTTTTTGAATAGTGGTGTTCTTTGCTACATGGAACGTTTTTAGTTTCATGACTTCTGATTTAATAATTGTTGATCTTAGCACCCGGGTCCTTTTTAGAAAGTCCTTTACTGTGTCAATGAGTTTGATCATACTCCCATCTTTCTTTTCTAAATGCATTTTATTGATTGATGACCAATGAGTGAGATCACGGTGGTAGTTCCGGGTTCTATATGAAAGTAGGCTTAGCAAGCAAGCCATGGGAGCAAGCTAGTAAGCAGCAGTATTCTATGGACTCTGCATTAGCTCCTGCCTCTGGGATTTTTCCCTGCTTGAGTCCCGGACTTGACTATGTCTGATGATGAACTATTTTATACAGAACAGTGGATGAAATAAACTCTTTCCTCCCCATGTTGCTTTAGATCATGTTGTTTTGTTACAGCAGTAGTAACCCTAACTAAGACACTTTGCTAATTAAAAAGTGATTCAAAATTAGTACTAATAGCTTATTGTTATGCCCATAGATTAGTGCTCCAGTCAACTTTCATTAGAGAAATATCATTTTGTGGTAGCTGGTGATTAACATAGAGACCTATAACTGTTCAAGTTTCAGATAATAAAAGACTATAGAATTCTCAGTCTTAAAAAATCAACATATATATTATATCCATAACACCCAAGACTTTGGGATAATGAAGGAAGAGAAGGTGAAACAATTATAAGAGTCATAGGTGTGTTGTTACAAGAAAACTATGTTTCATTACATAGCTGGTGATTATGGCAATATTTACAAGACCTGTGCAGATCTAAGCTGACAAAAATCCCAACATGGAGAGGGTAGGTAGGCACAAAGCCCAGCCCCTGTCTAATGAGCTACCGGTACTTGACACCTGCTGAGAGAAGAATATGTTATTTGTGGTTTGTTTGTTTTGTGTTTTTGTTTTTGAGGGTGCAGGCTTTCATGGGCACACTTTCCATTTAAGGCCACAACATCTAAGATTATATTGTCAGTGCAGCCTATACCATGAATTTATAAAAGGGGGGGGGTAACACTAAGTTGGGTTGCTTAAAAAGAAGTGATGGAGGAATTGGGGAGGGAGTGAGTATGATCAAAATTCATTGTACACAAGTCTCAAAGAACAAATAAAATGAAGTTAAATAATGCACTTACTTATCCTTGTATTTAACAAAGCACTTTTAGTTCTTTATCTTACTTCCTGGCATATTTTGTAAGATACTTTTTCTTGAGGTTAATTTATAAATCACAAAAGTTTAACATGTAATTTTCTATAAGTATATTCCAAAAGATTGAGGGAGATTAAGGAATGTCCAATATTGATAAATGGAAACTAAACCAGTGAAGTAAAACATAAGATTGTTTCTAACAAAATTATGGATATATAGTGAACTCACCATTTAGAATTTCACCTATTTGAAATTACATTTGGAAAAATAACATAAAATAATCAAAGAAAGATGAAAGAACAATAATGAATAATTCATAATTTTAAAGCAATTAAATTTAACATTTCATTATCGTTAATGGATGCAATGAAATGTAATAATTATCGAGTAATATAGATGACCACAAGCTTGTAGATAGGTTTTGCTACAGAGTATTTGGTAGGGCCAGTTTAGAAGGGAGTGTGGAAAAACAAAGTAACAGGGAAAAGTCATGCAGAAACCAACTACTGTAGGAAATTCCCAACGTGTAGACATACACTTGCACGAAAAGAACTCCATTGGAGAAACCCTACCATGAGGGAACAATATCACTCCTATGCACCATAGGCTATCAAACAAAACACTCAGTGCCAGGAATAGGTTACCTCATTTTGATTTATTGTTCTTTAGGGTCACAGACTACTGTCATTGGTTTGATCACTTTCCAGAACTTGAGGGCTAGACCATAATACTGAAGACATCACATGCCTTGGTCATGGAATATAGAGAAATAAAATTATACTTATTTGGAACCTTTGTCCTTAGTGGCTACCACTCACAGTGTTAAAGAGATGCTGTGCACGCAACAAGAATAGAAATGTAATCAAAATTTGGGATTAGAATGTATAAGACAATCATAAATATTCATAACATCTATTATTTCTTCTTCCAGTTTAATCTAAGAAAGCAGGTAGTGCACATGAAGCACAGGACAGAGTTAATTTACTACCATGTTAGCTATAAATGACAACTCATCTATGCCAGAAAATTTTAGTACAAGAATCACAGTGTTACCTCACTGTGGGAGAGTATTTTAAAGACAAGAAATATATGACATAGCAGTTACAGGCCTGGAGAAAATTACTGGCATACAGTAAGGAAGGATAAGAACAAGGTACAATATGTTAGTATGAAAAATTCAATTCCTGAGGAGCTATGGACAAAAACAACTGTGGAACTCAACTACAATGACATTTAGCTTGATTAGTTGATATGTAGAATAAATAACACTATTTTATGTGACAAATTACCTTTACTATTTTTCTTACCTTGTGATGATATTATACCCCCATTAGCCCACTGGAGGTTAAATATAATTTAAAGCACTGATTGGATACCTCTGAACTTCCAAATATCTCTGCCCCCCCCCAACACAGTCCACTATGAAGTCATGGTTGCTCACCCTTGTAACGGATGGCTGGAGGGAAGTTGCAGACAGCATGCCAGTAGAGTGATGTGCTGAGTATCACAAGGTGAGAGAATGGTATAAATGCAGAACTGAAGAGACAGCTCAGTCGGTGAAACATTCTCTGTGTATTGATGAGGACCTGAATTCATACCACAGAACTTACATTTTAATAAAATGCTGGTATAGGAACATGTGTTTATCATACTAGCTTTGGGAGGTCATAGCAGGCAGATAGGTAGGGCTTGACGGCCAGATAGCCTAGAACACTGGACGATCTCCAGGCCTGTGAGAGAAACTGTCTCAATAAACTAGGTACACAGAGCTTGAACTACAACAACAGAGAATCAACACATACACTCACACATAGACACACACCTATGTACACTTGAACATACACACACAAAATCAAAATATAAAATTCAAGGGCAACTTCCTTTTAACATACATGCTTTTCATAAAATCATAACATAAGAATCTACAACTAACCATCCAGAGACTAGGGGCATTTGTGTGTGTGTGTGTGTGTGTGTGTGTGTGTGTGTGTGTGTACATGTCAGGCCAAAATTAAAAAAAAATAAAAATCAAGAATGAAGGTGATTGGGGAAGGCATTTCTCTGAAATTCTAGGTTATAAGTCCTATAATTTTGACTTTAGAATATTGCCACATATAAAAAAATGAATAACAAAACATGTTTTATGTTTTAAGTTATTATGAGCAATGTTTAGAGGTAAATGGAAATGGTGAGGTTGACAGGTATTTGTTTATTTATTCCTTTGAAATAAGGTCTTTCTATGTAGCCCTAGCTGTCTTTGAACTTGCTTTGTAAATCATGCTGGCCTCAGACTCACGGAGATCTGCCTGCTTCTACCTCTGAATCACTGCGATTTAAGGTAACTACCACCACAACCAGCAAAAAAATTTTCAGTAGTAGTAAATTTTGTTTTTTCATGTGTGTACACTATGCAATTTGACTCTCTCCCCCTTTTCCCATTTTCCTCCCACCCCTATTAGTTCCTTGCCCATATAATTATCTTCCCTCAATTTCCTAGTTATGATTTTGCTTAGGATCCCACAGTGTCTAATCAGGGCTGTCTCTGTGATCCTGAATTTGGAAATAGCCACCACAACTTGGTGGATTCACCAGTGAGTCCAGAACTGGATACCATGACTCCCCTTCTCCCAGAATCTGTCCATGACCAATGGATCAGCAGAATATGGTGAGCCTGAATTGGTTACGCCCCTCCATAGCTGACTGCCAGGAGAGACAGTCTTCTATGGACCTAGGAACAGTTGCTTAGCTATTATTGTGAGTTTGTGTTTGCCATGGACATATCCTGCTTACAAGATAGTAATAATGAATCTTCTTAAAAATCATAGACATCTTGCTGGAAAGTATTTTAAAATGCAGTTACATTTTTCTGTCTTAATAATTTATAACATTCAATTATAATTAGCAATATATTGTTTATATCAGAAATTGTTTTATTTCAGCATTTAATGTTTTATCGATGACTCACCATAGAATCAATTAACCAAACATTGTCACAGTTCTGTGTATTGGATAATCTTAGTCCAAATGGCCTTTAATCTTATCTCCATAGCTCTTTATTTTATCAATTTTTTCTACAGTATATTTTGATCATATTATTTCTCTTTTCCCATCTCCTGCTAGATCTTCTCCACCTTCCTTCCCATCCAATTTCATGTTTTCGCTATCTAAAACAAACCAAAATAAATAAACAAACATTATTAATTCTTTCATTCTCCCCTTATTGATAGGCATGCATGTTTCTCAATTTCATTTTCACAATGTATGTATCTAGTGTGCCTTTAATTTTCGAAATGGTTTCTTGTATAGAGTTTGTGTTTTAAACCTAGTGCACATTGATGTAGGATAGAGCACTAAAAGAACATTAGATAAGTAGTAAATATTTTAAAAATATTATTTAAAACAATTTTATGGTATGAAAATGGCATTTCTTTTGGAAGCTTTGATATCTATTAAGACGTATGTTTCAGGAGACTGTATTTCACATTTTATATTTTCCATAAAAAAATTCCAGACACAAAATGGTGAATAAATACTACCTCAACCACCTAGGAAATGTAAATCTCTATTTTCATTTAGTTACATTTGAAAAGTAAGATTACTATACGCAGGATAAATCTGTTGTTTGTATTGCTTTAGAGTTGGCTTTTCTCGTAGTTTAACTTTACAGCATGGGTCCAACTATAACCTTTGCAGTCACACTCATTTCTCCAGTAGCTCTATAGCATATTATTCGTGCCAGCCCTTCATGGCCTCCGCCACTGAGGGTATCAGCTTGCTTTTCTTCATTCATAGCTTCAGATAGAAGACAGAAAAACGTGCTCTAACTAGTCTAAGGTGAAGTGGAGTTATTCAGGGACTTTGATGTTATCTGGGTTGATTATATATCCTGCCATTTTTACTAAGACATAGAGAGAGGGTGGAGAACAGGAAAGAAGGAAGTTAGGAGAGACAAGGAGGGAGGGAGAAAGAGAGGGAGGAAGGGGAGGAGCAAGGGCTAAAAGGGAGGAAGATCCATAAGTTGTAATGGGTCCTCGTGTTGATTGGTTGGCATCACTGAGCCTCTAAAGTTTGATTTCCTATTCAACTTGAACACTGTTTTAGAAGGTGATGAGCTTGATCCAAATGTTCTTGTGATATAATGGAAGGGGTGGAGCTAGTCAGAGAATGTGAACAAAATTGTTAGTACTCAAAGAGAAAGAAAACCTGTTGCAGGAGGCCTCTTGTTCCAGGCTGCTCAGCCACGAAATAATCATACAGAAAACATGTTATTTGCAATAATACTGTTTGGCCAGTAGCTTAGGTGTATTGTAGTGCCAATTATGTGCCCTATTGTGTTGGAAAGGGGTTAGAAGCATTCGCATCTCGTGTGTTCTATCTTGTTGTCTATGACCTATGGAGCATTTTAAACATGCAATTAAAATAAGTTCCTAAGTGCACCAGAGAGAAGATCAACATGGATTCTAAAAAGGAGATAAGAATGATCAAACAGCGCCGGGCGGTGGTGGCGCGGGCCTTTAATCCCAGCACTCAGGAGGCAGAGGCAGGCGGATCTCTGAGTTCGAGGCCAGCCTGGTCTACAAGAGCTAGTTCCAGGACAGGCTCTAAAAACTACAGGGAAACCATGTCTCGAAAAAAAAAAAAAAGAATGATCAAACAAAAAATCAACTCATAATTTTTATGTTTTAGCGTCATGTGTACGGAGGCTACTAGTTAGTTCCCAACCACTTAGCCCCCAAATAATCACACAGAAACTGTATTAATTAAATCACTGCTTGACCCATTAGCTCTAGCTTCTTATTTGCTAACTCTTACATATTAATTTAACCCATCTCCATTAATCTGTGCATCACCATGAGGTCGTGACTTACCAGCAAAATTTCAATGCATCTGTCCCTGACGACGGCTCCATGGCAACTCTCTAACGCCTCCCTTCTTTCTCCCAGCATTCAGTTTAGTTTTCCCAGCCTAGCTCTGTTCTAGCCTATCAGGCCAAGCCAATTTCTTTATTTATTAACCAGTGAAAGCAACACATAGACAGAAGGACCTCCCACACCAGCATGGATCCTAGGATGCAACTATTTTTCTATATTTCAAGGAAATCCAGGATGAGGTAATTATCCTTTTTCCTCAGTCCATATCAGTAAATCAATTTTTAAAATGATTGCTACATGAATGATTATGGCTTTACAGTTTGATCCCATCATCTTGGCTGATTTTGAGATTGGCAAGACTTTTACCAAATGAATTACATGGGAAGAATTTTAATTTGTGTTTCAATGGCATTTTGAACTATCATGGCATAGAAATACATTGGCTAATATGAGACCTGCAAGTTATTTTGTGGAGTGGTCCTGACATCTGGGCTGAATGACTGAATGTGCTCAATAAACAGGTCTATATTAACACTTCAGTTATAAGGATGACCCTTTGGTCCCTAGTGATGATATCAAGTTAAATGCTTTCATAATGAGTGTCTGGGTCAATATCATTGATCTTCATGTTTGCAGTCTTCTCCCTTCCCAAAATACATTTTCAAGCTGCATGAAGATATAGCTCCTTCTAACGTAAAGATTTAATTAGCCTGTATCAGTTAGTTGTATAGGAAATCTGTATCCAGAAGGGCTCTCTTTCTCCTTAGATCAGGTTACATATATGAATAGCCTTTAAAAGATACCAATAGCTTGCTTTGACATTTAATAAGGATTCCCAAACTATAGCTCTCTGTAAGCCTACTTTCAACTGAGAAATTCTCAGCAAGGGAACATTTTAGTTTACATTTCATAGACTTTATTCTTGACATCTCAGTTAATAATCAGGCAAAATGCATACACACATACATCTAAACTTTATATGTATATTTTATATTTCAGGTATAAGAATTCATGCATAATTCAATATATAATATATCTTGAGAAATAAGTAAATCTATTACATGTTTTTTATTTTACCTTGCTAAAAATGCAGCAATGTGCCTTTCATGAAAAAGTAAATGGGACCCAAATCAATGTGCATTTCATCACTTATGTGGTAATATTGCTATATTTCTTTTACCATTGCTGCTCAGTGTTGTACCATGTATCCTTGATCACATTCATCATCATGTTTTGATTAATTAATGTCACAGACACTGGAAAATGTCTGCTTGAGAGTTGCATAGACTTAGACAAACTTTGCCTTATTTTCTTATTGAGATTCCTCAAAAGAAATTCTAAGGACAGAATAAAACTAAACAGTAATAATAGTAAGCATGGTTTAAATACATTGCTTCTAATGACAGGACCCAAAGCATCATGACAAATGGTATACCAAAGTACTTTGAAAATATGCATCATAAATGAAAACACTGGTGTAGCTAGACATGTATTCCAGATGTAAGAACCTTCATAAAGGACTGTCATTGAACTTTCCTTTCTCCCTAACCACAGTGTCAACACAAGTGGCTGATGGCTTCAATTGTTTTGCTGTTTGTTTTATCAGTTTGGAAATTTTAAGAAAAAAATTCTTTACTATTCCCATTATGTGCATATGTCTGTATCTGAGTGTGGGTTTGTGCACATGATTGCCGTGCCTTCAGAGACCAGAATATGTCAGATCCTCTAGAACTGGAGTTACAGATGGCTGTGAACAGCTTGGACTGGGTGATTTAAGCTTTATTAGTGTTCCTTTTACATATGAGGGTGCCCTTGTATTTGCGGCATAGATGTTTAGTATAGAGATTCCCTCTTGATGGATTTTTCCTCTGACAAATATGAAATGTCCTCCTTTGTCACTTTTGATTGATTTTAGTTTGAAGTCTATTTTGTTAGATATTAGGATTGCTACAGCAATTTGTTTCTTTGATTTATTTGATTGGAAATTTTTTCCCAGTCTTTACTTTGAGGTGATGTCTGTCTTTGAGATTCAGGTGTGTTTCTTATATGCACCTGAAGGATGGATTCTGTTTTTGCATTCATTGTGTTAACCTTTGTCTTTTTATAGATGAGTGGAGTCCATTTATATTAAGGGATATTAATGACCGGTGATTGTTAGTTTCTTTAATTTTAGTTTTTGTGTTTGATGATGTTATTGTGTTTGTGTGTTTTCCCCTTCTTTGGGACTTGCTGCTGTGAGATCATTTATTGTTTGTGTTTTTTGTGGATGTAGCTAACTTCCTCTGGTTTGAGTTTCTTTCTAGCACTGTCTATTGTGCTGGGTTTGTGGCTAGGTATTGATTAAATCTTGTTCTGTCATGGAATATCTTATTTTCTCTGTCTATATAGTAGTAGTTTGGGCTGTCTGCATAACGCTTGGTGAGGCCCTTCTTGCTTTCATTGTTTCCATTGAGAAGTAAGGTATAATTCTGATAGGTCTGTCTCTATATGTTACTTAGCCTTTTTTCCTTTGTGGCTCTAATATTATTTTTTTATTATGTATGTGTTTTGATTTTTATGTGATGAGGGGATATTTTTTTGTCCAGTCTATTTGGTTTTCTGTAAGCTTCTTGTATCCTCATATGCATATCTTTCTTTAAGTTAGGAAAGTGTTCTTCTATGATTTTGTTGAATGTATTTTCTGTGCTTTGAGTTAGGCTTATTCTCCTTCTACCACTATTATTCTTAAGTTTGGCCTTTTCCTGGTGTCCCATATTTCCTGGATATTTTGTGTTAATTTTTTGTTAGATTTAGCAATTTCTTTCACTGACGAGTCTATTTCCTTTATTTTATCTTCAACGCTTAAGATTCTCTCTTCCATCTCCTATATTCTGCTGTTTATGCTTACATTTGTAGTTCCTGACCATTTTCCCATATTTTCTATTTCCTTCTTTATTTTCAAGTCTTGAATCATTTCTTTCACCTTTTCTTGACTTTCTTTAAGGGATTTGTTGATTTCTTTCAATTTTTTGTCTTTTCCTCCATTTCTTTGGGAGCATTTTTCATTTCCTTTTTAAGGCCTCAAATATTCTCCTAAAGTTATTTTTTAGGTCATTTTCTTTTGCTTAATCTTTATTGGGGTGTTCGAGTCTTGCTGTTGTAGAACCACTAGTTTTTGGTGGTTCTGTTTTGTTCTTTGTGGTGTTGAGTGTGTCCTTACCTTGTGTACCATCTTTTTCCTCTTATAGGTGTAGTTGTGCCTGTGTCTCTGGCGAGTACTCTTCCAGATGTCAGTGGCTCCAAGATGTCCAAGGCACAAATGGTTGCTTCTTATGGTAAAGTCAGGGCCACAGTTCCAGTCACCCTGGAGGGAGCTTGGCATTCCCAGAGGTAACTTAGTGCTCCTGGAGGTTGCTCTGCAATCCTGGAGGTCGTTAGTATCTGCTCCCACAGAGGTCCCTTCCTTGGGCTTGTTCCCGAGGAGGTCGCTATCCTGGGTCTGCTCTTGTGGAGGTTGCAGTCTCAGGTCTTCTCTGGCAGAGGTTGCTGTTTCCGGACTGGTCTTGCAGAGGTCACTGGCTCAGACCTGTCCAACAGAAATTGCTAGCTCAGGCCTGATCTCTCAGAGGTTGCTCTCTTGTACCTGCTCCTGCAGAAGTCACTGGCTCAGGCCTGGTCTCATGGAGGTCTTTGGCTGGGGCCTGCTTCTGCAGAGGTTGTTCACTTGGCTAAGAGGAAATTTTGAATGTGGACTTTTGAGAAATACTGGAATTGTTGAAACCTTGGAAACTTATAGAGATGGACCAATTGTTTTCTGTAGTATGAAGTGGGTATAAGGAATGGTAGAGTTTGGAAAGGAAGTAACCCCATGAGTCATGTTATAAAGTTTTGGTCCCCACCTAGTGATGTTGTTTAGAGATAGTAAAAACTTCAGGAGGTATGGGGTCACTGGAGGAAACAGCTCTCTGTTGACATGTCCTGGAAAGAGTCTTCCCCCCATCCCCTTCTTGTACAAGTTTCTCACCTTTCTGTCATCCAAGAAATAAGCAACACCACTCTATCCAACACCTGCTCCCTGCCATGGTTTACAGCCCCCACCTCAGGCTCATAATAGCAAAACTAGCTAACCAGGTGGACGGGAAGCTCTGAAATAGTGTGCCCAAGTAAATTTTTCTTCCTCTAAACTGATAGTGTCTCAGATATTTGCCACAGACAGAAAGAGCTGACTGCCAAACTCTCCAAGTGAAATACCCAAGTTACAAAGAAGAGAATGTGAACCAGACAATGCTCACAGGCCCTGGCAAGAGTTTCACAAAACACTTATGTTTTATGTTGTGAGCAAGAATGTTTCCTCCTTCTATTGCTGCTCAAAATTAGACTATTCAGACATTGCATCAATCTTTCATTGAGTTAGAAATTTAATTATATCAAAAAAAAACAGGCATAACAAAACCAGTCTGTGATTATATCCTGTATATATATATATATATGACTAGCAGTTTATTAAGTTACTATCTTAGATAAATGTGAAATCTTGGGGATCAGTGAAGCATGAACTTTGTTTAGGATTGAAGCCATGAGGTCAGCTCTGCTATTGTACCCTATATCTTTCCTCTCCATCCTTATGAGAAACAAGCCATCTAGTGGGTGGCAATGCACTCAATCCAAGTTCAGGATATGACAGGCATTTCCATGGCAACATCTCCAAACTGACCTCAAAGTGGCACAACAGCACTTTGCCTTGGATTTGACATAATTTGTGATTATTCTCCCAATCTCTTTACATGCTGTAAGAATGTTAAACCCCATGAATTACTTCCAACATACTCAAGAGGTGGTCTGTACAACTTATCACCTGAAAATTCATCAAAGTAAATGTTCTCAATCACAAAGATTCTTTGTCAACATACTCCTGCCATACTCAACATTGTCATAAAAAGAAATGGACATTCTGGATATTATTCTTTCTTGGTAATATTTTCATATTTCAGAATGGGAATCACAAACCCGAAGGTTTCCTCTTTACTACTCTTCCTAGTCTGTGGGTGAAGAAAACAGTCAAGTGTTCTGCTGGGCCCTGTTGATGCTTCTAGAGAGTATAAAGGCAAACCAGTCCTCCCAGCTTTAAGAGCCAGGTTGTTAGAGCCTCAATTTTATAGACAATTTCTTAAATAAAAATAAAAAAGACAGATAATGAATTGAATCTGATTTTATCAACTAGTAAGTGGAGAATGAAGAAATTAAGGTCGGCAATATTACTTAGCACATTACTGTCACCTTCAAGGACATGCAATCTATAAGAGAGATGGAGAGATGGTTCAGTAGATGAGTACTTTCTTTTCATTCGGATGAACCAGGTTTGGTTCACATACCAAAGTCAGACTGCTTGCCAACTGCCTGTAACTCCAACCACAGGGCATCCTGAGATTTCTTCTGGTTCCTGAGATCCACACATGCATAAGACATTACACACACACACACACACACACATACACATACATGTGCAAATAAAGGTCTAATAAAAAACAATCAGATAATTTAAAAGACATAGTGAGAGGGCTTCATTCTACTGCAAAGTTCAAGAGCTTTCCAAAGGTTGAAATAACTATTCTGACTTCTGACTTCCATTATTATTATTACTTTATTATTATTATTATTTTCCTTATTTTGAAGGCATTCTGGTAAGAATAACAAATGGTCTCAATGAGAGCAAACAAGACTGGAGACACTGTGTTTAGAGAAAAGAATATAATCACAAGAATTCTCAAGAAGAAAGTGCTTATTTACTGATTGTTGTTTGGTTGCTACTAATTCATCTATTTATTCAATCAACAGCCATTCTGTGAAATCTAATCTAAGATCCTAAAAGTAGTTAGTTAATCATTTGGTGTGCTTCTATAATTTAACAAATGTGTTTGTTATAGAGAACTTCATAGGAAGTTCTGGACATTACCTACATGCCAATCAAATTCTTACATAGCCATTTTGAACAAGAAGGAAACATAATCTGTCTTAGAAAACCAAGCCTGTAGGGAAATGAACAAGGATCACACAGATGGTATAAACTCATATTAGTATCCCTAATATTGTTAAGGAGAGCACAGCATCCCTAACAAAAATCAGTGGACTTCCCAGTCAAGCAAGAGTCAAATTTTACTGGAAGGGGTATCCATGTAATGATCCACTGAGTTCAAATGAATGGGCCAGGACCTGCCTCTGGGGGCTGGTGGGAAGGCAGAAAAGGCAGAGGGAGTTTGAAGCATTTGAGCTAATAAAGTCTCTAAGTACCTATATCACAGGCAGGTGATTCATAGCCGCTACACCTTTCAAGCCCATTAACGCCTGTTTCAAACATCCAGGAGACGGATGAGTGTGCTAACTACTCCACTCACTGGATTTACAGGGAGTACTCAGTGAGATGGGCCCTGTCCTGATAAATCATGCTATGAATATCGATTGGGATGCCCTCCACTTATCTAAAAGTTTTATGTGTATTATTTAAAAAAAATCAGTGACTACTTCAGCAGAGAGGTTTAGAGGGGAAGGATCTTGTCAAGGAAACAAATCTAAAGACGTGTTCTAATATATGCGAGGCTGACATTTATACAGTGAGGAATGAGTATACAACATGCCAGTGCCAATTGGGACCAATTTATTAGATGCTTTAGAAGGGCAAAACTACCTTAAATCAATAGTTCACTAGACAAGAGAAGGTGGGCTGTAATAAGTCATCTTCTTAATGAAATATAGATTATTCCAAAACTATTAAATAAGCAGTTGGTGTCAGAAAAATTGTTCACTTTTTCACAGCTAAACAAAACCATCTATTTCAGAGGAGAGAAATCAATAGCATCCATGGCCTGCCATGTAACTTGAATATATAGATAAATCTATAGTTAAAATTGCTCATTGACAGCTGGCGGTGTTCCATTCTTTCATTGTTACTTAATTTCTAAAAAATACAGAGTTGGTTTGGAGCAAAGAATAAAAGGAATTATCTCCCCATCCCTGGTCTTCATTTTTTCCCTCATTTTTTTTCTCTCCTTCTTGGATGTCCTTTATGGAGTATCTATTATGAGATAATAGATAATATGTACTACTCTGGGTATTTGTGGAAATTACATATTTTACCTTTTAAAAGTAATGTTAACAAAATAGGTGTTATTATCTTCTAGGCTAGGGAGTTGGTGTGATTGCTATTGATTCCTGAATATCAATACAGCTTGCCATAGGTGTGTCAACTTACCCTTCTGCACTTACATCAGATGCTTGCCCCAATCTGTCTCTTTCTATTCCCCTCTCTCCCTCCCTCCCTTCCTCCTTTGGCCCTCCCTGCTCCTTCTCTTTCCCTCTCCCTTTCTGTTTTTCTCTGCGTGTTTTTCTCTCCTGCTTCTCTTTCTCCAGAAAACTTTTACTAGTATACCAACAATCACATAACTAAGTCAATGCTAAGCAGTAAATGCAGAGTTTAACACGGAATGCATATATAGTATTGGAACGGTTTTTCTTCACAATCCAATGTCTAATAATTAGTCTCTCCATGTGGAAATCAAACTGATTTGGGCTATTTACAAGTTCCATTTCTCAGATGACTCACAGAAAAGTAGAATTTATTTTGGGGGGAAAGTAATTCCCCAATAAAAATACCCTATATGGTCATCAAAGAAAATGAAAGAAAAGAAACAAAAGAAAGACATGATTATTCCTAATATATGGGAGAAGAATTTTATTGCAGCTATAAGGGCAGAGGGAAGCGTCAAGGCTCACTGTGGCCAGCAGAGTAAACCAGACATGAGAGGGCGAGTCAAAGAGAAGTCACTGACCAAGAGAGATGGACGTTGGGGGTGGGGGCAAGAGGACAAGAAGCCAGCATAGCCAAAATTGCTGAGTTACATAGGATCATGCTGGGGGAAGGGAATAGAAGTCCAGCCCCAGGGAGGGAGAGGTTTAGGGGAGGGGAAGGGTTGAGAAGTACTGGGAGGAGTTGCAGATACTGAATGTGACTTTGAGGTCTTCATATGGAAACTAAATTGAATTGGGCTATTTACAGGTTCCATGTCTTGGATGGAGCCAGATCTCAAAGGTTCCTTTGAGACCTAACACAAAGTAGATATGAGCTGAGTGCATAATAGTTTATTTCCATTTCCCTTGAATTACATGGGAGTTTGATTTATGTACATTTTTTTTTTGCCTCATCTGTGACTTCTGTATTGTCATTGCCATCCTACATTCTCCCCACTCTAACTCACTCTGGTTCCCCAGTCCTTTCAAATTCGTGACCTCTTTGTGGTGGTTTGAATGAAAATGGCCCAGGCCATACAGTCTTATAGGGAGTGACACAACCAGGAGGTGTGGCCTCCTTGAAATAGGTGTGACCTTGTTAGAGGCAGTAAGTCAAGGATGATGGGCTTTGAGGTTTCAGAAGCTCAAACTAGGCCCCAGTGTCTTTCTCTCTTCCTGCAATCTGCCAATCTAGATACAGAACTCTCAGCTACCTCTCCAGCACCATGTTTGCCTACAGTGGACCAAACCTGTGAGCTGTAAGCCAGACCTAATTAAATGTTTTTCCTTTATAAGAGTTACTGTTGTCCGGCTGGAGACATGGCTCAGCTGTTAAAGGTTAGGCTCACAACCAAAAATATAGGAGTCATTGTTGTCATAGTGTGCCTCCACAGCAATAGAACCCTGACAATGATACTCTGTATAAAGACTGAAATGGTCCAGTACTCTGGGAACAAGCCTATCATCCAGTACTTGTTGACTCCATGAGAACAGCATACCAAATTTGGCAGCATTAAAAGATGTTAAAATCTGAAGGAGCCCGCACTCCCTCTGCAGGAATGCTCAGATGAAGAAAATGACTGAGCCCCACACTGGAGCACCAGACTGAGCTCCCAAGGTCCTGATGAGGAGCAGAAGGAGAGAGAACATGAGAAAGAAAGTCAGGAACGTGAGGGGTGCGTTCACTCATGGAGACGGTGGGACAGAACTAATGGGAGATCACCAACTCTAGTTGGAATGGGACTGATGGATCATGCGACCAAACCCGTCTCTCTGAACGTGGCCAGCAGTGGGGGCTGACTGAGAAGCAAAGGACAGTGGCGCTGGGCTCTGATTCTTCTGCATGGACGTGCTCTGTGGGAGCCTTCTCAGCTTGGTTGATCACCTTCCTGGACCTGGAGGGAGTTGGGAGGACCTTGGTCTTAACATAGAGTAGGGAACCCTGATGGCTCCTTGGCCTGGAGAGGGAGGGAGGGGAGGTATGGGTGGAGGGGATGGGAGGGAAGGGGGAGGAGGAAGGGAGGGAAGGGGGAGGAGGAAGGGAGGAGATGGAAATTTTTAAATATAAAAAAATAAACTATAAAAAAAAGATGTTAAAAGATGTGTGCTTAGTGACCTAGATGAAACTGTTGTATAAAAACGTCTTACACACAGGAATCAACCTCTGAAGAGGAATACCGTTCCCAGAGGGAAGCTTTCTTCTTCTGAGGCCTTGGGAAAGCTGCCTAACTGTGTGTATTCTTTCTGCAGACATGAACAGTGGCAACGACTACAATACGATAAAGATTAAGCTCATCTAGAATGCCAAGTGGTTGTCACCAAGATATACACATTCGTCTTCAGTAACTCTTCCCAAGCTAAAGTATTCCTAAATATGCCATAACTTCAAAAAAGATATTAACTGTTAAGATCTAAATATTTTTCCTACCAAATGGTGTTGGTGAACATAGAGGAGTGGGCTGCCAATTAATATTCCCCTGAACTTTCAAAGAGCTAAAGGAAGCTGAAAACAACTTTACCAGTATTTTTTTTTTTTAGAGAGACTAACAGTGCCTCTGGGACTTTTCTTTGAAACACCTCCCAGCCCAGCTCTCTGTACTTTGTACTTCGCACCCAGCATTCTAGGCACAGCTGGAACTCCGGAATGTTAGCACAAGAAGAAGAAAATTAACAGCATGTAGCATTACAGGAGGCTCATAGTTTTCACAACTCTCTACCTAGAAGAATTTATACTCTGGGAAGTACATGTAGGAAGAACTTTAGACACTTAAAATATTGCCAAAATTTAATCCTTCCTGGCACACTCATTGTAGACAATGAAACAGGTTGTGAATCACCAAGACATTTTTTAGTTTATCCTTTTTGGAGCAGGCCTTTCATTATAATCTCCATCTTCGTAAACCTTTCTTCTAAAGCAGAACCGCTGCTTGGTAAGGCCTCTAATTTGCTGTGGGGAGATGGATACAACGTGATTGCTGATGTAGGCTTTCCAGCTAATGACTGTGTCGCCTCCCTTTGTGCACAGCATTCACTGGATCTGAAGTTTCACTTCTCCTGAGCTTGCAACTTCTGATTTTGTTTTAAATCCTAGTTCATCTGTCATCTTGTCTAAGACATCACCCAGATCCTTTCTGCATATACGCGTCAACCTTTTATTATGTTTTTATACTGAAATTAAAAATAATAAATTCCTGTCAAGAGGCAGTATTTTCCTTGCCTATGGCTAATCATGATCAAACCTATGTTATGTTTACTGTTAAGGTGTTGAGACATACGGCATTTGGATTAAGTTATTTGCGTAGACTGACTACCTTAGGCAGAGGAAGGGTGGGCTAATATTTTAATCTAGAAATACCTGGCAGGCCCTGATTCTGGGCTACTATCTTACTCTCCCTCATTACCTTTTCCCAGAAGTCTTTTTTTCAACATTTAATGAAGGTGAGTAGATGATAAGGCCTGCCAAACTCCAGGAAGCTTGTAATGAGGGCAATTAGTCATAAGACTACTATTAATTAGCCTTATGGGCACAGATCACTGGATTTACAGGAAGGCAAGCTCCCATTTAACTTGGAGTCTGTCCCGAAACATTACAACCATGGTTAAGTCAGTTAACCTTCTTTTATTTGCAATTTCCTTAGCTGCAAATCAAAACAAAACAGAGTCTTTCTACCATGTAAATCATTTTAGATGAGAGAAATCCGAACGTATTTGAACTGAGCTTCAATGTGAAAGGGCTTCAGTGAATTGCCTGTCAGTTTCTAGCGTGGAGTTCATTGTGGTGTTAATAAAACTCTCTCTTGGGAAGGTTGAGGAAATAGTATAAAATGCTCCGATATTTTTAAAGGGTGTTGGATCATGTGTGTTAGACATAATTTAACCTATATAACTAATAGATTTTAAAATAATGATGGCTCTTACCTGTCTACTGGAAAGTTACTTGGAGTACTTGAATATGTTTTTCAAATTAGAGCAGTGTTGCTTATTTTATGGCCCTGATATAAAGTCAATAGTGATTGGTTCATGCTTTAATGATACTGATGAGAGCTATACATAATTACAGCTCTTGACCATGTTCTAAAAACTTAGATATACATGTATGCTTTCAGAGCTGACCATTTGACACTAGACAACCAAACAGTGTGCTCACCCATGACCAGACCTGATAGCATACAAAAATAGCATTATATAACATATATATATATATATATATATATATATATATATATATTTAATGGAAAAGTGACCTTACATTTGAAGATGAGCAAAGAGTTTGGAGAAAGGAAAGGAAAGGGTAAGTGTAAAGATATCATAATCTCAAAGTATATGATAAAAAACATATACAAAGTCGTTCATATTTAAAATTTGTGCCTACATTAACATCTTATGAACATCAATATGTCACATACATATAGCCATATTAAATATCTTACTTATAAAGGCAAAATATGAACAAAAGATAGTACAACAAACAAATTTATACATGTGCAGCACAAGACAACATCTTTCAGGGAGTAGTACCTGAAATAGCTATGAGTCAGATGTTGTGAAGTACACTTTGGCTTTTCCATCAATTAGCTGTACAACTCAGGGAGAAATTTACCTTTCTGACTTTTAGATTTCTGTCATTAAATAGTATCCTCACCCACCTCAGACCTCTCCATACCTGCGGCCCTCTACGCTTCAGTCTCACAGGCTTTTTGCGTCTCCTTTTCTTGCTGTTCCATCATGCACTGACCTCAGTTTGCTCCTCAAGCTCATCATGACTCTTCATTCAATACTGTTGCAGCCTAGCGAATGTGAACAGGGCCAGAACTCCATCCAGGTAGCTCTCAGGATGCCATCAAGAGATGATTAAGTGCCATGACTCTGTCCCATGTTCTTTCTCATTTGAAAGTACATTTACTCAGTCCCTCTTTTATTTTCATGTCTTGACCATGAGAAAATCTCATTGCATGCTATAAATTATATTATTTATGATATCTCAGAAGAAACACAGCGGTCTACCAATAACCTTTGGCATGTGTTGTACATGCATCTTAGTGTATTAGGCATTTTGCAAATTATTTCTTGCAAATTATCTAAAATAAGCACTGTTCTGTTCATTAAATATTTACCTTAAGGACCAAGATTTGGCTCCTGAACTGAAAAATGCAAAACAAAAAAAAACCAAAATTTTACCTTGAGAAAGATTATATGTACATTACGGACATATTTTCCTTCATTGAATCTTGCTTCTCATCTATCTACAAATGTTTGATGTGGAAAAAAGAACAAGAGATACCCTTGGTGATAAATATCAAATAATAATGATAACATTAATAATGTTTATATTCATAAATCCCTTCTTTTTATGTCAGTAAATGTTCCATGAACTTTTAACTGGAGAAGTTTGGAGACAATGCATAGTTAGAATCCTAGAATTTGGTCCTATGTTCATATTTAAAGTTTATAAGCAAAATGTATTTGTTATGGGTTCAGGTTTCCAAGTTTCAGCCTCAGTGTGTCTGAGTTAGACTGTTTAAAAAAAATAAAAATTGCATTAGTATATTCTAAGTATATGCAGTTTCAGGTTTATTTATGACAACTTCATATGTTTATAGAAAGAATGTTTTTATCATGTAAACTCTTATTTCGTAATCTATCTGCCCTCCCCTTCCTCTGTCCAGCTAGTACCCTTTCTATTTTCACATTTTGTTTATTTTTATGAGTCATTTCAGTGGGTTCATGACAGGACCATGATGTGGTCTCTGAAGTTCCTGTCACCATAAATAAGGGAGCATCTCTGATTAAAGCCGAAAGCAATGCTAATCTGTAGGGATAAACGTAGTTACGTAGAAGAGTGGTACATCATTTCCATTTAATAAAATGACCGCAGTAGCTTCCTCACTATGGCTTATTATCCCCCAAGCTTGACCTAGAAGATATGTGACGTTAAATGACATCCCAGGGCCATAGTGAATTGCCTCGCTCTAAGCGGTTGATCAGAACAATGAAGCACACAAAACAATGAAAGCTCTGCAATATCAGTTCATTGCCTGCCATTCCTGGATGATAAGATCTTACTGCTGCAGGTAGCACACCTTTAGGTTGCTAGATATGAAAACGAAGCAGCGACTTGGCTGGAAGATTCCTCTCTACTGGCTAGCCCTCATTGCCAGAAACTGTTCTGTAGCTTGCTTGAGTAGAATGGTCATCAAAAGAGTTACTAAGGTGTAGGTGCTGTGTGCCGCAGCATCAGCCAGGCAGTTGAGAACTACCGACTGTTGTAGAGGTAAGTTGTTAATGAGTAACCAACTACTTTCTGTTTCGATTGAGACCTGCTCCACAGGTATGAATCAATGCTTGGTACTAGAAGCCTGTTTGAAAATATGGCTCTTAAAGGCAAAATTGAAATCTTGAGTGAATTAAGGGAAAAGCTGGTATGTTATCTCATAACTTTAGGATCTTCTAGGATCTCACAGAAAGTATTGAGCATAGTCAAACATACTCATAATATCTTATTAAGTCTACAAAGAGGAAAGTATTTTAAAAACTAGTATGTAACAAATTACACCCAAAGGTGATGGAGCTAAAGAGAATAAAATCCATAAGAGGCCCATGCACTATGTGAAGCTATACTTGATTAGTGTCTATGACAGCTTGTATACATTCTGATCAAAACTTAAACATTTTTAGATCACTTCATTTAATTTAATATATGATTGTTTTGCCTGTAGGCATCTCTGTGTATCACATGTGTCTCTTGTGACATCGGAGGTCAGAAGAGGGGATCAGATTCCCTGCAACTAGAGTTACAGATAGCTGTGAGCTGCCGTGTGAGTGCTGGGACCTGAACCTGAGATCGCTGAAAGAGCAGTTGGTACTGTTAACCACTGAGCCATCTCTCTAGGCACCTGATTAAAGTTCAGACTAAAGCCTTGATTAATAATTAATTGGCACAGTGACTTAGAGTTACACATTTATCAAAATCAAATTTTTGACTCACCAATTAGGTCATTTGAGGCTGAATATCCAAACTACAAATGCTTACATTGCCATAAAAGAATATCACAGCATTTTTCTTTTTTTTTTTTTTTTCTTTTTTCTTTTTTTGGTTTTTCGAGACAGGGTTTCTCTGCAGCTTTTTTTTTAGAGCCTGTCCTGGAACTAGCTCTTGTAGACCAGGCTGGCCTCGAACTCACAGAGATCCGCCTGCCTCTGCCTCCCGAGTGCTGGGATTAAAGGCGTGCGCCACCACCGCCCGGCTTCACAGCATTTTTCTTACAATTAGCTATGAACCTCATAGCTCTGATGGTTAACTCTGATTGTCAACTCTGTGAAACTATAATATGCCCAGGACTTTGGTATGGCACAAGTTTGGGTGTGATGCTGAGGGAATTTATATGAGGATACAAAATCCTCGTAGAAGATAGGCAGTACCACTCCTTGGACTCTGCTTTATAGCCTGGATAAAAGAAAATGGAGAAAGCAGAGCTGAGAAATGGTATCTCTTGTTCTGTCCAAGTGAGATGGGTCTCAGCTTCTAAACTCACCACCATGAGCTCTGTTGTGCTTTTCTCAACATGATGAACTGCACCCTCTCCACCTATGAGTGAAAATAAAGCCTTTGTCTCACGAGATGGTTTTTGTCTATAAAAACTACAGAAGTAGTTTAGTGCAGTTCTGAAAAAGTTACTGCCATCAATATGATCTAACTTGATCATGTTGGAAGGAAGGGGTGGTGTCTCTATAACTTTCCTCATAACTGAAAAAGTATATTAAAAGCTAAGCATCAAGCAAACACCAAATAAACAATTCACAAAAGCAACAATAACAGAATCAGTGTGATCCTGAGGCCCTGGGTTTCTTGCCCTGTAGGTATTAGAGGCATAAAGGCATTTGTGGCACTGCCCTCAGCAAATGAGTCCAGATCTGGTTCTGAGCAGAAGCAGTAATAGAAAAGGCAAAACGGCCAGGAAACGAGCATAGCCATCAGTTGGCTGAGTGACTTCACTGCAGCTAAGGGACAGTATTCTTTATGTAATAGTATTCTGGTCTATTAAATTTAATAAATCTCTCTTTGATAGAGCGTTGGGCACTTGTTAATGTGAGGGCATCAGTCTACGTGGACTTAAAAGGAAGAATTTATATTTAAAGACGAGCTCAGCTGGCCACAAGCCCCGGCGCTCACGGCTCACACTAAATAATCCAATACTCATTTTATTTCCCTTTCTCGGCAAACACGAATCCATTTTCTTTCAAATTCCTCTGGTACAAAAACCAGTGCTGAACCTTGGAAAGCAAATAAGTAGGCTTTTTCCCACCTCTATCTCCAAGGCTTCTATTAAGTTTTGACCTGTCTTTTATTATTTTTTTTATCAACTTTAGACACTTACATTGATGTATAACACATTCTGGCTATTCTCACATCCAAGTCTCTCTTATCTCCCTCCTATCCCTGTGAACCATCCCTAGTTTCCCTCCAAGACTCTTATATTCATGCTTTTTTGTTCTGTTTTATGCCCCCCTGAGTTTAATCAGGATTGTCTGTGTGAGCATGGATTTAGAAATAACCATTAATGTTTGATTGACTAATTCATAGCTATACAACTGAAGACACTGACTTCGCATGCCTCATAATCTATCAGTAACTAACACTATAGGGAGGCATAGGCCTCTCTCTAATCCATGTTTGACTAATGACAGCCCCACACTGATGTAAGCCAAGTGTAGGCAATGTTAGCTGGTATAAGATTGACTGGCATGCCTGTGCCTTTCACACAAGCTTGCATTTCATGGTCTTTCTCCCTATCTTCCAGCTCTTAAGTTTATTTTCCCCCTCTTCAGCAATGTTTCCTGAGTATTAGAAGGAGTGGTATATAAGTCCTGTTTTTGGCTAAACTGTCAGTGGTGATCACTATTTCAGCATTTAGAGCTGTCATGATTCCCTGAATTCACTGCCATTAATTGCAAAGAAGAGTTTCTTTAAATGAGGGTGAGAGTAGTGTTAGTCTCCATTTATGACCCCAAACAGTTAGAGGGCAGTTTACGTGCTAGAGCAAGGGCTAAGCTGTTAACAGAACATACTGGTCTCTCAGAAGATCTAAGTTTGCCTTGCATCATGCGTGTTGGGTAACTTTCTGTAACTCCAGCTCCGGGGAATCCAACCCCTACTTTGGGTCTCTGTGGGCAACTTAACTCAAGTGCACATATCCTCACACAGGTGCACATGCATGCATAATTTAACTTAAAATAAAATAGAAATCTTTAATTAAAAAAATCACAAAATAGTTTGTCATCCTGTCAAATTAGCTACATACAAGTAGTAACAAGTTCCCTTGTAAAACCTAAGTCTTCCCAAATCATGGACACTCACACATGGCTAGCCTGGAGTTCATTATAGAAACCAACCTGGTTCTGAACTCATAGATATTCAAATGCCTCTCAAGTGTTGGATTTCAAGATGTACACACCTGGCTCCAAGTGATAGGTTCTTGACTGGGTTTACAATATTAGATTAAATCCTGTGTAATAATTCTAAAACCCAGCAGTGGGATACTACCTTACAGTTGTGCCACTATTGTTCCTGTTGGCACATCTTGCCTGACAATTTGGTATGATAGTATATACGATGCCCAACTAAAAAAATTCTAATGATGTCTCCTTTCTCTCAGTCAACTGCATAGTAGCTTCCAGAACTGTGAAAGCTAGCCATCAAAGAGGAATGTCCCATATCATTTCTGGTTTAGTTTCTCTGTATTTTAATAGATTGAGAGTTCAAGAGCCTGTATGGTTTTAGTTGCCTCTGGGATTTCCCTTGATCAAGAGCTCCTAAGGACATCTCCCACATTTAACATAGCAAATTCTGTTTAATAATTCCTGACTTTGAGGGATAGCCTTATTCAACAGGTGTATGAATTTGAAGACATCTACCTCTACCTAGTTATTCTGTGAGAGGTTTCACCTGCTCTTACCCACCCACAGGCTGATGAGAAGACAGGCCAGGAAGAAGAACTGGAGGGACAGAAAGAAAAGGAAAGAATAGAAAGAAGACAGGATTGGGACTGGGACAGAAGAGGGAGGAAGAGCAGAAGGAAAGGGAAGGGAACGATAAACTCAGATTCTCATTTAATAGCTGCAAGAAAACCTGGGAAATCAAAACATCTTTCCTTCAGCAACCTGGCCTTTGCTAAACCACACCCTGACCTGCGTGATTATATGAAAGGTTGGCTATCTTCAGAGTCAGCTTCAACCTTCCAAAGCGATGTGTCTACCCTTTTAACCTCGTTCCAGGTGTGCATGTGTATCCCCATCTTATAGAGGTTATTTCCTACCCACCCCAAGCCCAGCTGGTCTATATTCAGAAGGTCACAGCAACCATCTAAGACCTCTGCCTTTCCCCTTTGGGATAACGGCATCTTGCTCATTGTATCCTTTGAGTCGGTCTAACAGTCTGCTCCTCTTCCAAACCCATCTTTATTCTGACAGCACCAATTGCTTCCCTCTGTTACATGGTGTCAGCAAATTCACAAACTGAAGGCAGCATGGTCTGATGATGCTTTAATAGGGGAAGAAACGGAAACTTTAATTAAAGAGAGTGTAGATATCACATCTGGTTTACTAAGTGGCTCAGGCTCTGAATGTGCAATTGTGACTACCAATGAGATGTGCTATGAGCCATGTAATATTGCTATCAAAGAACAGGAGTTTGGAGATGAGGATAGTAGGTAGTGAATTGCATAATTTAGAGTAGGATGCTGCTGCTGAGAATATTAGATGGACTCTAAAAACAAAATTCAGAAAAGTGCTATAGACAGGTGAAATATTTCATAAAAAACTATAGTGTTTGTCTACCCAACTGAATGTGATTTTTCTCTTATTTTTTATTGAATTTACTTTACTCAAAGGCTCTTTTAAAACAGTAAACTAAAAGCGAAGTTTTACATCACTTCCCTTCCTGACTGATTTATAGCTGTGAATGGTGCAATGGGGGGCAATTGCTGCAGTCTCTGTGACTGCCCACAACAACTCACAGTTGGATCATCCTCTCTAAAGAGTACTGAAATTAGCCATGATCACTTGACTGAATTAAATCAATACAAACAGAATGGAATGATCAGTCACTAAAGCCACAGAGCCTCAAAGATTAATATATCTTGACTATTTTACTTTCATATAACATATGTATTTATGGTGTGTGTTTGTGCGTACATACAAGCATTTGTGTGTGTGTGTGTGTGTGTGTGTGTGTGTGTGTGTGTATCTATGGTGAACACGTAGTTGTCAGAAGACAACTTGTGGAAATCAGTTCTCTGTCTTCCACATAGGTCCTGGGATGGGGGTAAAATTCAGCTCATGAGGACTGAGCAACCAATATCTCTACCTGCTGAGTCATCACATCAATCCTTTATTCATTCTTATATGAAACTTCCATGGTGCTGAATTTTATGTAGTATGATTAAAAACAACACTTCTTCTCTTGGAGTGGCGTACAAAATAAAGTATCTTTTCCTTCTTATGTCACGAGGGTGAGAGCCTATTTGTTATTATAACAATCTGACTTGTTTGTCTAGGATTTTACACACAAGATCATGGGAAAAGCTATGCAAAATATTTGTTTGTTGCTGTAGGATGGGCATGTTTAGTAGTAAAATAATAGGATGTAGGATGAATAAAAAAAACTCAGAGTCCGATGCTGGGGTTCAACCTGAAAACCAGAAAAGCAAGCAACCAAGTTACTAGAGAAGCCTCACCTCTACCAAGGCTGAGCAACCACAGACTAAAACAGACAGACTCTCTCTCCTCTCATTTTATATTCCCTCTAGTGCCGGTATTAAGGGCATATGAAACCCTAGTACTGGGATAAAAGATGTGATCCACCATCACCTGGATTTATTTCTAATGGATTTTGTGTAGCCGAGGGTGTCCTTGAACTCACAGAGATCCATCTGATCTGTCTCACAAATCCTAAAATTAAAGGTGAGGGTCCCCCTTGCCTGACCTCCAGTGGCTTTAGCTTTGCCTCTGGTCTTCAGGTAAAATTGATTTATCAAAACACAAATAATATCCACTACAATAGGATGGCAAAAAGTGGGTACTACACTCAGGACTAGGGTATGGGGAAATCCAGTTATTAGCCTGAACAAGCAAATATAGTAAAGACCATGCAATAAAACAACAGTGTGAATCCAGAGACAAGAATCTAAGAGCAACCTTCACATAAGGGACTTTGGAGGGGACTAGAACCAAACACATCAAGTACCCTGAAGTACTCTTAAAATTCTCTTGGAGAATTGAGGAAGCAAAACTCTTTGTTAGTTTATCTTTGACCTAAGAGGATGTACCAGTAAATTAGAAAAAAAAAATCAAAACAAAATTATAAAGCTATATGGCCTGAGTAATTGAGTAGTTCTGTATTTTCAGTCAATGTAAGACCACCCCCCTAAGTAAATAGATCTGATTGTGAGTTACTTTAACTGATATGACATAACCTAGGAAATCTCCACAGCCACCTCTATTAGGATGGAGTAGAGAGCTCGATCTTGGGCAAGTAATTAATTGACAAGGAAGGCAACCAATACTTGGAAAGGTATTATATTTTACAAGACAGAACTCTTTGATGGTCAGAGGGGTGGCTGTGGTGAACTGGACAGGTTTTTAAGAAAGGCTAGCTGGTTTCAACTCCTACCACAACCTATTCCTACAGGAATAATCCAGGGCAAATCATTTGAACTATATGTACTTTAGTCTCTCATTTCTTAATGAGGAGAGCATTTGCCTACACTGCAGTGTTTTTCAAGATACATTATGTCTGTAGAAACAACCTGTTTTTAGTCAGGCATAATAACGAGACACTTCAGAAAGAGCCCCGGAGATGCATCAAGTTGTAAACTGTCTCTGAGAGATGGGCAGATGAGTAGGAAGAGGGGAAATGTAGGCTCCAGTAATCCTTGTTTTTGTAGATGTAGAGGTCTATGCTTCTAATCCAATTGCCTCATCCTATTAACCTGCATAGGAAATCAGCTCTTCGGGCTATTATCAAAATGATCCTGGGTCATCTGCAGAAAACTCAAGAGAGCCAGGAATACTTCCCACATATCGGCCTGCTTCCTGAAATGGTTTGTCTCAAATTACTCCTTTCTCTCCTGCCCTGGCTCCCACTTGTTTATTGAACAAATCTAAGTCTGGTTGCTTGAGAATACAGAATAATTAGCCCCCAAACCAATGACATCAGTTCAGAATGTCTCCAACTGCAGAGTGAGGTCAGGGAAGGCATTTGCTGTTCCCTCTTTGTTTTTTTTTTTTTTTTTGTTGTTGTTGTTGTTTTGTTGTTCTTCTTTTTTAAAATTATTTATTTATTTATTTATTTGTTTGTTTGTTTGTTTATTATGTATGCAATTTTCTGTCTGTGTGTGTGTCTGCAGGCCAGAAGAGGGTACCAGACCTCATTACAGATGGTTGTGAACCACCATGTGGTTGCTGGGAATTGAACTCAGGACCTTTGGAAGAGCAGGCAGTGCTCTTAACCACTGAGCCATCTCTCCAGCCCTATTCTTCTTTTTTTAGTAAAATTGTTTCCTAGTTATATTTTCTGAATTATTCCTTAATTTTAAATAAATTAATTAAAAGTAAATCAAAATTAAATCCCACAGCATTATGAAATTCTGTAAAACATCTTATATGTGAAGTAAAGTCTGCATTCACCGAACAGAAGTTCTGGACCTCCAAATATGCTCAATATCATCATTTTAAAGACTACTTATGGAAGTGGCCATGGCAGCTTGGAAGGACAAGATGGTCATTAACCCCTGATTGATTCACTCTTTTTACTTCTTCTGAAGTCTTCATAACATCACTTGAGTAAGGTTTGTGCCTTGTGGTCCTGTGTTCTGAAATCTGACTGGATCCAGAATTTTTAGGAAGCTCCTCATGGAATGCTATGCCTATTAGCAGATAGATGAAAATGTACTTATCTGAAGCAAATATGTGTGTTTGCGTAGTTATAATACAGCTGGAATTGTAGTGCTTTCTGAAACTTTGAATGAAAATGATTTGCTGCCAGACGGTCATGTTGCACACCTGTAATGCCTACACTTGGGAGTCAGAGGCAGGAAGATCTCTTGTGAGTTCGAGGCCAGCATTGTCTACAGAGTGAGTTCCAGGACAGGCTCCAAAGCTACAGAGAAACCCTGTCTAGGAAAACAAACAAAAACAAAACAAACAAAAAGAAAAGAAAAAATGGTTTGCCTTTGTTTTGTTTCTGGGAGTTGTATCTGGCCATTGACATCTCTTGAAGTCCTGCTCTTTTCTAAAGAGGAAGTGGTGCCTCTGTGTGTGTGTACTGGGCTGGGGTGGATCTGTGGGAGAAGGGAAGTAGGGCGGGGAGAGCTGGAGGAGTGAAAGAGGGAAAACCATGGTCAGGATGTATTGTATGAGAGAAGAATCTATTTTCAATTTTTAAAAAAAAGTAAAAGAAGACAGACACTTTCTGGGAACTGATAAAACAAACCAAGCCAGCCCATGTTGCTTAGATTTTGGTAATCTCTCAGGACAAATGCACCCCTGGGATTAAGCTGACTGATTGGAACCTGACTGTACCCAGGTTTTCGTACTGTCTGCAACCTAGCATTGATGATAGAGACTCTACTCAATGCCTCATGGCATCCTACTCTAGAAACTGAATCTTCATCTTGAATAGTTGCAGTATCTTTTGTCTGCCACTGTCTGGAGTAAGCTCCTCTAGCTGTTGACGAGACGGAGGTCACATTGTCCCATACTTCTTCCATTTTAATTCTGATTTTTTTCTCTGAAATTTCTCATGACTTGTATGCGCAGATACAAGGTTGCATGAGGAGTGGAGTTCGTGCTGATTGTGCATTTCTGTGTTTGCATATGTGGGTGTGGAAGGGTTGGTATTTGGAATGGACCTACAGGTAGATTAGGGGTTACAGTCTAGCCACGGGGCTTGCTGCAGAGATATTACTTTTTGTCCTTTATCTCCGATGTAGAATGAAGCTGGAAGAAGAAAACGCTTATATGCATGCACATGGACGTGCACACATAAAACCTCGGCCACGCACTGTCACTCCAAGATGCCAAACATCTGGATATTAAAAAAAAATGATCGTGAGAAAACACAACAAAACAGAAACAATGGGTTTAATCACAGCTTTATTGCCAAATTTGCGTGAAGCACAGCAGCTGTCGCGGCTGTGATAAGAATGTGACTTTGCCCCCAAGACAGAAGCTGTGTCCTTCTCCTTCTCCCTTATGCTTTTGCAGGTTCTTACAGAGTTTCAAACCCTCATACTGCCAGCATAATTGGCCACAGTTATGTAGTTTTCAAAGAAAAGCCTTCCAGACAAAATTTTTCAACCACCTATTTATTTATTTTTTTATTTATTTAGTTTTGTCTGTGAGAAGCAGGTGCTAACCTTTAAAAATAAATAAATGGAGTGCTACAAAGAGAATCACGGGGGGGGGGAATTAATTACCTTCTCCCTACTTTCTTTTTAACATTTCCCCAACTTTAACATATTTTCCATGACTTTTATTTTTGTCATGTTAAATATGAAAGGACATTACTGCACAAAGGCAGGGCAGGAGCGGGGTCTCTCATTAAGCTTGTGGCACATGAAATGGTCCCAGGGGTGCTCAGCAGCATAAAGGAATGAGTACCTGAGACAGGCTGTAAGAGACTAATAGTTTGAACCGCAGTTCAAAACACATCCGAGTAAAGGCATTTTAATTAAATTCCTTAACAGAACATTATTGAGAGCTGATACGTGCTACGCCTCATGAAAATAAGGCATGCATGTAGAGATATTTCCGTCTTGAAAACCAGTGCTGTGGGGTGGGGCAATACAGAGTGTCTTCTGGGGAATAAATTATATAGTTACACGACCAAATTTTCACTATGCCCCCTTGGATAATGAGGTTCCTGCTTCAGTTTTATCACCGAGGGAATAAAATTCCAGAAGGCCCACAACAAAGGCCTAAGCGACGCACTCATTTTGTTGTTATTGGTGGTGGCATGGTATGGTGTGTGTGTGTTTGTGTTTGTGTATGTGTGTGTGTGTGTGTGTTCATGTAGACTAGGTGCTCTTCTGTATAGTATTTTGATAGTCAAATTGGATCCAAGGAGCTCAACCCAAGCTACAAGTGTGTTACATTAGCTTCTACAAGGAAGCAACAAGAGGTTTTCTTGTTATTTTGAGTGGACATGTGGAACAGTTGCCTATTTGGTCACACGACATAATGGCTAGACTGAGCATTAGGACAGGTGGGTGTTCCAGTGAGCCAATCAAGGCGATGTGAACGTAAGAGAAATAGGATGGAATCTACTCATCCGCTTTCATCTCTTCTCTCTATAGAACTCCATTTAAACTCCGTGGCTGTGTACAAATTGTAAGCCTTAGATGTTCCAGCTTAGATTTTCAACAAGGAGTCTGACTGCTTGGGTTTTAGCCCAAGACCAGAAACTTTCTTCCATCTTTTTCCTGAGACAGCATGGAATCCTGTGGGTAGCGTTTGTTAGCAGAGTGAGGGAAACAGACTCCTCGGTTACCTGATAAGAGTTCCTCTGCCCCTTGCTCAGTTTCCACCCTTATATCTGGTCCTTCTTGCCATTATGTTACCACATCTGAAAGCAGTATTCAGGAAACGTCCCTCCTTGGGGAACATGGAATCTGAGGAGCCTGCATTTGGGTTCCCAAAAGGCACAGAAGCTGAAGTCTGTGTGATAACCTGAGAAAGATTAAAACAAACAAAGAGTGAAAACCCATGTTCAATCCTTGGTTGTTCCTGCTAAGACTACAGACCCGTGTGCCTCTTTCACAGGATTCACAGTCTTGGATTAAACAGGTTTCATATTTCACAGGTCACTCCTGTCATCTGGCCAAGACCATAAAAAAGGACCCTCCAGTTAATATCAACACCTGCACCGGCTCATGTGCTACACCATTGGTACCAACTCTCCTGGTTCAAAAGGACACCAACCAATTACAATCTGGTTTTAAAGGGCACATCTGCTCTCATGTCTCACTTATTCACCAATGGGCTCTCCTGTACCACCAAGGTACTTCTTTGTCCCATTCTTTCTAGCAGTTAATGACCCTTCCCATGGCCAGCCCCATTAATAGGGCCAATAATAACAATATTTTTTTCTCCTAGACACCTGCCTTGTCATCTCCCTCAAGGAACAAATACCTGAGGTCTCAAGGGTGGCAGTAAACCGGATGCCTCTCCAACCACACCTGGCTGAGCATGAGCCCTCCAACTCCCAACTCCCCTCTCCCATGCTGCCCCATGCCCGCAGGAAGTAGCTAGACTTGAGCCAGCAACACCTTTATCCAGAGTCTGGAATGTTTGGTTGGGGGTTTTACCCCAACTCCTGGCATCCATTTTGGAATATTGGGTGGAAAGTTCCATGTCAAAACCCCCTTCCCAGGGAGTTGACCCAGTCCAAACTCTACCTTTGAGAAAACCTGCCAAATGGTGACCCATCCCCAGGGAAGGTCAAGACCACTCCCACAGGCTATTTAAAATGCCCCACAGAGAACAAACACATGGCCTTCCCCCCCCCCCCCCCCCCCCCCGTTCTCTGTCCTCCTCTCCGTGTTTTCCCTGAGGGCCACTAGGGAGTGCTGGCATCCATTAAACCTGGCCTTTTTAAATTTGGTTTGATTTGGTCTGATTTGGATTATTGTGTCAGCTTATTGGCCCAAGAAAAGACTTAACAGTATTTTCTTTGGAAACTCTATCTTTTAAACATGGGGTAGTCTTCTTGATCAGTGTCGGGTTAATGCTTCTGCACATTAAATGTTTTAATTTAATTAAACCCTTGTGTTTGTATTTCAAACTTGATTGTCTTATTTTGTTCTTCCACACTTACTTACTTTCTTCTGCATTAATGGCAATGATCTTAAGATCATCTGGAACAATGTGAGGGAAGTTTCCAACCTAAATATGTCAATACTGAGACATTTTATTCAACTATGCTTTAATGGAAATTAAACGTAATGTCCCTCGACTCTTGGCCGGACAGGTCTCACAGTAGTAAACTTCCAGAAACAGTCAAAACAGGCCCATTTCTAATCTGACAAGGTTCTAATTTCTGGGTTTTCTCTACTGACTTCCTTACCTGCTTTTTCTGTCATCCCTACTGAGAACTGGAAGGGTTTTCCTTGAGTGACACTCCACATTGAGGTTATTTTCTGCATTGATGAATGCTTCAGGCTGGGAAAAACATAAACACACACAAATCCACAAACAAACAAAACAGAAATGTGTTGACTGTCTCTGTATAATCTATAGATCATATGTTTACCATCCAATTCTTGACCTGCTCTTTTACATGATTTCCAGAAATTTTCCAGTCTTCGGTATTTTGTCTTGTAGGTTTTCCATACATACTGAAGATGGAGCAATCAGTCTCCAGTTTTGCTTCTGGATAATATAAAAGTATTATTCATTTTTACTTTTGCCTTGACTTGGTGGTAGGCAGAGACTCCTTTTCTTTTTACTCATAAATAGATTGGACTATTATCTATCCAATAAATTTTTGCAGACCTATAAAAGTTGTGCCCTAAAATCTATGTATGTGGTGATTCATGTACACTGGTATTTGGTCACTGCTTAGGTAAAGGTCACATCAAATTGTGCCTTTTGTTGTCTTTCACCCTCAAAGATCAAGATGAGCCTAACCCCAGTCGAACCATTGATATGAGGGAGATTTTCCCCCATGTGGCCTTTCCCATGGCAGAAGTAGTTTGAACTTGCTTTTCCCTACACATCAGTTTCTATGCTCCACTCTCAAAACAAAACAGAACAAAACACCCCCTCAAAAACAAACAAACAAACAAACAAACAAAAAGACAAAGCATGCTTCCTTTTCTTATTCATGCTATGAAAGAGGTCATGGGTTTTTAGATACAGCGCATATAAGTCTGTATTGTAATGGTCTGTCCTGTCCCTTTAAGAGACAAGTCCTGCCCCCTCCCTTCTGCTTCCAGTCTGAGCTTCCTTTCCTTTCTGACTCTCTCCCAAAGAGGTAGTTGCTGCTATGGCTCCTCTCCTTCCAAATCCCATTTCTCTTTCTCTCTCTCTCTGCCTCTATCTGCTTTTCCCCATTTTTTCTTCCCCCTTTTTCCTTTCCCCTCCATAACCCACTAAATAAATATCTAACTTCTGTATGGCATGCCTATAGTCTCAGTCTCTCACCCGCCATGCGGTTTTCTGCCTGGGACTCGGCTGCCTTCATAGCTTGCTGTGGTCTCAGGACCCACTGCCTACTGCCTGCTGCAGCTTGGGGACCTGCAGCATGGTCATATGGCCCACTGCTGCCACTTGGAGACCTGCACATTTTACTTAAACCATTACATGTATTCCTGACCATTTCTTAGAACCTCACAATATTGTGAGAGATTTACCTCCCCTTTCCTTTTCTCTGCTTTCAATGCCACTTCTATTCTCCATGAAGGACTGTTTTAGTGTATTTAAAGCAACCTTACAAATTCACTTGTTTTCCCCCTAAATCTTCTTTCGGCCTTTATTGTCTTCAAGAGGGCATGGATCAAGGTAATAGAAACCTTTCCAAGTTTCCAAGTTTTCAAGACCATCTAAGAGAAGCAGAGTGATATTGCTGACATAGTAGTGCTAATATCTGTTAAATGAGAACACAAAGAGCTAACAGCAATATCAGCTCAGAACGTGAACGACAGTAATTGTGACTCAGTGGTGCATGAACACATACATTGAAATGCAGATGGACTGAAAAATCGGGTGGCTGCTTACATCTTAATACCAAGTCAACTTGAAGAAACTAGACATTTTTTTTTCAGGAGGAAACTGTTTAATCAGCATCTCTATTTAATGTGTCTAAGAGGCTACCTAGTTTCCAGTGCCAGCTCTGTTCTGCTTCAGCAGACCAAGTTCCTCTCCCCACTTCCTAGTGCTTTGATCTATACTTGGGAAGACTTATCAAGTACCGAAGCCTCTATCTTTACTTATCTTTACTAATGTGTTTACCTCGCTGTACGTTATTTTGCCTAGATTATACATCAGCCCCTGTTCCCAGTGTGCATGTAAATGTATATCCACATACACAAACAAAAGAAAAATCCTTTATTTCTAACCATTTCACCAGCAACTAACATTATGCTTTTGCATTAAAACTTAAAATAGATTATTTTGAAACAAATAGGTAAGCAAACAAATTTTCATGGAGCCTTGAGAGATGAGGAAACTTGTGGGGGGCGGAATCGCTTTTCTAAAAGCAGTTTTCATTTTTACTTCTACTGAAGTGGATTTATATTCTAATACTTCGATGGCCACAATTATTAGAAAAAATAAGAAGTAAACAGATAAATAACAGTTTTAAAACACAATTAAAACGCAAGACTAATGACAGAATAAATGAAAGCTAACAGAAGCTGTTTCTCTCTCCCTATTATGCCCTCAAACTACAAACTGAATTTACACAGTACACTTTAATATCGGGCACTGTCCAAATTGAGGTAAGCAATTCCAAGTTGCTCATGCATAATTTATTGAGGAATTCACTATGCGGCGTAGTTGCTCCAGTTCTAAAACATCACTGCATTATAATTTAACTAATAATAGATTATGTTTATTTATTAAACTTTTAATTAGTCTCAAAATTGCTTCTAGCAAACTAAAAATCCATTTTAAAAACAGAGCTCGGCAGAAAGAAGTAGTTTATGACTTCTGTATTGTGGAGAAAGTCTTTGGAAATTGTTCCCAAGTACACAAATTTGATGAGCAAACATCCACTCTGTACAAAAGAGGAATGAGGCAAAGCCTGTGAAAACTCATAGTTCTTTAGGTGTAACTACAAACTGAATGGAAAATGCCCATTCCTGCCCTGCAAAGGTTGAATCTGAATTTCTCAGCAGGAGCAAAGGTGAATCCAGAATTCTGTTTCCACAGACAGAGAATGTGGACAAACGGGCAAATTAAAAGCCAATCACCCTAGTAGCCATAGGAAGCCTGTTTCTGAAACTAAGTCTCCCTCACTTATACTTCCACAGCATCAGTTTCCATGGTACAGTGTACTTAGGAAGACCTTAGTCTTAGCAGCTGGCATATAGCAGGAAGACAGCAAAAGTCTTCTGAATGGCCCTAGGAAGTGTTTGCTGGGTTCTTATGGAATAAGTAAAAAGTGCATTTATATGTATCATTTCAAATGCTTAAAGGCTTCAGCTCTGGTCTTTAACAACCCAGTATCATCTACCTTTGTGTATAAGATGACATTCAAGCTCCCTTTTGGTGTTGTCAAAGACTTGTTTGCTTCCCAGACCTGTAGCTGCCTACTAAATCTCTTGTCCATCACTCTACCTTTCTTGCTCACCTATTTTTATTCTGCTTTTCCCCCCTAACATAAAAACTGTTCACATTTTGTCTGTTTTTCTGAGTTTGAATGAACATAGCCCAGAATTTTAAGGTTTTTTTTTTTGAACCTCTTGGCAGAATAAACAAAGTCAGATTTCATCAGACACAATACACCATAAAGTTACCTCTCCTTTGGTAGTTCCCATATAGAATCAGGGTTAAGCATTCACAGGGATAAAGGTCATATTGAATATGAAGCTCCTTAAGATTATAGATGTTTAAACTTGTCTTAAGGATTCCTGAAACAATATAATTCAATTAATTTATACTAGATTGAAATTTAATATGGGTAAATATGCATAGATATATTGCTAATATTAATAAATTGGATATATAACATAACACAGTGGGTCTTGAAACAAAAAATGGCAAAAATGTACCTGAGGGTTATATAAAGTAAATCAAAAAAAAGTGTACTTTAGGCTGGAAAAAAAACATAGTGAGCCAAGTTCTATTTTTCCTGTCCTTTCATTTTGTTCTCCTCTTTTCTTCCTACTCCTTTTTACCTTCTTCCTCCTTTTACTCCTTTTCTAAGTTTGTGTCAATGATGATGCCCAGCTTAGAAGAAAGATTGTATATTTAGATAAACAACATATAACTCAGTAGAGGAAGGGGAAAAGGTAGAGACTAGAGATAAGTAGATACTACATACTAACACAAGAATTATTAGAGATTACTGATAACTAGGCAATGGGTCTTCTAAATATATGAATGAACATCTCACAGACCCCTTTAGTGATAGATGTGCAAGACAAGAATTTAATATTAGAAAGTTTGGGGAAATTGAACTCATGTTTGACCTTTGTCACAATCTGAAATTAATCCCAGAGTCTCACATTCAGGGAAGACTGAATAATAATAAGTAAGACTTTCGTCAGAATTAAGCACACTGACTGTAGTCTATTTACTGAGCCACATAAACACGAATCAGACTAACGGTTTTATGGCAATGTGTAGTGGCATTTCATTTGCATTTTAATAAATAAAGTTTGCCTGAAGATCAGAGAGTAAAACAGTCACACTGATTAGCCTTATAGACTAGGCAGTGGTATCATACACCTTTAATCCCAGTAGCCACACTAGTTGCCATAGAAACCGAACGGTGCATGCCTTTAATCCCAGAACTAGAGATGATAGAAGATTATAAAACAGGAGGAGACAGCTCTCAGTCACAGTCTCATTCTGAGATTCTTGGTGGAAGGATCACCATTTCAGAATGAGGTAGAGGTAAGAGCCAGTGACTGGCTGTTTGATTTTTCAGATCTTTAGGTTGCATCCCAATTTCTCTCTCTGAGTTTTTATTAATTGTCCTTCAGCAATGCCTATATATTTGACATAAATTTGAGACACACAGACATCAGATGGAAGAAGTTGGGTTCAGAACCTGCCTATCTTGATTCTTTGCCACGTGCACACACACACACACACACACACACACACACACACACGCACACACACACACACAAATATCAACATTATTTCTTTACAGGAGCAAATCGAGATCCAGTATAAAATAATATTCACAATGCCCACGTTAAATATCAAAATCAGCTGAACAGTGGTGGCACATGCCTTTAATCCCAGCACTCGGGAAATAGAGGCACGTGGATATTTGTGAGTTCAAGCCTAGTCTGGTCCACAGAGTGAGTTCTAGGACAACAAGAGCTACACATAGAAAAACTCTGTCTGAAAAAAAAAAAAACAATTCTCAACATCAAAGTATCCTTGAGTGGCCTATGGATGTACCTAAAGGGTCGCAGGGAGCAAAGAAACAACAGGCACGCTGTAGAAAAGCTGGGGTCAGGAATACCTTGTACTCCGATAGAGTTGTGCCAATAGCATCCAGAAACTCATCGAGTTTATTATACACAGCTTGAAAGAGAAAATTATATACTGTCTGAAAGAGGGAGAGGGGGTAGATAATCTTGAGGAGGTCTCTGTAGTGAAGCAGTGTCTGGTCTTGGTCACCCTGGAGGAGGAAGCTGCAGCTGATGCTTACCTCACACACTGGTTTTAGTTAAGGGTCAGCCTTTTGCCAACATCCATGCTCCCATTAGGAGAAGGCTTTGCTGCTCCTATGGGTTGGTGGCATTGAGGTCCTTCACAAGTTTGTGCCCATGTCAATAACACACACTCACTTGAGTTTCATCTGCTTTTACCAATAAATACCAAACCTAAAATAATAAGATATTAGAATTATCGCTGACTATCCATGCCTGTAAGTCAGTTATCCTTAGAATTCCCACAAGGTAAGAAGATCTATATCTGAAGTCTGCAAATAGATAAACTTTCAGGTGAAAAATCATCTATTAAGAAGTAACAAAGGTAAGATATGATGAGAGAAAATAATGCAGAACCTGAAATAAAAATGAACCCTGCAGATGGCACAACACAATAGATAAGAGAAGGTCAACTAAAGAAGAAGAATCAATATGCATTTTCTTCTCCAAATGAGAGAAGAGCTGTTAAAACACAAAGATCAAATGAGAGGTGCCTGTAAGAAAATGTCTTTGACATTCAGCCATTATTTTTAGTGAACATTCTCCAGATTGCACCAGACTTACACAAATTTGAGACTTCTGAAAATTATTATGAGCACTAATATGCCAGGGAATAGCAGTTTGGTGGTTCCTCCAATTTGCATACTTGCTGAGGCCATTTCAGGTTTAGCTAGAACTTGACATCTTTGAAGAAGAATCCCATGGAAAACTTGCCCAACTCTCTTCTAGGAACCCCAGGACAAGGTTGTCCCAGCTAACTTAGCTCTGTTAAACAGCCTGCTTGAACAAACCTCCACCTCCAGCTAACCACTTAGCTTCCCATAAACTGCTGCATCGCATAAAACCTCCCCCTGCAGCTGCTGAGTGAGATATCAGGAGGTGGTGTTTGTCTTTCAAACCCTCTTACCTTAAATACTCAGCACTACACCTGGGTACCAAATACTTGAGTGCATTCACAACTGACTGGAATAAGGACTTTCAGTCGGCTACAGAATGCATCCGAGCGCTCATCTCCAGTGTGCTCTCTGTAACTTTTGTGCTGGTTTTCATGATGTTTTTTTGTGGAGAAAGGAGTTTTACAGCTCCTTACTGCACCATCTTTGCTGACTGATTGTAAGACATTTAATGATTATTTATCTTCAGCTAAAATAGAGAGTTTAAATAATAAATAAATCCAAATCTGAACAATTTAAATTCACAGCTTTAAGAATTTCAGAACACCCGAATCAATAAAAAGCATTAACTAGGCTAAAGCATAACAAATATAAGAAGGAAGTCTTGAAAGCAGCCAGGACAAAGGACACGTGAAACAAGGGAGATGACAACTTGAATGATTGTGACTTCCCAATCTGGAACCACGGGGAGACCAGAAAACCCCGAGAAATAAATTTCAAATATTGAAGGAAAATTATGCTATATTCAAATGTTGTATTCTACACTCACTGTTCTCCAGGCCTCAGGAAATAAAATCAGACATGTTTATTTATTTATTTATTTATTTATTTATTTATTTATTTATTTATTTATTTAAGTCATGGTTTTCCTGTGTAACAGCCCAGGTTGCTGCCCTGGAACTTTCTTTGTATATCAAGTTGGCCTCAATAAAGGGCAAAGTGAACTTCCACGATCACTGTGAGGGACCATAAAATTTTAGGCTCTTCATACTAAGCATATGACCCAATCACAATGGAATCATTTCAATAAATAACCCTTAAATATCTGAAAAACTAAACAGGACACCTGTCAAGTTATTAATTAATTTAAGATGAAATTATAAGGGAAAATTAAAATATTCTTTGTGCCCAATAACAGTCTAGCAAAGTGAGGTTGACCAATGGCTTAATAGTATAAAATCAATATAAAAGAAACACTTCTATGTTTATAATGATATAAATTAATGTTGAATACATAAAGGAGGGAACAAGTGAAATTATTTTATGATATAATTCTGATAAATAAGTGCTCAATAAACTGTTTAAGGAGAAAAAGGAGAAGACTACAAACCAGTGTTTTAAAAATATACATTAGGAAAGAGTAAATACAGAGAAGGCTCACACAAACAGAAGAATTTAGATAATTGAAATAAGAACAGATATCAATAAAACAGAAACCAACCAGAAGGAACTAGAGGGTCAACGATTCTATGAATTAATCAACCAAATTGTCAATCTGAACTGACCACAAAAATAAATCAAGTTATCAGTCTCAAGAGGGAAGAAGTAGTAATTCCTTAAAAACTATGAACAATTAGGGACCTGTAGGACAATGTTCAACAACTCTGTATTTGACAAATTAGAGGAAATGCAATTTTTTTGTGTTTTATTTGGATCAAAATATCAGGAGAAAATAATATTTTAGGGATATTATCAAATTAACTTTTATATTTGACAATTAGGATGTTCCAAAGAATATCTTAAAAGAAAACAGTTACAGTGGCCATAAAAGTTTGTATGATATGCCCTGAAATGTTAGCAGTGTGTTTAATCTTGAAAACCTAGGGACTAGTCGTCTTTGATCCCTCTCTCCTTACTTCAGTGTCAACCACAAAGTATGGCTTCTTATGTTATGAAAACTCGTGTTCCATTTATATCCATTTACATATCCGTTCTAATACCAAACTAGCTGAAACCACCTTTAAACAATACCAATACCAATACTGGTACAAAGGACAAAATGCAGACATTTCCATGAAAAATCTAGTGGAAGAGGGACCATTGCTCTATGGGTTTACTGAGACCAGATTAAAATGAATGTGCATGTATAAAGATCTGCACAGGATCAAACCAGCCAACATTGCAGCACGGCTTGGAAAGGGCTCATGAAATCCTACTCCTAGTTGAGGAGTTGTTGGCAGTGCCCACTGGGAGAGGAAGAGACAGTTTCTTGAGTGAAGCTTCCCCAAGAAGCTGACCATGCCCCAGTAGAATTTCCATATCCACTCACATACAGGCCGAACTAACATGGACGGAATATTGGTATTATGGAGAACAGAAAGAAGAGGGCGGATTTGACCCAAACATATTATATGCGAGTGTGAAATTCTCAAACAATAAAAATCAAAGAAAATCTGACAAATACGATGAAAATGAAAAGACTAACAATAGCAAGCTATTGTCATTCTCAAACAAAAGCGCAAACAGAATAGAGAGACAGATGGCTCAATGGTCAAGAGTGCTTCCTGTTTATGCAGATGACATAAGTCAGGTTCTGAGCACCCAAGCTCCCCTCCCCCACTCCAAGGCCAACAACTTCATAGAATCCTCTTCCTTCTTCTGGATTGCAAGGACAACCCGCACTCACATGTGTTCAGCCTCCTCCACCACCACTGAGACATAACACAGAATTAAATATTAAAAGTAAAACCTTAAAATTACTCACAGAATAGTAGAAAAAGACCCCAACAATCTATCAATAACAAGACACACCATGGTGAAGGGGCACGTATGCCCCAGGGATGTATGCCTATTTTAATATATTATTTAAACCACAAGACAATGTACATAGCCACATTGAGAGAATGAAGAGGAAAATCCTTTCTATAAAAACATAAAGAACACTTGAAAAAATTAAAAGTGTATTCAGAGCATCAGGGTAGTGTCTTAGGCTTCCTTGGGGGCATATTTGCAAGGCCCAAATTAAGTTGCTGTGACTGACAGCTGTTTCCCTCTGACATCTGATCAAGCAGAGCTGAAGTTCTCCCTGTTTTAAGAAATAAAACCCTAACACTTAACCAAGCATTCCAGGTCCCAGATGTTTTAAAAATAAGGATAAGAAAAGATTCACATGCTTTTTTAAAATTCATTTTACATGCTAACCACATGATGACGCTGATGGAAGCTGATGCAGAGATCCACAGTCAAGTACTTGGCAGAGCTGGGGAATTTTAGTCAAAGAGAAAGGGAGGAGGGATTATATGAGCAAGGTTGGGGCGGGGTGGGTTGTGTGTGTGAAGATCATGATTGGGGAAATCCACAGAGACAGCTGACCCAAACTCAGGGGAGCTCACTGACTCTAGACCCACAAGCTTTTGAAGACTTGGCAGAGCTGATTCTGTGTGTGATTGATACAACCATTCACATGCACAACCCCAAGGGATTTTCTAAAATCAAAATAGTTTTTTAAAGAACTATATTAAAAAAAAAAAACTGTATCCAGTGAGATGGCTCAGCAGGAGCTTGCATGCAGGACTGATGACCTGAGTTCTATCCAGTATCCCGCAGGTTAGTAGAAGGATTCGAAGTCCCAAGAGGTGTCCTTTGACCTCTACACACATGCTATGGATACAGGCATGTGATCTCTACACACACAAACACACACACACACACACACACACACACACTCATACACACACACTGAGAAAGAGCCAAGAGTCAGATAAAATAATTATTTTAAAAGCAATAAAGAAAAAGCTACAAGAAGCATTTCTCAGTAGGGAAATGAAAATTTACTATGTAAAAATCATGTCCTTAAATACTAGTAGGAAACAATTTGACAGTAATAAAATACTGACCACTGAATTGAAAGGTAGAGGGGGTGAATAGATGAGTGCATTTAAAAATGATTAATTATTGATATGACTTTATATTATATAGATATATTATATTAATTATTAATATGACTTTAACTATTTTGTTCTTTAACGATTCATCATATTCATATCTTTATTTCTTAGCGATCAAATTATAATTTTTAAAAGGATACACATTTGAGTTTTTTTTAAATATTCTGATTGTTGAGAGATATTTGTGTGATAAGTGGCATATCAGAGCAATAGAACATCAGCATAAAGTTGAACCCAAGAGTGTTTTAGATAGCACACTGGTGCGGCAGAATTGTCTGTATCTTGTCAATCATGTTTTAAATAAATGCTGATTGGCCAGGCAGGAAGTATAGGCAGGAAATCCACAGGAAGTAGAGGTGGAGCAAAGAGAACAGGAGAATTCTAGGAGGGAGGAAGCCCATTCCTCCCACTCCTGCCCAGACTCTGAAGAAGCAACATGTAATCTGCCCTGCTGTGAAAGGTACTGAGCCACATGGCTAACATAGATCAGTATAATGGGTTAATATAAGCTACAGGAGCTAATAAGTAGCCTGAGCTAATGGGCCAATCAGTTTTATAACTTATGGATATCTCTGTGTGATTTTCTTTGGGGCTTGCTGGCTGTGGGGTACCTGGCAGAATGGAAACCCCAATGAGCAGGCCCTCATTGTTACAGCACACATTCATAACAGTTGAATGCATAATATCAAGGTATGATTCAGGAACCAACCCCACTGTGTCATATTCCAATGGTATTTCCTTGCTTCTGGCCTAAATTTCCTCATCCAAATTTTGCTGGAAATGGCATGCATTATGATGTTTCACACACACTATATCTTTACATTTTTTGAAGATAAAAAAATCTTCAAATTATAAGGTATTTTTTGTGTTTTTTCTATAACAAAGAATTCCCTGAAGAAATCTATCAGATAATTTTTGTTCATACATAAACTTTTGGAGGGGTTGTTTGTTTGTTTATTAATTTGAAATAGAGTCTCAAACAATTGTTCAGGGTATAGACAAACTTTGGCTTTGAACTTGAGGCAATACCCCTGCCTCTGCTCCCAGAAATTTTTATCTACTACACACAGCTCAATCCAATATGGATATATTAAAATGAGGTTTAAATCTTTGAAAATGTCATATAGCCTGTATTTCTCACTAAGCGTCTCTGTTGGATTACTCATTTATAATAGTCATAAATGTTCTAAAAATGGATTTCTTAAACAATGAAAGGAATATTCTTTATTTCCACCCAAATTAACAAGTGAGAACTCAACTCATAAATGAATGCAAATTGTATTTGTTCTAAATGTCAGACATCTTCAAATAACTTATTTAAATAAAATCTGCAATGGTAGTTTACATATTTCCACCTTTTACATAATCTGTTCTTTTCCTTTAATTGATGAGACCTTTCTTTAAATAATCATATCCCAATTTTGGATTGGTTTCATTTCCTGGTTGTGTGTGTGTTCTTTTTCTTTCTTGTCCCCTCTTGCCCTCTTTATTTATAAAAGTAGCTTCCTGCTTTTCTGGCATGTAGACATAAGGAAAATGTAAAATGCCCCTGAAATATAAAATAAGAACTCGATTTTGTTTGTTTGTTTGTTTGTTTCAATTTTACCTGAGTTTCAGGTAACACGGTGGCGTGTCAGGAGTTTGTTCACCTGCCACATCTTAGTATCGCTGGACAGTTCAGTGTATATCTTGGAAATTAAACCCACTGTTCCTTACTGGGCTCTCCTAAGCGGGAGGTGGGTGGGTGGGTGTAATGTGTCTGCAAAGCACCTTTAATGTCAAATGAGCCCCAGTGAACAACATCATTATCATAAAAATGCCGGCTCCTCTGGTATGAGGAAATCCAATTGCTTGTGACTGAGGTGTTTGGATGAGAATGACTAAACGAATAACTGTGAGTGGGGCTAGGATCTGCATTTTATGTAAGCTTGCAGGGGTTCTCTTAAGGCTTCCTGAATGAGAAAAAGGGAAACCACAAGAGAGGGTGTTTTCGCCCGCCCTGATCCCACCACACTCTGGCCTTTGTCTAATTCAATTTTCTTTTTGGCTTTGGAGAATGACATTACAGGGATGCTTTCCCTAATTATATTTTCTTTGGATAAATTTGTCAGATTTCAAGGAAATGAGGGAAATTACTGAGGGCCAGATTTTAAAAAAATGTAATACAATAGAAAACAGATTCTTGCCTGTAGAGACTGGTTTCAGGAAGTAGACCATGGAGCTGGGAACCAAGCCTAATAGATGCTTCTGTGTTGTTTCCTTACCTGCTGCCTCCTCTGGCTTTAGATTCCAAGTCTCCCATCAAAGGAAAGGAAAGAGTGGCTAGTTCCCAGGTGATGATTAGGGAAATGTAATTGACTACATTAAAAAAACATGGAGTATGTGTTCATTGCAGAGGCACGGAGGCCAGCTTTGTCATTCCTTTTCTCTTTTTGTCTTTTTCTTATTGGTGCTGGGTTCAAGCCCAGGACTGTCTACTTGACAAGCATCTCCTGTTATTGAGCTGCATCCTGCCTTAGGACTTAGACAGAGTCAATGCTCATAGTGAGGTCTCTGTGAAGGTTCTGCAACCACATTTGTAGTCTGTGGATCTTCATTTATTCAAGTGTTCTGGACCTGGGATTCTTATATGGGAAGTAATGTGTTACAGGTTAGGGGTTGTGGTGTCTCGAATGAGTGAGCAAATGAGATGTCTGGTGTGCCATTAGTATTGCAGCCTTTCCCCACATCCTTGCTCCATTAACACCTCTCTTCATTTCTTTCACGTGTACAGATAACAAGCTGATTACCAATTATCACAGTAAAAGTGTCAGTGCAGGGATGAATACATGGATAGCTCTGATCTAAAGGTCTGTCTTATTAGTGTAAATGTGGGTTCCAGTCTACTACATTGTGAGAGAGTTAGGTATTCAAGCACCCCCTTTTCTCAGCACCTGCGAAGACTGGCTTTGTATTCTTCTTGGCCTCTCTTAAGCATTAATTTTGCTTTTTCTACTGAAATCCTCCATAAAGAGTCCCCACCACTCATTTCTGCCTTTGATAGAGAATGATTGTGAACATTCTGTGGAAGAAAGAAAGAAGGAGGAGGAGGAGGAGGAGGAGGAGGAGGAGGAGGAGGAGGAGGAGGAGGTGGGGAGTAGTAGTTTTAAAGTCTACGTCACTTAGGAACTGAAAGCAGAGTCTAGAGGTTAAAGTACTTGTCTTTCCACAATGGGGAATGGAGTTTGGATCCACAGAACCCACATAAGTCCCAGCTTAGAGTAGTAACCTGCCTGCAATAAAAACTTTGGAATACAGGACAGGGGATCCTGGGAGGAAGCTGGCTAAACTAGACTAGTAAATTCAGTGTGCTCTGGGTTCAAGGAAAAGACACTATACACGGGTGCTTGTGGTTGTCTAAGGGTGTTTTTCAGTGTTTTCTCCTCTGGGAACATAAATTTCGACGACTAGAAAAGACAGAAGACCAAGGTGAAGGGGAAGGATAGCAACTTTAACCTGTCTACATCCCTGAAGCCTAAGTCTGGAAGTTCATTTGATGCTGACCTTCATACTTTATAGGGCTCCCTGGTCCTCCCCCTTTCACTTTTGGTTCTGCTTAGAAATCCACCTCTGAGCTTTACTAAGGCTTCTCCTTACAGTGTCTTCTGGGAACAAGAAACTATCATCTCGGAGAACTCATTTTGCTCTCCCTGACTACCCATGCCTTTTAACTGCCTAAATATACAATTGGCCAGTAATCCTGGAAGACAGCTGGCATCAAACTCTGTTCCCTTCTCACATACACACGAAAGAACAAAAGCATTCATGTATACAAATATATATGTCCACCCCCAGAAACATAGAACACAGATTTGTTGTACTCTTTCTCTTTCACATATATACTCACATATGTAAATACAAAAGCATCTGTGCATACAAATATATATCCGTGCCCAGAAGCATAGAACACAGATTTGTAGTACTGTCTCTTTCACACACATATGTAAACACAAAAACATTCATGCATACAACTATGTACGTCCACCATTAGAATCACAGATTTGTGGTACTCTCCGGCAGAAATAAGTATTTCAACTTCATCCTTGGAGCTGATACACAGAAGAGGGGTTCCTTTCCAGATCCTTTCAAAGCTACAGAAAAACAACCCTAAAAGTCTGGTGATCTATTGTTTTAAAGACCTGTGTTTCTAACTCTATATTTATAAAGATGAGGAAATGCAATTCATTAAGTTAGAATGGCAATATTTAAAGGTGTGTAATTTAAGCCATATAGTATTGGAATAATGCTGAATGCCCCACAATTTCCAGGCTGAACAGAAACTTCCTAGCAAGTTTCTCCCCCCCCCCCAAAGAACTTAAACAGAACAAATACCTACACTTCTCTTTGATTTTCCTTGCTGACCCAACATCTGCATATCACATTGGTTTATTTGTAACTGATGCTTGTGCTGGTTATTTATGTCTCTGTTTACAGATATCAGTTCTAGTTAATAATACATATTCAACAGAATAGATGCATCAACTAGAAACAAAGATTTCAGGTCCTCCAAGCAAAGGCATAGTTGGTTTGTTTGTTTATTGTTTTTTTTGTTGCTGCTTCTGTGTCTCCTCTTAACACTTTCCATTCTGCCAATTAAAAAGTCAGGCACAATGATTCCTTCTACCCAGAAGTCTGCCTGGTTTTACTAAAGATATTTTTTAAATGCATGGTGTCTTAATTCAAAATGATTCCAATAGTATTGTTATATTGTTAAATCTTCTTATAATATTCTCTTTCTGTAGGTTATATGTCCTCAGATAGAAAGGCCTTCATTATTGCTGTGTGATTGGAGAACTAGAATGAATGAGCAAAGATGTTCACACTCAGGGTTCACACTTCATGTCTAGGAAACTGTTTTGAAATTGGCCAAGCAGCCGCTAGGTGGAGGTGTTGCCTCATGTTCTAGGGCATAGGCACTCTTCTACCAGTGTTCTAGTGCCAGAGCAATAGCCATAAAAAACACCCAGACATGTACACGAGTTCTTTTCTAAGCAGGTAAGTTGATTAGCAATTTCAACTCTACTAAGGACGGCAGAATCCTACAAATACTATTAGTCATAAGAATATCTGTCCCTTTTGAAAAATTTCCTGCCTCTGAATATGATCTGTCAGTTACTCTAGGCCTTAGCCAAAGTTGGTTCCTCCAATGTTGCAAATGAGACTTTGGGTGATTGCCAAGGTAGCAAGTTGTCTCTATCGTTTGTTGCACATTTTGGAAGTTGTTTGATTGCACTTCCTGCTTACTCAAGTAATAGTATTTCTCTTCTCGGGTCTTAGGTGACAGTGAAGACCAGATAGTTGTAGTTACTTTCCTCTCATGATTTGGCCAAGTTATTTATATACAAGACTTAAACTCCTTAGGATAGGATAATTATTGAGACATTTATCACGTGTTTCTTGCTCGATACTGTTTATTCTGGTTGTATTTCTTATTTTTATACCTGATATTTGCTCTTATTGTATAATTTTGTATTAGGCTTAAAAATCTCTTGTTTAAACAAAAGGGGGAGGTGAGAGGAATTCCTTCAGCCCGTAGCCTTTAAGTTACCCACCCACCTGGTGGCACTATATATGCCAATGTAAAGTTCATGTCAGGACTCTCTTCTAGAGGCGTGATTTGGTTACTGTTCCCCATTTGTGCAGAAGATTGTGATCTGTGAGTCTACCGCTAAATAAGTAACTCTTTATTATACTCAAAAAAAAAAATAAAATGGCAAAAACTCAAAAAAATAAAATGGCAAAAAATCAAAAAAAAAGATTATGTCTTTATCATATAATATATGGAGGTTCTTATGAGTCCTCTCCCTAACAAGAATATCAGTAGTTATCTTGTAAGGCAATTTTCAACTATTTTATTAAATTACCAACCCTTTGCTTTTATATTGTCACTAATACAATAATCCCAAGCACAGTAGACTATGTGTACCTTTCAGTATCTTTATGATTAAAAGAGAGGTGTTGTAAGTCCTTTAAACTCCATGGCATCACTAGCTATGGACATTTGCCTAGGTTTCCAGCACCAGGCAGGCTTTCCCTCTTGTTGAGTGGGTTCTAAGACCAATTGCAAAGCTGGTGATAACCACCAAGATATGCATGCTACTACTGCACACTTAGGGTTATCATGCCTTGTTGCTTGTCTTTGTGATTCATAGGCATCATAGTTGGGTGTGACTGTTGATTGCTTCCCTACTTTGGAAGTTTATGTTACACTTTTTAGTACTATGAAATCTGGTCCTCAGGGAGGAGGCACTTGGGTTAACTTCAGCTCAGTGTCCTCTGACCCTGAAGCAATATGGTCTTCCTTCTGCCTGTAAGGGGCAACTGATGGAGGCGGGTCTTCTATCAATCTGTTGATTTCATTAGTTAATTAATAAAGAAAGCTGCTTGGCCTAATAGGTTAGAAAATAGGTGGGTGGAGTAGACAGAACAGGAAGAAGGAAGTGAGGTAGATGGCTCAGACAATTGCCCTGCCTCTACAACCAGACACAATGAAGCTCCAGCCCAAGATGGACATACGCTAGAAACTTCCCAGTAAGGCACCATCTCATGGTGCTACATAGATTATTAGATATGGGTTAATCAAGATGTGAATAAGAGGCTGAAATAATGGGCCAGGCAGTCTTTAAAAGAATACAGTTTCAGTGTAATTATTTCGGATAAAGCTAGCCGGTGGCTGGGAGCTGGGCGGCGGGAACGCAGCCCGCAGCTCCACACTACAGGCAACCAAGGGCAATGGTAATAGTCTGTAAATTTTTTGTAGTCTCTTAGACATCCCTCAACTGAAGAGGGTTTCTCATGCCTGGTGTTAAGAATTTTTTTAATTGGTCAGTCTTTAGATTTGGAGAGGGCATTTTCAGCCTAGATGAGAAAATTTTATTTCAACTCTATGTGTAATTTATTTAAACTCTATTATTTACACACACAATACTACATATATTACATATATTATACTTTTAGGGGGAGGGGCAGTTAAAAGTATGATCCCTTATGATTTTTTCAGGCACACTGTTTCTTACCTTCTTCCCTACTTATTCTGTACTTATCTCCCTCCCTCTCCCTAACTATAGTACCCATTTTCCCATTTTCCTGATCAGATCACTTGTACCCAAGAGAGCTATTCCCCCTTTTGCTCTCTATCCTGGCAATGGACCCCTTTAAACTACAATCTTACTACACTTTCATAATACATAACTATATACTAAATATTTGTCTTATACTCACAGAGAAGTATAGTCCTCACCCAACATCAAGGAAAATTCTCTTTGCAAAAGACAGAGACTAGTACAGAAAACAACAACCAATCAAAATGCAGAGTTGTGGAGCTCAGTCTCAGTAGATACATATGCAAAACAACTACTAAACCTTAAGCTCAGGGAACATGGCAGAAGAAGGGGTGAGTAGATTATAGGAACCAAAGGATTAGGAAGTTTGCTGTAAGCCTCTGTAATGTCAGAAGCTTATCCACAATGGCTCACCAAAATGGCCACCTAAGCAGGAGTTGAAACAAAAACAACAATAATAAACATGCCAAAGTGGATGGGGAAAAGACCAGGAGGGTTCGACCCTACACAAAGAACTGCAGGAAACTAATGAGTACTTAGAATTGGAGAAATACTCTTACCTAGAGAAGAGTACACCAACTGTTTATCCAATACCAAATGGCCAGTCCTGAAAACAAACATACAAGTAACATTATACAAGGTAAGATGGTTACATTTATGATTAGGAATGGATTTATGTATGTAACAACTATTAACTTTTTAAGTCTTGTGAATTTGAAAGAGAGCAAAGTGGGTTATATAGGAGAGCTTAGAGAGAGATAAAGGAAGGAGGAAAGATATTATAGTCTTGAAAGTAAAATAAATAATTTTAAAAGTAAAAATACAGAAATGTGAGATGTTTATTTTGTATTTGATATCTAAATCACATGGCAGGTGCATAGGTTAGACATTGCTAGTGCATGTCTCTTTGGCCATGACCTCACACACTAAAGACGTGAGATTTAAGGTGTAACGAAAACTTGATGACACAGCCAGAGTAATGGCTTTGGCCAGATATATAGAACACCAACAGGAAGCAGGGCTGTGGTCTTCATTACCCGTGTCCTTTGTGACATCAATCCAACGGAACCACATATGTAATGGGGATTTTTTTTTTAATAGCCATAATGTTTAAATGTGAAGTAATAAAATTAACTTTGATATTGTGTTCAGATAATTAAAATAAATATAAAATGCTATAATTTTAAATTGTGGTGAACAAAATCATTCCAAGCGAGATTAGAGATTCCGGGCATTTCCTCTGTATTAAGGCTTATAATCTAACATGCATTCTATACATTGAGCAGTTCTCAGGTCAGTGAACATATTTTTAGAGGAACTGTGGTCTGTTTTTAGACTTCTTACAATCTACTGAAGATCCCCGTACCCCAAGAGTCATTCACGTAAATAACCATTTCCAATAAGAAACTATCACGTTTAAAAAATAAATAAATGGACTTAATTCAAATTAAATAAAAGTAAAATCTTTGTTCTTCATTGCCTTTGCCATATGTCAATGGTTAGAGATGCTCTAGACTGTTGTTTTCAAAAGCAGTAAACTTTTTTTAAATGGAAGCTTCTAAAATAACCAGAGTAGATCTTACTTTAAAATGAAAGCAGCCATTGTTCCCCCATAGCCTTTCAGGACACTTTCTATGCCACCAAAAGTTGTAGCACTTCACATCCCTCTTCCCCAGCAGAATGGGGGTGGATGGGGCATACTTCAAAACAGATACCTAATTTCTTTAACATTTATTTCCATGGATTTTAGCATCATATTTATCATATTTAGGTATTCAATTTATTGTCAATTTAAAATAATGAAACTGAAGATATAATGTACTCTGTAAAAATATTCCTTAATCTTTATTACTATATTCTTGACATCTATCAAAGGTGATTTCTAGTTAACTGGTATTGGGCTCAGCCTTCCTGATGATTACAACAATTCCTGCTCAAATGGAGTGTCCAGACAGGGCGGCCTCAGTCTATCTATAATTACTGAGAAGCATGCCCAAAAAGAAACTTGCGTTTTATTGCATTTATATTCTTCCCCTGACAATTATCGAACTTTACGAATCTCAACCTCATTACGTTTGGATGGGAGCCAACTGTCTTCTGGAAACTGCACTAAAAATTAATGGTGGAGAATTGCTAAAGAAAGAAAAAAAGTGGTAGAAGGAAGACATATGGTTAATGATGACATATTATTGCAGAAAAATGCAGCGGTTTGCACAAGTACTGGTGTTTGGAATTGAATGGGGGATATTGCCAAATTAAGCAGGCTCTGTTAAGAAGCTTACAGGTGCCCTGGACAATGCTGTGTGGAGCTGTTCTTTCTCCATGATCATATTTGATATGCAACATTACTTCTCTGGTTGTGAGATTCAGCATGAAAATTGGAACTTTGTCATAGACAGAATACCAGGGAGAGGAGATTTCTTATTTGCTGTGTTTTGAATTTAGCTGGGTTTGAGTTCAGCACAGCCATATGGAACACTGGAATGCCCACACATCACAACTGTTATCAGGGATGCTGAGATGACAACATATTATTTTATTTTATTTTTACCAAGAATAATAAAATACTCCTAAATATATTTGGGAAATTGTGAAGTTTGGACAGAGGCATTTTGTTCTTTCTAACCTAGAGATATTGTTGTCCGTATTAATTTTCATCAAAATGATGCCTCCTCAGATGTCTGGTTTGAGATGAACTGTTTGTAGAATGTGGTTAAGAGACATTTTGAAGTTCATTTTGTTCAAAGAAGATGAAAGAAAAATTCAGCATAAATATTTGGAATTTTCAAAATGTTTTTCTTTGTCCATTTGATCTCCTGAGATGGCATGTTCAGAGTCCCTTAACTTTTAATGGGAATTGAATTTATTTCACAAAATCAAGAATGATGTTTCTGGAGAGAGAGAATTATTATGAAGATGGAATTAGGGAAACAGATTGCTGACTATAGCCAGAGTCTTGGCCAAACACACAATAAAACTACTTGCAAGCTCCTTAAAACATGTACCTTTTGCAAAATAATGACTTACGTATAAGCATATCTTATGATTACCAAGCTTGGCAGCCAATCTTTGGGACAGATTTGAACCTCAACATCACAATTTTTTAAACTGTGTGTGTGTGTGTGTGTGTGTTTGTGTGTGTGTGTGTGTTGTGTGTATGATCATTTAAAACCAAGTCTGAATTAGTTCCATTTCCAGATAAGTGAGAAGTATGTACACATATGTAGGCACAATCACATGCCAGATATGAAATGTTTCCTTCCTGTGGCCACTCATAGTGGACTAGAATCTAATCAACACTGGGACTAAGGAGAACAAGAGGCAAAAGATGAGTCTTTTCCTTGTGTTTTTGTCTGGTTGATCAGTGAAGAAAAAAATCAGTCTTCATATTTCATACAAGATGCCTAGCTTCCGAATGGAAGGAGACTCTAGACATAGAACTATCCTCTCTTTTAACTCAACACCTAGCCTGTGGGGATTTGATTGAATATAGTTTTGATGTTTGGTTTTCCACTAGTAGTCTTCCCCTAACCGGCATATACTGACTTATTTTCTGTATTCATTTGGACTGTGAGGGACTTGCAGATAACCATTAAGTTACAAAGTATAGGATAGAGAAATATAAGTACAGATGGCATTCCAAACATTTAAATGTTTAATGGAGCCTGTCTGAACTAAATTTGCCTACTCATTCCATCTATAGTATGGGGTGTATACCTGTCCTCTTCAACACAGACACAGTCTTTTTCTTTCCCCTTCAAGAAATTTTTGTGATCTCTTTCCATGATGATTTCTTCTACAGATTACATGCTACCTCAGACAATATTGTAACTTCATTTGCCTTAAGGTCTGGTATCAGCTGGCCTGCCTTTGTCACTGACCCTGAGGTGGTTGGTGCTAGACAGTCGGATGCTATAGCATGCATCATACAAAGAAAGAAAGGAAGGAAGGAAGGAAGAAAGGAAGGAAGGAAGGAAGGAAGGAAGGAAGGAAGGAAAAAAGGAAGGAAGGAAGAAAACCACAGAGAAAGCTGCATTTCCAGTCAAGTTCTACAACTTGCTAGTGTCAACATAAAACCACAACTCTAACTTCAAAGTGGTGATGTCGGATTTCCCTCTGCATGCTGTGAAATAAGGAAACTGCTTTGGGCCTATAGCAGAGCTATAGGGGAACAGAGCTATGTGGGAAAAATTAAACTGAATGCTGGGAGAAAGGAGGGAGAGACAGGGAGAAGCCATGTAGCCCCACCAGAAACAGATGGATGGAACTTTATCCAGTAAGCCACAGCCACGTGGCAATACACAGATTAATAGAAATGGGTTAAATTAATATGTAAGGGTTAGCCAATAAGAAGCTAAAGCTAATGGGCCAATCAGTGATTTAATTAATACAGTTTTGTGTGATTATTTTGAAGCTAAGCAGCCAGGAACCAACAAGCAGCCTTCTTCCAACAAAGTGGATATAAGATAGTTTATTCTGACACCAAAGATAAGTGGCCATGGTTCCAGAATAAAGGTTTAGGTTATCTCAAATTCCTTCTAATGTAGTAACAGTTTGATAAAAAAATTGATACTAACAGGATAAGGAAATTAATAAATTAAGACACTTTTCATATACATCCTTGAAAACTTTTAAGTAGACGGGTTACGTGAAAGTGGAAAACCTCTGCTAAGATCCTAGGTGCTATCTCACAGAATAGCCTATTGGACAGTTGGAAACTAGATGTCTGCACTCAAATTCCAAAGGATTTACCTAATGCTCATAAACGTTTTATAAAAGGTAAAAACGAAGAAAATAAGTGGCTAGTAAAGGACTAAAGATGTGCCCAGACAGTTTGACTTTGGACATGCACTATCCAAACCTCTCCACGTTGAAGATGTCCCGTCTCTGTCTTGCAAAAAGGTCAGAAGTATAATTCTTTGCAAGGACTTTCCCTCACATTAGCTATCTGAGCTCAGACAAGACAACATTCATTTAATTGATCTCTTTTTCTATTTTAAACCATTTTAAATAAAATATATTTAGATTAAAATATAGTTATATCCTTTTCTTTTTTATTTTTCCTCTCTCCAATATATACTATGTATTCTTTGTTCCCTCTAGTAACCAAGACCTGTTTTCTCTTTTTGTTATTTTTGCACACCCATATGTGTGTGTATACATATATATATACATAAATATATACATATACTCCTACAAATATATAAGTACAAAATATATAGCTAGAACCTAAACAGTCAATTTAGTGCTGCTTTCATGTATGTGATTTCAGGGCTGACACTCAATGGTAACGTATGAACCCACAGCGTCATCTCTAGCGTGTTACTAGTATATAAATAATTTCAGGGCTAAGTACTCAGTGTTAATCAGAGTACCCATAACATCAACTCCATAGTTTCTGCCAAAAGTTGAGTGAATTTTTATTTTCTGCATACTAACATACAGAAAAATTAAAAAGTAAAGCTTTCCAATTATCTAAATTACTAAGATATTAAGTAATAAACACACTGTAAAAGTGTGAGCACAATACACCTGTGTAAAGGACTTATTAAAGTTTGAGAAAATTTTAAGACAGAATACAGTTGTAACAATGGAATCTTCTCAATCAACAACAGTTCTCCCTATTGTAGCATTTATCATATTTGAATGATAAGGTTTATGAACACACTCACATTCTAGGCTGTATTATATTATTGTGAAAACAGTAACCCAGTGAACTGCAAGTCAGAAGAACATAATTTAGGATTCAAATCAAAGATATTGGCTTTGACATCATTGTGACTGCCTTTATCCTTTATCCTTTTTGACTTCTGAAAAATAAAAAAAAATATATTTTTCCCAGTTGCCTGCATGTTATATGGCAAGGCACTTGTGGTTTATTTTCAATATAACTGGGGCTGGAAAGCTTTTCCCAGACACCAGAGGCTATCAAATAGAAAACTTAATGCCAGGTGCAGGTTATTTCTCTTCAAATTGTTCATCAGTGGGGTCCCAGAGACCCCCAAGCATTGGAGGCTACATCCATTGTTCTTTGCTACCCTCCAGAACTTGGTGGCAAGACCAATTGCTGAAAATATTACATCTTGAATCAAAGACTATGATCTGGTACTGACATAGAAGGTGCAATTCTACTGGCTAGCTTTCCAACTACTAGAAAGCTATGCAAATTACCAGGGGAGTAAAGTAAAACAAAGTCTCAGCCAGCTGTGAACACTGACAGCTCTTACAGCGGTGAAATGGCAAGAAATGCCAATTACTGCCAAAGTGAGGGGAATGTTATGGAACTAACCACCCATATTCTGATTAGATGTAAGGCCAGTAATACGCGCTAAGAACGTACATTTTCCCTCACTTGTCCGCAACTCTGACTGTCTGCTGAGTTTCCACCTTTCCTGCACTCATGATGCCATGGTCATTTTCTTAGCTGGTTCTCAATTTTATTCTAGCACAGTGGTTCTTGACTTCCGGGTCGTGTCTCCTTTGAGTTGGATGACGCTTTTACCGGGTTGCACATCTAATATCTTGCATATCAGATATTTACATTATGACTCATAATGGCAGGAAAATTACAGTTTTAAAGTAGCAACAAAAAATTTATGGTTGGGGGTTCACTACGACATGAGGAACTGTGTGAAATGGTCACAGCATTAGGAAGGTTGAGAACCACTGCTTTAGGAACTCTCTGGAAACAAGGACTGTACGTCATAAACATGTCAATCTGCAGAACTTGCACTGATAATGTAGTGATATTTTTTTCTCTCTTTTAAAATTTATTTATTTTTATTATTAAAAATTTCCACCTCCTCCCCACCTTCCTCCTCCTCCCTTAATTCCCCTCCCCCTCCCTTGCCAGCCCAAGGAGCAGTCAGGGTTCCCTGCCCTGCGGGATGTCCAAGGTCCAACCCACTCCATCTGGGTCCAGGAAGGTGCGCATCTAAACAGACTAGGCTCCCCAAAAGCCAGTACATGCGGTAGGATCAAAACCCAGTGCCATCGTTCTTGGCTTCTCAGTCAGCCTTCATGTAGTGAGATTTTTTTAATAAAGTAAAACAAAATGAAAAAATTATTTCACTCTTTTCTTCCTGAAGCAAAGATGTTTCTATTTTTTAATAGACTTTGTGGTGAACTTAAAATAAAAAAGAACATTTAAATTAATCTAATTTAATTCAATCTTTAATTCAAGAGGTATGAAATTCACACCTCTTGCTGCTCTCATCAAAATAGAAGCTGTCATCTGCTAAAATTGACATTTTCATCTTCAGTGGTTCCCTTGATGAGACCACTCTGTGTAATTTTCAGAGGGCCCCTGTACCAGTGACAGGTTTCATTGACTCCATATGACCTTTCTACATGTGCAAAATCCTGACATTTGAGCTTAACATCAGATACCTGGCCAAGGGATGCTCTTTTGAAAAATGAGAATTGAGAATGCTGAAAAAAATGTTATGTCTATGAAGATCTTTATTTCCACTTTAAATTTTGGGACTGACGGTTTTTCCAGTTCAGTACCAAGTTTAGTTTCTGCAAATTGACATCTCATCCAAGTATATTCTACTTATTCCATTTTAGTATTAGACAAGCACTAACTTGTACTTTTAAGTCCTTACAGGTGCCTTATTAGGAAACACCTTTGACTTTATAAAAGTGTCTCTTTTTGGGCTGGAGAGATGGCTCAGAGGTTAAGAGCATTGCCTGTTCTTCCAAAGGTCCTGAGTTCAATTCCCAGCAACCATATGGTGGCTCACAACCATCTGTAATGGGGTTTGGTGCCCTCTTCTGGCCTGCAGGCATACATACCGACAGAATATTGTATACATAATAAATAAATAAATATTTTTTTTAAAAAAGTGTCTCTTTTTTATTTTATAGGTAACTAAAGCTTTTAATTTTTTTTGATTGTGGCATATAAATTATTTGAATTCCAATCTTCTAGCTCAGCCATGCTTTTTTTAAATGCTTCTTCCTAAGACCAAAATGCAAGCAAATAGGAAAGCATATTATCATCTCAGCTGAATTCTTGGTTGTGAAAAGAGGGTAAGGATAAAATAGGAGACAATGACTTCAAGGCAGATCCCTTCTCAGATTAATTTCTTATAGAAAGTGCTTACCACGAACAAGAGAAAAATCTCGATTGTTCTCAAGGCTCTCATAGCCTCGCACTCCATTTGCAACAGCCCTGAAAGGGACAGTGACAGGCACAGGGAAGGGGACTCCCTGGGAGCAATTTATATAGTAACTGCCTCGGTTTTCTGCATCTTACGCTTCTGCTGCTTCTTTTCCATTAGATAAAGATGATACAGACCATGTGTTTTGAGATGCAAGAGACTCAAGTTTTGATACTGTTATGCCTCATATGGCAACTACCACTCACCCATATGAAATAGTTAAAAATAAAGTTGAAATCAATTTTTAAAATTTGAAAATCTTTCATTTATATTCATGACCTCTTTTGGACCTAGTGGCAACCTCTCCTTCTTCAGTATCTGTGTCATGAATGAAAGTTCTGTTGATCATAGCTCTTTAAGAAACAATGACATTCAGCGCAATCTCTAGAGTTCTGTAAATTTGTGTATAAAGAATTTGCCTACTACTTTGTAAAGTCTGTTTGTACCACAATAAACACATAGGTAAGAAACAGCCACAGAGTTGGAGATTTTGAGGCTATGCAGCAATTTTTATTTTATTTTGTCTTCATTGCTAAGTAGAGGAATGGTGGATGCTGATTGTCCCATATAGCTTGGTGAACACAAACAGAAACTGACTCTATTGTGCAGTGCTATGAATAGGGGACTGGGTGCTAATCTTTAAATGAGATATCAATATTAACTTTATCATCTCTGAAGCTCAGGGAACATAATGGGAGAGGAGGCAGAAAGAATGTAAGAGTTAGAGGAAGGGAAAAATTGGAATGATGTCTTCTAGACACAGCATGTCTCTTACTAACCTGAACTCCCAGCAACTGTGGTTACCTACACAAGGCCTACATATGACTAAGCCAGCCAAAATTCCAGCCTGGATGGGAGACATGATCTTCATCCCCATCCCTTCCTGATGAACTGCTGACTGTGGATACTTGCTGTGGGACAGAGAATTATACTTGCTGATGATGCAGTCACTGGTCATTTCCTGTGCTTCAATGGATATCGTATATATGTGCACATATGACCACAACTAACTAGATTAAGTGAATTATGAAAAATAAATGTAAAGACTTGAAGTTTGGAGTAACATACGTAGTGGGGGTTATGGGAGGAGTTAGAGGTACATATTTATTTACACACTTGTATAAAATTTTTAAAATTTTATACAATTATATGAATATATGTGCTTAAAATTTACTGCTAAACTTGGTAGCATAAATCCTGGATGTAGAAATGTCACCAACTCATATGATTATAAGGAGGCACATTCAAACACTGTATTAAGAAAGGACACAGTAAGTACTAATTGTTAAACTTTTATTCTATTAATTTATTTATCCTTTAAATTTATCATTGCTAATAACTGTATTTTAGAAAATACGTTATTGTTTACATATTAACCCTGATGTAGATAGTGAAAAATCTGTATCAGTATTCACACTCAAGTCTCAGAGACACCTGTAGCCCTGTAATTTTCTGAAAGACATCATGAACTTGTCAAAAGACCAAGAAAAATTTAGTCTGCTTTTCTAGGGGCTGTATAGATTCATTTGTAGGGTTCAGCTTATATATCATCTTTCCACATCAGAAATTAAACTATTATAAAACTTAAGTAGACTACCTTACCCTCACCTTAGGTCTTTTCTCTATCTTCTCTTAGATTCTCTCTTTTCTAAGTTTTTCTGCAGGTGGAATCTCAATGTAGGTGTTCTTTGATGCAGTTTCATCAAACACCTTGTCATGTTCTGCCATAGTTTACAAGCCAAATTTCAGGATTCTCATGGAAGACACTTGCTTAGCCACAGATAATAATTTCAATGGCATTGTGTCCCTTTTCCTCCACTTTCCTAACCTTCCCCTTAGTTCTACGATCAAGTTTAGACTGTATCATGAAAATGCTCATGCCTTATAATCTCAATTTTAATAAGCCCATTTGTGATTGATTTGCATACACTTTCCCCAAGAGTCTTAATATCAGCAACTACTTTATCTATTAGGTAATAAAGGAGGGAATCCAACAATATGATCAATGTCCCCTTTTTTAATAAAGGAAAGGGGATGAGGATACAGCTTACCAGGGAAGCACTTCTCTATATGTTTGAGGATCTGAGTTTTATTCTAAGCACCATAAAAGCAACAGGGCATACAACACCCTCTTTTCTCTCTCCTCTTCTCACCCTACCTGACTTTCTCTGATTCTGAGACTATAAACCAGAAAGTCCACATGAACACACAGTGAGATTCCACCTACAAAGGCAAAAGAAAAGAGCTCAGCAGACCACAAGTCTGCTAGTCCCTTGATCTTGGACTTTTTAACCTCCAGCATTCAGTGACATACATTTTTGTTACTTAAACTATCTTTCCTGCTCGACCTTAACAGAGTGAGAGAAGACCTCTAGCAATACTAGTTGAACATTCAAGTGAATGAGTTATATCATGGAGAAATCCACAAAATGAAAGCCCTAGGTTTGTCTTAAATATAATTATTTGCAATCTATAAACCTTGTAATTTAATATCATCTGCCACGTTCTTTACAGATTACCCAACTTTCTGAAAATCACAGAAAGAGAGGGAGAAGCTAACACTCCATTTGGAAGAAGGTTCCTCCTAACAAATACAGCACTCTTCCCAGATACTCACTTCTACACTTCTCTCTGTTCCTCAGTGATTACATTGAACGAGTCTATATATAAAAGTACAAAGACGTTTTAATGCAAGACAAAGCAGAACAGGGACCATGGACATGGGTTCTGGGTTACTTAGTCCCTGCATCTAATGAAAAACTAATAGCACCCATACTCACCTCATGTGTTACACCATGTTCTGCCTGAAGCTCTGAAGAAACTCCAACAGACCTGCATGTTTCATAAAAGAGTATTTCATCCCTTGACCCAAGCACAATCACAATGTAAAAATAGAAAGAACTTAAAATGTATTCTGTTTCATTCTCTCAAACACCTTGTCTCGGGTCAAGTAAAAGTACTTGTAGCCAAAATCATAAGAATACTGATTTAATCAAATTTCCTTTTTGCTCTTGAACTACTTTTGCAGATACAAACTCCTTTAGTATCTTCTTTGTTTTATCCTTTTACTTGCCTGTATCTTAAAGAAATCTCAAGCAAGTATTAACTTTTCTTTGATGACTTGTGGCATGCTGTCTTGGAAATAGAACGTCTCTTAAAAACATTTTTTCTGTCTCTTTTCTCTGTGTTACATTACCTCTAGATGAATTATTCTGCAATTTTTGTAGCCTTGAACATGAGACTGAATTCTGGCATTAACCATGTAGGATATGTCACCTATATACTTTTCCAGGGACTCTTAAGAAAGCATTTACTAAAAATCTGTTAAAACTTGTCTAGGATGAAGTTTTAGTCAAATTATTTCTTGCTAATATATTCGATTAGTCACTTATTGCCTGTAGTTGTTTAACTTGAAATGGTTCGGCATTTCACTCCTTGAGAGGATGCAGCATCAGGTGAGTATAGGCATGCTGAAAGTCTCCAGTCTTCTCAGAACTTTAGCATAGTGGCTTTGCTTTTATCGTTTTACCCTCTGATCCATTTTCCATCTCTTAGTAGAAAAGCATGTCAAATATGTGAATTACAGCCGGGTGATGGTGGCGCACGCCTTTAATCCCAGTCTCTGTGAGTTCGAGACCAGCCTGGTCTACAGAGCTAGTTCCAGGACAGGCTCCAAAGCCACAGAGAAACCCTGTCTCAAAACACCCCCCCACCAAAAAAAAAAAGTGAATTACATTACGCTGTACTTTCTCAGTAGTCCTCAATAAATTTTTAGGGAAATCAGGATAAAAGTTAAATGTCTCATCATGTTAAGTGAGGATCTGGGACAATTACTCCAGCCTTCCCCTGGACCTTAAGCAACTCACCATAAGAAGGCTGCAATTTGGGAAGTAGATATCTTAATAAGGAAGAGACTTGACTCTGGAGGGGTTCCCAGATGTCCAGGAAGATGTTCCCAGCTTGTTCTTTGGGCAGCAGAGCAGAGGGTGCCTGAACTGGTATTGTCCTATAGCCACACTGATGAATATCTTGCATATCACCATAGAACCTTAATCTGGCGATGAATGGAGATAGAGACAAAGACCCACACTGGAGCACTGGACTGAGCTCCCAAGGTCCAAATGAGGAGCAGAAGGAGGGAGAACATGAGCAAGGAAGTCAGGACCGCGAGGTGTGCGTCCACCCACTGAGACAGTGGGACTGATCTAATGGGAGATCACCAAGGCCAGATGGACTGGGACTGATGGAGCATGTGATCAAACCGGACTCTCTGAATGTGGCTGATGGTGGAGGCTGACTGAGAAGCCAAGGACAATGACACTGGGTTTTGATTCTACAGCATGGACGGGCTTTGTGGGAGCCTAGTCTGTTTGGATGCTCACTTTCCTGGACCTGGGGGGAGCGGGGAGGGCCTTGGACTTCCCATAGGGTAGGGAACTCTGGCTGCTCTTTGGAGTGGAGAGGGAGGGAGAGGGGAAGTGGGGGGAGGGGAGGGAAGTGGGAGGAGAGGAGGAGGGGAGGAGGGAGAAATTTAAAAAAAAAGAAGGCTGCAATTCAGATCATCTTCTCCCCTCCACATCTGCTGTGTGAATGACTGATGTTTGGAGTTTTGTATTGACAGGGTTAAGGTTGCTGAGGACTGCAAGGTGTAGAGGTGGAGAAATTTAAATGGAGTGGGTGGGGAAGGTCCTTGACTGGGTGACAATGGAGCAGACACTCACTGAGGAAATGGAGGAAGCTATATCAATGTAAGAGAAAAGAGAACTCAGGCAGAAGGAGAAACCAGAAAAATATCTTGGGGGGGGGGGAACTATGTGTGGCACATCCAGAAATGGTGTGGAGACCAATGTGGTTAGCAAAAGAGAATCAGGAAAGAAAACCTTTAGGTCGAGTTGGAGCAAAGAGCAAACTAAGAATTTGAGAAATACCAGAACTGCATGGTAAAGCTCTGTTGCTGAAGACACCACACACTTTCATCCCAGGACAGGACAGAATCAAGTTGGTACTGACTAGGAAGCTTCCTCACAGCTAACCAGCTCCTATGGAACTGGGAAGTGCTATACAGACTGCAGGGGGGAAATCAGCAATAGTTTTGCCTACCTGTGAACCTGTAAACTACAACAATGACCAGTGTTCCTGGATACACCCATAGATGCAGCAGTGGCTTGGATGTTAGTAGGCGGTAGCCAATCACTTTCTGATTGAATGCCAGGCCTGTTCTACAGGAGGAAATGCATGTCTGGTGCTATAAATCTGGTGAAGAAGAACCTAGAGTTTGAAACCTCATAGATCCTAGCTGTGGATCTATTACTACTATTCCAACAAATAGATGTAGTATAAGTTATCCTCTCAATTCTTATCTTTATACCCATAGATTATTGTAGTTCTCAGACTTCATCAAAGAAGCTTTGTGCAGTAGATGGTAGTTAAGCCAGAAATTCACAACCAGTAAGTGTAGAAAGTACTACTGTCGTTGGAGTGCTCAGTCATAAAATAGATACACATATCATACCCTCAAAGCTCAGAAACAATTGCAGAAGAGGAGGCAGAAAGATTGTAAGAGTTAAGTTGTTAACCATTAAGATTAGCCAAAAGAAACTGTGTCTTCTATACAGGATGGAACCCCAGAACTCATGAACTCACGGTACCTATTGGTGCCTGCACAAGACTCACACCAAATCAAGTCAACAAATATAATAGTTTGAAGGAAGAAATGATTTATACGTTACCACCCCAAATTGTGGAGCAATGTACATTGATGGCTTCTGGAGGAGGGACACTTTTCTTTAAAATTGTGGTTCCTGGTAGGTCAACCACAGTCCAGTGGCTGGTTCTATACCAACAAGAGTATTGACATTATGAGTTATACATATTTGGTTATATAAAACAGAAAAAGATAGAAAGTTGAGGACCTAGTAAGGTTGAAGAGGATTTGGGAGGAGCTGTTGGGAGTGTCTGGATGAATAGGATCAAAAGGCATTGCATGAAATTCTCAAAGAATTAACACAATATACTATTTAAAATAGAAAAATGAGAATTTTGACAAGTAATAAGGACTTTGGATTTGTTATCTTTGTGTTTGTATTTGCTTTGAGACTGGATTTTGCTATGTAGTACTGGTACTTGCCATATAGACCAAGTTACCCATAGGTAGCTGTGAGCAATGGACTGCATGATTTAAATGTTCATTTTGTAATTAAAAATTAAGAGATGATGAGAGTGATTCTATGAGCTTAAGTGAGTTTACATAACTGACTTTGTCATTCAGTGTAGGCATTTTTTTCCATGAGGGTCTTTTGGAACTACATGGTATCATCCCAACAAATTCCCCAGAAATAGAAGCTTGATAGGAATTACATCTGATACAGTGAGGTATCTGCATCAGGACATGGGTTACACCAAAGCAGGGTTCATGACTTGTACGTTTAGAGTTTTATTTTAAGGTTTGTGACTTAATGTGGCCCTTGGAGGGTAGATAGAGGAACTGAGGGTTCTCCTTGTGGCAATCTTTGGGGTCATTAAGATCTGGTTCTTCGTACCATGCCTCCCACCATGCCTCTTTGCTATAGATACACATCTGAAACAAAGAAAACAAAGTACAAAATTATCACAAGACTGGGTGTTTTCTAGACATGATGAAATTTTGTTGTTTTTTTTTTCTCTCATTGTTAAGTTGGAAGCAAACAGCTTGAGACTGCACTTGTCTCACTCTCTGTCTCACTTCTTGGTGGATCTTGCAGGACAAGGCACGATTTATGTTCATTTTCTCCTCAATTGGGGCTGTGCCACTGCTAACCCCATAGAAAATAGTTGTCTTTGCCATTAAGTATCTCCACATCAGAAGGCTTTATTTTGTTTTACACACATGAGAATACAAAATAAATAAGGAGGTTGAAGGCAGCCATGGCAGATCCATCTCTCAAAGATTCTGCCAAGATCTGTCAACTTGAGCCTCGAAAATAACCAATGATAAACATCGTGTTGACACATTTCTGCATTTCCCAGTGAATAATTAACAGCAAATGTCAAGGAAGACTGCTGTAGTAATTTTAAACAAATAAAAATCTACGTTCAATCCATTTCAGGCACCCAGAACCTCTTTGCTATAGATACACATCTGAAACAAAGAAAACAAATTACAAAATTATCACAAGACTGGGTGTTTTCTAGACATGATGAAATTTTGTTGTTGTTTTTTTCTCTCTTTGTTAAGTTGAAAACAAACAGCTTGAAATGAATACAGAAGAAACTGAAGACAGTTCATGGCAGGAAATGCATACAACACGGTCGAGTGAGGTATGGGTGGCTCTTGAGTTAAACAAAAGCAGATTCAGATCTTGACAGAAATGCTAAATGACACACTGACCTTTGATTCACAGATTCATGCTTTATATTTGGACACTGTGAAACGCAACTTCTAGATTGCAGAGCAACTGAGTAGTCTATGAGCATGCGGTGAAGGCGGAGGCAAAGTTGGAATCAGTGACAGAAGGAAGAATATCCATAAAAGAATGAGCTTGTTGAGCAGATGTTCCAATTCCCTCCCATGCTGACGCACACACAGTAGGTGTCCACAAACTGTATTTCCCGCCCTGCCTTGTACATTGTACACTTACTCATTTTGCATTCATCTCTGTGCATATGCGCTCTATATTGTCGACAGAAAAATAGAAAATTGAAGTAGCAACAGTTTAAGCTGATATGTTTCTTTGCAGAGAAAGCTTGCCAATCCCATCTTCACAGTACTCCAAAATGCTTTCCTATATTCACACATAGGTTATGTACTAATTTCACAGCAGGAGCTCAGAAACACTGTGGAAGGCCTGTCACTAATCAGACATGTGGTTGGCACTGGGAAATAGCACTTTTGTTTAGGAGTTTGGTGAATGAAGATGTAAAATGATAGTATTATTATATTAAAAATGACTTAGAAATTACATGGGAATTCATGAAATTCAAGCCTCCTAACTATGAATTTATCTAGGACTGTCTACAGACTGCTGTGCTTGGCAAAAAAAAATTCTTACCAATTCAAATCAAATACGCTTTTTTTAAATTGTGGATTAAAAATTTATGAGTATTGGATCAGAAATAAAAGCTTCATGTGCTGATACAAATATTTTGCCGGCCAAGAGGCCATTTGATTGATTCAAGCCCTTTCCTCTCCCTTCGGATTCCCAATGGTTAGTATTTTTATCCATTACTTCTTTCCTTTCCTTTGCTTGTACCCTAAGTGTCTAAATTGAATGGAGCATCTCAGGACAGGGACAGTTTCAAATTTTAAAAGAGGATACAATAACAAAACTCCCATGACCTACAAAGTATACAGGAAGTCCAGGGCTGGAGAAATGGCCTGGAGAGCTGAGTTTGATCCTCAGATCCACATGTTGAATGGAGGGAATCAAATCCTCCAAGTTGTCTTCCAACTTCCACACATTCTCTGTACACAAAAGAGTATATCTTAACATTATTTATGTAATTTTTCTGATATTTTCCATCTCTGAGACTAATATTAAAATGTTATTTTTTTCCTCCTACTGATTTCTTCAGAAAAATCAGGGAAAGTGATTGTTTTGTTCTTCCCATTTTTTACATAATAGCCCACTAGAAATTTTTTTCTTAGAATTTGCTTGGCCCTGCACACATCTTTCCACTAGAGAAAGGCAAGCACTTCTGGAAACATGGAAAGTGACTACAGAGCAATGGAAAAGGCTAATAATCTGAGTAATGCCAATTCCAGTGCTTTTGATTTGACAAGTCTATAAATCCAAGTTAGAGCTGAAGCGAGGTCTCTTTCAAATAATAATATAATAATAATAGAGTACCTGAGATAGAGCTTATGAGCAACTATCTCTAAGTCATGCCCAAATCACATCCCAAAACATATGTTCTGTGTAGACATTTCTAGTTTTGAATTTTTCTCAGTCATACAGATGGCTTATAATACTAGGAGCATTTAAATTTCTTTCTCAGTTCTGCACTTAATATAGTGGTGGTGTTGGTGCTGGTAGTTATGACGACAATGATAGTGTGTTGCTATTTTCTTTGGGAATTATTAAGGTGATTAAACAAAATACTACACGTCAAGTTCGTACAAATAGCCTGGTACATACAAGGTTATGGCTTAGTCAATAGAAAAATGAAAACATAAAAACACCAAATTTTTATTGGTATAGTTTACCATTATCACAAAGAGGGAGTTATAGTCACAGATTTAAGGTGTTAGTATCACAACTTCCATATAAAATATCAAACTTTTTCTACACATTCAAGCTATTATATAAGAGAGTTGAGAGCAGTACTCAGGATGGCAAAACTGTATGACATTAAAGATTCACTAAAGTATCTTTGGAAAGAATGGGAATAGGTTTCTGTGTCAAAACTGGAGAACTTGCCTTTGATGCAGGCAGTCACTGGTGTCTGGATTTAGTGCTAATGCTTAAAACAATAAAGCCAGAGATAATTATTAATCAAGCATCCCAGATGCAGTCAAATGGATTTAAGTATTAGGCCATTGAAGGGCTAATGCAAAAATAATACAGGAACATCTCATGCCCTTCCTTTAGAAGTCTCAGAAAATCTTTCAAATGACATGGTGTTCATTTGACAAACATTTTAAATGAATCAAGAGGCTAACCCATAGGTTAGACTTAACTTCTTGTAGAATTAAGTGCATCAAATAAATATTGACAACATGGCATTACTTTGAATGTTAGAGATGTGCAAAGGAATATGACATTAACTTTCTATCTAAGAAACTCAATGTTCAGTATCTAAAACAAGTTTTAAAATGCAATTTCACAGGGGAAAGCTATTTAAAATAATTAATTTGGAAACCTCATTATAGATTTTTTTTAGACTGTCTCAAAAGATAGTATCTGTTTTTGATCAAAATAGCTCTGTGGGAAAGGAATGCTGTTCCTAAGTTACAGTTCAGTAAACAACAGTCCAATGAGGTGATTGTAACCTTAGCTTAAAATCTTACAGATAATCCGTGAAAGTAGCCTTACTGGATATTCACCTTCTCACCCTGGCCTTTAATCCCAGTAGAGAAAGTTAGCCTCACTGGCACACCTTTAGGGCACAGGTTTATGTTCAGGGGCATCTACACCAGTAGCAGCAGGATGAGTCTGAAAACTCAAAGGTTAATGCTATTACCATAGAAAGAGTGGGCTAGACAGGGATACAACTCAGATAGAGAAATCAGCCTCATTGCACAGAGCCTGCACTTGGTCACCCACCATACATTTATGCTAGGTAAATCTGACCATAAAATTTATGGATAACACTCATACTTCAATCAGACAATACCAATATAGTTTTTAAAATTCCAAGGCATTGCCTGTATGACTTTTGATGTATTCTGTCACCATTGTAACACAAATTCTAGTTGGTACTAATAATAAAAACCCAGTCAGATAAAGGGGTTAATGCTGAAGATCAGAGAAACAGAGCTGCCATTCACTAGAGAGTTCTTTTAACTCTACTGATGCTCAGCCTGAAGGGGCGATCCTGTCCTCAGATTGCATCTCCAGACTGGATCTGTATCCACCAAACCTCAGAGTGCAACTGTCTCCTGTCTCCTTCCACCTTGTATTCCTCTCTCCATTCAGACTCCTGTCTCTGCATTCCTAGTGATGGGATTGAAGGCATGTAATCCTAAATGCTGGGATGACCTTTGTGTGAGCTCTGTTTCTCTTTTAGACAGATTCAATCTTGTGTAGCCCAGGCTGGCTTTGAACTAACAGACATCCTTCTGCCTTTGTCTCCAGAGTCCTGACATTAAAGGTGTGTGCCACTGCTCCCTGGCCTCTAGGGACTTATCTCTGCAGTCTAATCTTCAGGCAATCTATATTTGCTAAAACATAAAATATCATTACATACCTTGCCTGTGTAAAAACAACCAGGCACATATTCAAACATTATTATCACATTTTTTTTGTAAGGGTGTTAAATGTGCTTAACAAGTCAGTGAACTTTGAAAGCATATTTTCCTAAAGTGTAAATAGACTTCACCTGATGTCTTTGGGGCATGAAATGCAGCACTGTGTAGCCATTCCTGGTCCTTCACATGCTATAAATCCTGCAGAATTTTCCCTTTCTTTAATCTTATGATCCAGTTCCTTAAAATACATGCCTCTATACACATACACATACTTACATGCACACATGCGCACACACACATGCACACACACACAGTATTGGTTCTGTTTCTCTAGAAACTCCAGTTAATAAACTGTCTAAAATCTGAGAATAATCTTCTATATCTGAAACAATATAATTTGAGTTAAGTAGGATCCTGATATGAAGTAATATTTTCAGGAAAAGTTGATTTCTTGCAAACTGAAAAAAAAATGGGTATTGGTAAAATTGAAAGAGCCATAGTCTTCCACCCAGGGACCACTTCCCTGAGAGTCACCTAATTTTAGAATTTTATGCTCCACCATATGGGATTTAGTGATGTAGAAATCTCTGATGGTTAGTGTGGAAGGTGGAAAGGCAGACTTCATAGCGTAACTAGTGTTGCTAGGGAAACTTCTGTATCCCTTGTGTGTTGGCGCCACTCAAACAATTGTTGTATATTAGAATTTCTAAAAGTTATGACATACAGCAGCTGAAACTTCTGTGAGAATAAGTAGTCACCAATGGAAGTAACACCCTGGAGGAAGATAAGAGGAAGCACAGGACAAATGTATTCCTTTCATCATCTTGAAGATATAACAGCGAAAGATTCAAGGTTCATAGTATGAGAGCCAGAACACAGAGCTCCTGTGAAGGATCTAATGGCTTGTTTCTACACCATGATATCACCACAGAGCTCCCTCTCAAAGACAGAGCAAGTTGAAAGAGTTGGGGTAAGTGATGGTGCTTGAGTGGTAGCTGAGAGTGGTGTGTCTCTAATGAGTGTGATCTACTGAGCCCAGTCTTTGGAGAGGGGTGGTTGGGTGAAGATACAGAGTACAGTTAATCAACCATCTTCTCTTGTTTCTCTTTGTGGAAAGCAATTTGACTAAATATAAGACCCACTTAGCAGTAAGAACAGGAAAACCAGCAACCTCAACTGGGATCCAGGAAACACGAGAGTATGTCCATCTTGGTGAGGAAGATATTATTGATGAGCAGTTAGCTTCATGGATGGACGAATTTCTTACAAGTAGCATGTTACATCTTTATGAATTGAGACAGAGTTAGGCTGGATCCAGAAGTTTCTATCACCTTCAAGGCCCATCATTGGGGTCTATGTCAGTTTCCTGAGCACACTACACTAAAGGTTACACGCCCTTCCTAAAATGCATCACCTAAGGTCCAAGTGTTCAAACACATAAACCTGTGAAGAATATTTTACATGCAAACCAACACATGTTATTGAATACTTTACATATAGCTACGTCTCTCATCTATAGAAGAAGAATGTTGTTCTGGGGCATATGTCTACTTAAGTGTTTCATTCCTGGAAAATATGCTGGCTAATGCTAAGACCTTATGAGAATAAACCATTCAGAAATATTCAAAGTCAAGGAAGGGAAGACTCTTAAAAGATTAAGTCATTCATTCCTGGGAGAAATAATGGACTTCAATTGATTAGGACAAGGGGCAGAAATGCAAAACTAATGGCCTACCAACAGTGTCTAACCTATAGATTTTGGAACTCAATATTGTCACCTACAAAGTTCCTGCTGAAGAACCTTGCAATAGAGTTATAAAAACAAACAAAACACTATCTATCAACAAAATCATATATCAAAATAAAAATTGTATAGTGTTTTAAGTAAGTCTGCAAATTTATGTAGGGCCAGTTTAATAACTTTCCTTGGCCTTAGACAAATCATGTATCGCACACAGTGAGATTTATACATTTCTCCCCTGGGAAATCATAAACATAGATTTGGGGTCATTTTGTATTGAATATAGATGAAGGGACAGATTGCTCAGATGTTATCACACTCCCCTTATGTTATTTACAAAGACGAGTTTCTTTATTCCACTCTGTGTCTATGAAAGACAGGGAAACAAGAATATTGCCGAGAGAATTGCAATCCTGACTGGCCTAGCAATCAATCCCCATATTCAGTGACAAATCAATATTTTGAAAGTAAGAAATTTAAAAAAAAAATCTTAAGATTCAAATTTCATTTTCTCTGTACTATCTTGGTGTGGTTCTCATTTTGTGTATTTGGCTTGGTTATTTATCAAAATCTAATCTGGAAAAAGTTAAACCAGGACCAGGTGAACAATCTAAATAGTCCCGGTAGTTGCTAAGAATTAGAAACTGTTATCAAAAACCTCCCTACCAAAGAAAGCCCAGGACCAGATGGTTTCAATGCAGAATTCTACTAGAACTTCCAAGAAGACCTAATACCTATACTCCTTAAGGTATTTCATAATATAGAAACAAGAAGAGTCATTGCCAAATTCCTTTTATGAAGCTGCAGTTAGGCTTATACCTAAACCACACAAAGACTCAACCAAGAAAGAGAATTACAGGCCAATCTCACTCATGAACATCGACGCAAAAATTCTCAATAAAATACTGGCAAACCAAATCCAAGAACACATTAGAAAAATTATCCATTACGATCAAGTAGGCTTCATCCCAGAGATGCAGGGCTGGTTCAACATACGAAAATCTATCAATGTAACCCATCATATAAATAAACTGAAGAAAAAAAAAACATATGATCATCTCATTAGATGCTGAAAAAGCATTTGACAAAATTCAACACCCCTTTATCATAAAGGTCTTGGAGAGATTAGGGATACAAGGGTCATTCCTAAATATAATAAAGGCTATTTACAGCAAGCCGACAGCTAACTCAAATTAAACAAAGAGAAACTCAAGGCCATCCTGCTAAATTCAGGAACATGACAAGGCTGTCCACTCTCTCCTTATCTCTTCAATATAGTGCTTGAAGTTCTAGCAATAGCAATAAGACAGCACAAGGGGATCAAGGGGATTCAAATTGGAAAGGAAGAAGTTAAACTTTCGTTATTTGCAGATGATATGATAGTGTACATAAGCGACCCCAAAAACTCCACCAAAGAACTCCTACAGCTAAAAAACTCCTTCAGTAACGTGGCAGGATACAAGATCAACTCCAAAAAATCAGTTGCCCTCCTATATACAAAGGATAAGGAAGCAGAGAGGGAAATCAGAGAAGTATCACCTTTCATGATAGCCACAAATAACGTAACATATCTTGGGATAACTCTAACCAAGGAAGTGAAAGATCTATTTGACAAGAACTTTAAGTCTTTGAAGAAAGAAATTGAAGAGGATACCAGAAAATGGATGGATCTCCCTTGCTCTTGGATTGGGAGGATCAACATAGTAAAAATGGCAATTCTACCAAAGCCAGTCTATAGTTTCAATGCAATCCCCATCAAGGTCCCATCAAAATTCTTGAGATCTTGAGAGGACAATAATCAATTTTATATGGAAAAACAAGAAACTCAGGATAGCCAAAACAATCTTATACAATAAAGGAACTTCTGGAGACATTACCATCCCTGACTTCAAACTATTACAGAGCTACAGTATTGAAAACAGCTTGTTACTGACATAAAAACAGAGAAGTCGACCAATGGAATTGAATAGAAGACCTGGATCTTAACCCACAAACCTATGAACACCTGATTTTTGATAAAGGAGCTAAAAGCACACAATGGAAGAAAGAAAGCATCTTCAACAAATGGTGCCAGCATAACTGGATGTCAAGCTGTAGAAGTGTGAAAGTAGATCCATATCTATCACCATGCACAAAACTCAAGTCCAAATGGATTAAAGACCTCAATATCAATCTGAACACACTGAACCTGGTTGACCTGTCCATTGTTTTCTTGTTATACCTCATAATTCTGGACATTTTGAATCTTATATGTCCAGTCATAAATTACATGAAGTGAAGATAAACCTCTCCCGACCCCAGAAAAGAAACTCTCACCAGATTAAGATTGAATTACAATTTTAGATTGCTTAAGATGAATTTTATTTGTTTTTTAGTAATTCACTCTACATTATATCCCTAACAAAGTTTTTCCTTCCTCCACTCCTCCAAGTCCCTGCCCCACCTCCCTTCTTCTCCAGATTCACTCCCCCTTTTTCCTTCAGAAAAGAGCAGGTCTTCTAGGGATATCAACAGTATATAGCATAACAAGATGCATAAGACTGGGCATAAATCCTTTTATCAATGCTATATAACACAACCTAGTATGAGGAAATGGGTATCAAGAGCAGACTAAAGAGTCACAGGCACTCCTACTCTTGAGAATTCCACAAAACCCCCAAACTATATAACCATTACATATATGCACAGGGCAAACTCAGACTCATATAGTCTCCCTGATTTTTGCTACAATCTCTGTGAGTCCCTATGAGCTATGCTCAACTTCAGTGAATTCTTTTCTGCCTCTGCTGTTTTGGGTCTCTATTTGGAATGTCTGATATGTAGGTAATTTGTGTCTTAGGTAAATGGTCTGTCTTAGATCCTTCTGCTCTTGTCAGCTTATGGATGTACAGTTGAGCTCTAGCTATCATGTAACCAGTGGCCTATTCTCATATTGGTTTTTGAGTTTCTATTTGTCTGACTGCTTCACTCCTGATAATTTTATATTTTAGTAAATTTGAATTTATCTCCATTTGTCTGTATTACACAGGTTCTAATATGAACACATTTCTCAAGGTCAGAGGAGGCTTCATGTACTTGCTGTAGATTTCTGTCAAATCAGACTGTTTTCCTCGTCATCTTGTCTTTATTCTGTATGTTCATCCCAGCTGCTGCCTCCCATGCCTTGTCACCATAAATTGTGGTGGGAGTCCTTTTGGATCTAACTTCTCATGCCAACAAACAATACTAATAGATCGTCTGATGGCCAGTTTGTCCAGGATCAAATATTGTGCTGTGGTAAACCCCAAAATCAACATATAGCCACCATGCCCAAAAATATGAAAGAAAGAAATGAAGATATGAAAATAAGGAGCTTATCAGTTCATTTTAAAGGGCATCTTTCTACTCTGAAGTTATTTTTACATTGGTTCATCTCCACATGTTCTCTCACTCATTATAGAACTGAAAACTTGATAATCAGTTGTCAATATTTTTATCTGTATTTATTGAAGGCTAAGTCTTGTTTTCCACAATTACTTCTTTCTAACCAGAAGCAAATCTGCCAAATTATGTATTTGAATTCACACTGCTGCCTGTATCGGCCCTGACTGACACCGAACAAACTACTTCAGCCTACATATTCGCCTTTCCCTATACAAAATGATGTTGCTATTTCACCGAATGTGACCTCCAACAAGAAGGTACGCAGGAAGGTTTTGTTTTCCCAAGCCTGTAAGTTTTCATCTTTCTTCCACACGATTTTTGACCTTTTGTGATTAATTCACCAGCGACCTATTTCTCAGTTTGCTTTCTTTTATAACAAATTCTGCTTGTGTCACCTCCTGGATTGCAATGAACGATGGTGAGCTTCTGGGAACAGTGCTCACAGTGAGTAAAATATGAAGCCAATGATCGAGAAGCAGTGGTATGGATCATTAGCATGGCATCCACAGAGACTTGACTCATGCAAAAGGGGTAATAGCTTGTAGATCATCCAAGGGAAAGCCAAGGTCAAAATCAACCAGAGGTGGATAGAATGTGTATAGTTCCTCACAGATCAGAAACACAATTTCACTGTGCGGACTGAGCACACATGGTGATTGTAGTGTAGGATGGGTGACGCTCAAGGGGAAAAGAACTATGGAAGATTATAAAATAGAGAAAGTGAGAGTCAAAAAACAAAATTTTTCCAATAGAGCCAACTGAACAGAGTCAAGAATGCTGAAGCCTGGAATCAAAAGGGGTGTGAATAAGGCAGTTGTCATTGCGAAATCCCCACTGTAAAAAGGCGAGAAGTAAGGGAGAATCCTTATTACAATATGGAAATAAAATTAAAGACAAGCGGTTGTTAGGGGGAAAAGTATTAAAGCACAAGAAAAAATAAGAAATATAAGAGAGCCAGGCGGTGGTGGCGCACGCCTTTAATCCCAGCACTCGGGAGGCTGAGGCAGGCGGATCTCTGTGAGTTTGAGACCAGCCTGGTCTACAAGAGCTAGCTCCAGGACAGGCTCTAAAGCTGCAGAGAAACCCTGTCTCAAAAAACCAAAAAAAAGAAAAAAAAAAGAAATATAAGAGAAACCAAAGAATGAAGCAAGAACAGGCTGAAAGCTAGAAATCACCTGAACAAGGAGCTATTGTTGAAAGAAAAGAATGAGAAAAATGTAGGAAAATCAGTCGTGTGAGGGAAGAGAGACAGGAAGAAAATGTCAACTAAACAAGGATGCCCAGAGAATTAAAATAACAATAAACAACAAAACAAGTAGAAGTAAATAATCAAGCATGGTAGTTCTTTTAATATTTCATTTAAGGTGGGACATACCCTGCAGGCTTGTGCTCACACAAGTTTCTGCCCTGGATGCATGTACTATTGTTGTATTTATAAAGACTAAAAATAATGTCCATATGGTTATGTATCAAGCCCATATATCTCAAAAGGTAATGTTCTTTCTACTCTGCCAATCACAGTGCTCAGAGCATGCACAGTAAATGAGGTAGTTATTAAAAGAGGCAGACAGAGATAAGAGGGAACAATGAAAGAGGGTTGAAAACCCAAGGCTCTCTTTGTCAAAACCATAGGTTTCCTTCCTCTAAAAATATAAATAAAATTTATATTTCCAAGTTTATTTAGCCAATGCAGGAATATCTTCCTAGGGAAGTGTGACCTTTTTTGTGGTGAGTCACTCCGATTTAGGGGTGTAGGCAACTAACTTATTTCAGCAACTTTGATAGAAGGCTACCCTAGCTTGTATAGTGCCCTCTAGAGAAAGTTAAATGTTTCACTCCAGGGACAAACATCAGTCAAGTAAGAAAAATAAGCCAAAGGAAAAATTACCTGACAACACTGGGCAAAAGCAGGTTAAGTGCATGTCACTGACTCCTGGACAGGAAATCGGAACAGAGATGCAACAACAGCGTTCCTAAGGAAGCCCTGCCTGTGGAGTGGCAGAGATAGCTCCTGGCTGATGAAATAGAGAAAGGGAAGGAGGATACAAACGTTTGACTTTGCTGTTGGTATTCTACTCTCAGACATTCTTATGGAGTCACTGTTGACACCAGATGATTCTATCCTTACCTCCTCAGTTTCCCTCCACTTTCTCACATATATCACATATATCATTCTGTGTTCTTTAATCTAAGGGTGATAAGCTACCATATACACAAGTCATGAAATGTCTGAATTCTGCTCCTCAGAAGATATTCACAGTATACCTTTGGCAAATGCAGATTCTTGCAATTTCTCTTTCGTCTTCTTTAGCTGTGTGCTTAACGTTGATTCTAAGGCTTTCTCATGAAACTGTTGACATGCTTTTTGATAACTTACTTCAATGATAAAAAGAATTTGATTAAAAATGAATTTGTCAGGAACTGGGATTTAACAATGAATTTCAGTGAGTATCCAAGTCATTGCCATAGGGAGCAGGCAGTAGCCAAGAACGGTAATGTATAACCTGCCTAATGTAATTTTTTGGGTTTTTTTTTTTTGAGACAGGGTCTCCCTGTAGTTTCTAGAGCCTGTCCTGGAACTAGCTCTTGTAGACCAGGCTGGCCTCAAACTCAGAGATTCGCCTGCCTCTGCCTCCCAAGTGCTGGGATTAAAGGCGTGCGCCACCACCGCCCGGCCTTGCCTAATGTAATGTTATCAACCCTCTAGAGGTAAAGCTCTGTGGATTCACAGGTAACTTTAGCCTTAAGTCTTTCCTAAATGTAAACATGCCATGGGGCTCCTCATCTCATGGCATTAGCTACAACGTGAAAATTATTTAAGGCAAAGGATTGCACATTGAAGCTATTTCATCGCCTTGCCTAATACTTGAAGTTAGAATAAAGAAAAGGATCTTGAGTATTGAACTAAGAATATCAAGAAGTATTTCTGTGATTACCTGCCAAATAAATTTTCCCTGTTGGTATTTGTCAATTGATAATAACTTTATCAAACACTCCCCTTTCCCACCAAAGTCACACCCAGACACCAACTCTCTTATGTGAGAGTTAAAACGACAAGCATGAAAAGTTGTGGCTGAGAAATCATTACATGGGAATTTTTATTGCACCTCAAGCCAAGAAGCTGCTAATTGCTAATACCATAAAAGTGGAGGCTATTACTTGTCTTTTAAAGCATAATTATATAATGGGAATTGTCTATTTTTGTTGCAAAACTTATGCAACAACATTAAAACACAATCAGAAATGGTTGAGGTTTCTTCAGTGAAAGAGAAAACTGGCCAACCAGGAAGTTAGACACGTCCAAGGCTAGAAAGAAATCATTACAAAATGTAATGAGTATTGGAGAACACATGTCAAATTCCTGCCAGATATAAAAGCTTTTGAAAGTATGTATCTGATAGCCTCACAGAAAAGCAAAAACAACCAGATTTACCTTTAATTTGCATGGGGAAAATCTCAAATTAATCAAGAGTAACTGTCATCTCTTTGACCATGATTCTCAAGTGGATGCAGTTGTGAAGGAGTAGACAGGCTGTGGACTGCATTTGTCTTACTTCAGTGTTTCATTGTTGAGAAGACTTCTGTTCTTCCTGTGAATTAGACATACCGAATCCATCACTGCCTCCTAGACAGCTCTTGAATAGCTTGTTTTTCTTTTGAAGTCATCCTGAAATGTCCCACTACTATTTGCACTCTCAGCTAAAGACCATATGATTCTGAGAAAGCCAGGCAGTCAGAGAACAATCACACTGGTGCAGACTAGAGGGACCTAAATAACTCTAGGGTATTACTAGTGCTGTTAAGCATCGATAAATATTGTTAATCAGTATCAAATGCTTTTTACGCTGACAAAATTGTAAGTTTTGTGCATTGTGATTGTATTTCCCTATCTCTCCTGCTGACTCACTTCTTTTTAAATAGACCCCTTCCTTCTTTGTGACAATGCGATATTGTGAAAACATTTCTTATGTTCTAAGGGAGTGGAACCCTTGCCGAACCTTAGAACCAGAGGTATTAATACACCCTGATGTCACTTAAGACTGCTAACCTACTGTGTACACAAAAAAGTCTGTCTAACCTGCTTTTAAGAAAACAATGTAATAATCAACATTACTTGCTTTAGATTTATCATGTAATCAACTTTCACAACCTAAATTAATGCATATTTTTCATCCCAAATCATGTTCTGGACCTAGATAATGCATGGGTGTCATTTGCTGAAAGCAGACAATTCAGAAGTTGAAAGAAACATCCTAAAGTCTACCGTAAAGCTCGAAAGCATCCATTTACCGATATCTGGTTCAACTTGGGTCAGTTGAACCCAGTGACTTTATCCTTAATACTCTGTTAAACGTTTTGTGAAGCATTCAATTCTTTCTCTATGTGATGCTTTTTGTATTGTTTAATAAATACAGAGTGAAGTAATTTTTTGGGACAGACACGACTCATACAACAACCACAAACACACAATCATACAGAAATAGACAGACACAGACATAGGGACAAAAAGATTCACAAGAGAAACTTGAGACAAGCACAGATTTAGTTTCGTGGAGCAAACAGAGATGGCAGAAGACACAAGGAGCATGAAGGGCAGGAGTCAAAGTCGGATGTCGTGGTTAAATGTCTACAATGGGAAGGTACTTTTCTTTCTTTTATAATGTGACATCCATGCATTCTTAGTGACACTGAGTAATCACTACTATGGATGATGCTTATACTTCCTTTAGGACATTCTCTCTCTGTACAGGCCTTCTGCTTGAAGCCAAAGTTGTAGTTTACATTTTTAACCTTTATTGATTAAAGCAATATATATCAGGAAATAGAAAGAAATGAAGGGATATTAATGAAAATTGGAAGCTGAAAATGCTGTTGAGAATGTTGTGTTTATGCTGAGCTCTTAAAAGTCTCTATTGTAAGCAACCAATTATATTTTACAATCGTATTTTATAACTAAACTTATCTGCGAACTGAAGCACCTCTCCTTGAGGTGTTTGGCGTATACTGAGCAGCAGAGTTAATGCACCTTTAAACCCTATAAGAACTACATTGACCTTAATAATTCTTTTGCATTAAAATACTCCTGATTTGTTTTTAACATATAAAAAGCAAAACTCTTGGAGCAGAGACAATGAAACGTCCTAATTTATAGGTGTTTGGATCTGTGCTGGAGCTTAAACTGTCTCGAGCAAGGGACTATCGTTCAAATAACACATCAGACTACCCTTGGAAAGAAACAGGTCATTCTGAACACTCCACAGATACCTGGAGGACGGGATATAACAGTTGCAGCTGCTTGCTCCACCTCCTTAAGTGTTTCTGTAAAAAGGAACTGTTTTAGTAAGCTTGGACTTTCCTACAACTCTTTCCCTTCCTAGATTAGAGTGGGAACTCCTCCTTAGAGCCTTGCAGAAGGACCTTAGGGACTGTATTCAAGGATAGTGCTGTGATTAATGAAACCACAAATCTTAATTTGCCTGAGGACAGCTGTAGTTGCTGGAGATACTTTTGCAGTAACTTTATTAGCTGGTTATTTTGCTCATTTTCTGAGCTAACTAAGAGAAATCCTTCTGTGTTGTCTCATTGAAGGACACCTGTTTTAACATTGTGGTTTTTTCCTTTTTGTAGATTCCCAACTAAAATCTTTCTTATTCTATGTAAAGATAACCTCTCTTGATTACCTTTTGTTTTTACTTATGTGGAATATCTTTTCCTAACACTGTAGATTTTGACTGTATGTGTTTTAATTACTGAAATGAGTTTCTTGTGAGCTGTGTGCAGTTGGGTCTTACACCTTTGACTTATTCGTCCACTGTATACCTCTTGGTTAGGCATTTCCGTATGAATATTCAAGGTTATTATTAATGAGGAAGAATTTGCACTTGTCATTCTGTTGATTGGTTTCTGCTTGCCATCTTTCTGTGTCTTTGCATTGGATAGTTTGATTTGGTGGTCTTTTGAGGCATTATCCACCCCTCTTTTGTATGTGTGCACATAAGTTATCATCCACTTTTGTTTATCCATATTTTGTAAACACCGTGACTGCCACCCTTTTCCTTGCAGATGGATGACTCTCTAGGCATGTCTTACACAATCATTCTGGCAATTACGAATTTCCTTGGCTTGAGCTTTCTTGGAAAATATTCTTCTTCTTTTTAAAGGCAGCACATTTCTATTTGTAATATTTTAGAATAACGAGTTCTCCCCCACTTTATTTCCAAATAGTGAACATGTTAACCCACCCTGACTTTTTAATTTCTGCTGAAGCATTTCCACAGATGTAACTTGGTGTTGTTTCCATTACCACTTTTAAAGTTATTTTTTATTGAATCAATTTGCAATTATAATCTACAAAACAAAGAATCGTACTCATTCAATTCTATTTAGATTGGAGGCTCTGTGAGATGCTGGGTTCACATCTTTGTTAACATTTGTGATTGTTGATTACTACCTTTAATTCTATATTTTCAAACCCTGTAAAAGTCTCTTTGAGCCCAATATTTTATTTTGTATAGAGTTCTATGGTTCTGTCTAGTCTTTCTTATTTTTATTTTCTTTTCCTTTCTTTTTTGTTCATTTTTTGTCTAAATAGAATATGCAAAAAGACTTATCTTCAAGTTCAGATATTTATTCTGATTAATTCATTCTGTTGTCAATGATTGCTTTTATAGTATTTATATTAGGTTCTTCAATTCAGCATTTCTCTTTGTTTACATTTCATGAACTTCTTTTCTTCTGTGAACCTTTTATTTATAACATTTATTGCTATGAGAAGATTCTTCCATATGCTGTGAATATGTGTTGCTCTCACTGGTTGACAGTAAAAGCAAAATTGGCCTGTAGCCAGGCAGGATAAAGCTAGGAAGGAAAGCCAAAGAGAATTACATGGAGAAAAAAGGGTGGAGTCCAGAAAGACTCAAGCCAGCAGCCCAAGAAACAATATGTCAGTTCAGTGTACCAGTAAAGCCATGGCCACATGGCAATATATAGATTAATAGAAATTGATTAATTTAAATGTAACAGCTGGTTAGTAATAAGCCTAAGCCATAGGCCAAATATTTTGTATTTAATATTAAGCCTCTGAGCGATTATTTAAAAGCAGCTTTGGGATAGGACAGGACAGAGAAACCTCTGTTTAAAATTTATTATTTACCAATTTCATAAAGTTACTAGGATTTACTAGTATTTCATTAAATTTCCTTAGAATCATCTTCCTGAAATATTCATGAAGTACTTTGTAATTTTCTTTTTCTGTGGGGATGCTAGCAAGTTTCTGTTCAGTGTGTGTTCCTTTAGAGAGGTCACTTGCCTTGCTCTCTTTTTCTTTAAATTTGTTTGTATATCTGTTTTTAAAGTACATAGCTACTGGACTGCTTTTCCCTCCAATTATTTATATAATTAAGGGCTTGTTTGAGGGTTCCTATTGCTGTGAAGAGACACTATGACCACAGCAACTCTTATAAAAAAACATTTAATTGGGATGGCTTACATTTTCAGAGGTTTAATCCATTATCAACATGGTGTACATAGTGGTGTGTAGGCAGACATGTTGCTGGAGAAGGAACTGAGAAGCCTACATCTTGATCTACAGGCAACTGGAAGTGTTCTATGTCTCTGGATATGGCTTGTCCTCTAACAAGGCTGTATCTACTCCAAAAAAGCCATACCTCCTAATAGTGCCACTCCCTTCTGGGGCCATCTTCTTTCAAACCAGCATAGGGGTTTCTTCTGAAGTTGATTTTTAAGATGTTCTTGTGATAAACTATGCCAGCTTTTATTGCATTTGGTTGGTGTATCTCCATATAGCTTCTGTAGATGCAATTGCTATGTTCAGAAGGAGTACATGTGGTAACATGTTTAGAGAGTCCTTTTATCTGTGAGGACAACATAGGCAGGCAGGCATTCTCAACAGATAGGCATTGTGCATATAGTAGTAGGAAGGCGAATCTACTGTATGATCATACTAGCACAAGGAGTAAAATGATGAAGGGATGATTCATGCTTCATGCTTACATCCTTTGCTAAGATGAGCTTGGATATTGACAACTACTTATAATTAGGTAACAGTGCTAGGGCATAATACATGATTAGAATGTCTTTAGAATTTTAGGGGCAAATACTGTTGAATGCAGGATGCTTTGGCAATAAGTGTCATACTATCGGTAAGTTAAGGTGTCTGGGTATGAGGGACATGACCTGGGCCCCTGATTGGAATAGTGCAACTGATATTATGTGCCTTTAGTTACAGGAGTAATGCCAGTATATAGACCACGACTGACATGTCTTAAGGTCCTGAAGGGGTAAGTACTGCTGGCAACTGGTGCTCTGTGGCAAGTGTATCCTCAGACCTTACAGTGGAACTCTGGCAGCAGCATCCATTATTTATTTTCTTAAAGAATATCTATTATAATTTTCTTGTTAGTGATCTATGTATCTTGCTTTTTCCCACTGAAGGTTTGCAACTTTGTATATTCGTTCTTTTGAATTTTGGAGTTTGCGATTCCATTGACTTAGGAGAAGCAGAAAGAGAAAGGGAAGAGGAGGGAGAGAGGAGGAAATAGAGAAGCAGAAGGATAGTGATAAAGGGAGCAAAAGAAAGAAGAGGAGGGGGAAATATTCCTTTACTCCTGGAATCAGAACATAAATTAGCATTCTCATCCTGCCTATCAAAAATATGGAGTCATTGGGGCCAATAAACTGTTTTCTCTGCTTGAAATCAGGAAACATCATTTGTAATTAATTTGAGTAAAAAAATAATTTGTTTTAAATATTCTACTATTTTATTGTTTTTCTAAATCGTATATTGTATGGTGAATATCATTTATTTTTGATGTTAAACATGCATTTAGTTGATTTGATTCTGATATAGTCTGGAGGTAATTATAATTTGTTTACTATGTGTCTAGTTAGGGTTACTATTGCTGGGAAGAGACACCATGACTATGGCAACTCTTATAAAGAAAACATTTCATTGAGGAATCTCATTACAGTTCAGAGGTTCAGTCCATTATTATGACAGGGACCATGACAGCCTGCAGACAGACATGGTGCTGGAGGGGAAGCTGAGAGTCCTATATCCTGCAGAAAATAGGAAGTCGACTGAGATGCTGGGTGGTATCTTGAGCATAAAAAATATCTCAAAGCCTGCACTCACAGTGACACATTTATTCTAACAAAGCTAAGCCCACACCAACTAAGCCACACCTCCTCAAAGAGCCACTCCCTATGAGATGATGTGGTCCAATTACATTCAACCCACCACGCTATGTGTCTAAGACTTGCAGTTATACAGAGGACAATGAACAAGATAAGCAAATCTATCCCTTTGGATTAAAGAATGGAATAAAACTGTTAGACAAGAGGAACAGGAAACAATTACTTCAAACATTTTTTTTTTATCTCAAAACCCAATTTCTATTACTCATTTAATTTGGAATTGTATTGCTTAAAACACAATTAATAGATCACAATCCTGGGTTACATTCTGCTAAACCACTACAGTGATAATTTCATCAGTCAAATAGTATATATTAGGCAGGAGGTCTCCAAGAAATTTAATATGTCACCATGTGAAGTAGGAGGCTGCTTATTATTTTCCCATCCTCCCAGACTTCCACAATAACCACAAAGAAATGGTATTAATTAAACCACTGATTGACCCATGTGCTCTAACTTCTTATTGGGTAACTCTTACATCTTAATTTAACCCATCTCCATTAATCTGTGCATCACCACATGGCTGTGACTTACCAGGTAAAGTTCTGGCATTTATTTCTGGCTGGGCTACATGCCTTCTCCCTTCTCTGCCTCCTTTTCCCCAGCATCAGTTTAGTTTTCCCCACCTAGCTAAGTTTTGCCCTGCTATAGGTCCAAAGCAGTCCTCCATTAACCAATGGTATTGACAGCATACAGAGGGGAATCCCACATCACCTCCCCTTTCTGTTTAAATAAAAAGGAAGGTTTTAACTTTAACATACTAAAATTGCATATAACAAAACAGGTGTCAAGCAAGAATAACAGTTACAATATTTATGTCTACTTTATCTTTTATGATAACTAAGAAAAACTATAATTATAACTATGTCTTCAACTCAATCAAAAACTCCAGAAGGATATAATATTACCTAAGTAAACAGGACGTGCATTGTAAACCACTTTTAAAACTCTAGAATTGAAAGAGACATATTGCTACCTGGACAGTCACCCAAAGTTCTTCTGTATTGTTGGAGCATCCATATTCAGTCTGCAGACCCATAATATCCAACAGACTTTTCCATGAAGCTGGAAATTTCAAAGACAGTTCCGCCTATATTGGCAGTTTTTCAGACACATTTTTCTGAGTTCTGCAGAATGTCTGGCAGACTCTTTCATGAAGCAGGAACCCTGAATGACCATCTCATTTTAGACAAATTCAGTAGTCATTTCTTTGAGGGCCCTGCATATCCATTTCATACGGCATACTATGAAACAGTCCAGGCAAGAGCAGTTTCTTGCCTAAATGGCTAACAAACTCCATGAGGAGCCTCTTCGATTCCAAACTTCCTCTTGAAGTTATTGGTGCTGCCAGGAGCAGATTTGTCTCATTGTCATAAATGTCCTAAGTTGTTAAACATTTTAAATACCATATTCTGTAGCTTTGTAAGGTTTGAAGAATTCCTATTCATCTGAAATACATCTCAGTAAATCTAGAAAATCTAAGTAATATGACTACAAGCTTGACTATCTAATAACCTATATTTTTAATTATATATCACATTTTAATGAGCTGCACAAATACAATACCTTAATCAAGAGCAGAAACATATATATATACATATATATATATATATACATCTTAAATTTATATTAATAAAGCAAGATCCATACCAATGCAAATCTCTATAGCATATTCCCCTTTAAATGTAAACACTCATTTAAGGAATTGGGATTCAGTTATCTCCAAACTGCTTCTTGCTTTTTGTTGGACAAAGTAATTTTTGGAGGTGTTCACAGTGACCATTTTGTGGGTCTTGGTCCATTATACCACATTAGTCTGGAAGAATTCCACAGGTTCGCATCCTCTATGGAAACAAAAGAAGACTCTCTTTTATAAACTTACATATCCTTAGACCCAAATTTTGAAGATAGGATACCTTTAAAGTATATATGTTGGTTATGTAGCTTCTTCACAGTCAAAAAGTTCAAAGAAAAGAAAATAATATACATAAGCCAGACTCTCTGTGTATATTCCATCTTTATGTGGCTTATTTGTTTTTACTCTATACTTCTTAATATTTATTTATTATCTTTATTTTTTAATCTATGGCTATCTGTACTCTGTCTAACATACAGATAGTACTTTAAAAGTTTCATTTTATTTTTTTTAAAAAGCATTTACTTCCTTTTATAACTCTCTATACTCTTTTTCTTCCCTCTACCAAGCGTATGTACATTTTTTAAACACACTGTGTCTCATTTAGAGGTCTTTTATGTTTGAATTTGCCCTTATTGCATATCTGTAATCCTTTTCTAACAAAGAAGGCTTCTTAAAATGCTAATCAATGTTGCCTGATGTTTCTGTCCTTCCAGGTTCTCACAGTCATTAAGTCCCAATGAAATCACATTAACTATAAAGTGATTGGCCCCTTAGCTCAGGCTTCTTATTAACTCTTATAACTTATATTAGGTCATTATTCTCATCTATGCTAGCCACATGGCTCGGTACCTTTTTCAGTAAGGCAGTGACATTTTTGCTTCTTCTGTGGTGGACTTAAAACTGAAGAAAGAGCTTCCTTCTTCCCAGAATACTGCTGTTCTCATTGACCCACCTCTACCTCCTGTGTGGTTGTACCACCTATACTTCCTGTCTGGCTACTGACCAATCAACATTCATTTAAAAATATAACTGACAGAATACAATTGTTCTACACCAAATCAGTAACTAAGGCTGCTTTGTCTTTTGGCTCTGCCCAGTCCAACATGGCAGGGTGGAGGTCTATTTAGCATGAGTAATGCTCACAGCCCCATTTTCAGGCACACAGTGTGTCTATGTTGCCTTTAAGCAAGTTGTAGCACTCTGCTCACAAACCCAATTTAAATACTCTGTAGCTGGAATTCTCAAAAAAAGTCACAGCCATTCTTGCTGGTAAACCAGGAAGCCACCATTTATAAAGAAGCCACACAGTTTTTATTGCACCTCTCTTAAAGCAGCTGCTGCACCCCTGCTTTCCATGAGCCCATCTAAAAAAATATGGCTACCCAAACCATGCTTAACTCTGTTCTTTTGTGTCTAGAATTTCTTTTCAATTTTTCTCAAGTTATACTTGAATTTAACTAGCACATGTTGGAGCACAATTGGATGTAGGAGGCCACTTGTTCATTTCCTGGCCACCCAGACTCCCAAAATAATCACACAGAAACTGAATTAATTAAATCACTGCTTGGCCCATTAGCTTTAGCTTCTTATTGGTTAACTCTTATGTCTTAATTTAACCCATTTCTACTCATCTGTGTATTACCACGAGGGTGTCCTTTATTAACCAATGGTATTGACAGCATACAGAGGAAAATCTCACATCAACTATGAAACATTTGAGGCCTGGATATTTTAAATACGTGTACCAGCAGTCAGTTAAGGTTCCCAGGAAGCATATGCTAAGTGGTTATTCTTCATGGGGATCTTTTAGAATAGTAAAGACTCTATTTTTTGTAGTTTATGTATATCTGCAGATACATGGTAGTGTCTCTATAGTATAATAGAAAAGTTTACTGACCAGTGATATTTAACTGAAGTGAACAGTCATCCTTCCCCAGATAATTCATGTATACTTGATGCTTACAATTGAAAGGGATTCACTTTACACCTTAGAACTTGATTCAGTCAAAGTAGTGATTGGATGGGTATCTATTAAATCAGTAAGATAAATCAAGCCAGTCCCTGGATCCAGGCAGAAACAAAAGCAAACATGCAACAAACAACAACAAAAACCATCAGGCAAAATTATAATCTGTCTAGAGGAGTGATAGCAATCACAGCAAGAAGTTATTGTAAAAGTCACTCTGTGGTGGGAAGTGCAATTTATTGGGGCAGACAGCAGGGCTACCTAGATAGCAGAGAATACCTTCCAACTACAAATGTTTGTTAGGATTTAGATTGGTTGAAGACTAGGCCAGGTAACTTGGGAGCTGGAATATCCAGGTAGTTTACATGGAAACTCCCTAAGACAGGAGATGCTTACAGTTGCAACTAGGAACTTTCAGCTCACCATTACAGGCTTTTGAAAACCATTCTAGGTTTCTGTTTCTTAGAAAAACATTACCAGTCCTTGTATCTGAGGGTTCATTTTGTGATCTAACAGGGAGGAGTCATCATTTTTTTTCTTTTAATGAATCTTTTACTTGAATTTCTTTGAGGTAGCATACTGAGAAGTTATTGATTCTTTCCTTTTCATGTCTTCCTAAAGGACACTTTGTGCCCATCAGCAGAGGAGGGAACGGGATGGTGTGACCTGAGAAGTTGAGCATATAAGTACAAATATTGACCTTCAAATTCTTTAGCATGTGTGAAAAATTTATGTTGTTTGATGTACTGTCCCTTGAGGGAGAATTTTTAAGATGCTGCTCATGTTTATTAAGTTCAATGCCAAATTTGTAATATCCCCATTTATCATTTATTTATATGAAAAATTTCAAATCAGTACAAGAATAATGTTGTTTTTCAATTTTTAGGTGGTTTTTCTTTCCATGATGTTAGTTTCATTTTCTGTCTCTGCCCTTGAGGAAGTGCCCCTATCTGGTTGTTCACATGCTCTTTTACGTCCAGAAGGGTTCACAGTTAAGGAATCTTGGTTGCTCTTGTCACCTCAGTAACACTGATATCTGTAGACTCAGTACTAAATGAAAGTTGCTTATTTTATTTTTGTGAGTTCAGTGGGTTTTAAGGAATGAAATATGCAACTATGATTTTATCTCCTTACTATTTCTTACATTTTTTTTCCTTGCTCTTCTTCTCATTTTCCAGGCCTCTGATGAGAGGCCTGAAAGACAGATGTGATATCCCAGTGGAAAACCACTCTAGGATGATATATTTAGATGCTGTCATTACACAGTATCATCAAGTGTTTAATGTTAGATGAATGACCTCTGACCTTTAGGAATTCTGATTTCTTGTTTAAAATTGCTTTTTTTGGTCATCTCAGAATCAAACATTCTGTACACTTAGAGCATTTGACTCGTATAAAAACTCATCTTTTTGGCAGTGTTTTTTCAGATTTCAGCTTCTTTTAGCTGCCATCAGCAGAGCAGCAGTAAACAGGTCATTAGCACTGATGATGTCATAATGGATAATTGGAAAATCATTAATTTTCATAACACTGTCATTAATTATAACTAAAATTGAAATGCAGAGAGGATGACTTTGTCTTAATAAATAAAGCAAATGCTTTGAAATATTGATTAATAAAATCATTCTTGATAAATTAGCAATGATAAAATTTATGTCTTGAAATATTTAAGCATGCAAAACAAAGTTTTCTCCTTTGAGAAGCTTCGTTGATTTCATTCATTCCTTCTCTTTTATATTTCACCAGCCAGAGGGATCACTGAGATTCAGGAAAGCTTTTGTCCTTTCCTTTTGCGTCTGTTTTCATTTGCTAAAAACATTTAGGTTACTTTATGTGTATGAGTATTTGCTTGCAGCATATGTGTGTACCATGTATGTACAGTGCCCCTGCAGGCCAGAAGAGCATGTTGGATACAGATGATTGTGAACTGCAGACTGGACCTGCATTCTCTCAAGAGCTGCTAGAGGCTTAAGCTAAGTGCTGGTTTATTTTAACTATTAAACCACCTCATTAGTCCCAATCTCTACATGATCAATACAAGAATGCTGGTCTTGTATCATTTGTACTTTTGAAGTATTTCTTATGTATATCACAGCCCAGAGAGCTTTGGTAAGGAAGATATGCACCTCCATTTGGTATTCTCAATTAGTAATTGCAGTTAAAAGATCATAGGCTCTCAATATTCATTCAAATATTCAGTGTGCCAGGCAAACATAGTTGGATATTTTGGATAGATTATTTTACACATCCTTTATTAAAACAATATGAGAAGGACAATTCAAGTCTTGCTTCACCAATGAGAAGACAAATGAGAACTACTGAGACTTATTAAGATGACAAAGGTAACGAGGCCTGGTATCAAATGAAATTTAACTTCAGCGTCCATCGCAGAAAAGACAAGGTTTTTCTGTTTCAAAATATTTAGGCAGCTATCCTTAGTGAAGCAGCAGCGACATAAATGGTGGTAGATTTAATGACTTTCAGAAATCCTTTTATTTGACTGAGTGTGTGAGAAAATATTTAGTTGAGTAACTGCAATTGGAGAAAGAAATTTCTCGAGAGAGATATTTGATCAGGGTGAAAGGTTGATAGTTAAAATACACATTTAAAATAAATTTTATTTGTTCATATGTTTACTAGTTTTACATATCATTTAAATCCCATGGATATGGTAGTCAACTGTTTTACTCTGAACTGAACTATAAGTTCAGCCTTAAGGAAATTATTTATAATTGGTTAAGGAGAAACTTTGATGCCATCAATTGGCTAGAAGTTGAAAGTTCTGCTTAATGTCCTTTGTCTTTAAATAGCATGTAAGTTATAATCTGACCTTGAATAATAACTTTTTTGAAGAATAACTTTTAAGACAGAATTTCTTGCCTCCAACTGACCTTGACCTAGCTGTGTAGTAGAGGTTAACCTTGAAGTCTTGATCATCCTACCTTGTCCTCCTCCTCATTCTAAGTACTAGGATGTCAGATTTTAGTCACTGTACCTGCCCAAATTTATGCAATGTTAGGGATAGCAAACATTTTAACTATTGAACTACAGCACCTGGCTAAGTAATTAATCCTAGCTTTTATAATAAAAGACTTCAAAAATTAAGTGAGCCTTTTTTTTTTTTAACAGAGTGTGTGTTTTACTTATTTTCCTATTGCTTTCCTCAAACACTATGGTCTAAGACAGCTCACAGAATAGTTAACTGTGGCTTATAGTTCCAGAGGTATATGAGTCTGGAAGGCCACCAAGGAGGCATGGAGCACAGAGCAAGCTTGGTGTCATGAACAAGAAGGTGAGAGTTCATACCTTCAACTGCACACAGGAAGGAGAGAAGGAACTTGTAGTAAAACAAGGCACAAGCATTGCGCTTCTTTCAGCAAGGCTGTACTAAGTCCTAAAAGAGTACCTCCACCTAGAGACCAAGTGTTGGGAGCAGTGAGACCCCAGATCCTGAATTTCTTGTAATCCCCTGATCTGAATGCCAACAGCTGCTCTGAGCACAAGACCTTCAGGAGTTCCTGATGACAGGAGAGTGGTTTCTGGTGAGTTTGGCTGGGGCGTGGCTATATCTATATAATCTGCCCCTGAACACAACAAAGGGGGCATTTTGGGGGAATTCAAGGATGACCCGTGTCGCTGTCTCTCTGTCTGTGTGTGTCTGTGTATTTTAACCTCCAGCCTCCTTGCTCGAAGCTCGTGAACTGGGTTCAAGCGCACCGAGCGCAGACACGAGGTGGGGGGGGGGGGAGCGCGGTGCACGGTAATTGGAGGTCCTCGCCGAGATTTTGGCAGCCAAGAGTTCAAATACCTGAGTCTGTAGGGAATTTACATGATTCTTTTTTTATTATTATTTAATATGGTTTATTTTTTTATATTTAAAGATTTCCATCTCCTCCCCTCCTCCTTCCCCTTCCCTCCCCTCCCCCATCCATACCCCCCCTCCCTCTCCAGGCCAAGGAGACATCAGGGTTCCCTACACTATGATAAGACCAAGGTCCTCCCACCTCCCCCCAGGTCCAGGAAGGTGATCAACCAGGCTGAGAAGGCTCCCACAGAGCCCGTCCATGCAGAAGAATCAAAGCCCAGAGCCTTTGTCCTTGGCTTCTCAGTCAGCCTCCACCATCGGCCACATTCCTTACGTGATTCTTTAATTAGTGCTATGTCCATGTACAAGTTAAAGGCTTCATGAAGCACATTAGTAATTTTATTATTATGAATTTGATAGCATAAACCTCAAGAATATTGATCATCACTCTCCCCCCAAAACTTAGAACAAAGTATTTCTCAATGCTTTATCTTAGCTCTGCATAGGCAGGTTGTTTTTAACATTCTAAACACTTTTTCTCATTAAAGTGGACTTGTAATAAAATCTAAATGTAGGTTTCTTGGAAAGAGTAAATGAAAAATATGTAATCCCTGGCTTATATTAGGTAGTTGGAATATGGATACAGGTATTTGCAGCTACCAATGGTTAGTAGCATCAAAAGTACTCTACTTTAATCAACACTTACTAAGATGCATTAAGCCATTAATTTTGACTAAGTAACAAACTAATTAATTGGTGGCTTGGTGATATTCACAAATTGGCATGGATAAAATATTTGTGAAATAAGCCTATTGAAATTTCAGACTCCCTGACATTATTAAGGGAGTGATTATATATGTGCACTTAGCAAACCTAGGATAACATATTCTAACATCAGATGATTTTATTTGAAAGTGTAGGTTCAGGTCTGACCAACTCTTGCTGCATCATTCTCTGAGATGAAAATTAAATTCAGCATGATTTGAGATTTTCTTATGCAAGGTAGTTCTGTTAATCTCTGAAATAATGAAGAAGTATGATACTGATCAAATCTGGACTTGAGGATTACACAAACCAGATGTTTATTTGTAACCATAGTATATAGATGTAGAAATATGTTTGCATGTCTGAACTAGAGGTAATTTTCAATCTTTCACTTTCTCCAGAAAGGAGTTTGCAGAAGTGATAATCTCTACTTAATTATTAATGCTGTGCCGATTTGTTTTTCATAACCAAACAACAACAACAAAATGCATTGAGAGATATATGTAACAAAGTAACCGATAAAGCTTACAGTCTAGCACAAGAGAAAAATGCATTGAGCTAGATCTTATTAATCTTTCCAATTTAATTTCTTCTCTTTTCAAAACAACAGAAAGGTCGGATTATCATATTAGTAAAGGAATATGAATAGAGATAGCATTAGTTATGTCTCTTACTGAGGATTTATCACTTGCTGGGTGGATGACTGTAGACTTTTATACACCTATTGTAAACCAAGTACTATATCCCCTAAGTACACTAAATTGTGCTTATCTCATAGGTGAGGGCAAAGAATATTAGTAAATTATTTGTCCTTTCTCCTTAAAAATAACAAAGGTCAATCAAATTTCATTGCCTTTTCTTTCTGTTGCCTCCCGTCATTTGAATGATGAATCATGTACATATACAAGTTTCTAAGGGTTCCCATTCCTCTATCACCATAGCATCAGCCTTGACAATGATGTTAGGGGCCAACGTCCCAGAACCCCACCTGATGTCAATGGGTTTTACAAGTTCTAAAGGAAGAAGCACACAGGTGTCAATCCGTCCAAGCAATAATGAATACCAGGTAGAAGAGAACACTGAGAAAAGACAGGTAAGGGTGGAATGATGGCAATGGAATGCTAATGTTCAAGATCTGTGGGAGGTGGCTATCAGGTTAATCAAAATCAGCACTACTCCATGATAAAATGATGGTTGGGCCTGATTAGACTTCTTGATCTGGTTTTCATCACTAATAAAGACAGAGGAATGCAGTTTCAACTGTCCTGCACAGTTTCATTTCAACTGGGCACAAGCTAGAATTAGCTAAAAGGAGGAAAAGTCCATTGAGAAGATGCCCCTAGAAGACTGGTATGTAAGACATTTTTCTAATTGGTGATCGGTGGGGAAGGGCCAAGCCAATTGTGGGTGAGGTCATCCCTGGGTTGGTGGTCCTGGATTATATAAGAAAGCAGGCTGAGTAGGCCATGGGAAGCAAATCAGTAAGCACGGCCCTTATATGTCCTCTGTGTCAGCTCATGCCTTAAGGTTCCTGGCCTGTGTGAGTTTCTATCCTAACTTCCTTGGATGATGAGAAACAATATGGAGGTATAAGCAAAATAAACCAGTTTCTTCTCAACTTGCTTTTTTGTTCATGGTTTTTCATTGCAGCAAGAGTTATCCTTGCTAAAATACCAACCCAGAAGAGATACATTTCCCATCAAATTTATCCTAATCCATGGGTAAGAGGGTGAAATGCCTGGCCTGTTCATTCTTTAGACAAAAGATACATCCTGCACATGAGTAACCTAAAGTCAAAACAACCTTTGAAGATAAATGTTTTCTAATGAAATCAAAATTTATCTGAGGATGATAGCCAAAGGCAGTGATAAATACCAATAAACAGATCTGAGACAATTTGGGAGAGTTCTGTCTATTGGATAACAGAGAACAATTCAGCTGTGGGGCTTATCATAGAGATTCTTATCACGACAGCCTCTGTAGTCACCCATAGTGTCCAACAACACAAGGAAGTAACAAATGACCGAGAAGCATTCCACAGTAGGGGTGTTGGACACAGAGATTCATGTGAACATCTCTTGCTTTTTTATTGATATCATTAAAAGGAACAAGTTTTGCTCACTCAACTTTTTAGCTCTTGTGTTCATTTTCCTTGAAAATAATGGGGAAGTAGCTAACATTTTATTATTGTTATTAATATTACATGGAACAGTTATTGCAGCACTAATAAAAAGGAATATTTTGTGCTTATAATCGTTCCTTTTTTTAGAAGAATAAGCCTCTCTTGAATGTCCAGAGTAAAGCATCTTCATTTTATGAGTGTAATTATCACATTTGTCCAGACTGTCATCAGTGATAATCAACATAATAATAACTCCTTATGTTCATAAAGCCATATACAATATTAAAAGCATTTTTCCATCTTTCATAGTGTTATATTCAACATCTCCCTAGACTTTATAAAAGATGTTTAGAAGAAGGCAAAGCAGAAAACATTGTCCCTGCATTTCTTTCTTATAAAGGTAAGAAATTTATGACTCACAGATAGGAAGTCTCCTGCAATAAGGTTATGAAATAGGTAGCACCACATCCACATACCCTCTTTCAGAGCAATCTCATTCCCAGTGCTGTTTTGCTTGTCATTTAGTACAATTCATCAGACATGTTTTCTTTTCTTACTATTGTTTGCATGCTGAGAAACATCCACAGTAGAATACTATTCCATACTATCGTCTCAGTTATTTAGACAAAACAATGAGTATAAACCAAATACATAATTCTCTCTACTTACACTGCGTATGCACCAAAATGATATTGTAGGGGTGTGAACATGTAGCCTCCTAACATTTCATAAACACGGAGACTTCATGACTCTTAATTCTTAATGAACTCAGTGCATTACCCTGCATTAGCTATACTAGTTTGTTAGGAAAACCTGAAGTGAATGTACACATAGATGAGTACGGCTAGTGATCTTCTTGTTTCCTCATTCTTTGAGTGAAATGGATCCTATGCCTTTAAATATCAGAGATGCAGATATGTTAATGATACCACTTGAAGAAAAATTAAACCAGGTGTGCTAGCAGAAGTCTTCAATCTCAACTTTTCATAAGCAAAGGGAGGTAAATCTTAGTTCCACCCAATCATGGATATGTAGTAAGACTCTTTTTTAAAAAAGTTCAATACAGTAACTTAAGATCTAGAGAAGTTTAATTGTGTATAGCTTGTGGTGGTTTGAGTAAGAAATGTCCATCATATGCTCAGGCATTTGAACTCTTTGTCCAAGGCTGGTGGTACTCTCTGGGGCGGTTATGGGGAAATGCAGCATTGCTGTAGTAAGGGCATCACTGAGGGCAGACTTTGAAGGTTTATAGATCAATCCTGGTTGCAGCTTTCTTTCTTTGCTTTGTGTTTGTAGTTGAAGGTGTGATCGCCCAGCTTCTTGCTATTGTAGCTATGCCTGTAGCTTGAGGGGCCATGACTCCCTGCCGTGGTGACAGATCCTCATTCTTATGGAACAATAAGCCAAAATGAACCCTCTCTTCTTTTCAATGATAACTGTTATTTCCTAAGCTTAAAAATCAGTCACCTCATCATTTTATTCATGACTACTCTTGTGTGATAATCTATCAGAAAGTTCTCTCTGTCTCTCTGTCACCCCTCCATTCCCTCCTCTTTTTCTTTATTCATAGCCATTAAAAATCATGGAGGTATAACTGACAAAAAATAGCACAGCTATTGCAAGCAGGTTGGGACCAAGTCTGTAGGTCTTTGTGTGTGTGTGTTGTTGTTGTTGTTGTTGTTGTTGTTTTATTTTTTATTTCTCATTAGTTATTTGATATTTCCCAGGTGTGGTAAGCTTTCTGATACCTAAGTCCCAGATCTCATTTAGGCAGGAAATACTGGGATAATGGGTGGAATTAGATGCCCAGAGAATACTTTCATGTCCCAGCTCCAGCAACCTACTTGATTTTTTTTTTTTCTTTTTTTTGGTTTTTCGAGAACCTACTTGATTTTTATAATCACAAGTAGAACAGAGAAAGAAGAAGAAAGGGATGAAATCAGCAGTGAGAGCACAGCTCAGAGTTCACCTCACTGCTTCTAAACCTTAATTAAACCTAATTTGTAAATCTTAATTGAACCACATGTACTGGCATTAATGAAGCAGTATAATAACATTGCTCTCGCAATAAGACAACACACTAATACTAAATACTTATATTCCTGGAAATGCACTCATGTGGGCCTCATCAAAGCATAATGGGGAAGCAGATCAACAATTAATCTCATTAATTCCAATCAAAGGACAAAAAGTACAAACTGATTGTCTAGAAGTATCAACATTGCCAGAGTTTTTCACAAGAAGATACACCAGTGAACTGAGAGTGTAAATAAGCCTGCATCCAAGGAATCAGACGTGACTGCAAGGTTAAGAGGAGGACCAGTTAGATGACCCCCAGGTCATTCATTCATTCATTCATTCACTCATCCATTCATTCACTCATCCATTCATTCTTCAAATATGTATTGAGTCTGACTTTCTATGCTGGCCAACCCCATAAATGAGAAGTTATTTTTAATAAAACGTTGGACAACTTTGAGAAATGTAGAAACTATTGTGGCTCAGATATGTGCATTCTATTTCTCACTCACAGTATCATTTTAACTTTTAGTTTAGGTTCTTTGTTTTGTTAATTTCTTCAACCTGAAAGACAGGTACTACAAACTAAATGTTTTTTAAAAAAATTGCATTCCTTCTGTGATGATGAATCTTGATTGTCAACCTGACTTGCCTGGAGTTAACTAAGAGATAAGAGAGATAAGCCCTATGCATACCTATAAGTAATATTTTTTTTAAATCAGATTATGTGTGGAAAGATCCTCCCTAAATATGGGCTACATTTTAGTAGCAGTCAATAAAACAAGGTCTAAGGGAAAAACTTGGTTTTTTCTTAAGTGCTTTCCTTTGTGTTGTCTTCTAGCCATGCTGTCAGGTTAGCATCCCTTCCCTCATGCCTTGCTATTGAGTTCTTCTACACTCTCCATCTCTTGCTGCCATTCTTTGGTGACTTCAAAACCAAGCATCTTCCGCCATCCAACATGGACTGAATCCTCCTGGCTCTCCAGGAATCCTCCAGGTTTCTATCCTTATGATGGGATGTACTGCTTAATCATACAGCCTTCATTGACTGACCAACTACCATGTTCTCAGCCTTTCTATTGGGAATATAGCCATTGTTGGAATACCCATATTGTACTGCGTATGACAATAGAATAAATACTTTTTTAATATTAAAAAGATAAAAAACATTTTGAAGTTGATTAATGTGATTGAAGCTATACATTTGGTAACTGGACATGAGAGTTATAGGATTATTTGACTCCCAAAGCTGTGGTTGTTGCCCAGTACATCTACCTGTCACCCTGGCAGCGGACACATATGGAGCAATGGACTTTCTGTCTCATCATCAGGAACCACAGACTTTACCCATCATCTATCTCTCTGTCTTGGTTAAACTTCCCAAATGGAATGTTAATGCCACCTGTCATCCAGTCTTCCTCTAGGCATCCTGTGAATTTCCTCCCACAAGTTAGATGCTAATTTCCTTTTTCTCATTGTCTACTGCCCTTTATAGTCAGACATTCCCAGGATGCTTTGTTAACAAGGGTTCTGGGACCCTGAAACTAGGATGAAACTTTTCCCATTCAGGCTCTGCATGACCTAGGTCCATCTTCCACCAGCCCAAACATGCAGTCTCATGAGTCTGTTCACTGCTCTCTCCTTGAGTAAGGCAATTTCAACATATTTTCACTTTTAGTCTCTGAGAGTCCCTTTAGGAATCCTTCTCTTTGTTGCAGGATCAAATAAAATCTCTCAGATTTTTACATGGTCTGTGTTTTCAGCAAGCTTCTGTTGCTGGGATAAACCATAATAACCAACTGTGATTCATGGAAGAAAGAATTTATTTTGGCTTATCATTCCAGAGGAAAGAAGAATCCATAATAATGAGGGAAGTATGGCAGTAGGTGCCCAGAGCAGAACACTGAGAGATGTCATTTCCATCTACAAACTCTCCAAGCCCACCCTCAATAATATACTTCTTCCAGCAAGGCCACACCCTTAAAGATTCCATAGTATCCCCCAAATAGTGCCACCAACTGTTCACATACATGAGCATATGGGGGGCATTTTATTTAAATTACCACAGTCTACTTTTCCATTAATGGAGAACAATTTCTTGTTTATATGTTTGCACTTTCTCCAGATGGTGCGTGTCTAAATTGAGTTCCTGGTATTTAGCTTGGTATCCTCAGCATAGCCCATGGGAACTCATTTCTGTTGAATATTTGAGTAAAATCCTTAACAGGTTTCAGACAAACCTGTAAGACCTACAAGTAATTGAAACAGCTACTTCCCAGTGGCTACATACCTCTGAAATAATGGGGTTAGAGGCTCTGCTTTGAATGTGCATAGAAAGCAAGATAGCTATGAGCTCAGATATATAGCATGCATATTTATTGCATGCATATACCTAGTCTTTTCTACCAAACATGTCCAGTAAAACACATATGGGGTTGCTTATTCAATACTATACATTGAAAGAGAAATGTCTCCTATAAGCTTATGCTTTCGTTTAGTTTCTTCACTGTCCCTAGCTGGTGGCTCTCCACTAATAGGTTGTAGAACTGAGTGGATGTCAAGTCTGACTCTGGTAAAGTGTGCACTCTGAACAGGCTTATGTGGTACAGCCTGGTGTTTTCATGACTGGGTCAGACTGTCTATGCTCTCCACCCTTTAGAAGTGTAGAAAGTGTTGCTGCAGTCTCTTTCACCACAGCTCATACAGAGGCTCAGAGTTAACCCCTTCCCTGCCACAAGTCAGTGTACTAACACAAATCCTTCTCTGTAGTTGTTTCTTATCAGGTTTTTATTTGTTGTTTGTTTGTTTTATCACAAAGAAGAGGAAAATGACTAGTACAGAGAGGATGTCCTCAGCCCTTCCAGGTATCAAGATGTTCTTTCTCTGCTTGGATTATGCTTCTCTGCTTGGATTATGCTGCTCAAGCTAAACTCCAGTGTCTGGCCTGAACTCATGGCAGGACTTTCTCAGAGGTACCTCATCTTTCAATCTTGAATATTTTCTTTACATTTCTTAAGAGTTCCTCAAGGGGTGTCAGCAGAAAGAGAGTAAAATAAAAAACCAAACATGAGCATGTTATATCGACAGATGCTCATGGTCTTTGACCATAATACTTTGAACATCCTATATGAGGCTTCATGGTTCATCTGCTACTGAGTTCTCCGGTTCCCCATTCTTCATCCATCCCATAAATATTATGGATTATAAGCAGATACTCTTGTGTTGTCTCAATCGAGTCACTTCCGTAAGCTTGCTAGAGTCATGACTTAGAGCTGGAGCGAGGATCAGTGTAGAGCACCTACACTGTACACATGCCCCGGCACCATAGAATAACTCAAGAGTGATAATGGACTCTACTTTGTAGTACACCTTTGGATTAAAAAAAAAAGAAGAAAGCAAATCTTTCTACTTCCTATGCACATTCCTGATGTTGACACACTGTCTTGTTACTAATATTAGAAGCAATGAATTGATGTTACTACACTCTTTTTCCCCAAATCCATCATGTGCATTGGGGATCATTTTTGGATCATACAATCTTTGACTTTTAACCTTTTTATGCATAAATCTCTTGTGTTTATAATACAGAGAGGAATGAAGGCTGTGGGTTTTTAAGGTTCTAAGAGGAGAACAATATGAGCTACTCTGCTACAGGCCCTTTGTGTGCTATGTAGGCAAAGACTCCAACTATTTTCTGCCCACGTTTTACAACGTTGCTTGCACCTAAATTTAAAAGTACTAGTCTAATTTCTTCGATGGAGGAAAATTCAAGACAACGTAATATGGGATCTATGATATGGTTGTTACTGGCCGTTTTTACACAGGCGTTCAATGAAAAGTAGGACAGAAAGAAATGCAAAAAGGAAAGTTTGCGGAGGAAAAGACCATAGGGAAGCCTAATGTCACAGCAAAGACTTTTGCTAAAATAGAGGCTGTAATTGATAAGATCAGTGCATTTAAACCTTCCCTGCAATGAAGGGAAGAGTTCCTCGAAGGCAAGGTCCCAACTACCTAATCTTCTAGCCTGTTAAAGACGTCACAAGGCACTTAATATTCCTAGAAAGAAGCTGTGTACAAAACCTGAAGCTGATGTGATCCCAAGTCCAGCTGAAAATCTGTCAGTATGGTCCAAAAGCACTCCTGAGCTTAGAAGTATGAAGGATGCATAATTAAAGGGATCACAGGGTTTTCCTCTGTGATTTACAAAGCCACTGAATTCAGGCAGCATGTAGTAAGAAATCCCTACATGAAGATCCTGAGTGGGTTGTTGTATGTAACTGAAAATATAGCCTGAATTATACTGGAGACTCCAAGATCTTAGAGATGCCAGATCCATGAGACATCTGCTAAGCAGTGATGGAATAAGGCACTGAGTCAGCGCAAGGAGAGATACGTGGTGCAGAGTGCAAAGGTGGAGCCATTAAATTCCTTTAAATTTAAAGTTGTAGATGCCAGACATGGTGTTACAGGAGTCTCTGACTTTCACTCTTGCTTTAGTCCAGTATCTACTCACTAATTTCTTACCAAAGAGTTATGTATTAGTCAGAGTTCTCTAAAGGAAGTGAACTGAGTGACTAAAAAAACACTATATATACATACTATATCAGTATATACATATACATATGCATATATACATATGTATAGTATTATAGAAATTATTAGAGTGGCTGCAAGCTTACAGGCTGTAGTCTGGGTAGTCCGGCAATATCTGCCTCCCAGTAGTAATGCCAAGAATGCAAGAGTTGATCAGTCTAAAAGAGATGATGTCTAAGCAGCCACAATCTATTGTGAAAGATTCCTTCAGAGCTTCTGGTCTTCAGTCTGTGTTGGAATCCTGAAGAAGGAGGTCTTAATACCACCAAAAGAATACCTCAGCAATAGGATGGATGAACTTGCCAGTGAGAGTGAGGGCAAGTAGGCAAAGAGCAAAAGCTTCCTTTTCACATGACCCTTTATGGGGCTGCAGCCAGAAAGTATGGCTCAGATTTAGGGTGAGTCTTCCCACCCCAACTTCAGTAAAAAGTGTCCCTCCTAGTCATGCCCACCTTGGGTTTTAGTTAATTCCATATGTGAGCGAGTTGACAAACCAGGTTAGCCTTCCAAAAGAGTAATGCACATTCTCTGCCATTATATTTGGAAAGTACATAGTGTGTGTGTGTGTGTGTGTGTGTGTGTGTGTCCACGCACGCGCGTGCATGTGTGTGCATGTCTGCTTAATTTTGCTTGAGGTTACAATTAAGAGATTGACTTGAATGTTAAATTTTGGAAACAACTGTGGATTTTTAAACAGTTTTAAACATGTTAAAGACTGCTGGGACTTTTGAAGTAGCCCTAAATGACTTTCGTGTTATATTAATGCACAAGGCAATGGAGGCCAGGCAATGGAAATTGCTGGTTTGAAGAACAGCTCAGGCATTAGAATGATAGGTCTCTGTAAAAGAAGACCACACGTTCATTCCACAGAAGCTATATTAATTACAACACTGTTTGGAGGAAATATGTAACAGGTGAAAAATTTGAGTGCTCCTAGCTTCCCCCTACTTCTCATTTGTTGTCTCTCTTTCAGGCTTGTGTTTGGGATGTTATCATTTAGCTTCATGATCTTGATGCCATGTCTATACCATTGATGTCTTCTTGCTTTTGGTGATGGTATTTTGTCACATCAATAAAAAAGTAACTAATACAGGAAGAATTTTGTCTGTGGCATTTTTATGTTCTGTACTGTCCCACAGGGTCCCTAAGAAGGAGGAAAAAGTCAGTATTTTCTGACATTAACTGTTTACCTCACATGTCTTTTATATTCTCTCAAGAAATATTTGAAATCATTAAAGAAATCAAGTTACTTTTCATTATGGAAAACTACAGCAAAGATTTTCTTAGACACCCAGACACTTTAATTATTTAGGTAGAGCATTTACAGAATGACCTTTGTGTCATCTGTCTGGTCTTACCATTTTGGATCTAAATCTCCTCTGCTCCATTAGAGAATATCATTGCTTTTCGTTTGCTACTACATTGATTTAATATTAGTACTAAACATTTTTTTTTTTACTGGATCTATCTTGTTTCAACATGGACAGAGGAAGAAATAATAACATCCCACCTGTAACTAAAAATTCCTTGATAGTTGATGGTTGCTAGTGGAAGGAAAATATTTTGATGAGGAATATAGGCTCTGGTCTCTGGTAATGTGCCCATAATCTGGTGGATGGTCGTATACCTATGCACATATTGGCAGCACTATTTAGACTCGGTGACATAAAAAACAAACAAACAAACTAAAAACAACAAAAAACACCACAAAATTAGGGAGGAGTCTGTGGATGAGGATGAAGGTGACTGTAGTTTAATGAAATTTTATTTGTAACAATAGGCAGCAGTGGAATTTAGTGCATGCAGGAAAATGTAAAGTTTCCAACAGAGTTTGTAATTACTTCATTCACACCTCAAGTCACAGCCTCTAACAAGAGCTGTTTGCTTGCCCACATATAGTTCATCATAAATAGTAGGTGTCCTGGAGGAAACATGTCAGTCCTTTTCTTTCTAATATTTAATTTTTATATTCCATTTTTTGAAGATAAGCACAATCCAAAATCATCAAATAGCTTTCAGAGTTGGTGGTCATTCTTTATTCCCACGTCAAAAAACAGTAAACATTGATTAAAAAGATAAAGACAAAACCTGAATCAGAGAAAATTCTTGTGGAAGAGTCTCAATTATAGTAAGTAACAGAAAAAGTAAATAGTCTCTTGTATTTGGTTGCAAGCCCACAATTTCAAACGCAGTTGCTTTTTAAAAAAGAAATTAATGATCAAATATAAGAAACCATTTTTTATAAGCAAAATATGTATGTGGTTTAGAGACAGTCATCTATTCCAAGAAAATTTAGACTTCAATATTGGTATTTTGTCTATTTTGCTTATATTTTAAGCTTGTATAATCCTAATGTTTTACATTCACAATATTTTCATCTTTTTTGTATAAATAAAGCTGAACCGCGACTTGAAAAGGACCATAAAAGTCAGAGAGCATCCACAGAGGCCCACTGAAGACACAATTAGCAAAATCTTGGATAGAAGCAGAGACCCAGCACAAAATCAGACTGGGTTTCTTCAAATGTGCCCATATGTGTTTTAACAGGCCTTTTGTGAAATTAAGAGATGAGAGGAACAGATTAAACTGTTTTTTTCTTTCTCTGTTTTAGGCATGTCTTAAAGACTCTCTTAAATACAGAAGTGTAGCAAAAATAGCATACCACCTTCCCCTGTGTTCTCAGGACTAACGGCCACGCTGCAATTTAGAAAATTTCTATTGCAGAGACCGCAAGTTTCTCTTTCCTCAGATTTCAAATTGTTAGAAAGATATATTTCTGAAATTAAATGTGTTTATTCTTTTCTCTACATATTCATACATTAAAATTACTTGCACATGTTTGGCAATGAATTTAAATCATATTCATAAGTATGGCTACCCTTAACTTGTATTGAAATACGTCGCGTGTAGGTTTATCATATTCTTGCAAATATACTCACTGAAGCCACTGCTATTTTAGCCACCATTGTGTTCATATTATTGACAGGACTGTGGTAATTTAAAGTTGAAACCTGGCACGGAAACCTTTCTATACTAACAGCACTAAAGAGAATCAGTGGACTTAACAACAGGTATTTGAAGTTGCGAAGGATAAGAGGTAGGAGATGTGGGGAAGGGAGTGGAGGCAGATCTGATTGAAATACATTATATTCATCTATGCAATTCTTAAACCATCAGGACATAAAAATGTTCTTTAAAAGCCACAGATAAATTACTTTGGATGGATCTTACAGTTTCAAAAGTGCTTTCTTATCTGAGAGAGTTGCTCATCTACCGAGACTGTTTAACAAGAAAATTATAATTTTAGGTCTTGTTCTGAGTCTGTTGATTCCCCTGACCATTCATGTTTATCCTCATGCAGGGCTATCACTGGGTAACTACCCATGGGAAGTGAGTGTCCATTTTCAAGACACTTCCTTTTCATAAGGAGTACCATGTGTGGTAAATCCAGGTGGAGACTACCAAATTAACCTTAATCTAGAACCGTAGCATTTTATTATACAGGCTATGCAATATTTAGGTCATGCATCTACTAAAACTCTACAATTTAGCCTGATTTCAAGTATTTGTAGAGATCTGCATTTTTTTTCTGCTAATCAGAGAGGACTAAATTGGAAAGTAAGGGGGACCCCTGAATGTCGTCTCTCACAAATGAACGGCTTCTGTAGTCTTCTATGCTTTACAGGTGTCTGATTGTAGAAAAGCACTACGAGTTCATTAAATTTGATTAATAAGACCTATATGTTCATAGAAAATAGCTATATATATATGTTCATAGAAAATAGCTATATATATATATATATATACATCTATTTTATATATGTGGTGACATAAGAAAATTAATACCTATTATAGTTTTCATTGAGTTTGCTACATTAATGAACTGCAACTCGATGATCTGAGGTAACTTGAAATTTCATGAATTATGATAAACATTTCATCTGTTGGAGACCCGAGCAATAGTCTCCTTTGGCTATTGAATCCTGTGTGCCCACCCCCTCACTTTACCACACCAGAGTCCATAAACACTTTCATTCTTTTTCATTTTTTTAAGACAGAGATTATTTCATTTAAAGCCGATCCATGGAATGGATGGTTTGGGTCTAGGACAAATCCTTCATATTTAAAGCATAAGTCAGTAATTCGTGAAAGCACAAATTGTCACATACAAATTAGCTGACCAGAGCACAACCTTCTATGTTGGAATAGAATAAACTTCCCTATAAAAGCAGCACCATTGTGATGTTTAATTTAGCATTCTGTTCCTTCTCCCTCACCCTCTCCTTCAACAGAATCCATAGCAACTTCCTCATAATACTTCTCTAGGGCATCCATGTCCTCATTAGCCTCAAAGAACTTCCATCCTCTATGGCCTCACTCACATCCCGGTGCACAAATGCATGGTTGGCATACATCAGATTAAACTTGTGGTCCAGGGGAGCCTAAGCCTCAGCAATGGTTGTGGTATTGCTCAAAATGCACACAGCTTTCTAGACCTTGGCTATTACTCCACCAGCCTTTACATTGGGAGGCTGGTAATTGATGTCAGCCTTGAAGCCAGTAGGGCATCATCCCACAAACGAGATGGTATGCTTGGTCTTGTTGGTGGCAATGGCAGCATTTCCATCTTTGGGAATACATCACCATGATAGCGAAGGCAGCAACTGATGCATTTACTGGGGCAAGGATCACATATCACCTGGTTAGTTGGCTCAAAGCAGACACTGAGAACACAGTCCTGTGACAAAGATAATCCTGATGCTGTTCTGCTTAGATTTTGAGAGAGTGAGGACCACTTGACCATTATTTAAAGAATAGCACCCTGCTTTTGAAGAGTGTTCAATTTGGAGGGAAATTACATAACTCCAACCCATTAGAGTAATAAAATAGTAAACTAGTCCATACTATCCTAAAAAATATTGTATTGCAATTTTTGAGGTTAGATGGAGTATTTTGGCTTGTCTAATACCACTTTATTCTACTACCTGAAGTTTCCATAATCTGGAAAAACACATAAATTATAGTTCACTGTAAATTTTATTTATATTTCACTGTAACTTTCTTGAAACAGGGAAATATGTAGTTCAGATTGAATTTGTATTATGCAAGGTTTTATTTAGGACACATTTTTAATTTCAGGCCCACCTGTCTCACCCTCCTCAGTGATGACATTTCAGGGGTATGCCAGCACACCAGATTTAAATATATATATCATTTAAATTTAACTAATTATATTCTATAAAATGAGCCACATTCTAATTAGGTCCATTTCTAAAAGAATCAGGTACGTACAATCAAAGGAGGCACAAAACAACCCTGCTGATCCTGAAGCCTTTTGATGTTCCCAATGCAGACAGGGAGTTTCAGTGAAGAGAAAGATTTCTTCAAGAGAAGATTTCTTCAAGTCTCTTGGATGGATGATTTCTCTTGGGTTTCATTGCAAGACACTGTAACAAATATGACTGAGACTGTTAACTAGGCTGGGTGCTCTGCAGGCACTGATAAAATCAGTTTATGCTTTTCTTCTTATGGTCAGAATATGCTTTCAGGGTAAAAGAAGCAGGGAAATTACAAGAAGACACACGAAGACACAATAAAAGTGGTAACGGGTGCAATGAAGTAAGTGGAGTGACTGATCGTGGGGGATGTGGAAGAGGAGTGTCAGGGACTGGTGGGGGAGATGGAGATGGAGATGTGAAAAATTGATGGTGGGAGAGGATTAGTGTGCAGTGTTGCCAGGAGAATCTATGATCAGATAGAAACTAACAGCTAAAAGATAAGGAGCCTGTGGAGGGAAGAGGATAAAGTAAAGATCCTGGTGGAGATGCAGACATGGAACTGTAAGAAAGCAAAAGGGGTTTTGAGAAACTGAGATGGTGCTTGGACTGTGTGTCATAAACTATAGTGTGCAGAAGCAGGAAAAATGAAACACACTGGAGAAACAAGATAAAAGGCGGTGAGCCACCATTCAGAAATCACAGTTCACAACCTGAATGACAAGAGGTGCAGTCCCAGTAACTCAGTAGAGGACTTGAAGTGAGTGTAAGCTATAGAGTTGGATGAGGTGAAATTTTCCTTTGAAGGGTTTAAGGTAAAATCAAGGACAACGGTGATGAGCATGAACCCTACAGCATGGACGGGCTCACTGTGAGCCTTGTCAGTTTGGTTGCTCACCTTCCTGGACCTAGGGGGAGCTGGGAGGACCTTGGACTTAACATAGTGAAGGGAACCCTGATGGCTCTTTGTCTTGGAGAGGGGTGGAGTGGGGGTATGGGTGGAAGGGAGGGGAGGGAAGGGGGAGAAGGAGGGGAGGAGATGGAAATTTTTTATAAAAAAAAATGAGAAAAAAAAGACTACAGAAAAAAAAGAAATCCCCTTACTTTGACTGCCCTCAGTAGTTCCCATCAATTGTGAATTGCTTTACCCCTCACTGGACATGGGATGTTTATGGGGGAAATGCAGGAGAAGTTTCTTTCTTCCTCATCAGTCTATCATCAATATGAGCGATGTTAGACTTAATGTTGCAATGGTGTAACAAGAAGGTGTGCAAAGGAGCTAGGAGAGTGGGGGTGATCTGTACAGTTTCAAAAAAGAAAATCATTTCTACCCATTTCATTTATCCAGAGAAGGATTTATATGTTTCAGAGAATAAAGGAAAATTAGAATCTGGTTGTACAAAAATAATGCATGTGTACATTTATCAAAAATTAAGAAATAATATTAAAAAATTATTATTCCAGAGTAAATCCAGATGCTCTATTCTCCACAGCAAAGCTTAGCTGGAAAGCCCTCGGTATGTAGGCACATTGCTGCTTACACAAAATGGACTCAGCAGGCTGTATTGCTATATTATACATTTGAGGTTTCAAAAGAATCTGCACTCCCAGTTATCCCTCCTCTACCTCATAAAACCATAAGACAAAGGAAATGGTTTATTTCATTAATTGCCTTGCTTATATTGTCTTATCATAGCAACAGAAAAGAAGCTAAGGCCCTGGGACAGAACAGAACACTATTTCCCGCCTTTCTCGTCTTATCCACACTTGTATCTAAAATAAGCGGAGCTATAGTTCAAACTTGGATAAACCTAATTCATCAAATGATTGAAAGTCAAATAGTCTAGGAAGGAAGAGAGTCTTGGGAGAAACTGGTAAGGCAAATGTAATCACAAGGCTTTACAACTCGAGCCAAGAGAGAGGGGAAGAAATGAATCAAGAGGGAATGGGGAATGTAGGGTGGGAAGAAAGACAAATCCTGTGGACCCAATTTTGCTTCTCACTTCGTTTGCACTGCTGGTGAAGCCATTTTTTGCTTCCTAGGCTTCATTCCCATCTTGTACCAGAATGTCTGACAACAGGTGTTTTCTAACTGTGGGGTTCAGCAATCAAACTTTTCCACGGGTGTTCATGTTTAAATGCCACAACCGTTCCGTGTAGCTATCCTTATTTTATCTCCAATTTTCAACTGAGAGATCTGAGGCAGAGAGTAGTTTGCTTTCCGAGGCCACATTGTCATAGAGTGCGGATTCAGTGTCCAACTCAGACATATGATTCCAGCATCTTAATATCACTTTGAGTGAGTCCTTAGGAAAAAAAGAAATAGAGAGATGATAGGAGTAGTCATTAGTGGTAAAAAGTTTATTGTTCCCATTATTTGAAGCTCAGTTTGAGTGCTTTTAATTATTCCCATTTTAATCCGTGTCCACCTTTTCAATTATCTAGATGGACACAGAATATATTTATGTCAAGCAATTGCTGCAAGCTTCCTCCACTCTGCGTTCAAGGTTATGCTTTCTTAATGATTTCACTGTCTAGCCAGTTTAATTGGATGTAAGTCATTGCATGTTTTGTGTTTTGAGGCATTTCTTCTTTTGCATTTCTTTCAAAAAAGATGATTGGATTTTACTGCAAGAAAGTGGGCTCCTTATTTATTCATTTGATATTTTTGAGCTTTGCTTTCATGTCAGATCAGGGTCAGCCTATATTCTAAAGACTTATGGGTTCCAAATATGAGGCCCTTCTGCATCCTCTGCTGGATTTCTCATAGATTCAGCAGTGTTTCTTTAGTTATACATAATTCTAATAACTTCAAGCTTTACAAAACCATGGGGGCAACTCACCTTACAGTCCTCTTTGGAATAATATTTGTAATTCATTATCTGCGAACTCCATAAACATACATAGTTAACTTTCATCCTATCTATCTATCTATCTATCTATCTATCTATCTATCTATCTATCTATCTATCTATCTATATCTATCTCCATTTCCCATATCCAACACTTTTCAGACAATCCCTAACATCCCTTTACCAATTTCATGATTATATTTATGTGTGTATTATCTGTCTATATATCTTACATATATTATTAACAAATGTATATTAACATATTAACACAGTGAGTCAAATTAGTGCTGCCCATATGTCCATGGCTATGAGGCCATCCACTGAACTATGGACACCTTAAAAGGGACTACATCCTTGAAGAAAAATAATTGTCCTCCTCTAGTAGCCATCAACTGTCAATAACTCTTCAGGTACGAATAGAGGCTCTTGCGACTCTCCCCTTCCATGCAAGATTGTTGACTGGCTTGATTTTGTGAAGGTTTAACTCAAAAATCCATACTGGTGTTAGTTCATGAGTACAATGTTCCTGCTATGTCCAGAAGACACTGGTTCATACCATCTAACCCATGGCTCTTCAAATCTTTATGCTTACTCCTCTGGAATATTACCCTAACCGTGTTGAGGTTATGTGGTAACAATATAAATTAGTTGGAGAAGAATTAAACTAGATGTCCATCAATTGATGAACAGATAATAAAAATGTAAACAAACACTATGGAATTTATTAAACTCGATAGAAAATTGAAATTATGAAATTTGCAAGTAAATAAAGGAAACTGGGAAAACTTCTATAAAGAAACGCAAGCCAGGCTCTGAACAATAAATGTGTGGATCCTAACTTCAAATCTTTACAACCACGGTCCTCTTGGCTGTCACTTAATTGAATTTTCAAGAAGTAAGCCATTTCTTACTCCCAGTCACTCTTTTTGCTTGTAATCGCCCAACTAAAAGGACAGGTGACACACTGAGCGGCTAAACAAGGTCTCCTGCAGTCTTTGCAGAATCTGCAGGCTTTAATTTTCCTGTTTTTCTCCAACTTCCACTTGGCTCTGTATACGACACATTATAGTATTTCTTTGGTTTGTTTTCCATTCTTCACTGGGTTATTTCTGGGGACAAAAATCAGGGTGCTGGTGAAACCCCTACCAACACACCCTGATGTTTTCTCTTCCTAGTCTTTATAGTCTGACAGCACTTCTAGATCAATGTCAAACATAAATCTGTGCCTTTTCTGTCTTATTCTATTTTCTAGGTTTGACAAGAGAATGAATCTAAACCACCACATTTTTCATAAATGGAAATATATATTCAATGGTATTATTCGATACTTAGCTGAAGCTGTTTACTTAGACTATTGTTCTAGATTTTAAGATCATTGGGCAGAAGCAGATCACAAGCGATGGAGATCATATTGTCGACATGTGGATGGTTGAGGTGAAAAATAATTCTTCTCACAAGAGAAGACCCATGAGCTTGTTCTCAAAAACCAGATGAGTTTTAAATATAGCGCTTCTTCTGTTTAATTATTATGCCAACTTTAGAAAGAGCATAGATAACTGATTGGAATCGCTTGACTTAATGAAGCCTTAATAATAACCCTAATCCCATTTATTTGGCATCTATCACTCATACATGAAGTGCTAATTTTTTTTTTTTTTTGGTTTTTCGAGACAGGGTTTCTCTGCAGCTTTAGAGCCTGTCCTGGAGCTAGCTCTTGTAGACCAGGCTGGCCTTGAACTCACAGAGATCCGCCTGCCTCTGCCTCCCGAGTGCTGGGATTAAAGGCCCGCGCCACCACCGCCTGGTGCTAAAGTTTTTTAAATAAAATAATTATAATAAAATAAAGGAACCCATAGCATACATTATTTTCATTCTTCTAAGCTTTTAGGTTCTCATTGGAAATGCTGAATCCATTCGCATTGGTCTACAAAATGTATACTATTTTTTCCATATTTTGTATCTGATAACATGACAGCAACCATTAGAGACTGTTTACTTATGCAGCTGGTAATTAAGTGAAACAGAGTCCAATTTGAACATTATATACCGGGATCTGGAAAGTGATTTTCATTATGTTTTATTCAGTTCTGAACTTGTACCAAAATGTTCCTGTCTTAGGTCTGAGGGAGGAGCAATCAGATCTAGCTGCCTGCAGACATGAATTCACTTAGCTGAAATATGGTACCCTCGGCTCATCGCATGAATGTCCACAAAGATGCCTCTCTAAGTTCTATTTATAGCGGCTAAAACACATTGACATTTTCCAAAAAAAAAAATGCTGAAGAGATTAGATATAACATGAAAGAAAGATACCGATTAATTCCGTTTGCTGAATGAGTTCTCATTCGATGTAGCTGTCGATCGGTGAGCCTTTGTGTAGCCCTTGTTGTCCACTACATCTTGGTTCACCATCTCGGTGTTCTTTGTTAACAACTGCCCAATTTTCTCTACACAGCGTTTGTAAAGAATCATGTTCTCAGTCACCTAAATATAGAACTTTGGACACATAACTTTTTGAGGGTCAAGGCAAATAAAGGAAAAGATATAAAATTTAGATTACCCGAGGCTTATCAGTCATTCTGCTAGACGTTCTGATATCTAATCTAATCTAATCTAATCTAATCTAATCTTTAAGTCTGAGGGATATTTGTTTTACCACTCATCAGTAAGACAGTGTGAGCATCTCAGAGCCGTGTAAAATGACAGAACTCGTCTCAGTCGTTCCGAATTCATATATACCCACAAACACAGATGCTCATTGTGTTCCTGCCACACTATGTATCGGCACATCTGATTTTTTTTCTAGAAGCAATAGACCCATTCTTCAGTCCCTTATTCAACAAACATTGATTGAAATCCTAACTTAGCCCCAGGCCCTGTTTCTTAACTATCAGAAAACATAGAATTATAATAATTACTACATTGGATAAGAGGTGGAGATTTTTTTTCAGAAATAGAAAATAAAGACTAAGCCCAATCCAAGAGATGAACTGGTGAAAGTAGATTATCAGGTTACTGTGGAAATTTTGTGGAGGCAATATTTTAAATTTTTAAAAAAGAACGCTTTTTCATCCAAGTGGGAACATGTGGAAGACTGGAAAATAAAGATGTCTCCTTTTGGAGGAAGGATGGACACTCTTGCTTCAGAAGCGAAGATACATTTTAATGGGGTCTAATGAATAGTGAGTGTAATTTCAAAAGAAAGGGCTATAACAGATGAGGAGAAGGGGTGTCCCATAGTCAAGTCCCACGTGAAATATTTTTTCTTCTTTTACTTTATTGCTTTTTTGGTTTTGTTTTAATTTTTATTTATGTGTTTGTTTATTTATTTGTATCTGGCCAATTTCCCTTCAGTCCCTGGATGACAAAGATCCAAATCACCTAGTCACATTTCAATGTTTATCTACCTATATGTTAGAGGTGTATTTACTATGCCTTCTGCCCTTTACATAAAGTTAGGTGTGCATCTTCATGGCGACCTCTGTAGACCTTTCTTAGGAAAGGAAGGACTGCGTCCTATTTACCTCCAGTTTCTAGGCCTTAGAATAACCATCACCACATTTAGCAATTATTTCTAGAACAAACTACATTTAGTGTGGTCTTTCACAGTCACAGTTTTGAAGATTCACTAGAAATGCATTTCCTATATACATCGAGAGAAGGACAGCCACATGTTCCAGTTTTCGGTTCAGGCCTTCAGGGTTGTTTAATCTATTATAGGCTGACACTCTTTTCTTCTCACTCAACCTTTCCACCATCACCACGTTTAGCAATTATTCCTAGAACAATTTCTTCTTAGTGAAATTATTTCTTACCGAATGTAATTCTGCTATTATCTCCCTCAAAGTCTACCTGTGTTATGTTTCTGTTCGCTCTGTTCTTGTGGCATCTTACATTTAGTATAATTTGCCAAGTGCATTAGCAGGCTATTTATTCTTACTTTGAAATCTCCTGTGCGCTACCTCCCTTCGTGCAGCATGCCACCAAGAATAAGTAGGTGCAGACTAATTTAAATGAGCTAATGCTATTTAAATTTGAAAGGTTGTGGATATAAAGGGCAAAATAACAGAAGATGATTGAATAGATACTAAAAAAAAAAAAAAAAAAAAACAGAGAATGCTCATAATGTAGTACTCCTCCAGAAAATATACTTTAGAAAAACAGATAGAAAAATGTGCGTGCAAGATGTGAAGTAATTGGGAAGTAGTCATTTGGAAGAAAATGGCAGAAATGTTAACAGATTATACAAAACCTACAGCAATAAAATAATGAACATGTGTTGGAATGCCACTGTGCTGGAGCAGGTATTCACTCTGTGGATTATTAAATTTTTTCTTCTCTTTTATTCTATAGATAAGGTGAAAAAGACCAAGGAATTTGGACAAGGGCGTATTTCACATGGACACACCAGAAGTTGCTGAAGTATCTTCTCACTAGCTGATACTTTGTCAGAGACACAGTCTTTTTTTTTTATATACTTTTTCCTGGACACCTGGGAACCCCTCTAGAGTCAAGCCTCTGACAACCCTAGAATGGCTCCCTTAAGTAAGATATATAATTCCTTGTTCCCATATCCACCCTTTCTATATCCCAACCATCCTATTCCCCCAAGCTCTTCCCATCCTCCACTTCACACTTTACAAAGCAAGGACTCATGGATTGAAAATGACAGGCACATGACTCTTTCTTGCTTTTCATAATGTCCTTACCAAAACAGAACGTGCAGTTATTTTCCATATCTGACACAATGAAAAAAAATCTAAGGGTCAAGGTCACAGTGACTGATTTAAGGACAAGTGTCTAGTTAGTCAGTGTCATATTTCAATAGTTTTCTTCATCCCAAGGTCAGCATCTTTGCATCTAGGCTATGCTAACCCTAACACAGTGAATCAGTGAATGCCAAATTATGTTGAAGGGGACATGACACATGTCAGGTTAGCTTCATGGCAGACACTAAAGAGGAATGATGATAGCTGCTGAGATCATTGGAAATAAACCTTAGAAAATTTCCATTGGTTGTATCCTGAGGGATAAATAGATTGTAACCACAAACTCAGATACAACTGAGCTCTAATTTGACTTTGAAGTTCTTGTGCTGTCTCCATAACTTGCCCCTGGGCATGCTTACTTGACATTATTGTAATTTTCTGGGGCTGTCAAACATAATTACACTAGCTTCATGTCCAGCATTGGTGCCAAGAACCCACGTCTTTCCTTCTATTGCTTGGTGTCTCACATGTATATTTTAGGCATCAGATTTGGGTGAACCAGAAGCCGTGGTTCAATAGCCCTAATGGAGAAATCTGAATTTCTAAAGCAGCAACAGAAAGAAATTACTTAAAATTGGCAAAATAAGGTGGAGAAAAGGAGTAAGAGGATCTGTCAGCCTTTATCAGAAATGGGCATTGTCTTAGACTATCATTCAATTGGGGACCAGCCTTATTTGTTACACACTGCTCTTTATAAAACATATGACCAATGTAAGTTCAACAATATTTGTGCTTATAAAATATGTGGGTGCTATTCTTATGGTTAGAATAGCAAATTAACCAAATAATATGCATTTTCCTAATTTAATTCATGCTAGTTAATTTAATTTTAAATTTAATTAAGGTTAATAAATTACATTTAATTTTCTCCCCATGAAGAAGTGGACAAAAATCTATCTTGATCTACAACATACTGCAAATATGTTCACATTGTTAATAATAAATACATTTATACCTGTGATTAGGTATAAATGATTATATTAGGTATAAATATGATTAGATATTTAAATAAACAAATATTTGATTTCACTAAGAAAATTGTATCAAGATTTTAACCAATTCCCTATAGTTGCCATTAGTTGTACTACTTTGAGTTGGTCACTAAAATATTCTGACTCTGCCTTCCCACTTTCAAAGAAAGGTGACATTAATTCAGCAGTGTAGATGCTACTAACCATACAATTAGATGATCTATTAGCAGTTCCTAAAATATGAAAAATTTTCAAAATATCCAATGCATTTATTTAATTATTTATTCATAGGAATTTCTAGGTACAGTGTTTAAGAAGTTGCACCTGCTGGGTAAGCTCTCTATCACTGAATGCTACCCACAGCCCCAAAGCCTGGTTATATTTGTCCTTTATACTGTTTACTTATACAAGTCCTTTACATTGTTTAAGGACTGTGCAGCGTTTCCCAACAATCTGTGTTTTTCCTCCTCTGTCGCATACACAGAGTGGCACCTTTGTAGAGTTTTCTGAATAACTTCTGTTTTTTTTTTTCTTTTCTCCAGAAAAGAAAAGGTTGGCAGCCACAGTGGGGTCTGTGGATCTAGTCGAAAACAGAGTCGATTTCAGGTTTAGAGGGCATGGGAATCTTTTACCCTTGTGTCTCGAAACCTGGTCATCAATTTACTTCACACGTTTGTGTTAATGTGTAAGAAAACCAAAAGCCAGTGGTGATGAATGGATCTGTATGATAGAATGCTTGGTGGAATTATAATTTGCAACAAAGTTTCAAGAAGACAACTTTGCAACATAACAAGAGCTGTAGTGAGATCACCCTAATAAGATAATAAGCAAAGTCACATGCTTTTATTCCTGCACTTTCCATGATTTAAAACAAAATGACTATTTAGAAATGTTTGCAAAGTCTTTAAGGTCCTTACATTAGCAATATTTTTAAGTGTAAAACACATAGAAATAATCCAGTTGACTCATAAAAGTCACTATTTTAGTAAGTTATGATAATTTTCTAAGATAAAATAGTATAATCCATCAGAATTATGTTTCTGTGATACTTCCTATATTTGAAAATTATAAGTTAAAATAGTATATACAATTATATTTCTAATAAGATCCTAATTTTACAAGGCTGCATAATTATGTCTAGAAATAGGTTGTCTTGATAATCCAGTACTCTGTAGGCTATTTTTCCTCATTTATACGTCCCTGTATTTTATAGACTAAATACAATTAAGGTCTACACATAATTAAGGTATACACATACTCTTTAGCATACAAGCTAAATAGGAAATTATTTTTAGGAACTTGTTCTCCTTTCTCAAAGCACATTTCTACATAATTTAACTAAAATATTTTGTTTTTAAACATTTTATTTCTTTCTATTTTCCTCAATCAATCTTCATCTTCAAGGTTTGGTTCATTTGTTTTCTTTCTTACTTGAACTTCCTAGATGGTCTATAGCCAAACTTAACTGAGCCTTTTTAGACTATTTTATTCACATTGGTCAGATTATATTAAAGGTTAATTCATGTCATGTAAGTGACCAGATTAAAATCTCTACTAGCATTTGACATAAGAATAAAAATCGTATCAAGCCTTTGTGATCTAAATCCAACCTACTTAGCAGATTTATCTGCAGTTTTCCCCATGGGATGTTCAAACCACCGTATTCTTTGGTCAACCTGTCCATTATCATGTAACCTCAGGACATGCACCCCTGGTGGTATTACAGTTCCCTACCATTGATAATCCAGTTATCAACCTCATCCTCAATGATATCTGCCTGACTTGTCTGAGTAATCTGATTCCCTGACATTTTGATTAGACAAGCCCGTGTTTTTCTCCCTCATATCACACAGCAATGCTAGCAGGATGACATCATGGAGGGGTCTGTCTGGGCTATTTTTTTCTTCTTGAATTCTAAGTTTCATAAATATGTGCCTTTTTCAACCACTTCATTTTCAAATCAAATACATGTTGTCTAGAAAAAAAGTTCTCTAAAAGTGAAAGGTGAAATAACCCTTATAAAAATGGTTATGAATTATTACCTGTTTTAGTGAGGTTATAAGAAAAATCTACTGGGTTACCTCACTCAATGTGATGCTTTCTAGATCCATCCATTTGCTTGCAAATTTCAATATGTCATTATTTTTCTTTTTTTACTCAATGTGATGCTTTCTAGATCCATCTATTTGCTTGCAAATTTCAATATGTCATTATTTTTCTTTTTTGCTGTGTAGTACTCCACTGTGTAAATGTACCAAATTTTCCTTATTCATTCTTTGGTCGAGGGGCATTTAGGTTGTTTTCAGGTTCTGGCTATGACAAACATTGCTGCTATAAACATAGTTGAGCACATGTCCTTGTGGTATTATTGAGCATCCTTTGGGTATATACTCAAAAGTGGTATTTCAGGGTCTTGAGGAAGGTTTGTTTCCTAATTTTCTGAAAAATCACCATACTGACATCCAAGGGGCTGGAACCATTTGTACTCCCACCAGCAATGCAGGAGTGTACCTTTTACCCTACATCCTATCCAGCACAAGTTGTCATCAGTGCTTTTGATCCTGGCCATTCAAATCATATGTTCTTACTCTTAAGTGACCTTTAGACATAAAGAAAAAAAAAACAGCCTACAATTCACAATCCCAGAGAACCTAGACAACAATGAGAACACTAAGAGAGAGATACATGGATCTAATCTACATGGGAAGTAGAAAAAGACAAGATCTCCTGAGTAAATTGGGAGCCTGGGGACCTTGGGAGAGACTTGAAGGGGAGGGGAGATGAAGGGAGGGAGGGCAGAGAAAAATGTATAGGTCAATAAAATCAACAAAAAAAAAATCCTTGAAAGCCAAATGAATCATGAGTGTCTTCATCCTCTTGCTCTAACATGGCTCTGGAACCTTTTATGGATTTTCCTTCTCTCTTACCCCATTCATCTTTCAAATGTGAGCTGACTGAGTTGCTTCATCTAATCATTGGTAAAGCTACTAACTGATTTTGAAAATTAATATGAAACTTCTTGTTTAAATGCGAAGTTTTTCTCTTGGGTTCTTTATCCTGGTTATTATTCACACTCTTGTTATCCTTGTGTGCTAACTTTCTCTCTTCCTTTCTTGATTCCTTGTTGTGGTAACTCATGAGATGTGTGGTCCAGATTCAGAATTATTTCTTTTTTATAAAGTATTCCTTTTGTGTACCTATTTATCTCTCATAGTGTATGTTGTGAGTAGGTTACAGGTATGCCTTGCGTCCTTTCTTTATCCGAGTTATAAAAACAGAATTCACTTTACTGATGGGGAAGCTTAGCCAATCACCTTGTCTGTGGGGTGTGTCTCTTCCTCCCACCCCCCACGGGGTCCCAAATATTCTATAAAACCATTCATGTGCGCTTGTATTTTTTTTCTTTGTTTTTCCTGTGCTCCTCGCTGGAACCTTGGTTTTTGTAAGTTTCCCTTTCTTTTTTTTTTTTTTATTAAAGCTGAATATTTTATATTAAAGCTAGTCTGGTTAATTCTAACTGCCGATCGACCACGCCCCTTCACTTTACCACACGCCCTCAAGGAAAACCAAGTACTGATTTCTAAGATGGTGATTATTTTTACATTGGTTTAGCTCTTTAAACATTCCTTTTGATTAATGTATCCATAGATAGTTTGGATCTTAACTGTCCCAGAATGGTCTTTCTAGTAATTGTTCTTTGGATTCTTTCCAATATCATATTGTAGAGTGGCTTGTTTTCACAAAAGCCTATTTTTCTTAATGGGATGTAACACTTAACAATCTGATACATTTTTTGTGTCTTTCTGTAGCACCTGTCATACTTAGATGGTTCATATGGATAAAGCATTTTCTGAAGCTTTGTTGGTAAAGGAAGTTGGATTCAGGAGCCTCCAAAACCACAGGAAAGTTTTAGGTCATACAAGGAAGGTTGCAAGTGTCCAAGTGTTACAGTTGGAATTTTATATGCTCAAATAGGTAAAGAGTTTCATTGTTCCAAATGGTGATCCGTGTATTTCTTACAAATTCAATTCCTATATACCATTTCTGATTGAAAATGCTTGTAAAACGTGATTTCTTTTTTGCACTGAGAGAAATATTTATGTAAATTAAATGACCAGCGTTGCAAAACAGTTATGTAAGGGTTAGAAGAACGAGGGGGAAAAGTCAAAATAAATTTTAGCCCATCCCATTTAAGCATCTCTAATTCAACTGCATGACTATTTCACCTCAACAGCAGTAACCAGTAGAATTTTCTCATTATTTTGCCAAGAATTGATTAAATGTGCACTTCATAAAATTTATGATGACTGAGAAAATATGGGTGAGTTTAATATCATAAGCTTGCAAAGCATAATCCTTGTTCCTAATGGAGTAGAATGTAAAACGTGGAAGCAAAGGGCTGAGTTAGGTCCAACTGTTCGGGAGTTGCTGGAGTTAGATGTAATTTTTAAGGCACATGTCCAAGGAGGTCTAATCAAACAAAACTCAAACTTACTGAGCTGATAAGGGATGCAGTTTAAGGATTGCTTATAAAAATAGAAGAATATTTTATTGCACCTTTGAATTTGAACAGAATTGTCAGAAGGGATTCAAGTTCCACAAACTGATGTGAACATAAATTTTCTTTTTTCCTCTTCAATTCATGCTTATATGAGTGAGCCTTCGGAATCTGTAAGTCGTCAAAACCATAGTACTATGATTTAAAAACTACTTAATTCCAATTCGTTAAGTACTTGAGAATATATGAATCTGAAAATATAACAAACTAGATGTAGGGAATAGTGGCATTTTAGTTCACCATGAAGAAGATATGGAAAGTGTTGATGCTTATCTCACTTAATATTTGAAAGACAGAATAATAAATATTCTATACATGTACTTGGAATAGTTTTATTGTCTCATTCAGATTGCATAAGCTTTGGCACTTTTTGAAAATGATGAAATTTGTGGCCTACCAATGTGTTTGTACTAAGTTCTGAATTATCAAGATGAGTCCCTCAGAGCCACGTGTCTGAATACAGATGGCTTTCCTGACCACTTGAGTTTCTGTGCTTCTGATTTTTGTTCTAAAAGGAATTACTTCCACGATGTATTTTCTTTATTCTTTAGATTTTAGTCTTGTAAGTTAAAGTGCTTTACATGATGGTGTTAAAAGGCTACTTGTCCCTTTATTGGAGATTGGGAGGGTATTAAAAAATGGGGAATGAAGAATGCAAAGCGGTTTACTGTTTAACGTTCCACTCTGCTCTGCCTCTGTACTGACAGTTCCTGTTCACAATGGTATTGTGATGTCTCCTATGATGCAGTAACCAACTTGTTACCTAAATAAAGAATTGATTTAAACACACACACACACACACACACACACACACACACACACACACGAGTCCCTTAAACTCAGGCCCAATTCTGACACACATTGCGTTAGTCAGATAAGGAAGTTTTCATCTTTAAGTATCAATGTTAATACAGACAATGTTAGAATGTATATTATTATGTTTTTGCAGTAATGTCACTGTGACATTGTTGGCTTGTTCATAGTATTGAAAGAAATCAAGTGTTTGGGGTGGTGTCACAGCGACCATAATTATTCAAGATGCAACTGCTGTCCTTTTTTATAGCCATCCAGAATATGCAACAGGTCTTTAGCTCATTCTCCTTTTTTGAATAAATTCAGAATCAACCAATTGAAGAGTTAGTGAACACATGGGTAAGAGGAAAAAAAAGTGAAGGGGTCACAGAAGAAATGATATTTATTATATGCTTGATAATAACAAGGTAGTGTCATTAACAATATTCTAATGACAGAAAGGCTTATACAGTGATCTACAGTATAACCTGGCTCACTTACCCAAACTACCACGTTCTATACAGCAGTGTTTCCTTATCCTAAGAGGATTTGTCCTTAACTATACGACCTTAATGGAACACCTGCAACATTTTTTATAAACACACATATTAAGAAGTTGATATGAAGTATGGTTCTCCAATTGTCGGTCTCTTTCCATAAACAGGTTGGACCAATTGGTGAGAGAACAAATTGCTATTGCTTTTGCTATACTTATGTATCAAGGGACTCAGTCATTCTATATCGAGTCTGGCATTAGTTTTAAAGTTATGATAAAGAACTGCTTTGGTGTGAATCCTTGAATTTTCTGGAAATGTCATTCTGCACAAAATTCTTGACTTTATATTACACACACACACACACACACACACACACACATATATATATATACAACATACATTCAGTACTTATTAATAATCTTATGAAGTGAGTCGTTAACTTTCCAGGACTGACAGACAGAATGGCAAGCACCTGACGGGCTTTATTTAAAGCTTCTAAGATAGAAATACACCTGGTTGCCTGTGAAATCCCAGAATATCAATTGAGAGAAAACATCATTGTTTATCATGTTCTAATCTTTATTTTCAGTGTCTGCTACTTGAGACTTTTGTCTTTGTTCTCTTTATTGTTTTTATATCATTAACAATAATGATAATAGTATTGTTTAGTAACATAAAGAACTTGTCAACTGCTTACACATGGATAGTGTAACTAATTGACTATGACTTGAATGTGAGTTAGCAAATCAGAGCACTCATTTAAAGATTTACAAAGTGATTAAGATGCATCATTTTATTGCTCACAGCATACTTTGAACATATTGTAGCTAGGCTTAAAAGCTCACTTTCTTTCTTTCCACATTCCTCTTTTATTCCTATTCTTATTTATGTAATTTTAATACTGCATAAAATTAAAAAGGATTGTTCAATGCCACACACCTTTCCCTCAGATTCAATTGCATGAATGTGTTGTCAATATTTTTTCCTATATGTCTCCTCCTGTGTTTTAAGATGTATGTGTATGTGATGTCTGAAACACGAGCTCAACATGGATGGCAGCAACAGATATGCCAAAGTGGACAGGAAAATGTCACAAGGTGTCAGTGCTACAAAAAACAAACAAACAAACACAACAAGCCACAGGTAATTAAGGAATGTTGAGTGTGCAAGAAATACTCACCCCTGGGGAAGATCTCACCAACTGATCATCCGCTATCAAATGATCAATTCTGAAGGTATGCATACATGTAACAATATAGACACTATATATAGGTTATGTTCCTAGTAGCCATATGGGAGCTCTCAAGAATCTACAACTCCAGTTCTTGTGAATATGACACACTCTTCTGGTCTCTACCATATAAAGTACACAATGCTCTTAATATACTTAATAATACAATATATTATATTATACAACATATATAATATATAAATATGTAATATAATACGTATATATATATATATATATATATATATATATTTCATTCAATAACAATTAATAAAAAAGAGGCCACGAGTTGGAAGGACAATAAGAAGGTATATGTCGAACGGTTTAGAGGAAGAAAGTGAAGGGAGAAGTGATGTAATTATGTTATATTCTTGAAAGTTAAACATATGTAAAAAAATGTTAGTGCTCTAGCTTGGGTCAGCTGTTTTTGTGTGTTTCCCCATGATGGTTTTCACCCCTTTGTTCATATTATGACTCCTCCCTCTCTATGACTGGGCTCCAGGAGCTTGGTCCAGTGTTTAGCGGTGGATCTCTGCTTCTATTTCTATCAGTTACTGGATGAAGGTTCTATGATAACAATTAAGGTAGTCATCAATATGGTTATATTTATGCATTTGACTTTTATTTTATGAGTCTTTCATGTGAGTATATTAAAAGCAGGTGTGTGCTTCATTTGATAGAGAGCAGAAGAGTGTGTTAGATTCACGAGAACTCGAGTTGTAGATTCTTGTGAGCTCCCATATGGCTACTAGGAACAAAACTCAAGCCCTCTTTCAGAGCAGTAAGTTCCCATAGCCAGGGATCCATCCTTCCAGTCTCCTCAGATATTTTAAAAGCACATTCAATTTCTTTTCATTTTCATGATAATATCTGGCAACTTCCAAGGCTGATTAATGTTTTGGATTCATTATGAATCAACAGATTAGAACAATATGATATAGCTTAATTCCCCAAATGGACCTTTCCTTTTTTATATCCTCATTTTTGTTAGTAAGAAGACTAACAGGATAGCTACAATTTAACAAAATTTAGGAGTACAGTACAGTATTGCTGAATGTTATAGGTAAACTGTATGCAGTAGATCAACAGAATTGATTTATCTCATGTGGACTGAATGGCAAACCATTATTTCTTTCTACCTCAAGGTGCTGACATTCTACCTTCTGATTTTGAGAAAGTGTCTACTTTAAACACTTCTCAAAGGCAGAATTATGTGGTACCTATCCTTCCCTGACTGGCTTATTTCCCATAATGTACCTTGTCAGGACTCTCCTATGTTAGGAAGCTAGATATAATTTCCATATTCTTTGTATTCCACTGTGCATGTCCGCCGCACTTACTTTACCTATTCATCCATTGATAGATGCTTGGGATGTCTAGCATCCTTTATGAGAGTTATCATTTTTAAAAGCCTTAGAAAAAATCCAGATGCCAATACTATAAAGGATATGAAGAAAGAAGGAAACTGTTATTTGGAGTGTAAATGGGAACACTTCGGAGTTTCTCCCATCTAATAGTTCTACTTTGGGATATTTATCTAATTAAGTTAATAACAGACTAATGATGCACTTCCATGCTCATGATAGCACAATTTATGTCAGCAAAAGCCGGGACATAAACACAAGAAAAACCTCCCATTTGACTTACTTTTCTCCACTGGGATATGATGATGTTTGATAAAAATAAAAAAGCTCATATGTAATGTGAAGGCCATTGTTTAAGCACATAACTAGAATCCATATACTTTGCTTTAGAAGTTTCTGAAGGATCCTGAGACGTGACAGGGAGAAGCGACAGCGTGCACTGGATACTGATCCTATTGGTGATGGGATGGAGGAGCTGACTGCAATAATAAGATTCAAATGAATCAATAATCAGGACGAGGCTTCTTTCAAGAAGAGGCAAGGCCTGCTGGTGTGCCTGGGGCCAACTTATGTTAACTAGAAGACAGACAAATTAACAGAAGTAAGAAGTAGCAGTGCTCCGGGCACCATGAACTCAGTGGTGTGTGAAGATGTTGCCTCAGGTTGTACAATAACATTTCAAAACAAGAACATAAGGGTACACTGGATCACACACACAAGTCATGTAAAGTCTGAGCCTATGTGAATGTAATATTGCAATAATCAAAATAGGTTAATAAATATCCATCACTCCAAATTTTTGTTGGATCTTAAGGTGGAGAATTTTCAAGCTTTCAAGAAATCACTGTCATGTCACTATGCATTAGATTCTAGAATATTAGAAATTATCCTTTATATCCAACTACAGTTCTCTATCCCTTAAGCAATTCTGTCCATTCTCATTCCCACGTGTCTTTCCTAGATTCTAATAAGAACTATTCTTCTGTATAAGATCAGTATTTACTTTCAGAATGTACCTGAGTACTTGCTGTGTCTGTCATTTTTAGTTCACCAGCTTAGCTTAAAATCATTGTTCCTTCATAGTCTTTATGTCAAGAATTCAGTGTCAGTTAAACCTTGAGAAAAATATCCTGCAAACTCCAAGAGAGTCATTCTATACAAGAAGAAAGCCACTGAACTCAGAAACAGAGTATGAGAATTGTCACAACCAAGGGAAGTTGTTGCATCCAATATCCTAGATACTAGGACTAAACAGAAGTGTAATATAAAATAAACCTTAAGGAAACCTGAGAGTGGGGAGCTAGATAACTTACAAATATATTTTCCTAGGAATGGTAAACACACAGTTAATAATACAAGATACTAACAGATATTCAACCTGAGGGATAGAGGGGGTGCCTGGACTCTAAAAATTATCATAAATATGAATTAAATATATTTTTAAGGATGAATACAACCTGTATTTGTGGGCTGCTGAATTTATGATCTTGAGCATCAAAATTTCTCTAAGATTCAGCTGTCTCTTGGAGCCCTGGGACAACTGTGAGAACATATGGTGTGATTTTCATGAGACAACCCATGTGCATACCTGACCCAAACCAAGTCACCCTTATCAATGACTGTTCATACCATGTCATTATTTTTAATTATTGCTTTCTAGCTGTGATTGTATTGAAGTTGTGTGCATAAGCTGGAATCAGCTGTCTGAGCCACCTGCACACTGGGAAGAAGGACTCCCCCGTGCTGAGGTCCTCCCTCAGTGTCCCCAGTCATTGAGGGGTATCCTGCACTTTTCATCCTTTCTTTATTTCTGATGTTAGGCATTAACAAACTCTGACTTTTCATGGAAATTCAGTCACGGAGGAACACATTTTCTCTGGAAAAACCTCCTGAAAGCCAGTGAAGGAACCTTTGGGATACTCGGAAATACCTTTTCAGTACGTTTATAGTCTCTTCATTGACAAGATTTCTACTAGAGGTGGATTGAGAACTCTATCAATGTAATTACCATGCCCATTAGCCTAAGGCCAATTCCCTGAAGTGACTAGCCCAAGCCCCTGTTGAGCTATCCAACATCCGTCCCTTCTCGCCAAGCATTGCAGCTCTATCCCTGTCCTCATATTTTCTTCCTGTATCTCTTTGGACTCATTTTGTTCACTTTTTAAAAGACAAGCTTGAAACATACAGCAATCCCTCTACCTCAACTTCCTGAATGCTGGGATTATACACAAGTCACCATGTCCAGCCCTCTAGTATTTCCTACGAAAATTTCCCATTTCCCCTTCCCACCATGCTAGTGTACTCACAACTGACAAGTTGTTCCTCATGTCTAGTTTCCACCACTCTGGAAATGTTACTTCTGTCCTAAATATTTACCTGAGAACAAATGTGCAAGTGTGTCAACAGTTCTGTCTAAGCTGAACTAACTCTTCGGAACTTACTTCACTGATGAAGATTTTTATAAATCTTACCATCTCTTTCCAGACTGTAAGTAACTCCTGTGTTATACACATAGATGCTCATTCACTGGGGAGGAAGATGTTCTGAACAGTGACTGTGCCTCATGCATAATGAGCTGTCTATCACATAGTGCACAACAGGCTTAATCAACTTGTAAATTGAGATGAGGCATCCTTAGGGTGAAATGCAAAGATCTCAAGAATTCACGCTGATGAAGATTTAAACCGTGCATGTAATGGTGTTAGACTTCCGGGTGGTAAACAGCACATTTCCTCCTACCAGAAAATTTCCCATGACCGAGTTTAACCAGTCTGCAACCTCAGTTACTATTTCTATGACCTTCAACACCAAAATCTTCGCAACGGGCTTTCTACAGATGGAAAATGCATTATATGCTTTTATGTTTGTCTTTCATGCCCCCTTTCTCTTCAAATACAGTTTTATTATTACATGCATTAGAATTTGGGGGTCTACTTATGCTGAATTGCATTCTATTTCAGGAACAGGGCATTTTTCATCCTTTCTTCTAATGATAAGGAATCAGGTTGATTCTAACTTGTGACCATAAGGAACAGTTACTATAAACCTTTTTTTTTTTGGTGTGTTTTAACATGTTTTCTTGCTTTGCCCCCATGTCTTGTATGTATATGAATGTTTGTGTGTCTGCACATGGCCATGTTTAGCTTTATACTAAAATAAATAAATGCATAAATGAATGAATGAGAGAAGAAAGAAAGAAAGAAAGAAAGAAAGAAAGAAAGAAAGAAAGAAAGAAAATACCAATATCAAAATGCAAAATAAAAAGTATTTAAGACAGGAATGTTGCTAGCACAGTGCAGAATGCTTGCATGCAATGTATAAGTGGTTTCTATCTACAAAACTGAATGACAAAAGAAGTCATAGACATAACCTCCTTTGCTCTGCAAGTTATTAACTACTGTATTTTTAGCTTAACTAGATTCTGGCCCAAGATTTTATATTCGCTTTCCTAATGATGGCTCTTTTGGAGCAAAGTAATATCCCATCCAGCTTTACGTTTTACTTCTTTGAATTTTAATGACTTCTTATGAATTTATCGGTCTTTCATATTACATTCTTTATTTCCATGTTTCATTTAGTTGCCTTTCTCTTTATAAGAGTACTTCGTAAATTAATGACAGTAACTTTCTTTCGTCCTATCTGTAATTGGCATACACTTTCTCCTTGCCTGTGTTTTGCTTGGTTGTTTTTCATTCAATTTTTTGAGGTTATAATTTAAGCACATAATTTCTTTCTTCCCTCTCACAATTCACAAGCATCCCGTGTGTCTTGCCCTTACCTACTCATTTCCAACTCACCATGGCTGCTGAGGCCATCAGTCGTGAACTTTCACATCCTTAAATAAGTATAGTTTACAATTGTACTCCAAATCTTTATCTTTAAACATACACATAAGCATTCCTTAAGTGAACAGATACTAGACAGTTTTAAATCTAATTAGTCACAATTTTATTTTTATTTGATTTATTTTTTTGCTTTTTCTACATTTTATTTCTTTTCCTAAACTTTTTGAAGTTTAATTGAATGCACATAGATTTCTTCTTTTTTTAATTTATTTATTTTTAATTAAAAATTTCCACCTCCTCCCCTCCTCCCATTTCCCTTGCCATCCCCCCACTCCCCTCCCTCTCCCTCTCCAGTCCAAAGAGCAGTCAAGGTTCCCTGCCTGTGGGAAGTCCAGGTCCTTCCCACTCCATCCAGGTCTAGGAAGGTGAGCATCCAAACAGACTAGGCTCCCACAAAGCCAGTACATAAAGTAGGTTCAAAACCCAGTGCCATTGTCCTTGGCTTCTCAGTCAGCCCTCCTTGTCAGCCTCGTTCAGAGAGTCCAGATTGATCACATGCTATATCAGTCCCAGTTCAGCTGGCCTTGGTCAGCTCCACCATCTTCAGTGGGTGGGCGCACCCCTCGCGGTCCTGACTTCCTTGCTCATGTTCTCCCTCCTTCTACTCCTCATTTGGACCTTGGGAGCTCAGTCCAGTGCTCCAGTGTGGGTCTCTGTCTCTAGCTTCATCCATCGCCAGATGAAGGTTCTATGGTGATATGCAAGATATTCACCAGTATGGCTGTAGGATAGGGCCATTTCAGGCTCCCTCTCCTCAGCTGCCCAAGAATCTAGCTGGGAACATCTCCATGGACACCTGGGAACACCTCTAGAGTCAAGAGACTCTTGCCAATCCTAAAATGGCACCCTTAATTAAGATATATACTTCCCTGCTCCCATATCCACCCTTCCTCCATCCCAACTGTCCCATTCCCCCAAGCTCTCCCCATCCTCCCCTTCTCACTTTTTTCTCCCCATCTCCCTTACCCCCACCCCACACCCACCCCCAAGTTTCCAATTTTTGCCTGGCAATCTTGTCTCCTTCCAATATCCAGGAGGATAACTATATGTTTTTCTTTGGGTTCACCTTCTTATTTGGCTTCTCTAGGATCACATATTATAGGCTCAATGTCCTTTATTTATGGTTAGAGTCCACTTATGAGTGAGTACATACCATATTCATCTTTTTGCGTCTCACTCAAAATAGTGAGACTCACTCAAGATAGTGTTTTCTATTTCCATCCATTTGCATGCAAAATTCAAGATGCCATTTTTTTTAAGTAACAATTTAAACCTGACTTGTGAGTTTGTCGCTTGACCATGTTTCAAGGAACATTCAATTCTTTTCAGTTTTTCTTCTGACTTGATAGATGAATACATTTCTTCCCTCTTTTGTGATAAAATTTCTTTTCTATTTTAAATTTTAACACAATGCTTTTGGTTTACAAGCTTTATAAAATATAATCAAATAATTTCAGGATGTTTATACATTCTGTCTCTGTAACTGTATATGACCCATTGCAATATATATGAAAAAGTTATAATTATTCTTATTACTTCGTGAACTGACTTAACAATGAATAACTAAGGGAATGAAATGCTTGAAATGGAGCCTTATTCCGCAGGCACTTAAAAACACAGTGATGTTGACTATGGGGACTGAAAAGGTAGCGTAATTACACAACTGTTGGACCAAATCATCAAGATTCCGAGATTGTTGTGCCTTCCTTTGGGATCCTTTCCTTCTGTTTCTTGGTTTTGTCCAATTTCAGTATTTTAGTGTTAGTTTTATCATATTATATTATATTGAATTATATTATATTATGTATTATCCCTTAGAAGCCTGTTTTCTAAGGAGAGACAGAAAGAGAATGGCTCTCAATGGGAAGAGAGGTACAGAGGAACTTGGAGAGCTAGGGATGAACTGGAAGGAGTAGAGGCATCTGACAAACACTGATAGCTCAAGCTCTAGGCCCTAGAGTATAGGAGAAACTATGCCCCTTTTCTGGCCACCACTGGCACTATGCTCACATGTAAAACGCCATGCTCACACGTAAAACCCTATACTCACATGCATGCATATGCATATTACCAAAAATAATTTAAAAACTAAAAAATATAATGCATGTTATTCAAGAACTATACACAGATTTGTCCCTCTAAACATAATTTTATCATTTAAAAGTGTGCCATCAAGCACAACTATAGGTTGTTTCAGAGTTTAGAACAGAGACTTTAATAAATATTTCAAAACAAATGAAGAAAAATTTCTTTGGAGACTCTGGAAGTATTTCAGCTAGTAGAACACTTGCTATGCAAGCGTGAGAACCAGAGGTTGGTCCCGAGAACCCATGTATCCATAGCTGGGCATGGTGACATGTGTCTATAATCTTACTCTTGAAAGACAGATCCTCATGGCTCACTGGTCAGATAGGCTAGCCTACTTGAATAATGCTAGGCTCATCAAAGAACCTGTCTCAAAATGCAAAACAAAACAAAGTGAAGCAAGACACACCAAGGTTATGGTCACTAAGGAATGGCAGATAGGTTATATTCTGGCCTCCTCCTTCACATACATGAACACACACACACACACATACCTCTGCCTGCCTATTCTTTCAGCTTGCTAATATGCAGTATAAGTTTATGTCTAGATAATATTTATATGCCTTATGTCATATATGAAATGTGTCATACTCAGATTTGTATCCTCTCCCCTAAAGGGAGAAACACAAGCTGAATTAAGACTGACAATGAGAATAGATCTACAAGAAGATATTAGAAAGAATGCGAGACCAGTTGACTATGCCTCATTTGGTAAGAAATCTCTGCTTGGAACTTAGCCTTTTATGAGTGCAGAAGCCTATCATGGTGCCATCAGCTCTGCCAGATACCTAAGAGGATGATGAATCCTTCCTTCAGAATCACAGCAAGTATGAATTGTAGTGTAGTGAAATTTCAGGAAAAAATTTTAAATTATTGTACAGAGTCTCATTTTAAGAGGCTTTTGAGAGATTCCACCAAGTTACTGAGCATCTCCATCACATTGTGCAGAGAAAATAGAAGGAAACAGAAAATTGCCTGATGCAAATTTAGACAAGAAATCAACAAGGCATTTTCTAGAAGGCATATACCATGAATGTGAATTTTTGTAACAGGGCAATACTATTTAATATTATAGACACAATTCAAAATAATTATAGGAGTAATTCTGAGAAGATCCCTCTTCCCACACAGCTTTAATCAGGTCACCCTCCCAACCTTCTAGAGGCAGGAGTTATAAGGACACTTAAGGCTGCCATCATGGAGAATCTGCCACATCACTGCCAAGCTTTGTGTTTCAAAGAATCAAAACTTAAATGAATGAACCACGGTTTCTGAAAACTATCATAACAGATGAATCTAGGCTGGCAAGTCTCTCGAGGGTATTGAAAAGCACATAAAACTGCTATGTGACTAGTTTTGCTGACCAAGTGTGTGGATTCAACAGCCATTGGGCACTCTATAATCCTTGGATCTTACTGAGCCCTGTCTTGGGTTTAACTAAGTATAAAATAAGAAGAAATAATCCTCGGCATTCAGTTTTTATAGAATTTAAATTCCAAAGCCGAAAGGCTTCAAAAAGACATTTAAAAACAGATTTGAAATGAAGAAATGAATCTCCTGCCATTTGGCCCCTTGGCAAGGAAGATCATCCTTCAACTAATTAGCAGAAGAAATGAGCCTGCACTTTAACCTACTTACTTTTGAAATTAATCATCCCAAGTCTACCTATTTTAATTAAGTATATTTAAAGTTTGCACAAAGGGATTTAATTAGACTTAGATACTTTGCAAAGCTGGGAATCCCAGAAAGGGCACTCATGCCTCATAAAGGCACACCATCCTATTGAAGAGTTGACCTCGTGCCCCTTGAGATATAAAAACATATTTTTCTTAAAGATATAGGAGTTCTAGAAATGTACTTTTGTTTTCTTTTAGCATTTAATCATTGTTTAAATTGGTGTATTTGTAATGGCTTCACCAACCTGGGGTTTTGGCGTGGTGCTGTGAAAGAGTCATCTACCCTTCATCTAGTTACCATAATTTTGTTTTGCTTACATGTTTGAACAAACTTCAAGAAAGACTAACATGGGGCTGGAGAGATGGCCCAGAGGTTAAGAGCATTGCCTGCTCTTCCAAAGGTCCTGAGTTCAATTCCCAGCAACCACATGGTGGCTCACAACTGTCTGTAATGAGGTCTGGTGCCCTCTTCTGGCCTGCAGGAATATATGCAGACAGAATATTGTATACATAATAAATAAGTAAATATTTTTTAAAAAAGAAAGTCTAACATACCTTAGCTACAGGTTTTGGTGGAAGTGACAGTCTTTATATCACAAAACCAGTTCTGACATCCACAGTCAACACTGGGTGACCTATTGGCTTACTGAGTTTCACTGTAGAACACATTTAATACTCTGTGATAAACCTTTATTCACCATTAAATCATTAATCATCATTCATAATAGTAACCATGTTGTTGGCAACAATCACTGCACTGCATAATAGCATACTGTTATCTAATTATCTGGACCAAATTCTTGGGATCCATCTGGATTCCATTCATGTTTCAAGTTAGGATGATCGTTTGTCTCCATTATTTGGGGTAATTTTTGATGAGTAGAAGATTCTGCCTCTCTCCAACTAACATAATATACTTGTGTTCTCAAATTCAATACATTTAAGAGTGATAAGGTACAATGAGAAAAAATCATGGGCAAGAAGATTAAGGATAATTCTAAAGCTCAGGCCAAGTTGTAGAGTTAAATTTGAAATTTTGAGAATTCTAAGGGTATATACTGAATATGGTCATATAGAAATCCTTGGACAAGGTATCCTGTGTGGGAATGGGCCATGTGGACAGGACACTGTGGATATAACTCATGTTCTCTGAATGTTTTTAAGTCTAAAACATGCAAACGCACAGAGAGGGAAACTACAGACAGGAACATTGAGTGAACTTTTTCTTAGTGTTGAATGTTAATAACGCATAGAGGATTATTTTTTCTCTCTTATACATTCACTGTCAAAGCCACCAAATAACAATGGCTGCATTTTATATATTCATGAATACATTCTCCCATTGCTTACTTACCAAGCTACTAATATGAGCAAAATGATTCTGTGTAATTAGATTGCATGAATATGAACATCATATTTTCTGATCACACATTCCAAAGCAAGTTAATAATAGAGAAAAAGTGAGAGTCCTCTAGTCTCAGTGATCTCTGAATTCAATAAAGAAATGTCAAACAGACCAAAAGGACAGAGAACAGCATTAGCTATTTCTTGTGTGAAGATCAGAATACAGTTTGGGGGTTCGTAGATCTGAAATAAGTGAAGGAAGATGAGTTGGTCACATCAGGGCAAAGAAAGACACAGAAAAAGGAATATGACATAGTACAAACCTGGGAAGGAATGCCTCTGAGAAGCTCATAGTGCAGAAGGCAATGGGTGCAGAGGTGAGTGAGCACAGGTGAGGAACCAACCCCAAAAGCAAACTAAAGACACATCTCAGAGTAGAGATTAGTAGTGACCTCATAAACTGTGGCATGGATTTGAATTTACTGTACTTGTAGTAGAGACTATTGGGCAACATGAGTGTCTACAGACTTCTGTTTCCAAAAAAATTCAGGAATTTCTAAAAATTTAAAAAGTCATACTCTTTACTTAGAAATACCCCTTTTTGATATCTAATGCCTTTGCTACATCAATCTTTATTTCCATCTCATTTCACATAAGTTTCTGTGTCTTGGGGTCTCTGTGCAGATATGGATATTTTATGGACAATACCACAAAAAGATTGAACATGGAGTTTTAAATTTCTTTTATAAAAGAAAAATACTACCAAGGTGAGAGTAATTAAATAAAAGTTTTCAAACATTTTTAATAAGCAGCGGCCAGTTATCTTGCAGTATAGTCTCATTTGTATTTATCTGATCAACTTGAGATATTTGAAAATAATCTTCCACAGTGTTGAGGAATGAAGTTTAAAATTTCTTGGGACTATAAGTAAATAAAACACATAGTGATATGAAATTTTGTCAGGAATGGTATACAAATGATCACATGTCCTTTGTGTAAATTTTTTTTTGAAAAAGAAAGACATTAGTTCTTCAGTATATCTTTTTAATTAATTAATTTTTAAAAACCGATCTTTTGTCATTTTACATGCCTATCTGAGTCCCACTCCTTCTCCTCCTTCTGCTACCCCAATCTTCCCCAGACCCCACTCCCCATCCATTCCTCTGTGTAAGGCTTCCTTCCCATGGAGAGTCAATAAAACCTGACACTTCACTTCGAGGCAGGACCAAGGCCCACCACTCTATATTTAGGCTGAGCAAGGCTTATCACCACCACCACCACCAAAAAAAAAAAAAAAAAAAAAAAAAATAGACTCCAAAAGGCCAGTTCAAGCACTAGGGATAAATCCTGGTCCTACTGCCCATGGCCCCAACCACACATCTGTCATCTACATTTGGAGGCCTAGTTTGATCCTATGAAGGTTCCCCTGTTGTCAGTCCAGAGCCAGTGAGCTCTCATTAGCTCAGGTCAGTTGTTTCTATGGGTTTCTCCATCATGGTCTTGTCCCTCTTTATTCATACTATGGCTCCTCCCTCTCTTGGACTGGTCTCCAAAAGCTTAGCCCAGTGCTTAACTGTGGATCTCTGTATCTGCTTCCATCAGTTGCTGGATGAAAGTTCTATGATGACAATTAAGGTAGAAATAAGTCTGATTACAGGGGAAGGCCAGTTCAGGCACCTTCTCCACTATTGCTTAGGGTTTTACCTGGGGTCATCCTTGTGGATTCCTGAGAATTTCCCTGGTGCCAGGTTTCTCTCTAGTTCCATAATGGCTCCCTCAATCAAGATACCTCTTTCTTTGTTCTCCCTCTCTGTCCTTCCCCCATCTTGACCATCCCATTCTCTCATGTTCTCCTTCTCCTTCCCCATCTCTCCTCCTGCTCTCCTGCCCTCCCTTTTCCCTTCCCCCAATGTTACTAAATTTTTCAGGATATCCTATTTCCCTTCCCCCAGGGGATTCATGTATGTCTCTCTTAAAGTTCTTCTTGTTCCCCAACTTCTCTGGGGTCATGAACTATAGTTTGATTATCCTTTGCTTTACGTCTAATATCCACTTATGAGTAGCCAGCAATACCACTCTTGGGCATATACCCAAAAGATGCAGATCCTTTGCACAAAGACTATGTTTATAGAAACTTTATTTGTAATAGCCAGACCATGGACACAACCTTGATGCCCCTCAACCAAAGAACAATAAAGATAATGTGGTACATTTATGCAATGGAGTAATATTCAGTGGTTAAAAAATGACATCTTGAAATTTGCATGCAAATGGATGGCACTAGAAAAAAACATCCTGAGTACTATAACCAAGATTCAGAAAGACAAATATGGTGTGTTCTTTAGTATTCTTAACAAAGTATAGTATGGTCCCCTTTAATTTTCTATTGATAGTGGAATAGAATATAACTATAACCTTATTTTGAATTTCTATGATGGCCTTTCTTGAGGCCTGCTGTAGGCAAGAGAGCCATCCCTGAGATGACTATAGCAAGAGAGCTGGCCCTGCCTCTTACCAGCTGCAGCACTGGGAAGAGTGGCCCCTAAACCTCAACTAGGCAACACAGTAGAGTTGACCCTGGTAGTATAGGTGTGGGTGAGCCAAGCCCGATGACGTAAGAGCAAGAGAATTGGCCCTGCTCCTTTCTGCTTACTACTTACGATAAACTAGCCAGGGCTGTACTGGAGAGCTCACCTGGAGTTGAGGATGAAGGCAAGCTGGCAGGCTGACCAACCCAGCAACCACCTAGACCCTGAATCAGAGCTATGATCTGCTGGAGCATGTGATGGGGTTGATCCTGAAGTGCCAAAGTCACAGAATCTCCATGATACAGGACAACAACCAGATATTCAAGAGAAGCTCCAGTAAAGGCCCAGTATTGACGATGTAGCAAAAACTAGAGTCCTCAAACCAGACCAATGACGCAATGCCATGAACATTTGCAAGTAGCAATATATGGACTAAAGGACTGTGCGGCTCACTGAGTAACACTGCAGGTTCCACGATGAGATTTTTCTTTTCCTTTCTCATTTCCTCTTTTCTTTTAATTTTTTCTTGTTTTATCTGGGAACGAGGGAATGTTATGAGGGTAGTGGGCAGATGGAAAGGGACAGGGAGATGAGTGGGATCAAGATGCTGATGTTAAATCAATCCACAAAAATCAATAAAAAGTTACATTTGAAATATATACATATACACACACAATAGTAAAAGTGAAGAAAATAAAGAGAGAGAGAGAGAGAAGTCTTTCCTGGAGATATAATGGGGCCGAATATCTGCTAGAAAGTTCCTGGAGAAGAAAGAGTTGGAAAAGATAATGGTTCCAACTGTCACAGGATGCGACAGCTTATGGGGGGTGAAAAACTGTTCAAATTGATGAGATTTGCAGTTATGTTTGAAAGACATATAAAATCCCAACTTATTTAGAGCTTTGTTCCCAACACCTGTAGAACTAATGGGCATCACGAAAATGGAATCAGGGGCAAGTGGAACCTGATGGTCTTCCACAGCTTTATTACACTAGCTACTATTTAGGAGATGCCTGTCCACCTATCCTCAAAGGAAGTAGGTGTTTGCATACACTGGTTATTTAGGGGATGGAGAGATGACCCAATAAAGATTGTTTACTGTCTTTTCAGAGGACCTGGTTTTGGCTCCAAGCACCACAGGTGAGTTCACAAACATTTGGAAGTCCAGTTCCAGGGAATTGGATAACCTTATCAGACCCTGAAAGGCACCACGTTTGCATGTGGTGTACATGCATAAATATATCCAGGCAGGCACTCATACATATGGAATCAAACTAAACCTTAAAAATAACTTATTGTTAAGTCTTTTTCTTCTGTAATGCCCCATAAGAAACACAAGAACCATAAAATATAGTAACATTATTTTGGCACTATTTTCTGAGTTGTAAGGCTAATATTCTATGTGATATGTTACATGATTATCATTTGGATTTTTTATAATATAGCAGATTATTTTCCATTTTAAATATTTTCTTACTTAATAAGCTACAAGGGGCAAGAATTTATGACAAAACTTTAAGTGAATAGAGTTTGAGTCACCTAGATTTTAGGAAATACAGATAATTCACTGGCTAAAGAAAGAGTCAGAGAAATACATTCAGGGACCCCAGAAATGCTGACTAGAAACAATATATCATTAAATTATTAAGTAACTGTAATAATTGAGAAAGTTTGATGGTTTTGAGTAATGTTTAGGAGCACTGGATATAAGAATCAGTGTCTGATTGGATACAGAAAGCAAAACGTACGATAGTAAATTATTCTTTAAAAACATTTGGCATATTTAAATAATAAAGGTACTTCCATGAATTGCTTCTAAATATAACAGCCCCACATCTGAAGTATGAATGTTTTCATGAATGGTAAAGTATGGAATTTTAACACTGTAAGGGACAACACAGGTGTTCATATCTTGTGATCTTATTTTTAAAATGAAGAGACAGAAACCCAAGCAGGTGCATTTGCCAATATAAAGCAAAAGAATAGATAAAGACAAAGTCAATTCCTGAACTTGGTGTCCAGATTTAAGCTACATTTTCTTTCCCATATTGTGCTATTGCTAGTGATCCCTACTGTCTGAAGATGGCTAAGTCGCCTACTCCTCAAGACTCCTCAGATTTTGTCACTTCCTTTCTATCAGTGCTATTCTCTGATGTCCCTTGAAATGTCCTATTAAAATGATTCTGGGAAAATTTACTCACACCTTCTATAAATATTGATGATTTTCTATAAGATAGAAGCGCTGTATTAGGTCTTGATATTGCCCTCTTTGTCTTTAATGGTATTGATCAAAGTTTTTTCATGGTGTACATTGTCTAAGCCACACATTATGCAAAGCAATTTTCTCACTGAATGTAAAGTTTAACACCCAGATTCAAGTGAAAGCCTATCTTGTATCAAATTGATGTTCTGTCCATGAGGTAGAAAATAATAAACTGAGAACTGCCTTTGCTTTTCCAATGATACTTTGTTTACTGAGCTCCTCGGCCTCTCCTATGTCTTATGACTTATTATTGGTAATACCTCATTCTATCCCTCAGTCCACAATTTTCTCTTCGAGAAAAGAAGATTTTTCTGTCCATATCCCAGTGCAACTAATGAGCTCTCTGAAGCAACGTTCTTGGAAGACATTCCGGGAGTGACTAGCATCCTTCCATACAGAAGTGCTGGTCTGTGAGCATCACTAAGGGAGCAGCACGGACAGTGCCCCGTCAGCTAGAACTACTGGTTATTTATGGTAGAGGTGGCATTCAGCAACCCACAGAACTCCTCAAAAAACTTCTGAGTAGGTAAAGCATATTTTTTTATGGAAATTTCCAATCTTGCCAGAATGAGGACATACCTTAACCAGGGAGTCTTCGTCTTTAGATTGTCTTCTTGTTGTAGGGAGGCAGTTTTCTTACTTTCAACAAAACTCAAATGAAGTGAGGTTTTACTGGGAAGAAATTGGAGAAAGGTTTAAAAGCCAACATTTTTTTTTTTTTGCAAAGACCCTTTATCTGCCTCCATAAATGGGATCTGTAGTTATTTGGAATGGGCTAGTAATGATGATGCTAATGTCTATTTTTATAAGATCCTGCATCAGTGTAATGACACGCACTTCAGCGTTGTCAGATGTCAACAATCTGGGTGCTGTAATCTAGTTTCAGGTTTATTAACTGCTGTGCCCTGTGGCATTTTCACAGAATGGCTGTATAACACTGAGCCAGAGGCCGCTTTCACTTCTAACATAAATACAAGCATAACCTTAATAAAACAACGAATTACACTGCAGTGTAAATTAGACTCTTGTAATGGACTCTGGTGGTGAAGGTAGTGAGTAGTAACGAGTGTGATTAGGTATACTACACCAAAGACAGTAACCATAAATCATGATAGGCTGCCAATTTTTATTTTATTTTTTATTTTATTTTATTTTACCAGTTTTCTCATTCACACCGCTCCCCTCTTGAGGGAGCAATTGATTTGCCCATGGATCACACTACTCAGTCATTTGCAATCCTGAGTCAGTTCTCCAGGTCTGTTCTCAGAATCTGAATCCAAAGGAGGAGAAAGTCCATAAAAACTGATGAGCACATATGTTCCACAAGAGATTTAAGCACAAGCATGGTGGACCAGAACATCATTCCTTCCAAGGCACAAGACAGGAGGTTTGAATTATTTATTGGTAGATGATGCACTTGGGGAAGAAGAGAAACATATATCTGGAAATGCATTTTTAGTGTTTTCTCCTTGCTTCTTGGTCTATTTGCATTGCAGAAAGTAGACCAAAGAAAAGAAACTGAAGTTAAGGAAGCCCCTTTTCCTGTAGAGGTGGTAGGTACACATGTTGGGTCAAGGAGCCCAAGAAAACTCACCCTGAAAAGGCCATGTTGATTTTTAATAAAAAAAAATTTAATAAAAAAAAGAAACTAGGTTTGGCCAAGAACACATAGAATATGTAATATATCTCTCATAACAGATTAAAACCATCATCTTTTAAAACAAAAGGAATAAAGGAGGCATACCTAAACTTCAGGAGAAAAGGTGCATGCAAACACTTTTAATGAGTCATCCCCAAGCTGCAGGAAATACTCATCAAGGGTATACAACATGCTCAAGAGAGAGGATCAGCAAGCACTGAGAATTTAACTCAGTGTTCAGCACTAAGTTGCAGAGGAAGAACTATTAGTGTAAACCTGCAGTGAAGTTTGCAGTTAAAAAAAACCTCTAAGGAACTAACATTAAAAGAAACTGGGATCTAATGGGAGCTCATCAAGGTCAGCTGAACTGGGACTGAACAAGCATGTGATCAAACCGGACTCTCTGAATATGGCTGACAATGAGGGCTGACTGAGAAGCCAATGATAATGGCACTGGGTTTTGATTCTATTGCATGTACTGGCTTTTTGGGAGCCTAGTCTGTTTGTATGCACACCTTCCTAGATCTGGATGGAGGGGAGGGGGAGGGCCTGGGACTTCCCACAGGGAAGGGCACCCTGACTTCTCTTAGAACTGAAGAGTGAATGGGGAGGGGAGTTGGGGGAGTGGGAGGGAAATGGGAGGAGGGGAGCAGGTGGAAATTTTTAATAAAAAAAAAAGAAACTGGGAAAGAGAATAGAAACAAGATTTATAATTTACATTAAAAATACCATTAAATTAAAAAGAGAAGAATATTTTAATATGCCATTGCTAAGTCATGTGGTCCTGAAAGTGCAATACTTGTCCATATGACTACTTACACAGGTTGATACCCAGAGAGAACATTGTTTTGGGAAACATCCATGTCAGTAGCTATGATCTACTTATATGAAAAGCCCTGTCTGTATGTGTCTCCAACAGAAGCCAACCAAGCTCTAAAAGAGTTGTGCCCACCTCAACTTTGCATCATGAACAACAGTCCTAGTGCAGAACCAGACAATGTGACCAGGAAATGTGCTCCAAAACTATGTGCAAGAGAAGACTTAGAAAACTGCCACAGGCAGCTTCCAAGGAAAAGCTATCCCTACGTGTTGATTAATGGATGTCTTCAGTCATTCCAAAGGGCACAGGATTGAAATGGGAAACTATGCTTTGCCAAAGAAAGAAGGAGATGTTATGTGGGTAGATGATGTATACCTGGAAGTGTAACTCCTGAATATTTTCAACAGCACACCTGCAAATGGGAGGCAGCTTGTTTCAACACCACACAGAGTGGCTAGTTCTCAATGACTTTATGGGCAAGTGTGCAGAAAATTAGCCAGGGGTTACTTGGAGTCCATATGCAACCTTGATATGATGAGGTCAGACAGCCTGATTCCAACTACGCACTGGTAAACCACAAGAAGCATGTGTGCTTTACTCCATGTGCATGAACTGGCAATTAAAGGTCAAAAGGAGATACTGTCTAATAACAGTGGTTTCTCTTTTTTCTTTTCTTTTCTTTTCTCCCCCCCTTTTCTCTCTCTCTCTCTCTCTCTCTCTCTCTCTCTCTCTCTCTCTCTCTCTCTCTCTCCTTTTTTGGCCTTTCTTTTTCAAGACAAGGTTTCTCTATGTAGCTTTGGTACCTATCCTAGAACTAGCTATTGTAGACTAGGTTGGACTCCAACTCACAGAGATCCTCCTGCCTCTGCCTCCTAAGTGCTGATATTAAAGCCATGAGCCACCACCGCTCAGAAATAGTTGTTTCTTAACACAAGTGGAAAGCTTAGCTCAAAGTAAAGGTTACCAAATTTAGCTGAAGATCTATGGTTGGAACTCAAGTCTCCTGAAACAAATTATTGTTTAATTCATTCAATTGTTGCATAATTTTCAGTTGGTATAAAACTATTTATAGTTGATAGCCTACCTATGGACATGCTTGATTTTTCATGGATCTAAAAAGAAGAGATGTTATTGGGTTAAGATTTTAAAAAAATAAGTAAAATGTCCTTTGTTAATTTCTAAGTTCCCTCCAAAAAGCAACACTTTTTAGGATACTGTTTGGAGTTAGAATCCCCAAATGAGTGTCAAAGGGCCCTGAGTCACAGCTCTAAGTGGGCTTTTCACCAAGTCTACTGTTACTTTATGCTAAATAGCCAGGTGAAAGAACTTCACCTTGAAGATCAAAAGACAATTGGGAAGTTAAAATAGAGAATTGTGGGTACCAAGGAAGGACGAAGTTGCTGACAAAGACCAAAGTTTAAATAAAACATGTTCGGTGGAGATGAATCAATACTTTATTTGTTAGGAAGAAGTAAAAGTACAAAAAGGCTTGTACAACAGAGCATAAAAAAAGTGAGAAATCAATTCTACTTAATTCAGAATGCTTCAGGAGTCACCTATGCCATTGTGCATGAATAATTCAGGAGCAGAAATTTATTGCAGACACATATTGTTTGGTTTGGATTTAGCACTGCCCCTCATTTGACCTAAATCTTGTAAAGAATGATATTCAACTAATTGAAATAACATTTTTCAAGTAAGCCAATGCCTCAAGAGGATTCCTAACACAATCCTGAAATAGAATATGGACGATGAAGTATCAGATAAAATTTCTTTTAATAGAGCGGTGTTTTTGCATGTTAACTACGGCAAGGGAAAAGCTCTCGCCTGTCCACCGTCATGAAATAGATCTAGATGTAGGAATCAAAGGAGCCCTGCAGACAGCTGCTTTTTCTATGGGTGCCAATCATCCTGAAGCAATGTCCATTATTATTTTTGTTGCTTACAGAATAGTGGAGTGGACACTTTCAAAAGCAGGGCATTTATCTTTGAGGGGGATACCATAAGTCACTGATGAAGTACCACTGCTTTTTAAATATAACCACACCTCCTTCTACCTAGGAAGCAAAGGAGAACCTGGTCCAGCTGTGTGAACTCAGAATTGGCAGATTAAGGTGTAGACATTTATAAGTCTTAACAAATGCCGGTGTAGAGGTTGAAACAGATGCAGTAACCATTCTTGCTTAGCGAGTGTTCTCCAGCACAACTGTGGATTGTCATTGTTAATTCTAATGCTCTGTGGTCTCCCTCATTAGTAGCAGCTGCAGCACAGCATTTTTCAATTATTAAGCCCATATGTTGTACATAATTAACCATATAGTCAGAAGTGGTGTGGGTGTTTCGATGTGATTCATGTCCCAATGTGTAGAGTGATACCTGACTTCAAGTTCCCTTGACTAGAACTGACCTGGCAGGAAGGAAGTGACTAGATGTCTGGTCTTCAGTGTCCATCAGAATCCCAATGAAACAAAGTGTGACTCCAGTGAAGGAAAGAACTTGCTGGCTAGAGTGAGGACAAACCAGGTAAAGAGACAAAAGCTTCCTTCTTCCATGCTCTTTCTCTAGGCTGCCACCAGATGGGGTGGCCCAGATTAAAGATCCGGATTAAACGTGCCCTTCCTACTTCAAATGGTTTAAGAATAAATCCCTCACAGGTGTTCCCATGTGCTGGGGTTTTAGCTCATTTCAGATGGAGTCAAGTTGACCACAAAGAATAGCCATCACAATTGGAATCACAGAAGTATACAATGCATAGCTCAATAAAATCAATAAAAAATAAACTTAAAAGTTAATATGTCCATATAAGTAAAAAGAGAATCACAAAAGTAAAGGTAATTATATTATTCAGGATGATGAAAAATGCTTTTCTTTCAATGTATCTATGAGTCTAAATACATAAACATATTGATGTTTGATATATATGTATGTATAGAAAGTCAGATGATGAGTTGATAGATGATAAATAGTAAATTGATAGACTAAATAAATAGACATAAGTAAAAAATAGTAGATTGAATTTATAATCTATATTTGATACTGATATATATGTGTAGCAGAATTTCTAATTGGTCTTAATAATAAAATCCCAGAGTCACATATTAGGGGGTGAAAGATAAAAGATCAGAAAAGCAGAGAAGTCAATCGTTAGTTCTTACCTCTATGAAATCCTCTGACCGAATAGGGTATCCTGTCTCTTCAAGTCCCCAGACTGAATGCCTTCTCTATGAAACTTTAGACTGAATCCTAAGCTCCTGCCTCCTCCTGTAATATATTCCTCTCTCTGTTCAGCCATATCACTTCCCATCTACACCTCCTTAGTTCTGGGATTAAAAGTATGAGCCACCACCCCCTGCCTCTGTTTCTCTTTTAGACTGATCCAATCTCAGTAGCCTAGGGTGGCCTTGAACTCACAGAGATCTGTCTGACTGTCTCTCCAGAGTTCTGGGATTAAAGTTGTGTGCCACCACTACTTGACCTTTATGACTAGCTATGTGGCTAGCTTCATACTCTGATCTTCAGGCAAGCTTTATTTGTTAAAGCACAAACAATATATCACCACATATGTGAATCCTGTTAATTTTATACATACAAAATACACAAACACACACCTAAAAGAGATGCATTTTTAAAAAATTTTTGTGTGATTATAGAAAAGAGCATGTCAAAAGATGTATAAATATATGAGAATGGTGGACATCTTTGTTTTCTGTTCAAAACTGAACCTAGGAAATTAAGTAATGTCACAGTCTAAAGGCCACTAGGGAAGAGGAATCTTACCTTTTTTAAGCATAGTATGCTTTTTTCCTCTCTCAGATCTTTAAGTGATTGTGTGAGGTCCACTCATACTTATGAAGGACACTTACTTGTGCTCATTTTGATGAATTGTATCATTTTTGTCACAAAAACCATCACAGGAACGGTTAGAATGCTTGTCTTTTGGAACCAGACAAGAAGACACACAAATACAATCATCACTGTGATATTATCTGGATCATAGTATGGTCTAGCAAGATTTTGCACCACAAGCTGAAATAGAGTTGTGCAGACCAGATTTCTCATTGGGAATCTGTCTTGAACCTACTGAAGTGGAATGCATTGGCTTCAATATGGATGGGGTCTTATTGATCTTGTGTACCTTCTGAGATTTCCAGGAGAGCATACAGCATAGAATTTTCCTGTTGTGTTTATATCCAGTTCTATGTTCTGATCTATAGATAATGCCAGGAGGATATGGCAGACTTTCCAAACTCCCTGTACCATTCCAATTCCTGCCAACATACCAACCAACAGTTCTACCTTTTATATTAAGCCTAATAGTAATAGTAGCTAACAGTAATAGGCTTACAGTAATAGTAGTTAACTCATGAGAGATTTACTGGATTTTGTATTATGAAATTCTAGCGCAATAGAAATATATCATTGGTCTGTCAAATGAAGAATTTTTGTCTTCATGAAATCAGTCACACTGTAGGCATTTGTTTTTGCTATCTGAAGTCCTCTCTGGTGTTTTTATGTTTGTCAATCTGCTAAAGCTAGTGGACAAAGAGAAGATATGACTGTATTTAATATAATACACTGGAGTTACTACATTTCTAGGTGACAATGTTAGACTCTCAAAAGTAAAAATAAACACAGAAATAAATAGATCATAGTTCTAAGGCCTGTCATATTTAATGAGTATGACCTAGACTGAGCCATATTGTTTGATAAGCTCATAGATTTTGTGGTAATATGAACAGCAACACAAAATAGTTATTTCATGGCCACATGATCAAAGTGAAACCCTGGTATCTGTAAACAATAGTCACCAAATCAATTGTAGCTAATGTTTTATTTATTACCAAGCATTTAACATCTTGTTGGTGTCAAATACAAAGAGAATGCATTTGAATATAAAATTGTGCTAGTTATCTTTAATGTTACTACAACAAAATAAAAGAGGCAATTAACATCTAAAGAGAAACAATATATGTAACACACAGTAATGGAGTTTCATGTTCATGATTTAGTTGCTTTGTAATTGTACTGTGGGTTAATATACTTAAGGCAACTCTTATGGAAATGGATGTTAGAATAGACTACCCACATTACAAACCAAGATAAAGAGAAAGATGGAGAGATCAGAGTCATGTGCTCCCTTCTGAGTGCACACCCCTACAGACCCACAATCTTCTGTTAAGTTCCATCTCTTTTAAAGCCCTTTCTCTTAAGGGTCCAGAACATCTCCCATTACCATCTCTTAAGAGACACAGTTTTAACAGGTGTGTCTTGGGAAGTCTATATTCACAGTCACAGTACAGCAAAGACAAATTGAAGTTTAGTGTCTGGACTCAGCAAGATTGAAAAATATTCTTCATTTAGAGGATCATATGATCTGACATGGATGGACATTGGTGCCTCTCACAAACGGTTCTCAAAGAGAACCAAGAGAGAATATGTCAGATGATGTTTAACTCACATGGATTTTAATATGTGCAAGGACATGTCAAGCTGTTTTCCAAATACCAATTTGTGTTCCTTTCTAAGGATAAGGAAATGGGATTGTGTAAAGGTGTTTAGAGGACATAAAAGGGTTTTGCAAACTTATGCTTCAATATTTTCCCCTTAAGGACACTTTTTGGCCATCCTTTTCCTTAGACACCCCTCCCACCACATGAAACTTTAATATCACAGATGTCTTACTTCATTTTCTGTTGTTATAACAAAATACCACACTGGGTAATTTATAAACGATAGAAGTTTATTGAGCTCATAGTTCTGGAGACTGTCCAAAGCAGGGCACCTGTATCTTGTTAACATCTGCGGAAGGCTCTCTCACTGGCTCATAGCATGCTGGAGGGCATCATGTTATTCAGCAAAGAAAGCAAGCTAGGTATGTCCCTAAGTTGTCATAAAATCACCAAGGCTATCATGGGGCACCACTCTCCTGATTCTATCTAATCATTTTTTATTCTTTTGCACTTTTTAAAAATGAAAACAAACCATCTTTTTTTTTCATTTTACATTTTTTCATTTTACATACCGGTCCCAGCCCCTCCCTCCTCTCCTCCCATTCCCTCCACCTACAGCCCTCACCACAATCCCCATTCACTTCTCAGAGAAGGTAAGGCACATTGCTTTGGGGAAGGTCCAAGGCCTCATTACTATATCTAGGCTGAGCAAGGCATCCATCCAAAGAGAAGAGGTTCCCAAAAAGCCAATACAAACAGTAGGGATAAATCCTGGTGCCACTGCCAGCGGCTCCACAGTCTGCATCAGTCATACAACTGTCACCTACGTGCAGAGGGACTAGTTTGAACCTATGCTGATTCCTTCCCTGTCCGGATGGAGCTGGTGAGCCGGTGTTAGCTCAGTGGGTGTACCCATCATTGAAGGAGTGAGAATATGATCCCATATAAACTTAGTTAATTTTTAAAGGCTCAACTTTAAAATACCATTCATAAATGAAATTGGTGGTGGTTTCCAACACATGATTTGGGGAATACATTTAAACTTAGACACTGATAGGCTCTATCTTTATTTTTATACTTCATGCCCATATGGACTCTAAAATAAGCTTTATTTTTTCCTAATCTAGCACAAAATTTTACCCCATAAAGGAAGTATTTCTTCACTTTAGAAGCCATAGTTGAAGGTAATCTGATTCTTGTCTTATCAAATCGAGAGTGAAAAAAAGGGGATACTCAGTAGAACCAGGAAGGACACAAGGATAGCATAAAGGAAGGCAATCTCATCCCTTTAGAAAAATCAGTGAAGTCCAAGAAGTCATGCCATTCAATACTGATAAGATAAATGAAAATAGTTTGCTGATAGTCCCTCAAAAAAATTGAGCAGGGAAGAGAAGCTAGGACTATGTTTTTCCATAGGACGGGGCTTCCTTGCTATTTTATACCTTTTAAATGTGAACATGGTGACACAGCATTGCCATTTAAGATTGACTGCATTTTCTTTATCTACAATACTAGCGGTGCTTGCTAGGACTGTGTGTAGTGTGGTGACTGGCTTAATACACATCATCAGTGAAGCCTGCCAATGTAGCAAAGGTGTATCTTGCTAAAGCAGAAGGGATGGATGACGTGGAATTGGAGGTAAGGTAAACACATTCCAAGGGCATGTTACAGACCGAGTTAAGAAATGCCCCCCACCCCATAGTGAGTGGAAAGGGGTGGGTAGGGCATTGAGAGAAGGAGGTTTGGAGGAGCAGAATCATAGCTACATTGTGGAGTTTTATCTTCATCCTCAGGGCAGCATAAAGCCATTTTAATGTCTTAAGTCAGTGTGCCTGCATGAGTGGTGTGATTACTCTGGGGTTGTGGGGGGGGGCAGATGGAAATAGGGAAAGGTTGAGGAGGAGGGAGGACTAGCAAATTAGAGAAGGAAATGTGAATGCTCCAATTAGCAGAAAATTGTAGCATCCAGATGAGAGAAAATGATAATGTAAACCAAGGTGCCTTAGCTTTGAAGAAAATATGGGAAGTATTTAAGGAATGAACACAGCAAAGCTGTTTTGGAGTTTGAGTGGCATGTGAAACCAGAAAATACTGGTTTATTTATTTGCTTAAGTGAATGTATAGAAATACTATGCAATAAATATTATAAACATTCGTAAGTGAATTTCTTTTAGATGTCCTGAATTTTTTATGACTTAAGACAAAGGAAAATTAGACCTGGAGGGCACAGGTAGGAAATATTGGCAGATTTAAAAACATCCTCTTTCATTTTCTGAAGAGGTGGTGACTCCGACTGATGTGCTCAAGATTACCCTCAGGAGAAGAGAGCCTGAGAGGCACCAGCAAATAATAAGGCATTGGCATCAGATACGATTTGCTCAGAAATAGGTTAGTGAACAAAACAAAAACAAAAAGGAGGGGATTTATGATAGCTTAAGTATTTCAATAGGAGAGAGTGATCAGTTGGATGTAGGGGGCTTTGGATGTCAACAAACCTGTGTACTGAGCAACTTAGGACTTTGAAGTGCTCACACAGCAGACACTGGTACATTCAGAGAGATGTTTATGTGAGTGGTGGGGAAGAACTCTCAGTGAGTCGCACTGGGGTGGCGAATGGAAAGTGCTATGTAGGCTGCTGAAGTACGGTGATGGAGGCTGAGGAGAGAACTCAGTCGAATAAGAACTTGCTGTGAGGAACCAAGTTTGGATCCACAGAATCCCTATAAATGCCTGGCAGGCATAGAAGCCACCTATAAGCCCAGCACTAGGAAGGTAAAGATGGGGGAATTACCAGCGCAATCTGCTAGCTACAGAAGCTAACTAGGCCAGTTCTGGGTTCCAGAGAGTGTCCCCGCATTGATAAGTAAAATGGGGGAGTGACCAAAGAAGACATTTACTGTCAACCTCAACCTCTGGCCTCCCCATGTGCCTATTACTCATTATGCACGAGAATATGCATATAATGCTCAACACACACACACACACACACACACACACACACACACACACACACACACACACCTCATACCATAAAATACAACCTTGATCTGAAAGCTGGAGGAGGATTATACTAGGTAAATATGGGGTCAAGGCCATTTGTGGAAGCTGTGTTTTAACTGGGCAGGCAGTGGTTAAAAGGACTGAAGATATTAGAAAGTGGAAATTAGAGGGGAGGGCTAAATGTCATGGAGAGAAGAGACCATCGGTGTTCATAAGATGGTTGAAAATGAAATGGTGGTAAAAGCAGATGAGAAAAATGCTTTTATCTATAGAAGCTACTGTCTTAGTGTTTCTATTGCTGTGAAGAAACACCACAACCAAAAAGCAAGTAGGGGATAAAGGGGTTTATTTGACTTACATCTCTAGTTAATAGTCCATCATTGGAGGAAGTCAGTACAGGAACTCAAGCAGGCCAGGATCCTGGAAGGAGGCAGGAGCAGATGCAGAGGTCAAGCAGGGTGCTGCCTACTGGCTTGCTTCCCCTGGCTTGTTCAGCTTGCTTTCCTATAGAACCCAAGACTGTCTAGGGATGGCACTACCCACCATGGGCTGGGCCCTGCCCTATTGATCACCAGCTGAGAAAATGCCCAGGCTGGCTCTCAGGGAGACATTTCCTCAACTGAGGCTCCTTCCTCACTTATGTCAAATTGACAGACAAAAGTAGTCTGCTTGGCACACAAACACATCACCATTAAGCCACAACCCTTCTTTTCTCATTCATCTCCAAGATATCACATTAAAAATTCAAACAACTTTAAACATCTCCCAGTCTTTACAAATTCAAACATATTAAAATTTTTGTCCCTTTAAAATAGGCAAACTCTTTGAAAAATCCTAAGCCTTTTAAAATTCAGTCTCCCATCTGTGGGCTCACATAAAATACTTTTTTACTTCAAGAGGGAAAAATTGGGGCATGGTCACAATCAAATCAAAACAAAATCAAATTTCATCTGTCCAATGTCTGGGATCCACTCATGATTTTCTGTACTCCTCTAATGGCTTAGGCCACTTCTCAGGCTCCACCCTCTGCAGCACATACAGCTTGTCTTCTGGGCTCCAGCTGGCTCTACTCCACTGTGGTGGTGGTTTTTGCTGATCATACCATGGCGTTGATATCTCCTGGGGTCTTCTTCTGCAACTGGACTGCACTTCCACCAACAGCCTCTCATAGGCAGTTTTCAAGGTGCCAAGCCTCAAATCTTTGACTCATTTCATACTGGGTTTCAGCGCCACTGAAGTTGCTCCTTCACCCATGGCCTCTCCTTCTGAATGAGATACTCAGACCCAGAAAGACAAGCATGGTATGTACTCACTTATAGGTAGTTATTAGTAGTAAAGTATAGGATAATCAAACTACAATTCACAGCCCCAGTGAGGCTAGATAACAGTGAGGACCCAAAGGTGGATGCATGGATTTCCCTGGGAAGGGGAAGTAGAAAAGAGTTGTGAGTGCCTTTAGCAAAACAAACTCTAATTCATGGCCTTAAAATTTCTCACCTCCTTGTGTACCTGTATATAAACATGTATGTTGTGCATATAATAAAGAGGGTGCTGCAGCATGTCCATCAGAAAAAAAAAATTTCTAAGGGTATATCCCATTTTCACAGAGTACCTGACACTGGATTCCTCACTATTCTTAGGACACTTTGATTTTTCTGTCATGTCTACCTATAACCCTCCATTTCAAGTCTGCCACCAGGGCCTGGTCAGACAGCTCAGTGGATGGGCCACACTTCTAGATAAACCAGATTGATTCCCAGCACCCACATCATGGCTCATGACCATCTGTAATTTTAATTACAGTGAATCTGAGACTCTCTTCAGACCTCTGCAAGCAGCAAGCATGCATGTAGTGCATAGATATACAGATAAAACACCAATACAATTAAATAAATAAATAAATAACCAACCAACCACTACATATTTGTCAAATTAATTCACAAAATTCTTTAGCAGTATGTAACTTTGAGCTTTGCATTTCTTTTTTTTTTACTGTACTTTTAAAGTATTAAATTTATCACTAACCAAAGACACATCAGTAAAGTGTTCAAGTGTGACTTTTGAAGCCACTCAGATAACATTTTCTTTTGTTGTTCTTGTTGCATTTGTTTGTTTGATTTTGTAGGGTCTAGAGAAAGAACAGTAAAGTAAAATGAGTCATACACATCCCTGTAGAGAGTCTTACAAAAGAATAAAGATGAAGAATTTTTTTGATGATAAGGCTGAATTAAGACATGGGGTAATGGTTGAGTGAGATGATGTTTTGGTTATAATCAAAGTTGATTTTTAAAACAATTTTCTCTGAAGAAATCTCCAGTTATTATTTTATACAGTATAATATTAATCAATGGTATAAATAGGGATTCAGTTGAACAATATTTGAAAATTCTATGTGTTTCTGTACCATTCAACAAGGGAGTTCAATGGCTTGGAAATTGCAGAGATAAAGGAGTTGCAATCTCTTACACATTCATCTGACTTTGCTATTATCATTAGCACCATTATTCCACTTATTGTTATTTCCATTTAAAAATTGCTATCAGGGATAGGAGAACACATCTCTTTTCTTTTGTTTCCTAGCAACAATCTTAGAAGAGGAGATTCACCTAATTTAGATGGTCTATGATCTCATCTAAACTGGATGAATATGCTCTCTCAACTCTTCTCTTAGTCAAGTATATACTTGACCTACATTCACTAATGAAGCTATTCAATGAGACCATCACAGCCTAAGGAAGCTCCAGGACACAGTTCCTATACAGACACCTTACCAGTTAGAAGAGGATGTGATTGTGTATTTAAGAAACAGTTCCAATGGCCTATTGTAGAATTAGATGGGATACTGATGAGTGAATGGGATCCGTGCTTACCGAAATTTTCAGTGAATACGATTAGCTCGGTCAGGAACATCTGCTTACCAAAGTATTGAATAACTGTATATCTGTTAAAAACATTACAAAAGCAATTTACCAATTCGTAAAGAAATAAATATCTAATTAATAATTACCATTATTTATTTACTGAGTATTTATGTAATCTTCTGTTGTAGGAGCACGCTTGTTTGTTCCCAGCTACTCAGTCCTGAAATAATCACACAGAAATTGTATTTTTCACAATACTACCTGGCTAATAGCTGAAGCATATTTCTGGCTAACTCTTGCATTCTAAACTTACCCATCACCATTAATCTGTATATCACTATGACTTATGGGTAAAGTTCTGTCCCTGGTGTCTATCTCCAGTGGGGCTACATGGCTTCTCTTGACTCCACCTTCTTTCTCCCAACATTTAGTACAGTTTTTCCTGCCTAGCTCTACTCTACCCTACCACAGGCCAAGGCAGTTTCTTTATTCATTAATCAATAAAAGCAACACATATGTAGAAGGATCTCCCACACCATTTTCCCTTTCCTGTTTAGATGAAAAGGGAGGTTTTAACATTAACATAGTAAAACTACATATAACAAAACATGTATCAAACAAGAATTACAGCTACAATATTTATATCTACTTTCTCTTTTATCATAACTAAGGAAGCTATATATTTTTCAACTCCACCAAAAACTCCAGAAGGATATAATAATACCTAAGTAAATAGGAACTGCATTGTAAGCAACTTCTAAAACTCTAGAATTGACAGAGACATCTCACTGCCTGGACAGTCACCCAAAGTTCTTTTGTAATGTTGTGGGCAACCTACATCAGTCTATTGGCCCTTAGTATCCAGCAGAGTTTTCCGTGAAACAAGAGATTTCAAAGACAGTTCCACCTATATTGGCAGTTCATCATTCACTTTCTTCTGTGTCCTGCAGAATGTCTTGCAGTCTCTTTTATGAAGCAGGATCCCTGTAGGATCGTCTCACCCATTTTAGGCAGCTTCAGCAGTCATTTTTAGGTTTGTCCTGCATGTCCAGTTCATACGGCAAATCATCAAGCAGTCCAGGCAAGAGAAGTTTTTTGCCCAAATGGCTAACCAACTCCATCTTCTATGCTCATCATCCTCTTGAAGTAATTGGTGCTGCCAGGAGCAGATGTGTCTCATGTAATGAAAAGTCCTCAGTCCTTAAAACGCTGTCAATTCTAGAGTTTTAGAAGTTGCTTACAATGTACTTTCTGTTTACTTAGGTAATATTATATCCTTTTGGAGTCTTTGACGGATTGAAGAATAGATAGCTACAATTTTCCTTTGTTATGATAAAAGAGAAAGTACATATAAATATTGTAACTGTAATTCTTGCCCGATATCTGTTTTGTTATATGTAATTTTACTATGTTAAAGTTAAAACCTTCTTTTTTATTTAAACAGAAAAAAGGAAATGGTGTGGGAGGTCATTCTGTATATGTGTTGCTTTTATTGGTTAATAAATAAACAAACTGCTTTGGAGCTATAGCAGTGTCAAACAGAGGTAGGTGGGGAAAATTAAGCTGAATGCTGGGAGAAAGAAGGCAGGGTCAGGAGACACTATGAAGCTGCCAGAGGAGAAAATACAAGGCAGTAGTTGGAACCTTGCTGGTAGGCAACAAACCTTGTAGTAAAATATAAAATAATAGAAATAGGTTAATTTGGTATGTAAGAACTTGCTAGGAATGTGCTATAGTGATTGGCCAAGCAGTGACTTAAATAATTGTTTTCTGTGTGATTATTTTGGAAGTCTGGGTGGCCGGGAAACAAATAAGCAGCCTCCTACTACAATCTGTATTCTAGACACCACGCTTACTAGTTAAAGAGATGAATCCAATAGAAAGCAGCCCTCTAGTCTCCTGTATGTATTGTACTGTGCCTCAGGCACCCAGCATCCCAATAAATGGAAACATGTACAGTTATGATAGGAAAGCCTCCACCACTGCTTTCTGCTCTTTTATCACCGTGTGCAGTTCATATAGCCAGGTCTTGGAGTTTATTTTTCTGTGAATTGGCACTTTGAACAGTGCAGTGGGTGGATCACAGAAAGAGCTAATTATATTTTTCAGTGAATGAACATCAGCATGCAGAGCTATTTCTGGGAAATATCATAAGAGCAGAACAGTCTTTGCAGCCTAATAGCTACCTCTTTCTATTTTAGACAGAATTCAGCATATGTTTGTTTGTTTGTTTGTTTTCACTTGAATACATCACATCATTATCAAGACAATAAGGGCCCCTTGGTAAAAATACTATATTTCTATCTATTGCAAACAAGAGGGGAAATAAATGCATGTGATAGTGGTGATGGGGTAAGGACACGGAAGTGGAAGGTCTAAGAATATGCTGGAATATACTCCATCCCCCTCTATAGACACAGAGGGCTACATTTTTTCCCTTATTAGTGTGTGTTACAACTTCATTGAGGATAATATTCTCACCTGCTTATCAACTCTTCTAGAAAATTTTAAATTATGCCATTTTTCCATAAGCCTTATGATTTTCAAATTATAGAAGCTTTACTCTTGTTTAATCTAAACATCTTATCATATATAGCAAGTATTTGAAATGTTATGACCTGCATAAATAATATTATTGTCTAATAAACATCATGATTATGTGTCTCAGAACTTAAACTTAGTATAACCTGTTGGTTTAGTCTAGTTTAATTCAGGTATGAAATCACATGGAAATTGGCTAAAAATTACCAACAATAAAACGGACTTGTGACTTGTGAGGTTGTGAGTAATGACTCCAGAGCTTTGGGCATGGTAAGGGCTTTGAACCTGTTCTTCAGTTCTTTCTTTATAAGAAATGCTTTCTTCCACTGTGTTTGGTGGCACATGCCTGAAGCCATAGGTACCTGAAAGGCAGAAGCTAGAAGATTACTTAGGCACAGGTTAAAATCTAACCTCAGCAACAATGCTGACTTTCTTCGAAAAATATTGTCACTATAAATTGAAAGTTACTTATTATTTTGCTTTTCTTTTTGTTCTTATAGTTATATTTATACACTCCTTCAAGTTTTAAAAGTGACAGAAGTTGGAAACAAATATTTTTGACTTCAAACTATGTACTCCTCACTGGCAATGCCATCACTGGGCAGGTTATCCTCAGCTCTACAAGAAAACTAGCTGAGCATGAGCCTGGGAACAAGCTAAAGTACAAACCAATGAGGAGCATCTCTCACCCATGTACTTTCTGGTTCAGTTACTACACTTGAGTTTCCATTCTGGATTCCCTAATGACAAATTATGATGTGAAAGTATCACCCAAACAAGCTCCATCTTCTTCAGGTTGCTTTAAGTCATGGATATTTTAAAGCAACCGAAAACAAACTAGGACATAATGATTCCACATAGGTTAGATAGTTCTAGACCAGACTTCACAACATGTGTATTGTGTCCCTTGGGGGGTTGAATGATCTTTTCACAGGGATCACATCCCACATATCCTGCATATCAGATATTTACATTATGGTAATGTAGCCAAATTAAAACTATGAGGGAACAAAGACATAATTATACGGTTGGGGTCACCACAACATGAGGAACTGTGTTAAAGGGTCACAACATTAGGAAGGTAGAGAACCACTGTTCTAAATAATGGTGTGGGAATTGAAAGGTAACAATATAATTATAATTATATTATACATATCATTATATACTATATATAATTATAATAACTTTATGTGTAAATATTAAATCATACATTTTCAAAGATCTTTATTTCAACAAATGTGATTTATCAGCCAAATGGGAAGTAAAAATTTTAGAATGCTTGGAAATTAAGGGAAAGAAGTAGACATTTTTAAGAGTTAAAATAACAACTATAACGTAGTTTCAAAGTAGGCAACACAAAATATATTTAAAACATAAAAATCAAATATTGGTATAATCATTTATATAGGTATCCATGAGTTTCTAACTTTAAAGGTATTATATTGATGAGGAGCAGAAGGAGAGAGAACATGAGAAAGAAAGTCAGGAACGTGAGGGGTGCGTTCACTCATGGAGACAGTGGGACAGAACTAATGGGAGATCACCAACTCCAGTTGGAATGGGACCGATGGATCATGCGACCAAACCCGTTTCTTGGAATGTGGCCAAAAGTGGGGGCTGACTGAGAAGCAAAGGACAATGGCACTGGGCTCTGATTCTTCTGCATGGACGGGCTCTGTGGGAGCCTTCTCAGCTTGGTTGATCACCTTCCTGGACCTGGGGGGAGTTGGGAGGACCTTGGTCTTAGCATAGAGTAGGGAACCCTGATGGCTCCTTGGCCTTGAGAGGGAGGGAGGGGAGGTATGGGTGGAGGGGAGTGGAAGGAAGGGGAAGAAGGACGGGAGGGAAGGGGGAGGAGGAGGGGAGGAGATGGAAATTTTTAAATATAAAAAATAAACCATGAAAAAAAGGTATTATATTTATGCAAGCTAGAGACAAGATTATAACTAAAACTGACAGTCCCCTCTGCTGATACAATCATTAGTAGCAGCACTCCTGTCTTTCATTGGGAAGTTCACTGGTCAAGGGATTTTCGAGACATTTTGTGTCTTTACTCTATAATCCATAATTCATATCTGCAGATAAAGATGAAAAGAATAAAATTCCAAAGTTTGACCAGCCAGTAAAAAGGAATTCAGCATGTACAAACCAGTCCCAGGGTAAAATGTAATCTCCATTTAAACTCCATATCCATACTACTTGGAGTCCTTACATGGGTTTTCTTAATTCTCATCTTCCGTCTGATGGCTCATTGTGATGGAAGGAACAAGAGAGAGACAACGAGGGATTTTTTTAATGTTACCTAGTTTTACTTTTTACGGAGGAAGGTTGCAAATGATAACTGCTGTTACTGCTCCCAAAGGAGAGCATGAGTTATGAGTTAGGACAACCAATGTGCCATTAAAACACATCTCAAAGCATTCCCCCTTCCTGGAGAGACATAGCTTGTCAAGAGCCCATTGTCCAATAGACTGCAGAATGTCACCACTGTCTTATGATTTCCACAGAATTTTGGAACAAACATGTAGGATAGACCTGTACATGTGGTCCTCTCAAGCCTGACACTCAGACTGTGGGACGTCAAGTTTTGAACTCTCCGTGAAGTCAATATTAACCCATGCTAAGTTGTTTTTTCTCCCCTTCCCTCCACCTTTCAGTAGTCATTCAGCAGTGGTACTCTTTGTCTGAAGTCCACAGTCCACTTACAAAACTGTTTTTTTTTTTTCTGAGAGCAATTGTGCGTTTAATCACCTGCAATATTTCTCTGTGTCTTAGTGGAGCCTGTTGACTCTGCTACTCTACCTGATAGCTTTATTTAGCAGTACATCATATTAGCTGTAAAAGGTAGTCAATAAGGCAGGTCAATATTTATGATGTAATTTACGAGATAGACATACACTGAATACAGAAAATCTTTAGGCTGAGGATTGGGTACTAGGTACCTAAGAAAGATAGAGTTCTACTGTGATGTATTTTTGAAATTCCTCTATGCTGCTGTTTGAAACACTGTTAGGACATTTACCATGCATGGCTGTACAAGTCTACATCGATTTTGTCCTAAACATGAATATAGTATACTATATATATGGGAGATATTTGTGGTTTTAAAGGTCTTTTATAAAATCTAAATCATTCTAGAATTTATTCTTAGGTTTGTTTAGTTTCAAAGTCTCTATCATTTCTGCTTCACTCTAGCAAAGGAGATATAAAATGAAATACTATTTATTACTCTATTTTAAAGTACGTTCATTTATACATTTTTCCTGAGCAAAGTGTACAACAAATGCCAATTGCCAACATGTCCTGCATAGGTTGTCAAAGTGATCTAAAGTTAATCACAAAAGAAAGAAAATAAAATAAAAATGTAAAAATAAAGATACCAATGGAAAGTCACCTTTATTTTTCTTTGGATTATAGTTATAGGCATGGTGTTTTGAAACAATGAATAGATTTTCTAGGAAGAAATTGCCACAGGTAAAATGCTTCCTAGGATCAGATAAGGGCAATCATTTTTAATAGGCTGGTAGGAACTGAAGGTTGAGTATAGTCTATGGACAAACTAAACAAGACAACTAGCTTAGAGATAAGGAAATGTCTGTTTATAAAAAGCTACCATAACAAAAATACATGTCAGAGGACAGGAATGACTATGGATGCTCAGTGTGCAGCATGGAGACATGTAAAATTGATAAATGCCAATGACTTCTCCAGTGTCCCCAAGTTCTTCCATGTTAAGATGGAAGTCCTACTGGCATCTACATATACCCATAAAGGTTGGACGGTTTGGGATCACCAGCTGAGACCCCATTCCACAATCAGGTCTCACTCCTCCCATTCTGAACCCCACCATCAGTCCACCATGCAGTGGTCCCTTCCCTTGAGAAAGCCTGTCAAAAGTCAGCCCCTCCTTGAGGCGGCTCAAGACCTTGCCTATAAACTACTTAAGACACGATAGCCCTATTTTATATATGATTCCTTCCCTGCCCTCCTGAGGGTCACCCAGGAGTTGCTTTGCTCTGTTTATTAAACCTGGATTTAATAATTCAGTTTGATTGGCTTATTAATTTGGTGGGGGCAGAATTTCCATTAACCGGACATTCAAAACTTATCATTCTACATTGGGACTATGTGCAGAGGCTTAGCACTGTGCTGGCTCTTTGCTACAACCATTCTCTATTTAGAATAAAACTCTGCCATGGTTTACCCAAGGAAGACAATTTACCCAAAGCTCAATGATGAGTTTGCCTCACTCCTTCACTAAATGCTTCTCCTCAGCAGGTCTGAAATTAAGTCATATTCATTATTCAATACTGTAAGAAAAGAATACCAAGCTTTCTGATTTCTCATTTAAAATAGCTGTCCTGAACTGCAAGTCACTCCCCATGTCAGGAACACATGGGGTAACTTCTTTAAATTTTTTTCTCTCATATTTTCCAGAACACCTTCAATCAAGTTTGCAATTGGGGTTGATGTGGGAGAGAACTGAAAGTCAAGGGGGTCATTGAGTATCTATACTGTATCAGGAAATAGGCAGGTCAAAACTGGTTATCTGAGGCTAGAGAGATGGCTCAGTATTTAAGAGTACTTTTTGTTTAATGATAAGGACAGGAGTTCAGTTCCTGGGCCTTCCACTAGTAACTCACACAGATCTGTAAGTCCAGATGCAACAAGTCTTCTGCCCTCTTCTGGCCTCCCGAGCATTCACATACACTCATACAGGCATATACACCCAGGTACAAGTTAAAATAAATGATTATCTCAAATCATTGAAGTTTTCTAGAATCCATATGAATATTGGAGTATTCTTGTTGTTGTTGCTGTTTGTTTGCTTCTAAGTTAGTTCTTTAAGAATTTCATACATCTTCATCATATTCATTTCCTTGACTCACAGATGCACCCCCTTCCCAACTTTGTACCCTATTTTATGACTTTTTAAATATTATTTATCAGTTTTTGTATTGAGAACTTGAAAAAACACTGTTCATATTGTGGAACATTGTTTATTTATATCTAAGACAATTATTCATAATCTGAGAGTAATTGATAGCTAAGAGCATTAAACAAATCATTATAGGTTAAACATTGTGTAATGGAAAGAATGTGCCTGTTTATGACTTGACATGGCTGTTATTTTTAATACTACTTCTTATGCTTCCGCTCTCTAAGTCATGTTTGTTTTATCTCTGAAATGAAGAATAAAGAATCTACACCAGCGTGGCATGTAAGAACTGAGTGACAATATGTGATGACTTTAGTTCAGAACCTACAACACAACGAGTACAATTGAAGCATGAACTATCACTAGTAAAATACATCTTAGGTCAGGATGGTCTTACATATTGTGTCCACTGGAAAGATCATTCTCTAAGCATTTCTAATAATAATGGGAGGAGGAGCCAGGTTAGACATCAGTACTTGCTTGCAAATGAGACTCAGAATCTTGAAAACCAGGCTGTAAAAGAAATATAGAAGAGCCTCATTGCAGGTAAACTTTGGGGCAAACACAAATCCTATTCCGAAAGAAGTCGTTGCCCTAAGTCTCATACACACGGGCTTCCTGCAATCTTCATTCTGTCCCGAGTGGCATACTTTGCCTTCTCCCACGTGCATCTTTTCTCTGATTGATTTTCTCTCCAACCTTCTTGGTTACCTCCACAACTGCCCTGATAACAGGTTTTCTATCTTTTTCACTCTCTTGTTGGCAGCAGGCAAGCCAGGCTTCTTTAAGACAGTTTCTCCTACCCGCTTGACTACAGGAGTGTCAAGCCTGAATCTGAATACAGATTTCAAATCTTTTTCTCTGAAGATATTACCTAGGTCATGACCTAGATCTTCTGCATTTCAGCATAAGTAGATTTTCCAGATACATTTGTAAATGTTCCTTTAAATAATGATGCTGCCAATGCAGACAGTGCACTTTGCTACTTTGAAGGAGCAAGCATTTGATGGTTTCCACTCCACTCCTTATTCTGCTTTCTCTCTTGACCCTGCAATCTTCTCATTTATTTAGATCATCTGTAATTAACTTGGAATCAAAGCACTTCTAGCTGAATGGAAGGTAGTCTCATGCGGTCCAGCCAATCCCTTGAAAGCCTGCATGATATTTTCCTCTTAATTGTTCTTACATCCTTAAATGTGAGGCTATGAGCTTCCAGGAAATTAACAAAGGAATTCTGAACCAAAGACTCCAAGGATCAATGCTATAAAGAACGCCACAAAAGAGGGTTTTCACAAAATACACTTCAGAGTGCTCTTTTCAAAAGTTGAGCATATCTATCCAATAAATCATCTGCTGGAAAATAAACTCGGGTGATTGAAAATCAGATCCAAGTCATCATGCTCTTACTATGTTTAACTTTAATGCTTGGAGGAAAAACAATGCAGGCTTTCAGCCTCTGTGTTCCATGTTGCATTTGTCATGAGAGAAGTCCATACACTAGTTTCCACTCCAGAGGGTAGTAGGGAATGCTGTGTAAAGACAACAGTGTCATTAGGGAGCAATGCAAACAAAGAAAGTAAATAGACTTATAGTCACAACAAGCCCCTCTGAGAAGACTTGGGCAAGCTCATGAACAAAACTGTATCCACCAAACAACTCTAGTTCAGTCAAATAATCCTGGCTTTTGTAGCCTTTGTGTGACCAGAAACCTAACCCCACTCTCAAAGGAGGACTGGGAATGTCTATCAGGTTTCTCCCTCTGGTCATAAGCAATGCTGGGGAAGGAAATATGCTGATTTATCATTAGAAAATGAATGTCCTGTCTCAGAGAACGGGCACTGCACTTCAACACTAGGAGTCGGAATTTGGATAGCACACTACATGGACCCCTACACTTCACCTTTTGGAGTGTTTCATTGACTTGTTTTGTACAACAAGGCCTCCACCACACTTAGGTTACATTCCCCTGTCTTGGTTGTGTCTCACCCTTCTCTGTGTAGCACATTTTCTTGATGTTCTTAGCTATTGGTTTCTGGCTTCTTCTTTGCCTATGACTTTAATACTTGTCTGTCCCTGAAACTTAGCTGGGTTGGGAATATCAAGAGATACAGCTATAAATAAAGTATAAAGGGAAAAGTATAGAGGAGGAAAGGAGGCAAGAAAGAGGGGAGGATGGAGATAGAGACAGAAAGATAAAGAGATCTAAAATCTCATTTTAGATTCTGTCTCTCTGATCTGTTCCCAATCCTGATTCCTCTGCGTCATGCTCTTCTTTGGGGGGCAGAAAAAGAGTTGAGGATTTGTGTGGGAGAAGTTTGTTAAGAACTATTTGGGAATGATGTCCTAAGTGAGAAAGGCGACATTGTCAGACCAGTTACCATGTGATGTGCCTATGACACAGGGCTGCGGCAGATCACCTGGGGAGATCTGGAGTAGAACAAGCCTTGAGATAAATCTGATTGATGATTAAAGCCCGCACGATAGTTTCCCTTCCTGGACTAGGTACTGGCTCTAGCTTTTGTTGTGGAAGGAGCATGCCGAGTGAGATAGGTTCCCTTCATCTTCTCTCTGAGTTACCAAAAGACGAGATTTTTGGCAACAGTGGGTAACTGAAATATCGGTCCTAGAGAATAGGGTGGTCTTTGTGGTCAGTAACATATTAACTATGATGCGCTGTTGATAAAGACTTTCTCTGTTCACCTGGTCCTGGTTTAACTTTGGTAAATGGTACTTATCTAAAAAAAACTGTCCATTTCTTTTACATTTTCCAATTTTGTGGCATACAGGCTTTTGTAGTAAGATCTAATGATTCTCTGAATTTCCTCTGTGTCTGTGGTTATGTCCCCCTTATCATTTCTGATCTTATTAATTTGCATGTTCTCTCTCTGCTGTTTGATTAGTTTGGCTAGGGGTTTGTCAATCTTGTTGATTTTCTCCAAGAACCAGCTTTTTGTTTCAGTGATTCTTTGGATTGTTTTCTGTGTTTCCATTTTGTTGATTTCTGCCCTCAGTTTGATTATTTCTAGTCTTCTATTCCTCCTAGGTGAATCTGCTTCTTTTTTTCTAGAGCTTTCAGGTGTGCTGTTAAGTCTCCAATGAGTGCTTTCTCCATTTTCTTTAAGTGGGCACTTAATGCTATGAACTTTACTCTTAGCACTGCCTTCATTGTGTCCCATAGGATTGAGTATGTTGTGTCTTTGTTTTCATTAAATTCAAGGAAGACTTTCATTTTTTTCTTTATTTCTTCTTTGACCCAGGTGTGGTTCAGTAGTTGACTGTTCAGTTTCCATGAGTTTGTAGGCTTTCTGGGGGTAGCATTATTGTTAAATTCTAATTTTAATCCATGGTGATCTGACAGGACACAGGTGGTTACTAATATTTTTTTGTAACTGTGGAAGTTTGCTTTGTTACCGAGTATGTGGTCAATTTTCGAAAAGGTTCCATGAGCCACAGAGAATAAGGTATATTCTTTTTTATTTGGGTGGAATGTTCTATAGATGTCTGTTAAGTACATTTGGTTCATTACCTCCATTAAGTCTTTTAAATCTCTGTTAGATTTCTGTCTGATTGACCTGTCTATTGGTGAGAGAGGAATGTTGAGGTTTCCTACTATTAATGTGTGTGGTTTGATGGCTGCCTTGAGTTCTAGTAATGTTTCTTTTACATAAGTGGGTGCTTTTATAATAGGGGCATAGATATTCAGGATTGAGACTTCATTCTGAAGGATTTTTCCTGTTATGTGTATAAAATGACCCTTTCCATCTCTTCTGATTGATTTTAGTTTGAAGTTAACTTTGTTAGAAATTAGTATGGCCACACCTGCTTGTTTCTTAGGTCCATTTGCTTGATAAACCTTTTCCCAACCCTTTAATCTGAGTAGATGTCTGTCTTTGTGGTTGAGGTGTGTTTCTTGTAAACAGCAGTTGTTGGATCCTGTTTTCGTATCCAATCTCTTAGCCTGTGCCTTTTTATAGGTGAATTGAGTCCATTGATATTAAGTGATATTAATGACCAGTGGTTGTTAACTCCGGACACTTTTTTGTAGTAGAGTTTGTGTGTTTCCCTTCTTCTAGTTGTGCTGGTGAAGGGTCGCTAGATGTCTGAGTTATTGTGGGCATTGTTGGACTCCTTGGTTTGTGATTTTCCTTCTATTACTTTCTGCAAGGCTGGATTTGTGGCTATGTATTGTTTAAATCTGTTTTTGTCCTGGAATATCTTGTTTTCTCCATCAATGGTGAATGCAAGCTTTGCTGGGTAGGGAGCCGAAAAAGGCCAGATCCTATAACCATACTCATGAATATCTTGCATATCACCATAGAACCTTCACCTGGCGATGGATGGAGATAGAAACAGAGCCCCACATTGGAGCACTGGACTGAGCTCCCAAGGTCCTGATGAGGAGCAGAAGGAGAGATAACATGAAAAAGAAAGTCAGAACTGTGAGGGATGCATTCACCCACTGAGACGGCAGGACAGAACTAACGGGAGATCACGAAGTCCAGTTGGAATGGGACTGATGGAACATCCAACCAAACCAGACTCTCTGAAAGTGGCTGACGGTGGAGGCTGACAGAGAAGCCAAGAACAATGGCGATGGGCTTGGTCTCTACGACAAGGACGGGCTCTGTGTGAGCCTTGTCAGTTTGGTTGCTCACCTTCCTGGATCTGGAGGGAGTTGGGAGGTTCTTGGACTCAACATAGTGTAGGGAACCCTGATGGCTCTTTGGCCTGGAGAGGGAGGGAGTAGGGGTATGGGTGGAGGGGAGGGGAGGGAAGAGGGAGGAGGAGGGGAGGAGACGGAAATCTTTAATTAAAAAAATTAAAAATAAAAAAGACTTTCTCTGTTAATAAAAAAAGGAATCTAATAAATCATCCCTGTTTAAGTCCATCTGTAATGCTGCCCTAGATATTTGCCTGTAGGGAGTTAACAAATATTATTTTCTTTAAAGGAAATTTAGCACAATATCTGGCAACTGCCTTACTATGGCCTTTAGTATTATATAGGTTAGAGCCATAGATCCTGATTATGCTACCAACAAATTTATAATTTATATTTATAAAATGTGTTTAATTTACATTTTATATTATATTCTTTATATTTTACTTTATTCTGTACTTTATTTTTATAATATATAAATTATTATACTTCTATAGCATGCATGGAATTGAGGGTCACAAAGATGATGCATGCCAAGAACAATAACCAACCAGTAGTAAATACTCTCTGATAATGAATGCTGTTTCTGCCACAATTTTGACTATTGTCATATGGATCTGGAGATGAACCTAGTGCTAGCAGAGACAGGTACGGAGGGTGATTCAGAGATGAGAATTGGACAAAGGAGATTCCCTGGAGCTCAGCTACATTTCGCTATTTCTGTCTTTTCAGTTCCCAAACCCAATATTCATCCATTCACTTTTCCAATATTATTTCTGAACATATAAAGTGAGATGTGCAGTAATATAATTCCTTCAGGTGCTCAGGTTTTGTTGGGCCTCATGAGGCCCACTGTAACTTCCTAAGCCTAACTGGAGTCTGATGAGGCCCAGTGTAACTTCCTGAGCCTAACTTGAGTTTGGAGAGGAGTGACTCAGCACAGTCTGACCTAGGCCCGCCTCTGCCCAGCCACTGCTGACGTAGCAGGATATTACTGGCCCTTATTCCTTACTCCATCTCACCCTATCCCAAGACTCAAACCCACTACCTCAGCCCTATGTAAGCTCCTGCCCTGATGCAACAAATTGAGATCCTGCTTCAACTGACTCCTGGCTCAATGTGTGTTTCTCCCTGGTGGCCAGGGGTAAGGGGTGTGGGTTGAGCATGTGGGTGGGGCAGTGTGTGAGTCCTTCAACACTCACCATCCCACTCAGCACCAGGGAGAGACCAGAAGGACTGGCTCTACCTCAGCCTTATCTGCTAGAGAACCTGGCAAGGTTTGAGTTCCCATCATCTATCAAAGAACCAAAATAAAGAGAATCTCTCAGTATTATCAAGAATAAAATAAGGTCATATATGTAAACAATCTTTTTAAACTCAGAAGGTTGTGGGTCTTTTTAATGAATCATGACAGTAATCAGGATGACAGTACAATATGGGACAGCCAAAGCCACGCATAATGGAACACTAAAGCCAAATAATGTTTTAATTCAAGATCTCACTTCCTTTGTGGGTCCTCATTCCAATAATTTACTATGGTAATTATTGAGAATACAAATTTTCAGTTATATTTTTTGATACAATAGTTATCAGAGAGTAGATAGGATAGATTGGGTGTCCACATATGTCTCTTACCTTGATTCAAGTAGACACATTGCTTATAAAAGCCTCTGATCTCTGTCTATTAAAAAAATAAACAATTTTAGAAACACGTCAGTTTTTTTTTTAATTTTATGACAGTCTCATTTGAAGTTTCTTGGTGGAAAAGGCATATATTTGTATGTTATAGGGGAAACTGGTTGGTATTTAGAACAAATTTTAAAAGTTATATATAAGTATATATGTCTGTATGTTTATATGTATGTATTAGCAGTTGTCTTTAAAAGTCTTAGACAATTCTATTCAAAATTCAGGGTGCTGCTAAAGTCACCTTTCTATTATATGTAAAGTCATTAATGGGACATTCCATCTGAACTGGTGAGTGAATGCGGACCCTGGGGCAACCTGCCCTGGAAGAGAGCACAGACCCCCCTACCCCCACTTCCCTCTGCAGGCTTGTGTAGGTTCTCCGGTCCCTGTGTCTCCCAAGTTTTCCTTAGTGTTCTCAGGTGTCCTGCTCCTGTTCTAAGGCCATCCACCCAAAGGGGTCAGACTCTGGCCCCCAGGCAGGTCTGAGGATTCCTGCGGAGGGGTGCGGGCTCCTTCAGATTGTGCTGCCGGGTTCGCTGTGTGGTATTCCATCCCGCCCTGCCCCCACCTTGGCCCTTTTGTCTGGGCTGCGACCCTGGGCTGCCTGGGATCCCTGATCCTGTGCCCTGACATTCCATCTGAACTGGTGAGTGAATGCGGACCCGGGGGCCACCTGCCCTGGAAGAGAGCACAGACCCTCCTACCCCCACTTCCCTCTGCAGGCTTGTGTAGGTTCCCCGGTCCCTGTGTCTCCCAAGTTTTCCTTAGTGTTCTCAGGTGTCCTGCTCCTGTTCTAAGGCCATCCACCCAAAGGGGTCAGACTCTGGCCTCCAGGCAGGTCTGAGGATTCCTGCGGAGGGGTGCGGGCTCCTTCAGATTGTGCTGCCGGGTTCGCTGTGTGGTATTCCATCCCGCCCTGCCCCCACCTTGGCCCTTTTGTCTGGGCTGCGACCCCGGGCTGCCTGGAATCCCTGATCCTGTGCCCTGACATTCCATCTGAACTGGTGAGTGAATGCGGACCCTGGGGCAACCTGCCCTGGAAGAGAGCACAGACCCCCCTACCCCCACTTCCCTCTGCAGGCTTGTGTAGGTTCTCCGGTCCCTGTGTCTCCCAAGTTTTCCTTAGTGTTCTCAGGTGTCCTGCTCCTGTTCTAAGGCCATCCACCCAAAGGGGTCAGACTCTGGCCCCCAGGCAGGTCTGAGGATTCCTGCGGAGGGGTGCGGGCTCCTTCAGATTGTGCTGCCGGGTTCGCTGTGTGGTATTCCATCCCGCCCTGCCCCCACCTTGGCCCTTTTGTCTGGGCTGCGACCCTGGGCTGCCTGGGATCCCTGATCCTGTGCCCTGACATTCCATCTGAACTGGTGAGTGAATGCGGACCCTGGGGCAACGTGCCCTGGAAGAGAGCACAGACCCCCCTACCCCCACTTCCCTCTGCAGGCTTGTGTAGGTTCCCCGGTCCCTGTGTCTCCCAAGTTTTCCTTAGTGTTCTCAGGTGTCCTGCTCCTGTTCTAAGGCCATCCACCCAAAGGGGTCAGACTCTGGCCTCCAGGCAGGTCTGAGGATTCCTTTAAGGGAGTGCGGGCTTCTTCAGATTGTGACGCAAGGAATAGGTCCTCCTCTGGCACTGGGGAGATCCAACCAGTTTCAGTCACAGCAAAGATTGGTCTAGGACACCAAACGCCTCCGGGCTCCTTTTGAAGGAAGAGATGGGCAGACGCCAATGCAGGAGCTCCTCCAACAACATGAGAGGCAATATGACATCACCACAAGCCAGACATCCCGAAACAACAAGAATTGAACACCCTACCCCAGAAGATATAGAAGAAACCGACCTTAAACAGTACTTTATGAAAATAGTAGAGGACCTTAAACAGGAGGTAAAAAACTGCCATAAAGAAATGGAGATGACAAACAAAAAGGTAGACGAAATAAATAAATCGCTCAAAGATACCCAAGAAAAACAAGAAAAACAAGAAAAAGCAATCAAACAGGTAAGGGAAACAGTACAAGACCTGATAAATGAAATGGAGGTACTGAAGAAAACACAATCTGAGGGACGACTGGAAATGGAAACTCTGAGTAAACGAACAGAAACTTCAGAGACAAGTATTTCCAACCGAATACAAGAGATGGAAGAAAGAATCTCGGACTCTGAAGATACTATAGAGGAAATAAACTCACAGATTAAAGAATTAAACAAATCTAACAAATTCTTAACACAAAACATTCAGGAAATCTGGGACACCATGAAAAGACCAAACCTAAGAATAATTGGGGTAGAAGAAGGAGAAGAATTACAACTCAAAGGCCCAGAAAACATATTCAACAAAATTATAGAAGAAAACTTCCCCAACCTAAAGAAGGATGTTCCTATGAAGGTACAAGAAGCCTACAGAACACCAAATAGACTGGATCAAAAGAAAGCATCCCCACGCCATATAATAATCAAAACACAAAACATACAGAATAAAGAACAGATATTAAGAGCTGCAAAGGAAAAAGGTCAAGTAACATATAAAGGGAAACCTATCAGAATTACACCTGATTTCTCAATGGAAACCATGAAAGCCAGAAGAGCTTGGATAGATGTGCTACAGACACTAAGGGAACATGGATGCAAGCCTAGACTATTATACCCAGCAAAGCTTGCATTCACCATTGATGGAGAAAACAAGATATTCCAGGACAAAAACAGATTTAAACAATACGCAGCCACAAATCCAGCCTTGCAGAAAGTAATAGAAGGAAAATCACAAACCAAGGAGTCCAACAATGCCCACAATAACTCAGGCATCTAGCGACCCTTCACCAGCACAACTAGAAGAAGGGAAACACACAAACTCTACTACTAAAAATGACTGAAGTTAACAACCACTGGTCATTAATATCACTTAATATCAATGGACTCAATTCACCTATAAAAAGGCACAGGCTAAGAGACTGGATACGAAAACAGAATCCAACATTTTGCTGTTTACAAGAAACACACCTCAACCACAAAGACAGACACCTATTCAGAGTAAAGGGTTGGGAAAAGGTTTATCAAGCAAATGGCCCTAAGAAACAAGCGGGTGTGGCCATACTAATTTCCAACAAAGTTGACTTCAAACTAAAATCAATCAGAAGAGATGGAAAGGGACACTTTATACTCATAACAGGAAAAATCCATCAGAATGAAGTCTCAATCCTGAATATCTATGCCCCTAATATAAAAGCTCCCACTTATGTAAAAGAAACACTTCTAGAACTCAAGGCAGCCATCAAACCACACACACTAATAGTTGGAGACTTCAACACTCCTCTCTCACCAATGGACAGGTCAATCAGACAGAAACCTAACAGAGAATTGAAAGACTTAATGGAGATAATGAACCAAATGGACTTAACAGACATCTATAGAACATTCCACCCAAATAGGAAAGAATATACCTTCTTCTCCGCGGCTCATGGAACCTTTTCGAAAATTGACCATATACTTGGTAACAAAGCAAACTTCCACAGTTACAAAAAAATATTAGTAACCACCTGTGTCTTATCGGATCACCATGGATTAAAATTAGAATTCAACAACAATGCTACCCCCAGAAAGCCCACAAACTCATGGAAACTGAACAGTCAACTACTGACCCACACCTGGGTCAAGGAAGAAATAAAGAAAGAAATTAAAGTCTTTCTTGAATTTAATGAAAACAAAGACACAACATACTCAAACCTATGGGACACAATGAAAGCAGTGCTAAGAGGAAAGTTCATAGCCCTAAGTGCCCACTTAAAGAAAACGGAGAAAGCGCTCATTGGTGACTTAACAGCACACCTGAAAGCTCTGGAAAAAAAAGAAGCAGACTCACCTAGGAGAAGTAGAAGACTGGAAATAATCAAATTGAGGGCAGAAATTAACAAAATAGAAACACAGAAAACAATCCAAAGAATCAATGAAACAAGAAGCTGGTTCTTGGAGAAAATCAACAAGATTGACAAACCCTTAGCCAAACTAATCAAACAGCAGAGGGAGAACACGCAAATTAATAAGATCAGAAATGAAAAGGGGGACATAACCACAGACACAGAGGAAATTCAGAGAATCATTAGATCTTACTACAAAAGCCTGTATGCCACAAAATTGGAAAATGTAAAAGAAATGGACAGTTTTTTAGATAAATACCATATACCAAAGTTAAACCAGGACCAGGTAAATGCTCTAAATCGTCCTGTAAGTCGCGAAGAATTAGAAACTGTTATCAGAAACCTCCCTACCAAAAAGAGCCCAGGACCAGATGGTTTCAATGCGGAATTCTACCAGAACTTCCAAGAAGACCTAATACCTATACTCCTTAAGGTATTTCATAATATAGAAACGCAAGAGTCACTGCCAAATTCCTTCTATGAAGCTACAGTTACCCTGATACCTAAACCACACAAAGACTCAACCAAGAAAGAGAATTACAGGCCAATCTCACTCATGAACATTGATGCAAAAATTCTCAATAAAATACTGGCAAACCGAATCCAAGAACACATTAGAAAAATTATCCATTACGATCAAGTAGGCTTCATCCCAGAGATGCAGGGCTGGTTCAACATACGAAAATCTATCAATGTAATCCATCATATAAATAAACTGAAGGAAAAAAACCATATGGTCATCTCATTAGATGCTGAAAAAGCATTTGACAAAATTCAGCACCCTTTTATGATAAAGGTCTTGGAGAGATTAGGGATACAAGGGTCATTCCTAAATATAATAAAAGCTATTTACAGCAAGCCGACAGCTAACATCAAACTAAATGGAGAGAAACTCAAGGCTATCCCACTAAATTCAGGAACACGACAAGGCTGTCCACTCTCTCCTTATCTCTTCAATATAGTGCTTGAAGTTCTAGCAATAGCAATAAGACAACATAAGGGAATCAAGGGGATTCAATTTGGAAAGGAAGAAGTTAAACTTTCATTATTTGCAGATGATATGATAGTATACATAAGCGACCCCAAAAACTCCACCAAAGAACTCCTACAGCTGATAAACTCCTTCAGTAACGTGGCAGGTTACAAGATCAACTCCAAAAAATCAGTCGCCCTTTTATACACAAAGGATAAGGAAGCAGAGAGGGAAATCAGAGAAGTATCACCTTTCACAATAGCCACAAATAGCATAAGATATCTGGGAGTATCGCTAACCAAGGAACTGAAGGATTTATTTGACAAGAACTTTAAGTCTTTGAAGAAAGAAATTGAAGAGGATACCAGAAAATGGAAGGATCTCCCCTGCTCGTGGATTGGGAGGATCAACATAGTAAAAATGGCAATTCTTCCAAAAGCAATCTATAGATTCAATGCAATCCCAATCAAGGTCCCATTAAAATTCTTCACAGAGATTGAGAGGACAATAATCAACTTTATATGGAAAAACAAGAAACCCAGGATAGCCAAAAAAATCTTATACAATAAAGGTTCTTCTGGAGGCATTACCATCCCTGACTTCAAACTCTATTACAAAGCTACAGTATTGAAAACAGCTTGGTATTGGCATAAAAACAGAGAAGTTGACCAATGGAATCGTATAGAAGACCCGGATCTTAAACCACAAACCTATGAACACCTGATTTTTGATAAAGGAGCCAAAAGTACACAATGGAAGAAAGAGGGCATCTTCAACAAATGGTGCTGGCATAACTGGATGTCAACCTGTAGAAGAATGAAAGTAGATCCATATCTATCACCATGCACAAAACTCAAGTCCAAATGGATTAAAGACCTCAATATTAATTTGAACACATTGAGCTTGATAGAGGAGAAAGTGGGAAGTACTCTACAACAAATGGGCACAGGGAACCGTTTCCTACGCATAACCCCAGCTGCACAGACTTTAAGGGCAACATTGAATAAATGGGACCTCCTGAAGTTGAGCAGCTTCTGTAAAGCAAAGGACATTGTCACTAAGACACAAAGGCAGCCTACTGACTGGGAAAAGATCTTCACCAACCCTGCAACTGACAAAGGTCTGATCTCTAAAATATATAAGGAACTCAAGAGACTAGACGGCAAAATGCCAATTAACCCAATTAAAAAATGGGGTGCTGAATTGAACAGAGAATTCTCAACAGAAGAAGTTCGAATGGCCAAAAGACACTTAAGGTCATGCTCAACCTCCCTAGCTATCAGGGAAATGCAAATCAAAACAACTTTGAGATATCATCTTACACCTGTCAGATTGGCTAAAATCCAAAACACCAATAATAACCTTTGCTGGAGAGGTTGTGGGGTAAGGGGTACACTCATCCATTGCTGGTGGGAATGCAAACTTGTGCAACCACTTTGGAAAGCAGTGTGGCGGTTTCTCAGGAAATTCGGGATCAACCTACCCCAGGATCCAGCAATTCCACTCTTGGGAATCTACCCAAGAGATGCCCAATCATACAACAAAAGCATATGCTCATCTATCTTCATAGCAGCATTATTTGTAATAGCCAGATCCTGGAAACAACCTAGATGCCCTTCAGTGGAAGAATGGATGAAGAAACTGTGGAATATATACATGCTAGAATACTACTCAGCGGTGAAAAACAATGACATCTTGAATTTTGCAGGCAAATGGATGGAAATAGAAAACACTATTCTGAGTGAGGTAACCCAGACCCATAAAGATGAACATGGGATGTACTCACTCATAGTCGGTTTCTAGCCATAATTAAAGGACATTGAGCCTATAAATTTGGGATCCTTGAGAAAATAATAAGAAGGTGAACTCCTAAAAAAAGATATAGTAATCCTCCTGGATATTGGAAGTAGACACGATCGCCAGGCAAAATTGGGAACTTGAGGGTTGGGCAAGACTGGGCCAAGGGAAGATGGGGAGAGAAAAGTGTGAAGGGGAGAACCGGGGGAGCTCAGAGGAATGGGGTGCTTGGGATATAGGAAGGGTAGATATGGGAGCAGGGAAGCATATATCTTAATTTAAGGAGCTACCTGAGGGTTGTCAAGAGACTTGACCCTAGAGGGGATCCCAGGTTTCCAGGGAGACGCCCCCAGCTAGTTCCTTGGGCAGCCGAGGAGAGGGAGCCTGAAAAGGCCAGTTCCTATAGCCATACTGATGAATTTCTTGCATATCACCATAGAACCTCCATCTGACGATAGATGAAGAAAATGACAGAGCCCCACATGGGAGCACCGGACTGAGCCCCCAAGGTCCGGATGAGGAGCAGAAGGAGAGAGAACATGAGAAAGAAAGTCAGGACCGTGAGGGAACCTCCATCTGGCGACAGATGGGGAAGGTGACTGAGCCCCACATTGGCGCACTGGACTGAACTCCCAAGGTCCTGATGAGGAGCAGAAGGAGCGAGAACATGAGGGAGAAAGTCAGGAACGAGAGGGGAAAGAAGAAGAAGCAATGAAGCCAACGAGATTTCACTTGGCTATTGGAAGGTTGAGAATGTTGCTGAATTTCCCAGGAGTCTGTGCACACGACCAAGTTGCCAGTGTCTTAACTACTGGAATTGTCAGGTTCACCCCAGTCGTGTTCATTGTGAAGGCACCAGGCTATTGGTGAATCTCAGCATCAGCATCATTTGTTGACAGAGTTCCTACTGATTGTGCCACGTATTTGAAGAACCTCCACCTGACGATAGATGAAGAAAATGACAGAGCCCCACATTGGAGCACTGAACTGAGCTCCCAAGGTCCTGATGAGGAGCAGAAGGAGAGAGAACATGAGAAAGAAAGTCAGGACCGTGAGGGGTGCGTTCACTCATGGAGACGGTGGGACAGAACTAATGGGAGATCACCAACTCCAGTTGGAATTGGACTGATGGAACATGCGACCAAACCCGTCCTTCTGAATGTGGCCAACAGCGGGGGCTGACTGAGAAGCAAAGGACAATGGCTCTGGGCTCTGATTCTTCTGCATGGACGGGCTCTGTGGGAGCCTTCTCAGCTTGGCCGATCACCTTCCTGGACCTGGTGGGAGTTGGGAGGACCTTGGTCTTAGCATAGAGTGGGGAACCCTGATGGCTCCTTGGACTTGAGAGGGAGGGAGGGGAGGTATGGGTGGAGGGGAGGGGAGGGAAGGGGGAGAAGGAGGGGAGGGAAGGGGGAGGAGGAGGGGAGGGAAGGGGGAGGAGGAGGGCAGGAGATGGAAATTTTTAAATATAAAAAAAATAAACCATAAAAAAAAAAAAAAAAAAAATATATATATAAAAAAAAAAATATAAAGTCATTAATGTGTCTGACATTTGTCATAAGATTTATATGATACTGTTTTCTTAATTTCTACAGCAACCCACTGGGGAAAACATTATTCTTTCTGTTAGTATATTAATAATTCTTCAGCTTCAGGGGAGTACATTTACTTGCATAATTTTATAAAGGTAGTAAGCAGAAAACGCAGGATGTGTCCCCAATATGTTAACTCATCAAATCTCTGGTTTTTTAAATCAATTTGTCAGATATAAAATGTGTTCACAGACTAATATATATATAAAGTAATATACTAATCTAATATATATCAAGGCTGGTACATTAAATACTATATTAGTCTTTGGATAGGAAATAGGAGATGTCTCTAGAGGCAGGACAGATGAGCCACATAGCACAAACAAGTTATTGAGAATATTTTCTGTGCACCTCTGTAGATGAGCACAGTAAACAGCTGACTCCACTCTTTTTTTCTGACAACAAATGTAAAGATAGGTTAGAACAGGACATCATTTTATAATGAAGTCTTAAACTTTAAAATGTTGGCAGGGACATTTAAAATAAGTAATTTCATGTTGTAGATCTGCAAATAAAGTATTGTTGACTATCCTAGTGATTAAAAAGACAGTAACAAGACACACATATCCAAAGAACATTAAGCAAAAGAGAAATTAAAATAAACTTACTGATGTTCACATCTGGGTTTACACTAAACTAAATTGTCATTCAGTGCACACATATTCACCCACAGTGATAACTACATTAGGATAGTGAGTATGCTAACATCTCCGACCTTAATATGTGGTTGTTACTAGCTTTTCCACACTTGGGCCATCATAATGACTAGTAATGTAGTAGACAGACCTTGTTCCCCAACACGGCCATGTTCAGAAGCTCAGAATCTATAAAAGGTTAGTGTGATGTAATATTAACTTGCCATAAATTAGAACCACATGAGGCAGTAGCCTTAACTGAGGAACTGTCTTGAGTTCATTTGGATGTGACGCACCACTAATATGTGATACTCACTGATAGCAGCCAAAATAAAAAGGCATATGGCAAAGGAGGAGAATTCGCCTTTTGCTGATTTCTACACAGAAATGAGAAGCAGCATTTTCAGGATTCCATTCTCACCTGAGGAATAACACCTCTCCAGGAATCTCCCAGAGTTTCCGTGCCTGACTGAAACTGCTGAGTCTATCAGCTCTGTGGATTGAGAAGCGACTGGATTATCCACCATAAAGTAGTCATTCTATTGGTTCTGTTCTTCTAGAGAACCTTTACTAACACATCTCAGGTCATTTGAATATGGAAATTATAACCTTACAATTGCATTTTATTATGTTGAATTCCTTGGCAGCTAAATGCTCTTACATAGGTTTGTGAGATGTAAAAAAATGAAAGTAGAATGAGAGGAATTAATAGAAAGCTTGAGGAAGACTTGGTCTGACATTATGAACTGCAAGTGGACCAACCATTCTGGAAAAGGAACAATATTGTGTTGGTTTGCAATTATACCAGACAGTAATCTTTAAACTTAACCATCATTTTACTTTCACAGGATCCCATAGGAAGAACATTGCCCCCATGACATCTGGAAGTTATTCTAGAAAACGACATCCTCTCTTCAAACAAAGTGTGTCCTCAGGATTAAGGATATTAATTAGAGGTTGATTATAACAGGTATAAAGTTGGGGGTTGGGGTGAAAATTATCTAGGCTCAGGGAACTCTTTGAAAAAGAAAAAGAGGGAAATTGGATGGAATTATAGATAGATTAATGTGAGCTTACTCACACTAATAATAACAGTGAGTAATAGAATGAATACTTGTGAGCTATTATTTATAGGCAGTTTACATTGGTATAGATTCTTGTATATTGATAAAAATTCAAATCATATTGAATATGCTCCTACTTCTGTCTACAATATTTGTACATTCAGGGCAATATTATTTTGTCATATTGTATACATGCATGCATGCTTCTACCTCTGTTTAAAACATTTTTGTATATCAATACAATTTTAGGATATATTTATCATATTGCACTATACATTTCTACCTCTGATCAAGTTACTTATACATTGATTATATTTTATGGTCATTGTCCTCATTAGCTGCACAGTTGCTTAAAGATTCTTTAATATTCTAATATGAAGTCTTAGTCTTTTTTTCTGGTTTTTCGAGACAGGGTTTCTCTGTGGCTTTTGGAGCCTGTCCTGGAACTAATTCTTGTAGACCAGGCTGGTCTCTAACTCACAGAGATCCGCCTGCCTCTGCCTCCCAAGTGCTGGGATTAAAGGCGTGCGCCACCACCGCCCGGCTGAAGTCTTAGTCTTAAAGCTATATAGGTATTAAGAATTATAGGTCAATATTCATCCATGTTTGTCACACTTATAGTTAGACTAATCAGGTTCTTTAGATACATAGAGATTGTGTTCAAAGAATTGTAGAGTATAACATTTAAATAACTTAGGAATCTGGTGATGTGAGACACAATTGCTCTTGGCAGTACTGCTCTATTCCTGAGAGAATGTTGAACATCGAAGACACTCCTCTCGGAGCTTGTTTTCTTCTTGGCAAAACTAAACTTTGGGCAGGGAGATGCCCATGCCTTGACCACTGACAAAATGCATGGTGTCTGAACAGGACAAACATGATACAAGAAAAATTCTATCAAATCCTGCCAAGACAGGGTAAGATGGTTTTGAAATTTTTCCTGTCTCTGAACATGGTCTGTCAGTTATTCTAGGCCTTAGTCAAATTTGGCTCTCCAACATTGCAAATGAAACTTTGGGTGATTGCCCAGGTAGCCAGTTGTCTCTGTCATTTATTGTACATTTTGGAAGTTGCTTGATTGCACTTCTTACTTACTCAAGTAATATTGTCTCCCTTCTTTAATGGGGTTGAAGACTATATAGTCATAGTTACTTGGCCAAGTTAATTCTAATACAAGGCTTAGACTCCTTTGGATAGGATAAATGTTGAAACTTTTAGCATAAATTTCTTGCTTTTTTATTCTTGTAATTCTAATTTTTATACTTGATATTTGTTCTTATTGTATATAGTTTGGTATTAGGCTTAGAACTCTCTTATTTAGACAAAAGGGGGTGGTGCTGTGGGAGCTCCTTCAGCCAATAGTCTTTAAGATACCAGCTCACTTGGGTGTGGTCTCTTATACTGTAAGTGCTGAGGTAAAGTTTATGCTCCCTCTATCTCTTCTAGCTGCTGGATTTGGTTCATGTTGTCTGTTCATGCAGAGGACTTTGATCTGTTAGTTTATGCCTAAATAAATAACCCTTTATTATACTCAATTCTTAGCTAGTGTGAGATTTCTTTTAAGCATCTGTTTTCAATACTGTTCTCTGAAAAGTCTAAAAGAATTAAGAGTGCCATCAGTGTTGGTGAGATCCATTTCAAATGATGACTACTTGGACCATAAAGTAACAAGTTGTGTATAGTTTAAATCTACTAAGTTTGTGGTTCTTGGTTTCAACTAGAAGAGGAACCAGAATTCTCCAGGGTTAATGAAAGAAAACAGGTTAGTAGTTCAGTGACCTGACAATTCTTCTCTGGCTGGTAATGATTGTGATCTAGATCTTAGCAAGGCTCAGTGTCTGGCAAGTACTTTGGATGCTTCCCTTCCTTAGAAAGAAACCCAATATGTAGTCTTGATATGATAAATCATTCTTATTAAAATAGGTTGTTGCTGATCTTTCCTGTTTTGGAAAACAAGCAAAATCCCATTCCAACTTTTGCACTCAGGTTCAACCTTTTCCCATGGGTACCTCTGGAAAGTAAATTTTTCTGAAGGTAGTGTCCATATCTGGTCCATGAATGAAAACTTTTGATGCCTCTCTGCCTCAAATATTTGATAATGTACTCTCATCACAAATTCGGCCCTTTTTTCTGCTCTATTCAGCTTTTCACTATTGATGCTCTGATGAATCCAGCAGGCATTTAGTGACTTATATAATTAGTGTCTTCATTTGGTTTTGAAGGAGGCAACATCTCTGACTATGATGTTAATTTACATATGATGCATCAGGCTCAAATCTCTCTTTAAAAAGAATGTATAAGAAATGAATATTTACTTAGAGTGACAGAAGAGCAGCAGTAATCTGGAGATTGTGTCAGAAGATCTAGGAGAAAATGATGGATTACCTAAGGGCAAAGAAACTCTTGGGATGGACTGCATCCAAAAACATGCTTTGATAATAGCCTTAGGTAGGCACAATTTGAGAATCCTATCATATTGGGCACTTTCCCTTGGAGCTGTGTATTCTGGTGTATTCTGTGCCATTAATTGACAGTACTTTAACACTTTGGAAGGAGAATTCATAAGCAAATAAATAGTTTTCAGAACTTCTGTTTGCAAAAGAAAATGAATTTTTCTATGTACTTATTATGAAATTTGAAAAGAAAAACAAAAGTTTGATCTCATGATCATGTCAAGCTTATGATTTCTACTTATGAATTAGTAAATTGAGCAAAAGTGAATAAAAAAATGAAAAATTTTCTAATCTGATCCATCTAGATAATTAGCAACTTGTACATTAGTTTTTCAGTATAATTGCTTCTAGCTGCAGTTTCTGTTGATAGTATAGTTGTGATAATTGAGAATGTAAAGAAATTAACAGCATTTTCAGCTGGGACTGCTGCATTTTCAAATAACATTTTGTTTAATGCTTACTTTAAAGAAAAAAGCTAGACAAAAATAAAGGCTTAAGTTGTGAATACACATGTAACAATAAACTCTGGCTTAAACATTAAAATTTTGTAATGTTAGGATAGTTATAGAAGCTATACTCTTATATAGTTTTTGTGTACACAAGACATGAATATCTATATTATTCAACAACAGTTTTCATAAACCTTGGCATCTACAAACTTTGGCTCTGTAAATACAGCATCAGGCCTGGGTAAAATACAGCATCAGGCCTGGGTATATACTTTTTCATGAGAACCTTAGTGTATTGATACACAGATAATATCATGCAACAGTGTATTTTTACATACACTGTGAACACAAAATTTTAGGTTACTTGTGCTATAGAAATCATACAGCCAATACCCTTTAAGTTAACTGTTCACTAGAGCATGGCCTCTTATACTATTTATGCTGATGTGAATCATGCATCCTTTCTCTTTTCCAGCTGCAGGATTCAGTTTCTGTTCTCTGTTCCAGCAGAGGATTCTGATTTGTGTGTCTCCTCCTAAATAAATAACCATCTGTTATTCTCAACTCTGAGCTACTGTGGGGTTTCTTTTAAGCTTCCTTCATACATGCATAGAGGGCCATTTTAGTTTTGTTTCTAACAAGTTATCCAAAATCTTTCTTTCTTTCTTTCTTTCTTTCTTTCTTTCTTTCTTTCTTTCTCTCTCTCTCTCTCTCTCTCTCTCTCTCTCTCTCTCTCTCTCTCTCTCTCTCTCTCTCTCTCCCTCTCTCTCTCTTTCTTTCTTTCCTTATTTATTTATTAAAAATCTCCACCTCCTTCTCTCCTCCCATTTTCCTCCCCTTCCCCATCCCTTCTCCAGTCCTAAGAGAAGTCAGGGTGCACTGCCCTGTGGTAAGTTCAAGGCCCTCCCCACTCTATCCAGGTCTAAGAAGGTGTGCATCCAAACAGACTAGGCTCCCAAAAAGCCAGTACATGCAGTAGAATCAAAACCTAGTACCATTATCATTGGTTTCTCAGTCAGCCATCATTGTCAACCACATTCAGAGAGTGTGGTCTGATCATATGCTCGTTCAGTCCCAGTCCAGCTTGCCTTGGTGAGCTCCCATTAGATCAGTCACACTGTCTCAATGGATGGATGCACCCCTCGGGGTCCTGACTTTTTTGCTCACGTTCTCCCTTCTGCTCTTCATCTGGACCTTGGAAGCTCAGTACAGTGCTCTGATGTGGGTCTCTGTCTCTATCTCCATCCATTGCTAGATGAAGGTTCTATGGTGATATGCAAGATATTCATCAGTGTGACTATGGGAGAAAGCCAGTTCAGGCAGCCTCTTTTCTGCTGCCCAAGGACCTAGCTGGGGACATCCTCTTGTACACCTGGGAGCCTCTCTAGAGCCAAGTCTTGCCAACCCTAAAATGGCTCCCTTAATTAAGATATCTTCTTCCCTGCTCCCATATCCACCCTTCCTCCATCTCAACCATCCCATTCTCCCAAGTTCTCCCCGATCCTCCCCTTCTACCTTTTCTCTCCCCATCTCCCCTTCCTCCCACCCCACCCCCACCTCCATGCTCCCAACTTTTGCCCAGTAATCTTTGGGAATATACCCAAGAGATGCCCAATCATACTATAAAAGCATTTGTTCAACTATGTTCATAGCAACACTATTTGTAATAGCTAGAACCTGGAAACAACCTAGGTGCCCCTCAATGGAAGAATGGATAAAGGTGTAGCAAATGTATACACATTAGGGTTCTACTCAGCAGAAAAAAAAAAAACCAATGACATCTTGAATTTTGCATGCAAATGGATGAAAATAGAAAACACTTTACTGAGTGAGATAACCTAGACCCAAAAACATGAATATGGTATGTACTCACTCATTCTAGCCATGAACAATGGATATTGAGCCTATAGTTCATGATCCCAGAGAAACTAAGTAAGAAGGTGAACACAAAGAAAAAAATATATTTATCCTCCTGGATATTGGAAGTAGACAAGATCATCCAATCTTAAACACTCATCATAGTGCCGTTGAGCCAACCAAAGTCTGGGAAGCACAAAGGATGGATAAGGTAGACACATTTCAGTGACTTTATACATAAAACATTTTGGTGTTTTGTTTGAATGTTTGTTTTACTCTGTTTTCTGAAGGAAATATGTAAGAGATAAAGAAAGCTAACCTCATGTTTCTTTTCAATAGAGGAGGAACTAAAACATGTACTTCATTAGAACATTATAAAGGGTATTTTATGGAAGGAAAACAAAAATAAGCAGATAGGATCATATAGAAACATCATATTGAATGTTATTGAATCTGTGAGCACCATGTACACTAACCTGAAATGACTCATTAAAACAACTAAATAAATCCATACCATAATTTATTTGCTGTTTTTATCCTTATTGTTCACCTAATTTGCAAATACACATATTTCTCTTATCATAAATATTAGATATTCTCTTTGTTTTAATTAATTTAATATAGACCATTCGTTATGGAATAAACTTGTAGAAGACTGCTCATTCACTTCTCAGTTGCCCAGACCCGGATAATCACATAGGAGCTATATTATTACAACACTGTTTGGCCTATTAGCTCAGATTTCTTATTAACTAACTCTTACATATTAAATTAACCAATTTCTAATAATCTGTGTATTGTCACAAGGCTGTGGTTTACCGTAAGTTTCCTGCAGAGGCATCTTTCTCCTTCAGCAACTATATGGTGTCTATCTGACTCTCCCTACTCTCTCTCTGTCTCTCTCTCTATCTCTGTCTCTTTCTCTCTCTCTCTCTGTGTGTGTGTGTGTATGTGTGTGTGTGTTATGATTTCTTGCCTTGTTTTACTCTGCTAAGCCATTGGTCAAAACAGATTTATTCATTGACTAATAAAAACATCATATATACAGAAGGACATCCCACATCATCTCCCTTTTTTCATCTAAAAAAGAAAGGTTTTTAACTTTTAACATAATAAAATTAGATATAACAAAACAGGTTCAAGTGAGAATTAAAGTTACAATAATTAGTCTATTTTTATCTGGAAAAATTAAAGAAAATATTCTATCATTTATTTCATTTTTTGTCAGTCTAAAGTTCATATCTAATTTATCTCTTATCATAAATAAGGAAAACTATAGCTATCTGTCTTCAAGTCCTCAAAGACTCCAGAATGATATAATATTACCTAAATAAGCAGGAGGTGCATTGTAAGCAACTTCAAAAGTTCTAGAATTGACAGAGACATCTCTCTTCCTGGACAGTCACCCAAAGTTCTTCTGTAACATTGGAGTGTCCATCTTCAGCCTATGGGCCCATAATGCCTGGCAGACTTTTCAATGAAGAAGGAAATTTGAAGATTTTTTTTCCTTGTAATGGCAAAGTTCATCAGTTGCTTTCTTCTGTGTCCTGCAGAATATCTGGCAGTTTCTTCTGTGAAGCGGGAACCCTGAAGGACCATCCCATCTTTTGAAAAGTTCAGCAGTCACTTTTCTGTGGGTTTTGTTATACCAGTTAATACAGCATACCAACAAACAGTCCAGAAAAGTACAGTTTCTTGTCCAAATGGCTAGTCTTGTCCCATTGAAGGCAAATTCCATAACAAGCTTTATCAATGCTCATTAACCTCTTGAAGTAGATTTGTGCTGTCAGAAGCAGACATGTCTCATTATCAAGAAAAGCATAAGTTCTTAAAACATTATAAATGCAGGTATTTGTAAGGTTTGAAGAATACCTACACATCTGAAATATATCTTTATATATCTAGAAAAGCTAACTAATATAAATACAGTTTAACTACTATAGATGGATTTTTATTAATCTGTAATTAGCTCAGGCTTCTTATTAACTAACTCTTACATCTTAGATTAAACCATTTCTATTAATCTGTGTTTCACCATGAGACTGTGGCTTACCAGAAAGGTTCCAGTAGCAGCATCTTTATCCTTCAACAAATACATGGCATCTCTCTAACTTCACCTACTCTCTCTCTGCTCTGATTTCACACCTGACTTTACTCTGCTAAACCATTGGCCAAAATAGGTTTATTTATTAACTAATAAAAGCATCACATGTACAGAAGGAAATCCCACATCATAAACTACCCATCAAGTCTTAAAACTGGTAATATTTTGACATAAGCCAAAACATTTTATTTTTCTTTTGCTATAACAAAGCACTGACCAAAAGCAACTTGTAGGAAAAAAAAGTTTTATATCAGCTTTTAGGTCACCATCTATCACTGAGAGAAGTCAGAGCAGAAGCACAAGGAAGAAACGAGAAGCAGAAACAAGCAGATACCAGGGAAGTACACTGCTTACTGGATTACTTTAGCTTTCTCAGTTGCATTTTTTTATACAGCCGAGACACACATATCCAGGGATGGTGCTACCTATAGTTGCCAGAGCTATTCTACATAAAAAAAACAACATCATGGTCTCATTAACAGTGGCACATGATATGTTTTCTACTAGTTTAAATTAAGGGCCTCAGATGGGGCTAAGTACATAAATGCCAGCCACACAAACATGAAGATCTGTGTGGCATGCTTTTTCATCAACTACCAGCTCACACATATTGATGGCCATTAGCTTAGGCTGGACCCAGTAACTCTTATAACTGGGGAAAGTTGTTAAAGCTTTAGGATGTAGAGACTACTGTGTTGATATATGTTCATTGGGGAGCACTTGTAGATTATAATTAAGATCTACTTCTGGTCATTCTAAGTGCTTTGTTTCTGGATGTTGGTGAGTTGCAATAATCAGTCATATCATGATCCCATGGCAATAGAGTTGTGTCATCATGCCTTTCTCATCATGATAAACCATATTCCCTTAAAACATGAAGCTTCTCTCCCCAAATATTTTATCTTCTCAATTACTTCTTTCTCTCCTCTGTCACAAGAAAAATAACTAGTATTTATAAAATTGCACATTTTTAATATATACATTATGCTGTGTTATTAATGTGAAGAACAACTTTCCCCAAATAGTCTGTCTCTATTCTTATTACATTACTAATATTGTGGTTCCTGTTGAAATGAGCTTTAGAGGCTTGGACAAACAGCTTGTCTAGCTCTAGACTTGTTGTGATGGGAGCAGCAAGCTGCTTCCCGCCACCTGGCTCTTTTACCTAAAATAATTACATGGAAACTGTATTCTTTTAAATACTGCTTGGCCCATTAGTTATAGCCTCTTATTGGCTAACTCTCACATCTTGATTAACCCATTTCTAATAATGTGTGTAGCACCACGAAGTGGTGGCTTACCAGGAAATATCCTAACCTGCATCTGTCTTGGGCCAGAGAATCTGGTGACTGCCTGAGGCATCTGCCTCACTGCCTTCTTCCCAGCATTCTGTTCTGTTTACTCCACCTACCTAATTTTCTGTCCTATTAAAGGGCCAAGACAGTTTCTTTATTAACCAATGAAAGTAACACATAGACAGATGACCCTCCTCCATCATAGACTCCTGGTCTTTACGAGTCAGGTGTGCTTCTACGTGACTCTAGTCATGGATATACAGAAGCCCCAGGTGTGGTGGATTACTTACTCACTGACCATGTGCCATGTGTTGCTGTGGTTCAAATAATTGCATAGCTTTGGGAACATCTGTCTTTGAATAGTCTCTCTCATTTCTACCAAAACCTTGTGAAACCGAAGGGTTCCTCCTTCTTATAGTAGGATTTATCCCCAAATAACCCCAGTATTTGTATTAATTATTGGTCATATCTTCTTTCTGTACTGACATGTTAATGACTTTCTCCACACGGTAGGGCTGTGGTGTGAACGTATTCATTCAGTCAAAGAAACCTTTGTTCTCATATTCAAATCTACATAAAGCTAGTTCCCCACAATTGTTCTTTATGGCAGGATATCTGACAAATAAAGGATCTTTGCCTATAGACCACATAAGAACCTCAAAAGACAGATATTGAACAGGAAAGACAGTATGTCTATTTACCCTTACTGATAAACTGGTCTGGGCAGCCCTAAAACCTGTAACTTTCAGGAGAATGTAACCTTCTGGCCCTTACTTTACCTTAGCAAGCTATTAACATTCTGTATTTACTACCACTTTGGTTTCATTGACCAAGAGCTTAGTCTAGAAAATTGTTTGTGCCTTTACCCATAGAAATATAGGGAAAAAGCTTAGATTGCTAAACCAGCTCCAGAGAAAGGAATTTTTTCTCACCTGGGTGCCTGTAGGTAGTGTGGAAGGGAGGCAAGCAACATCCATCCACTTTCTTCCCAGTGCTTCATCTGGTTGCCATAGCGACTACAAATGCTCTGTTCGGAATTGCTTAGAGAGCACAAAACACTAGCATTTTTCTTCACTTCTTCTCTACATTTATCAAGTACAAACTTAAAAACACACTTAAAAATGTATTTAATACACGGAAACCCCCTTTTTCCTCTTCTTAAAATTCTGTACTGCTTTAAAGCCTTATCCTTAATTAATCATTCCAGGGTCTACCAGGGAGTTTCAGAGTCACACCCCCTGAGTCATAAGGTGCCTGCCCTATCAACCTTACCTCTCTTGTTAGCCCTAAGTAATGCATGCTTGGTATCATGTTTATTTACCAAATAATTGTTAATTATATGTGTGTAGATATATGACTAGGAACCTTGTGGGATGGGGTGGAACACTTAGAGATATCATCAGGAGAACACTGAAAGAGCATTAGAGAGAGCGAGAGCACTGGGGAGAACATAGAATAATAAATGGGACATGATGAAAAGACGTATGTGAGGTGACATTTCTTTCACCTTCAGATATCTTCAGCCAGTTTCAGCTTGCTTTAGCTTTACTTCTGATCCTGAGAGGTTTAGGGGGGCTGGCAACCCACATAAACCTTGATAGTGTGTGACTCTGGATGGGTCACCAGACCATCATGAAATGAAACTTATTTCAAAAAAGTCAAGTTCTATATGACAAGGCAAGACAGATGCTTTTAATTTAGAATTCTCTTGAAAACAAACATCTTTACCCCACATTAAGTGAGGAGATTGTAACTCTGAATCAGACTGGGCTTTTTATTTTGAATCCTGACAGTTTTGTAGAAAACAAATATAATTATTTCTAAATTTTAACTTTGTTTTACTAGATGCATTGGGAACTTTTAAATTCTTTTATCATGCATTTTTGTACTATGGCTGTGTTTAAGTATGTGTGTGTGTGTGTGTGTGTAAAGTATTTCTTGTTTCGTTCATTTTATTACTAGAGAATTGCTTTTTGACTTATTAAAGTTCTTGAAATATATCAACTCTATATCTTTCCTGTGTGTTTGAAATATATTTTTCTTAATGTGTTGTTGGTTTTAAATATTTTATGTCTTATGATGTATAACAATTTTATAGTTTTATTTTATCAAGCCTGTGTATATTTTTCTTTATGTTTTTTCCCCCATGGTGTTATTCTTAGAGAGCCATATCCCATCCTTTTGTTGAGATTATTTATTTTTTTTCAAAGCACTTTTAACATTTATTGGTAATATTTTAAGTGAGAAACTACAATAGTAGATGATTGCGTTAGACGCCCAACTTGTGCAAGATTTTTGCCTGGTCTCTTTAGAATCATTTGTTAAGAAACAAACCCCATTTCCCATTCCTGAAGCACCTCTCAGTCTCTAGTACAGAAAAAATTAAAAATAAGGAATCTATGAACACAAAGAATATATACACACACGTAAACACGTGTATTCATACCTAGACACACCACACAAGTATGCACACAGACACACACACTGAGATCTCAGCACTTTTTGTCATATTTCCATTCTAAATACACATCTGTTTCCATGATTTGTGGATGCCATGAATGACACTGCATCATTTTCTGTTAACCCTTTCCTTGATGTTGAGACATTGAAAGGGGACTTCAGACAAATGCTGCTGCTGCTGTTGTTCTGCAGGAACTGGGCCGAAGCACGGGTCTTGATGTGTGAGCATGAATCCACCCCGAAAGAAATTAAACAAGGGGATTCGTACAGTTCAGGGTGATGACTGGCAGACTGGTCATTGTGGAAAGAGGTGCAACCAGAGAAATGATTAAGTTGAGGTTCTATCCTAAGAACTGACTGCTGGGATGAACTGAGGCCAACTGGATTGGCAACCCTCCATGCTGACAGCATACCAGACTGCATACATCTGCAACATTTCCTCTTTTCCTAATGCAACTAAGCTGGCCCTTTCCAGAAGTCATCATTATTAAAATTAACATAGTTTTAATGAAAGTGTCATCCAAATTGACACTTTGAAAATACGGTTTGGTGATGACTAAATTAGAGGCTTGGAATGACCTCAGGAAAATGCTCCAGGAGATTTGTGACCACTAAAGTCACTTGAGAAGCTCCAAGTCTGCCACGACATTCACCCAGTCATTTCCTTATACTGGATAACTTTATTTGGATTGACACCAGTCAATGCTCTTGGACTCCCAGAAAGCCCCACCAGAGCCATCACTGCTTTGTAGAGGAAGGAAAGCTTCAAATAGTCCATAAATATAGAGACAAGGACTTTCGTCCCATCTGACCATCAACACATACAGTTACTAGCTGAGCCAAAGGATATGATTCATTTGTCTGAAAGAGTTCAGGCTAATTGTTCTCTACAGTTCACAGAATGTGAACGAACTGAGTGCTGTTTTTGGCAAAATCTCAGCCGCTTTGCGATTTTCCTCTTATGGGTAATGTTTGCAGAGAATAAACATGACCAGCAAAGCTGTATTACTGGCTTGAATATGCAAGACTGCAAGGCTTTTAATCCTCTTACTGTGCAAAAATAAAATGTACTCTTCAGGAGTCGTTTTCCCTTTAAACAAGAGGCTGCAGTGCATGTCTCTGGAAGCAGAAATAGTGTTAAGGTTTGATTTGTGTGCTCAATATTAACAGTGGAGCTTTGTTGTTCTTGCCTGATGCCTGACTGCTTAAACTTCACAGCATATACCTGTTTTTTAGTGCAAATGACATATATTTATCAATTTATTGTGTTTATATATATGTACTTACTTTTATTCATTATTTTTGTTTATTCTTTGAGGATTTGATAAGTGTGTACAATGTATATTGATCATATTCAACCCAATTTCTAAAGTTCCTTTTCTAACTTCATTTTTTAAAAATATTTGTGTTTCTTTTTTGAAATTTTCATACATGTATATAGCATATTTGATCTTATTCCCTCCATTCCGTTCTCTGACTTAAGAATTTAAGTACCTTAAATGATAATTATCAGAGATGGGAGAGTGGTGGGCTTGCAAAATTGCTGGGTTGGAATATTGATCTATGCACAGTGTTATGTGGCATCCAAACTCCTAGCTTTGGGTTGACACCAATTCACCCTTCCCCATTTGGGTGTCTATAGGACATGAGGCAGCACTGAGAGATGAGTGATTTGGGCTAATAATCAAGATAATCCACTGTTGGTAAGATCACTTAGATCCAATTACTTAGTAGTTTATACTTAAACTTTTAATTCAGTGAAATTAAAAGTCCAAAGGCAGGCTGCTTCTCATAAGCAACCAGGATCCCCCTGCATAAGTGAGGGCCATCCCAGCATCTGGCTGGTGAGGGGTTGTACCCTGACTGATAAAAGGACACTTATGTGACTTTTTTGGTATGACAATCCCACCTTCCCCCATGAACCTAAGGCACTTAGTAGTACCTCTTATCAAAGAAACAGTCTCTGACATCTTTCCTTTAAGCAGCTTCTCCATCTTTTCTAGTCTCAATGCCATTCTCAAAGCTGCAGAACTTATATGTACATAGAAACATTTTCCTCACAATCAGTTAGTGGAGCCCAGTGAGGGGGCGAAAAGGACTGATTTTTAAGTGACCATTTTTAATATATTCATCGCCATACACAGCAGCAGCAAAGTAAATGAGGTCATCATAGTGAACACTTGGGTGTTGGGATGAGTTCACACTGCAGCTCCTTCTGCAGCATCTTTGCTTTTTCCAGTTTCTACAGGGCACTGTGTCTTAATCCTCTTAAACTTGAGTTGACTAATATTACTAAAGTTTCTGCTGGGTGTAGTGGTTCAGTTCTTTAATTCCAGCACGTGGGAGGCAGAGGAGGTAGATCTCTATGAGTTTGAGGGTAACCTGGTCTACAAAATGAGTTCTAGAATAGTCAAGTCTTTTACATAGAGAAAACTTGTCTCAAAAGAACACTAGAGTTTCTAATTCATACATTCCTTACTATATCATACAAACACAAATCCCTCTACATTTGTATCTCAGACTTTCACTCTCTGTATCAGACAATCGATACAATTCCTCTAAACAAAGGCTTAGTGGGGCTTTCAATACAAACATGGACTCCCTTTTCTAGAAGTTCCAAGACAAAAAATACTATAGTTACCGAAGGGCTTCCTAAGAAGCTCAAGCATTGGAAACATGACACTGGCAGGTTTTTGCCTCCCCCCATGCTGGATCCTTTCCCTTGCTAAACTGTTAAATTACATTCTTAAAGCTAGCCTTCAAGGTCTGTTTCCTTATTTGGTCACTCCCTTATGCCTAACTCATTCATGAGACAAAAAATCTCTAAGACTAAGATCTATCAGAACGTCAAGTTCCAAAAATCAAAATTCATTATTTGACTACACTGACTAACCTGTCCAACCAGGGATTACCAACTCATCCTAGCAGAGACTTCCCCTGGTCATCTTGAAAACCACCTCTTTTAAGACACCTGTCATCTGCCTTTGTCCCATCCAGATGTAGCCCCTCCACTCATTCTGGTCCCTTCAGGGTAATAAATCTCCTTTGTGCCAAGAACTTAGTATCTGGGTGTGTTCTCTGCAATGCCGAAACTTCTCACATGTACTGCTTACTTCTATCATTATCTCCATCTACAAGAAGTCTAGCAGTGCAAGTCTTATCTGTGTCCAGACTTGATCTCTATAGCTTCCCATGAAATTCCAGTACCCACCAGGGCCACTGAAATCATTGGCTTTTCTTCCTACTTCTTTGAAATAAATTTATCACACAGTAATGAACAACAAATTCATAACCTAAGTCAAACTGGTACTGGTCAACACAAAGCCTCCCAACAAACTATCTTGCAATAAACCAATCAAGAACACAACTAAAATTTCAAATTTCTGAAAAAAGAGATTGAAAAAGACACAAGAAATAGAAAGAGATCACCTGTGTTGATGGATTGGATTATTATGAAAATGACTATCCTACCTAAATAAACTTACAGATTCAAAGCACTGTCAATCAAAAATACCCACAACATTCTTCACAGAAATATAAAAATATCCTAAAATTCATATGGAACTAGAAAAGACCCCAGAAAAATAAAATAATCCTAAACAAAGGGAAGAATACTGGAGGGATTACTCCAGACTTCCAGATATATTATAGAATGAATTTATGATATTTTATAACTAATAAAAATGTGGTAATGGCAAAGACATGAAAAAATATAGTATATAATGGGATATACTTAGTAAATTAAATATAAAGAAATAATAAAATGTAGAACATAATAGAAAAAATAGAAGACACAAACTTGAGCACTTGTAACTACAGTTATTTTTATCTTATTTTATTTATTTTTTTGTTTTGTTTGTTTGTTTTTTGAGACAGGGTTTCTCTGTAGCTTTGAAGCCTGTCCTGAAACTAGCTCTTGTTGACCAGGCTGGCCTCAACCTCACACATTATCTGCCTGCGTCTGTGTGCTGGAATTAAAGGTGTGTACCACCACTGTCTGACTAATTATAACCATTTTATATTTGACAAAGAGACAAAAAAGAGAAAAAGAAAATTATAGACTGGACAAAAGACAGCTTCCTCAATAAATGGTGCTGGGAAAATTGGATTTCTACACACAGAAGAATAAAATTAATGCCCTATCTATCACCCTGGGCAAAAATTAAATGCAGACTGATCAAAAACCTTAGTTTAACAATTGAAACATTAAAACCCTCAGAAGAAAACTTAGGCAGTACCCTATAAAATATAAGTATAGAAAAGGACTTTCATTGATAAGGCTCCATTTCTCAAGAAATTGAGGTCAACAATGGAAGACTGGGACTTTATAAAATTAAAATACTTCTGTAGTGATAAAAAACGAGCAATGTAGTGGAGAAAAAGAAATCCACAGACTAGGAGGGAATCTTTACCAGTTATACATCTGAGAGAGGAATAATATTCAAGCAACACAAAAAACTCATAAAAAAGAAAGATAGGAATTAAAAAGAAAAAATAACCAAGTAAATGAATGGCACAAATGAAAATGGGCTAGGGGGTCTAAAGCATTCTGAATACAAAAAGCAAAAATATTTTGGGTGGTGAGCCCAGGCTTTAATGGTTGAGCCATCCCTCCAGACCTCAACATAAAGCCAGCCACACTGAACCTCATAGAAGGAAAGGAACACACTGGCACAAGAGATAAGTTTTTAAATACAACCCCAGTAGCACAGACACTGAGAGAAACAATTAATAAATGGGATCTCGAGTCATCAGATAAATGCATATCAAAACAACTCTGTGACTCCATCTTACACCTGTAAGAGTAGCCAAAATCAAAAACACTGATGACAACTTATGCGGGAGAGGTTGTCGGGTAAAAGGAACACTCCTACATTGCTGGTGGGAATGCAAGCTGGTACAGCCCCTTTAGATGTCAGTGTGGCGATTTCTCAGAAAATTAGGAAACATTTACACAATAGAGTACTACACAACAGAAAAACATAATGACATCTTGACTTTTGCATCAAAATGGATGGAGCTAGAAAACATCACTTTGAGTGAGGTAACCCAGATATGAAAGGTAATTACCACATGTACTCACACATAAGTGGTTTTTAAACATAAAGCAAAGAGAACCAGCCCACAAACCACAATCCCATAGAACTTAGACAACAATGAGGATTCTAAGAGAGACTTACATAGATCTAATCTACATGGGAAGTAAAAAAAGACAAGATCTCCTGAGTAAATTGGGAGCATGGGAACCTTGGGAGAGGGTTGAAGGGGAGGGGAGTAGAGAAAAATGTAGAGTTCAACAAAAATCATAAATAAATAAATAAATAAATAAATAAATAAATAGTACCTCCTGAAACTTAAAAGCTTATGTAAAGCAAAGGACATGGTCAACAAGATAAAATGACAGCCTACAGAATGGGAAGAGATCTTTAACAACCCCATATCAGACAGATGTCTTATCTCCTAAATATACAAGAACTCAAGAAATTTGTCCTCAAAAGAACAATTAATCCAGAAAAGATTGGAGTACAGAACTAAACAGAGAACTCCTAACAGAGGAATCTAAAATGCCTGAAAGGCACTTAAAAAAATGCTCAACATCCTTATTCATCAGAGAAATGCAAATCAAAACAAGTCTAAAATTCCATCTGTAAAATGTTTTTGGCCAAAAACAATAACACTGATGACAACTTATGCTGGAAAGGATGTGGGGAAAAGGGAACACTCCTGCATTGCTGGTGGGAGTGAAAGTTGGCTCAGACCCTTTGGATATCAGTATGGCAATTTCTCAGAAAATTAGGGAACAACCTTCCTCAGGAACCAGTAATACCACTTTTGGGTATATATCCAAAGGATGCTCAATCATGCCACAAGGACAAGTGCTCAACAATGTTCATAACAGCATTGATTGTCATAACCAGAACCTGGAAATGCCCCTCTACCAAAGAATGGATAAGGAAAATGTGGTATATTTACACAATGGAGTACTACACAGCAGAAAAAAATAACGACATCTTGAATTTGGCAAACAAAGAATGGAGCTGGAAGACCATCATTTTGAGTGAGGTAACCCAGACCCAGAAACAAAACTATCACATGTACTCACTTATTAGTGGTTTTAAAACATAAAGCAAAGAAAACCAGCCTACTAACCACAATCCCAGAGAACCTAGACAACAATGAGGACCGTAAGAGAGACATACATGGATCTAATCTACATGTGAAGTAGTAAAAGACAAGATCTCCTGAGTAAATTGGGAGCATGGGGAGCATGGTAGAGGGTTGGGAGGGGGAGAAACAGGGTGGGGAACAGAGAAAAACGCAGAGCTCAATAAAAATCAATAAAAAAGAAACAAAAATATCTAAGAAATATTTCAATAAATGCTCATCCTAGCAATTAGAGAAATTCCAATGAAAACATCTGTGAAATTTCATCTCATTAACGTCAGTCATTATGGCTAAGATCAATAAAACAACTGACATCAAATGCTATTGATGTTCTGGAGGAAGAAGAACTTCTATTCACTCTTGGTGGGAATCCAAACTTGTGCAGCCACTCTGGAAATCAGGGGAAGAATCTTAAAAGTATAAATAAATATACCTACCATATGACCCTGCAGTATCACTCCTTGGCATATGCCTCAAGGACTTGACATCCTACGGCACAGATAATTCTTCAACATTTTTTTATTCCTGTTCTATTCATGGTAACTAGGAAATGGCAGCTACTTATATGTCCTTCAACTGAAAAAAATATATAACAAAAGCATAGTACATGCCTACAATGTAAAGAAAATGAAGTCACACAATTTGTTGGCAAATGCATAGACCAAGAAGACATTATATTGGATGAGGTATCCCAGACCCAAGAAGACACATCCTTGGATGTACATATATAACATATATCTTGGAGTAATCAGAGAAACCAGGGAAGTATAAAGGGACTGTGTGTGGAGAGAGCTTGAGAGAAGACAGGTATAGGACAGGTGATATGGAGTGAGGAAGTGAAAAACAGGGATGGCACTCTAGCTGGAGAGGGCAGAGGAAGGTCATTACAAAAGGAGAAGGGACAAAGCCCATTAGGGCTCTTGTCTAAAGCCTCAAGTAATCTTACTAGTTTTTGTTTATTTAAACTAATACACAATACATATAGGCTTAGAGGCACACACAAACATACACACACACACAAACGCACACAGACACGCACACAACAGACATATATATATATATATATATATATAATATTTATTAATCTCTTACAAGAGATATATAAATTTTAAAGCTTCTGGGTTGATAATGCTCCCCACAAGAACCATAGACTAACAAGTACTCGGCACAAAAGTGATTTGTTAGGGTAGTGCAAGTGACTTAGAAAACAATACAGACTGTCAGTTGATGGAGATTTTGGTTGACTCTCAGGGGTTCAGGGTGGGCTACTATTACTGAAGACCCAAGGCTTGGATAATTAGAATTGGATCTGATCCTAATGCCTCTTTCCTGCAGTCTAGCTTTCAGGGTTCCAGAAAATTCTATGCAAGCTGCCAAAGGAGGGAAGCAATTAAATACTCCTACCCAGCACGGACTTTGAGATTTAAGATTTAAATCATACTACTGTTCCCATCCTAGTAGAAGAGTTTGAACAGCATAATCTTTGAAGTTTAATTCCAACAACTTTCTATTTCATTTAAACTATACCACAAGTCTCCATTTTCCCTTCCTCCTTCCTTCCTTCCCTCCTTCCCTCCTTTCCTCCCTCCCTCTCTTTCTTTGTCCCTTGAGCTGTCCCCTACCCGCCTTACTTTCTTTCTTTTTCCCTTGAACTTGGAATTATGTGGCCCTGCCTGACCCAGGACCTTTTAATTTCTCTTTAGATAACGCCACCTTTTAATTTGTGGTAAATTTCTTATCTCTGCCCCCAGGGTGCCGAGATCACAATCTTCACAGTGTATTTTAAAGATTTACTTCTTCATGATTGTTGCAAATTGAGTGGGTGAGTGTGTGCATTTGTGTGTGTGTGTGTGTGTGTGTGTGTGTGTGTGTGTGTGTGTGATTTATGCGCAGGTGTCTCTAAAATCCAGAAGACGTGTGGCAGATCTCCTGGAACTTGAGAAATGGGAAATTGTGAACTGCCTGGCATGGGTGCTGGAGAGCACTAGAGAGCCATAGTACACTTGTTTAAAATAATGGTTTTGATTATAAATCAGTTAGCCTCTTTGATTGGTTACTCTCTTTTTAACACTACCCTCTAGATTATGCACCAACCCCTGGAACAACTTCTGATCCATAGTTTGCTTAATGAATGGATGAACCTTAAGAACACCATTCAAATTTCTTCAAGCAAAGACCCAGTGTTATAGAGGTCTGGGCAGTCTAATTCTCTCTGAAAAGGTGTTAAGGTTCATTCCCTTGGCACTGCTGTTTCTTATTCCAGCTGGGTCTTCCTAGGTTTTTATTATTCATAATAACTTTCTCATAACTCATGGTGCTTAGGAAATGGAGGGATAGCAGTAGTGAAGCATATTTATTGTGAGCCCAGCAGTAATTTCAGTAGCTTTAAAATGTTATGTGCAACTTTTATAGAAAAACTGAAGCTATGATGCTCCATCTCCCAGGTTTGTGCTGATGATGGCTGCTCCCATGGCCCCAATATCTTGCTCCCCTTTATAAGTGTGGTCTTCATTGTTCCTCTTTGTCTTTTACTCACTGTGCCCCACATTTTCCTGCTTATTTCTGTTTTCTTTCTCCAGTGTGAATTTCCTTTCATCTCTAGAAGCAGCGTGTGTGCACCCCACATGCTTTCTGAACAGAGGCAGCTGTCGTCCGCATTGTATCCCTCTGTGCCTGTGCGGCATTGTTATTAAAAAATGTTCATTCATTTCCTAATCCTCAAATCAGTAATTTCTCCTCCAAGCTCAAAGCAAATGTAAATATTTGGAACCAATTTGAAAGGTTTTTCTTTTTTGGCAGTGCTTTCATTTATACTTTTAATATTGCCTGTAATATTTCTCCACAATCCTTACAAAATGGGAGTGAATTTGGGTCATTTGGTGAGCTTGTCTGGGCACCTTGCACCTCAATTTTGTTCAAGATATTTTCAGTCTAACTTAGACTGCACATTTCTTCTTTCTTCCTTGTGTTTGTACTAAAGAATTCGGTGATATACATGAGTATGTTACTTTACGAACAAGACCAATGAAATGCATGCAACTTACTTCTCTTTTATGTTTCCCTGTTTTAGAAAAACATGCAGCATTTCTTATATTAATACCTAAAATGTGACAAGATTCCTCAGACAACTGTTAACATTGAAGTGCTAACGGGAAGAGGAAAACAGAGCTCGTAGCAGTAATCTATGGTCTTAGGACTCTGAGTGCAATGGAGTCTTTCTTCCTAATGCAGGCCCTTCAGTTCTCCACTTTATGGAATCTAGATGTGGAGGAGTACTGAGTGTCCTCTCCTGCTCTGCTTTCCTTCTTTTATTATAATTTCTACCACTGTAGATAACAAAGAATGAAATAGAAGGAAAAAGAATGCATATGCTTCGCTTCGTATTGTGGCAGTTACTGTTAATGTGATTTGAATAATGCTAACAGTTAAGGTATGCATTAAGTGTTGACTGATTTTAGTTTCCGGTTAACCCAAATTGCTTATAGACTGTGTTAGGCCTTTGGACTCAGTGGGAAATCATGTAGAGATCAGCCTCTCAGCAATTTATTATTTTATAGGAACATACATCAATTAAATACAAGTCTCATTAAAAATGGATCAGTGCACAATGAATATCACACACACATACCTACACACACACACACACACACACACACACACACACACACATGATTTATTAGATTGCCTTACAAGATGAGGTCCAGGTAGTACAACAATGGCTGCCACACGCTGGACAAGACAAAGTTGTGCGGTTTCTCAGTCCAGGAGGCTGGATGCCTCAGCGGTTTCTAAACTATGAATCTAGTAGGTGCTTGGTCTTTGAGCCTGGATGTCTCAGCAGCACTAATCTGGAGCAAAAGGCCTAGAGGATTTCTGAAGAGCTGCTGGTATTTGATCTTCAAATGGAAGTCCAAAGATTGCTGCTTTTGATATCAATGAAGGAATTCTTCAGCAAGAGGCTAAATGAACTCTCTAGCAAAAGCAAAGGCAGGCGGGCAAAATGCCAATGTTTCCTTCCTCTGTGGCTTCGTCTTTTACCTGGACCATTAACAGAATTTTTGCCCATGTGTAGGAGGTATGTTCCTACTTTAAATTATTTGATCAAAAAAGTCCCTCACAGGGAGGGAGGGTATGGGGGGAGGGGAGGGGAGGGAAGGGGGAGGAAGAGGGGAGGAGATGGAAATTTTTTAAATAAAAAAAAAAGTCCCTCACAGGGTTGCCCAGAGGCTTTCATTTTGTTTATTCCAAATGCAGTCAAGTTGACAAGCAAGATTAGGCATCATACAGGGTAAGAATCATATTGTAAGAAATAACACTAGCCAGGCGGTGGTGGCGCATGCCTTTAGTCCCAGCACTCGGGAGGCAGAGGCAGACGGATCTCTGTGAGTTTGAGGCCAGCCTGGTCTACAAGAGCTAGTTCCAGGACAGGCTCCAAAACCACAGAGAAACTCTGTCTCGAAAAACCAAAAAAAAAAAAAAAAAAAAAAAAAAAAGAAAGAAAGAAATAACACTGGTTAGTCTCGGTATTGTGGGGGACATGCGACAATGTTGAAAATTAATGTTCCACAATGGAAGAGTGGCTAATAAAATTGTGGTTCATTTAAATACAACACAATATCATTAATCTATTACGAAGATAAAATTATGAAGTTTGCATGTAACTAGATAAAGCTAGAAAGCATCATCTTAAATGATGTAAGTCAGTCCCCAAACGATGTTTTCTCTCATATGTGAACATTGACTTTTAAGGTTTAGGTATGTGAGTTTCATTTAGAGTAACTACAGAGGCTATGTAGCTAGCTAGTAGGCAGCAAGGGTAGGAGACTTTCAAGGAACTCTACATAGGTAAAACTTTAAACACTTCAATCTTATTTTCAAAAAACTATTTCTAAGGCACAAAAATCACATGATCAGATTTACCACAGCAAGGGCCACTTCTTTTGCTAATCAATTTTCTATAGTATAGACTTTCTCATTGCTTTGATAAAAATAATTGGCAAAGTAATTTATGGATGAAACATTTAATTTTGCTTATTATTGGAAAAGGTACAGTCCACCATGACAAAGAAGACATGATAACAGAGTGAGAAGTGAGTGATCACCTTGCCTCTGTCTAACAACACTGGCTCACACAATGCAGCTTCCTGTATTTATAATTGATCTTCTCATTTCAACTAACCTAATTTATGAAATCGATCATAGTTTTGCCCAGAGATTCTTCTCCAGGGTGATTTCCAAAAAGTCAGGTTGACAATATTAACTATCACCATGTGTATTTTATGTATATGTGTTATAAACACTTTTGCTAAAAGGTCTCTTGGCTAAGAGAAAACATAGCTGGGGTTTGCAATGAGATTTCTCTAGCCCTTGGGTTTTCTTCTTCTGTGCCCATGTGGTTGCTTGTGCTGACTTCACAGTGTATCATACTTGGAGAGGAAATAATAAGGATTGAAACACTGTATTATTCATAAACACTTTCCTATTTTAAAGGAGAAATCAAGCTACAGAAATCTAATAGACATAAATTCTCTGCCTCTCCAGTATGAGAAAGCCATAATTGCTCAACTCAGACCATATTGTTTAAGCCAGTCAAATCGCTCTTTTTTAACATATATGTATTCTATTGGTTCTGATATTTCAGAGAACCCTGAGTACTACAGAATGCGTCCATAAATCTTAAGCATAAAATATATCATAAAGCTGTCATTAAAATTTGATTATAGTCCATTTCCACAATGTTTTAAACCAATGAAATAGAAAATGATTTGGAGATACATGTTGAGACTATTGCTGATGAAGTCATTCTCCATGCAAAGTGTAATCTCTCAATATCAGAGGCTGAGCCAGCTTTCTATTAGTGTGTTATTTAATGCAATTCTGATTCAGATCCAGTCCTGTCAAAGTCCATACACGATTCACCACAATCTAATACATGCAGGTGGAATGATAGCCCTGTCATTCTAATTTAAATAAGCACAGGAACCATGGCCTCTCATTCACTGCAGAATAAGTACAAAATCCTAATCAAATCAGTGATGAAGGTTTGCATGTGACACTGAATACAACATGGACTTCAGGTGTGTGCATTATGTTGAATGTGCTCACGAGGACTTTTGTTCAACCTGAGACAAGCCAGCGATAACTGGGAAGAGGAAACACCAATTGAGAAAATACCTCCATCATATTGGCATATAGGTAAGCATGTTGTGTAGACAGCATGTAGACAGCAATTTCTGCCCAGTTCTAAAGAAATACACAGAGACATATTAATTATAAACTGTTTAACCTATTAGCTCAGGCTTATTATTAACTAGCTTTTACAATTTAAATTAACTAATAATTCCTTTCTATGTTTAACCATGTGGCTTGGTACCTTTTTTCAGTGAGGCATTCTCATCTTGCTTCCTCTGCATCTGGATGACAACCATATCTCTGCCTTTTCTCTTCCCAGAATTTTCCTCGACTGTTTGCCCCACCTATACTTCTTGTATAGCTACTGGCCAATCAGCATTTTATTAAATCAATATAAGCGACAAAATCTTTACAGTGTGCAAGAGCATTATACCACAGCATTTCTCTTTTTTTCTTTCAAAACAAGACCCCGACCTAATTTCCTTTATTTAGCTTTTTTCCTGACCATTGTAACCAACACACTATTCAAAGACGAAGACAAACATCCATAATCCATTTGGGGGGAGAATGTGGGTATAGTTTTCTGGGATACTTCTTGATGATTAGGGGCTCTGATAATCTTATGGATACTCAAAGAAAATTAGTATTATAGTCAAGTCCTGACTAGAGTATTCTGTGAGGCTGGATCATTTCAACCAGCAGTCTTAAAAGCTGTTCTGTATATAGGACTCAAAGGAAACAACAACAGAAGTACTCTGAGATGTTGAATCATCTGGGCCATCTGCACGTATGGGAGATTTTTTTTCAGGTATTCTTCCTCTAGCAAACCTGATATTTTTTAATTCAGACTGAATACATAGTTTCTCATTTCCTGTGGAAATAAAAACAAAATCTCTTCTCCAAAGTAACATATCTTTTAACTTAAATTTTGAAGTGAAGGCATTTTCAAAATATATAGGTTGGATTAATCCACCAGAATTTATAATCAAACATCTTTTAGCAACTGTTCCTCCTTTCTCAGCAGTCAAACAATTCAAAAGCAACACAATAACATACAGTCTCTAGAGTCTCTTTGTATTTTTCATTTTTACATGGCTTTTTGTTTTTGCTCTATTTCATTTATTTTTATTTTTTTAATTTTTGGTTTTGTTGAGACAGGGTTTCTCTGTATATCTTTGGCTGTTGTAGAATTCATTTTGTAGACCAGTCTGGCCTCAAACACATAGAGATCTGCCTGCCTCTGCCTCCCAAGTGCTGGGATTACAGGAGTGTGCCACCACACCCAACTACTTTCTCTACTTTTTTTTTTTTTTGTTTTGAAGGACTTTCTCTACCTTTTTCTTTTTTTTCCATCAAGCCTATGTATACATTTAAACACACTGCAAACCATTTAGAGAGGTTTTATTTTTTGTCTGAATCTGTCTGTACTGTATATCTCTATCTTTTTCTGAGCACCCGAGTCCTTAATTTTCTAAATGATATGACTAGGATTAAAGCTGATGCTTTGATGACTGGCCACACCCATTCCTTAGCTTTCTGAGAGTCTAGTGTTATGGTGGAGATACTGGTGGAAGCCATGTTTATTTTTCCAAATCTGTGGAATTCAAGTTCATGCCAGCACCCAGAAGCCCAATGCCAGCTTACTAAGCAGTTGTGCTTGACTATGTTCTTGTCTGTCAAGAATCCTTTTTTCAAAAATTTTCTCAGTTTTAAGTGGAAATTCTTGCCAAATCTTTGGGTGGGAGGGACAAAAACTTTTGTCTACAGTGTGGAGCAATTTTTGATTAATTATCAGTGTGGGAGAACCCACCCCATTGTGGGCAGTTCCATCCCTGGGCAGATGATCCTGGGTTGTATAAGAAAGAAGGCTGCATGAACCACCGAGAGAAAGTTAGTAAGAAACATTCTTCTCCAAACACTATTCAGCTCCTGACCTTAGGTTCCTGCCTTGAATTGCTCCTGCTCCGATTTCCCTCAATGATGTGTAATCTACTATGTGAAGTAACCACTTTCCTCCCCAAGTTGCTTTGAGAGGCCCTGGTGTTTATTCACAGTAACAGAAAGAAAATGAAAACACTGAGATACAACTGTGGTAATAAGAACTTCTTATGACTATTTTCACTATATGTAGCTTTTATTTGTTTAAGTTTAGGCTATTAAAGCCTAAACTTTATTAAGATGCCTCTGCACTAAATGTCAACTTCAAAGAGAATTTGCTTTGTTGAGGGTTGATAGATGCACTAATCTATGGCCACAAAGATGAAACCTTCAAGGAGTAGTTACTATGTCCATTTAACAAAATAATAGAAAAGGGCCTATCTAAAGCCTATGACCTAGACACCCATGGGTTTTGGCTGAATTCATAGTAAAAGGCATGGTTTCTAGCTCATGGAGCAAACTTTTAATACAATCTATAAATGATTTGCTATTCCAATAACACAGAAACCACTATTCAATGTCAATCATTATTGTAGCTCACAGAGTAAATAGCTAAGCAATACTGATTACTTTTCATCCCTGGTAGCAAATATACATGGCATCTTCCAGCACTATGAAGGCTATTCAATGTGAAAGACACTTCTATATTAGTACCTGTTTGATGTCTACATGTTGTATGACTCAATGACTCAAATATGCGGTATCTTCAGCAATATTGTAGAAATTCCATATGACTGTAGAAATTTCCATATGGCATTTTCAAATTTAACAACCTCTTCTGTTGCATTCACCCCTTTCTCCTTTGTATCCTCTGCTTTCTAATCCTCTGTACTTGTAATCCCTGAATTGCTCCTACTAGTTTCCTGCCTTCTATGCATACCCCAATTTAAATCTGCATCTCAAGACCACTCCATATCCATAAGCTTACTTGTCCTCATCAGCTTTCTCTATGCAGTGAATTTCCCAGCTCTACTGTTTTTAAGTGAAACTCTATGAATTCTCAACTCAAACTTTAGTTTTTCTTTCAACATTTTCTTTCTTTTATAACTAAAAGTCATGAAGAGGATAAAGCAAACTGGAAATACCTTCTTGTCTTTCTGGTGCTTACTCGGAACAGTTGGTTAAGTACCTCTTTAAAGACACAGTCTACACATTTCGGTTCACTTACATCACCTGTTCTCAAATGTAGCAAACCTGTTAATGTGGAGCTTAACAGTTATGCATACTTGTACCTAAGTGCTGTGTTTTCTAGTGAAACAAGCCCCTAATAGCTTCAGCAAGTGGCCACCGGTAAACTTAAAATCAGTAAGAGTCTCAAATATGGTCTTTTGTTTTTAGCTAAGGAATAAATTTTGTTTTGAGGTCAATGATAGAAATTGGGCATTTGATGCCCAGAACAGCCTCAGTACTTGGGCTGAATTTTCTAAATGTTAGCTAGTCTCTCTACTGATGTGCAACACTTACTTCTATGTGGCTATTGAAACCACCATATGTAATTTTCATTTCTGAGTCCTTGTCATGAGATTTTCCAATATTTCTTATATTAAAAATAGCTGGCATTTTCACACCATGCAAATATTTTTTTAAATGGATTAGACATGTTCTTCTTGGCTCTTGCCTACTATCATTTTTATGCAATGGTAATGTCAACATCCATGCTTCTGCTCATAGAACCTAAAAGAGAGGGGGACTAAGTATAAGATTTAGATGTTTTATTGTACACAAGATTCATTGTTCTGGAAAGCCTTCAACCAAATTGTAGGATAACACAAAAGAAAATACAGATAATCTGCAATTTACCAAGCAGAAAATATAATTAAAAGGTATTGGCTACAACGGAAGGATATTCAAGCTAGTAATGAAAGGAAAAAGAAGACAGAGGGAGAGGATGGGAGAAGAGGTTACTTTAGTATATCAGTTGAATATTATTTACAAGGACAGGAGATGCATATAAAGGTGGCAACATCATGGTAAGGGGGGCGCAGTCCCAGGAATGTTTAAGGAACCAATTTGTCATCAAAGTGTAAATAACTCGGAAGAGTACTCCATGCATATTTATCATGCAGCTGCCCAGCCTAAGAGATCACCCTTGTCCTAGTCAATGTAAATCTTTTCATGGCATTCAATTTAAGGATGTAAAATATGGTAATTTTGATAGAATACTCCCATATCATGTGATATACTTAGAAAATATTTCATTCTTTTCCTAGCTGTGAACTTGCTACCACTACCCTCCACATAGAGATCCTAGAGATGAGGTCATTTAACCAGTTCTCCATGTACTGAGGAGTTCTGTTCTCTGCTTTTCTGTATTTCAGATTAATATGCTCAAGGAACAATATATACATCATATAAATAATCTTTTCAGGGCGATACAGATGATCTCTGTTTAAAAGTGTTCATTGTTCTCCTCTTTATCATTCCTGTGATACACTAGAAGGCTTAGGAAGAGATATGAAAATGACATCTGAGAATGTGAGATCCCTGTTTTTCAAGTAAAGCTCAAACCCTGGTGCTTTGTCATTCTGACTCTGCTGACTATTAAGTTCCTATGGGATGTCACAGGTCTCACACAATATAATTAAAGCACATTCTTAGCCATTTAAACTCTGTGGGGTTTAAATATTACATGGTATTTTAGGAGAAAAAGTGCCACAAAGTAAACTACAAATTG